>NC_051272.1:12899306-13563056 GCF_015220745.1 Sebastes umbrosus
CTCCCTCTCCCTCCTCTTCCTCCTCCCTCCTCCTCCTCCTCCCTCCTCTTCCTCCTCTTCCTCCTCCCTCTCCCTCCTCTTCCTCCTCCCTCCTCCTCTTCCTCCCCTCTCCCTCCTCTTCCTCCTCCCTCCTCCTCCTCCTCCCCTCTCCCTCCTCCTCTGTCTCTGTCTGTCTCCGCACTGCTGGCCTGTATCCGTTGTGTGTCACACAGTCAGCATCACAGCAGCAGCAGCAGCAGACATTTGTTGGAGGAAAAACACGGACTGCGGTCGCATCCTGCGCGCTTTACGCATCGCGTTGGACGTATCCGGGGGAGGGAAAACAACAGGATTGTATTTTAATTCCCGCGTTGTTCTTGAAGATCATTTCACCCCTCCACCACCACCCTGCTCGTGTGGATGGTTGACTGCAGATTTGATGGTGCTGAGCAGGCTGGTCTGATTGCAGGCTTGCGGCCAGGAGGGGGCTGATCTGTGGGGCCGCAGAGAGACAGGAGACAGAAAGCAGCTCTCTGTCCTCCGTCCTCCGTCCACGTCCTCTGTCCGGTTTATTGTGAATGTGATCCGTGATTTTCTGCAGTCGCTCTGAGTCATTTGTGGAAGAAGATGGCGGACAGGGCTGAGATGTTTTCCCTTTCCACTTTCCATTCCCTCTCCCCTCCTGGTTGCAGGTAAGAGATTATAACATGGGCAGTGTGTTGGGGGAGGATGGGGGAGCACGGATGATGAGTGGAAGAAATGACACTAAAGATGATGCATCTGTTTTGTTTTGATGCCTGCAATAAAATGCACATTCCCTATAATCATAATAGATGTTTAGATGAACCTGCCAGGCCTGCTGCTGCCTCCATCCATCCATCCATCCCTATAGAGTTGCTGCAGCTGATCATCAGGGAGGCCTCTTGTTTGTGTTTTGGAGCTGATGCATTCCTCAAAGATTTCTTTAACTTCTATTATTCTTATGTGAATGTGCATGAAGAAGGGTTAAAAAAAATGGTCAAATAGATGACAAATGACTGATCTTAAAGCTGTCGCGAGAGGCAGGCAGCCGCCTTGCGCATTCTCTGTGTGAGGCCCACGCCCTGTTGAGTCCAACCCAGGCAAGGACATGCTGCTGCTGAACAATGATGATGATGATGAAGTGCTCTTCATAATGGTATATTGTTTCAAACGCCTCTAATGTGACCTCTGCGACACACAATAGGACAAAATCTGCTGGCGTTTTCTTCTTGCCTATAAACACAATTGTGAATCTGCTGGCTGTTATACCAGAGATCAATAACTTAGTGATACAGCTAGTTAAGCTCTCCATCTCTCCATCTCTCCAAGGTTGTCTATGTTTGGTTAACACTGGGGTTTCTTTAGTGTGGATTAAGATGTGCAACACTTTGGTGTGATTTGGATGAAACTGTGTGTAGGCTGCTGCAATATTCAGATCTGCTTTTAGCCTTGAGGCATATAGGAATATGTTGTGTAGAAACATGAGAGATTTCATTGTATTTACTAATTTGATTTCCATATAATCACATGCCTGCTGCTGCTGATGCAAGGCCTTCCTCTCTGTTAACAAATACAGGAGTAGGGATGCACCGATCCCCGATACTGACACCGATACCTGGGCTTTGCGTATCAACCGATACCGATTATCGATCTCATACCAGTGTTTGATTCATAAGCTGTTTGCCTCACTGTGTGGAAGTGACTGGGATCATTCTTTTATGTGTAAGGCAACAACAGGCTTGAATTAAACATTGCTTTCCTAACTTTGTAAAACAAATAAATACATATATACATTTACTAAATAGTATAAAAATAATAAATAATAGACCAGCAACTTGGTAAAGAATTTTCAAAATTAACAGGAAATTACAATTCAAGAGTAAACCTTTTTAATGCAGCAAAAAATTAGTCAAAACTTCCAGTATTAGTGTATAAACATAGAATTGAATTGAATAGATCTGCCCCATTGTCACCGATACCCAGGTATTTGAGTCAGCATCGGCCCGATATCCGGTCCAGTATCGGTATCGGTGCATCCTTATAAAGGAAAACAACTAGGCTACTTAACAACGACTATTTGTAATCATTGTTTTGCTCCTATACATTAATTTTACTAAATCGTCCCAGAGTGGCAGAAAGAAGAAAAGTCCAGAAAATAGGGTTGAAAAACAGTAAAACGATTTATCTGATGTTGTTCAGAGCACCAGAAAGCTCAAATCCCGGATAGTGGAGGCTTTCTGCATTAATGCACATAATGCCATGCCATTTCATCGTCCCCGTGTCTGCCTCCACATGTCCAATGTCCTTACAGAATGCAATCACATTAGCGAGCCATCTCCCATCAGTGGATTTATATCCACAGCATGCTCTCATGTGGGGGGTTTGGTTACATACTGTAGCTTCATCTCATGGACGGATCATATCAGATCAATAGACCTGGTGTTATGCATGACTACCACTGACCTTAGTTCAGAGCACAGAGCCAAGATTTGGTCAATATTTTAAATTTACAGCGTTGTCAAACAGCTGGTGCGAGCTAATCTTTATTTATCTTTTATTTATCAGAGGAATAATGGGAGTAAGTCTTTTCTTTATTCTGTCTCTTACTCCGCTTGTATATTGTGTCACTAACTCCAGATGTAGTTTACGTCTTTTCAGTTTACTTCTCTCAAAAATAAAGCCAGAAGACATGTGAAGAGCAGCTGCCGGCATCACTCTTTTAATTGAATGTTGCACTCTATTTTTTTCCAATTACTTTTGTGTGCATTCAAGAGTACACACATTATTTGTGTCAGCTATGGATCATCGATTTCACACTGTGAAATACCAATAATTCACTTTGATGAAATATTAGTATTTGGAGCATGTCTGTTTTTGTAGAAGTGCATTGTTCATTTAATAATATGTGTCCATATGTGTGTGTTTTCCTTCCAGTATGTTTGTTTTTGCGTCTGACTGATTCATGTCTGAAACCAGCGGTGTTGTGATGGTGTGGTATACAGTAAGCCGCCTTACGTAACCCCCAAACACTGTTTCCAATGGGCAACATAATCCGTAAGGGAGCCTGTCTTTCTCTCCTGAGCACCAGGAATTTATGACAGACTATTATTTCTCCTGCGCCGAGGGATCACTCTCTCCGCTGGAAATACAAACCTTAAGCCGGAGAAAATATGGTGCACTTTTCAAATGATGTAACATTTAATGTCTGTTGATGTAGAGAATATGTGAGTATATTTCTTCCAACATAAACTGAGAGACATTAACTCTCGCTTATATTTTCTCTTAATTTTAGTTTTGTCAGGAGAAAAAATAAGAGAAGTCAACTCCAGATGCACCAAACATTCTCAACCATCCACATCTGCTCTTACCAGGTGTGCTGGATGATGAATCCCACTTGATCATAAATTGGAGGCATATTTCCGATTATTATTATTAGCATAGGTAAAACCCCGTAAACACTACCTAAGGGCAGGTGTTGTGCCGTGTGAAAATAGTCCAGTACATGCCCAAGAATTGGAGAGATGCCACCAAAAAAGGCAGTAAGAAGAAGAAGAAGAAGAAGTACTTCAACAGTAGTGAAATTGAGGTACTGTTTAATAAACAAAGTAGACATGTGAGTTTCCAGAGTGTCGGTACCGGCATTACAGGAAAATCTAAAAGCATCCAAGAGCAGAATGTAAGCCACTTTACTTTAAAACATATAATCATGTTTTTTAAGTTCCTTGATTTAAAAACTTTTGTTTCCTTGCGTTGGACAAACAATTCTTAGACTGTGAAGACAAGATGTTTTTATCTTATCTTGGTAAGAGTGCTCACGACCACTCGTAAAATGTCTCTAAATAAGAGAAGAGCAAAAATAAAAAAACAGTGGTGAATCCCAGAAATCAATGGGTACTAACAAAATAAGAACAAATCGACGATATGAACAAAAATAAGAGGGAATTTGTTTGCATATCCCTGATCATGGTGGTTCCATATAAACATGGTAAAGTTAATCAATACATACCGGCCATGGCGCTCCATTTCACTTTTTACTTTTCCCATCAAGGCTTCATCTTACAGATGACTCCATCCAGGTATGCCTGCTGTGGTTTGCTGAAACCTAAAACAAATATACTGATATATCAAAATGTGGGACTCGTAGTGTACCAACAGTGACTCGTGCTTTAGAATCCAATGATTACTTTTTGTGAAAGGATTGTTTGTGTGGATTTGTTGAGGCAGCAGTCTTAACGCAGCCTGGTGGGAGGTCATTTTTTCGGGGTGTTATTTGAGTATGCAGGAGGGTTGGGTTCGGATAGCGGAACATTGACATTGTGATTTAGCTAAATAACACATACATGTAATGTAATCTATCTGGCAAAATCTGAGCTTTAGTTCTTGAATGTCAGCCCCTAGGTTTTCTTTCTTTCTCTCTTTTTTTAATACGATTTTTTGTCGCTCAGAATTGATGAAAACTAAACCTAAATGGATTCGATTAGACCTTATATGATTAGTCATTTAATCAACACATCATGTCAACACAAAACATATTAACATCCATCCATCCATTATCTGTAACCACTTATCGAAGGCGGTGTCCACCCTGGACAGGTCGCCAGACTATCACAGGTCTGACACATAGAGACAGACAACCATTCACGCTCACATTCACACCTACGGGACATTTAGAGTCAACCATTAACCTGCATGTCTTTGGACTGTGGGAGGAAACCTGAGAACCCGGAGAAAACCCACGCTGACACGGGGAGAACATGCAAGTTTGACCCTCTTGCTGTGAGGCGACAGTGCATCATCGTGCCGGCCTAACATATTAACAATTATTTATATAATCGATTAATCAGTTAAGTCATTTTTAAAGCAAAAATGGCAAAAATTCACTGGTTACTGCCTCGCACATGGGAGTATTTTCTGGTTTTCATTGTGTTTTATGACAATAAATTGAATGTTTTTAGATTTTCAACTGTCGATCAGACAAAACAAGACAGTTAAAGACATTAACTTGGGCTCTGGGAAACTGTGATAGACATTTTTCTCTTCTTTCTGAGAATCAAGAAAATAATCGGCAGATTAATCAACAATTAGTTGCGGCCCTAAAATAGATCTGAAAGGTTTTGGATCGGATAAGATAATTTGATGCCAGTTTCAGATTTGATATAATTTCTATCAAACCCCAGTTGTATTCCTTCATAGTATACATCAATACTTTAAAAGTAGACTACTACAACACTTCCAGTAAGCGTCCTTCTGATTTCCCCCCTCTATCTCTCCCCCCTGTGAATCTCATATGTTTCGTTTAGCAGTCGATGTTCCACTTTAGCCTCCCGACTCTTTGAAGGCTGTTTGAGAAGGCGGAGGGGGGTAGAGAGTGGTGGGTCTGGTTACTATGTGGTAAGCAGCTTAAATCAAATACAGATTCATTTTAGCTTAAGCATTCCATCTCTGCCTCCCCCCTGCTGTCTTTCCATCTCTCTCTTTGTATTTCATCTCTCTCTCACACACTCTGTGTACAACCAACACTCGCCATGTTTTTGCATGTCAATCTTTGCTGTTGCTCTGTTTTTCCATTCAACAATAATTACACAAGTCATATTTACGCAGTCCACGAGATTTGTTTTTCCATCAATATGACGCCAGTGAATGTTTCCTGAATCTATCAGCAGCGTTTGCTTTTTACATCCGATGACTTCATTCATCCAAATACAGCCAAATCAACGTGAAATCATCAGCTCCGAGCAAACCGATGCATCATCTCCGCCTTTGGTTCAAAGATGGCGTAATCCTTAGGTTCGTATCTGACACAGACAATGGAGAGTGCTTCATTAGGTTAAGTGTATGACTCGTGTGTGTGTGTGTGTGTGTGTCTACATTACTGAAGACTGACGGTGGGTGAAAAGGCTGGGAAATTGATCTGGTTAATGAGTCAGTATCAACCACATCGAATGTCCTCGGCTTTTAAAGATGATGATGGTTGAAAGGCAGCTTGATTACAGAGGACACCCCTTTGAACCTGGATCTATTTTAATTTTGTTATCAGAGTGTCTTTTTCATTTCTGCTCAGATTCTTATTTTTGTCTCATTTCATTTTTTCTTTGGACTATGGACATCTGTGACTTTACTGTGATTGGACTCACTGGGGTTATTTTAAGAGAAGTGTTACAACCTGGCTGGGCTGGGATGGGATGTGGAAATCAGTGGTGTCAGTAGTGTGGGTGATGCATGTGTGGAGAATGTGAGTGTTGTAAGGTGCATTAAAGCAAAACAAAAAGAAAAAAATCAACATAACCAAACCAAAGGCGTGTCTGTGGGGCAGAGCAGAGCAGCGACAGCAGAGAGTCAGAGTGCAAGAGCTGGTTTAAGTAAACTGGGAGCACCACCTGGGCCCAGGTGTTCCAGATTACACCAATCAGCCAGCTGCAGGGCAACGAGAGACACAGGTTAACAACGGGGAAACCCCAGATGACAGCAGGGGTCATCACAGTAGCTGTGCAACTTGATTGGTCTTTAAAACATCAGAAAGTAGTGAAAAATGTCTATCACTGTTTTCCAGCATCCAAGGTCACATTTTCAATAGGGATGCACCGAGTCAAATCTTTCAGTCCTGATACCGATAGTGATACCTGGGCTTTGTGTACCGATCCGATACCAGTGTTTAATTAATGAGCTGTGTGCCTCACTGTGTGGAAGTGACTGGGATCATACTGTTATGTGTAACAACAACAACAACAGGCTTGAATTAAACATTGCGTTTCTAACTTTGTAAAGCTAAATGTGACATATATATACATTTATTGAATTGTTATTTATTATTAAAATAATAAATCGTACACCAGAAACTTCGTAAAAAAAATCTTAAAATGAATAGTTACTACAATTCAAGTCTATAATGTATATAGTATATAAACATAGAGCTGAATTTAATAGATTGGCCCCGGTGTCACCGATCCAGCTATTTGAGTCAGCCCGATATCCAATCCGGTATCAGTATCGGTGCATCACTAATCTTCAAATGTCTTGTTATGTCCGACCAAGATTTCATAACCCAAAGAGACTCAATTTACTATAACGTCGGCCTATGAGAAGGAAAAACGAGCAAATTCAATCAAATGTTGGGCTTTATCGCTTGAAAAATGACTTAAACCATTAAGCAATTAAACAAATTTGAAAGTGTAGAACAGATGCTTTTAAATAACAAAATTGTAAAAAGTAAAAGGCAGCGTAACTCAGTGAGACAGTTGAGTATATATTTTCAGACAATAAAAAGACACCCAGTGTATATACAGAATTAGACAAGCAAAGATGACAGCATGCTGGTTTGACTATTTCTGGTTTGGAGGTGACAGTATCAGAGAATAACTGTCAGTATATGAATGTGGGCTGGAGAGATTGTTTGAGCCTGAGGAGGGCAGGGAGAAGAGGAAAAGAAGGAGCGAGTACCTGGTAGCAAAACCTTAGCGGTGCCAGTGGATCTGGGTGTGCCATTGCAGCAACATCACCGGCATCAGTGAATGGTAATTTTGTGCTGACTTGTTTCCTTGTGGTAGGATTCTCATTTTGCTGCTCAGCATGTCAGAATTGAGAATAGGGAGAGAGACCGATGTGATGCAGGCCTCTTTTTCTGCACTAGAGTGGTTTTACTCAGAGTATGGAGAGCGGTGTGAGTGGTAAGCCCCAGCTTCAAATCCCAATTATTAAGAATGATCACTAGCGGAGGTGGACTGAATGCAAGGGGTTGTCACAGTGTGCTGTCGGATAAGCAGCTAGCGGTACGCGACATGGCGCGACAGGAACCGCAAACACTCACTTGGATGCTGTCTGAACACCGAGCAGGAACATCTGAGAGATTAGAAACTGATAGGTTTGTAATGTGCATACCCCATCCAAATACCTGTTGGATGGGGTCAGTCGGTGTGTCCGCTCTTCAAGAAGAGGACAGAGGACTTTGCTCTGGCCGTGATTATTCTGTGTCTGCAGCTTTTCACTGACACACATTCTTAGGTTTTGCAGTTTAGGGGAAATGGGGGCACACACACACACACACACACACACACACACACACACACAGCAGATGAGCACACAAACAAAATGGAGTCTGGAAATACAGCAGAATAGGGAGCACTGGAGGAGAAGTGATAAGAGAAAAGGAAATGAAAAGATGTCAGATGTCAGATGATAATAAAGAGCCAGTTCATCCAATTTTTGCCATGCAGATAGTTTGCTTTTTATCCAGGTTTTGGGAGATTTCTGCCTCCCAAAACAATAGGAGAGATTGGGATTTAGTTAGTGGAGCTCACTCACAACATTGAAAAATTAATTAAAAAAAAAATCAACAGCAACATCTTTTTTTTTCCAGAAATGATGTCCCTGTTACTCCGGATAATCCATACACTTAAAGAAGATCTATTGTGCTCATCTTCAGGTGCATACTTGTGGTTTGGGTTTCTACTAGAACATGTTGACATGCTTTAATGTTCAAAAAATGCTTTATTTTTCTCATACCGGCTGTGCTGCAGCACCTCTTCTCACCGTCTGTTTTAAACGCTCCGTTTGAGCCTCCACCCAAAAGCCCAGTCTGCTCTGATTGGTCAGCGGGCCCACTCTGTTGTGATTGGTCGATTGAACCAGACTCTTCGGACTCCGCTCTAACTAGCTTTGTTTGAGGGCGTGCCAAACTAGCCGCTAGGTATTATGCAAATGTGTTACTGGGTGACATCACCATGTTATGGAAGAAAAGGCGGGACTTTAAGAAAAGTGTTTCAGGCAGTTCAGGAGCAGTGTTTCCTTTGATGTGGACTTTAGGCTTTTAACATGCACAAAAAACAATATAATACACAAAAGGGAAGTATAATAGGTCCTCTTTAATTATGAAGAGTTTTCATTTGAAGTTTCTATAGTTGTGATAACAGTTGACAGTGTGTCTGTCCAGAGTAATGGACACTGTTTCTCTAAAGAAGTTGCTTTTTTTTTCAATGCAATTTTCAGTGCAACAGAATGAGCACCATAAAGAGGTTTCAGCAGAGAAACAGATAAAAAAAACAAACTGTGCTACTGTAAGTGTAAATAAATCATGACCTCATCCATTTTGGGACATTACTGTAATTAGTTTAAAAATGAGACCATCACAACCAACATCAGATGCTTCTACAGCATGTGCTCTGCATCTTACCTGGAGTGACAGTTGGTGAGATTCACAGGAAATCTGTTGCTTCTTGTCAGTTCTTGAGAAATTGCTTTGTGCCATGAAGCAAAGATTTGTATTTGTCCAGTGCACATCTGAATTCAACATTTCTCCTTGCCTATAGCTACAGGATTCTCATCTTCCTCCCTCCTTGTTCGCCTCAACTATTCCTGTTTCTCCATCACTCCCTCCTTCATCCAGAAACAGAACATGGGACTCTGTTCCACTTGTGTGCGTGGTGGTGACAGCTGCCTTGGATACAGCTGCACCGATGTGGTGTTTTTCCATTGTGAAACACACATACACACACACACACCCACACACACCGACACGTACAAACACAGCTTCCCTGAAGACGGAGGAGCTCATTAGTGACATCATTTCTCCAGGTTTGGTTAGGACACCTGGTTTGGTTATTTTGACAGATGGGAAATTAGTTTTGGTGGCTCCTCTGTCATTTTCATATTGTAATGAATGTGAATGGATAATATGTTGTCCTTCAATGTCTGGCACAAGTTGTCATGGCAACTTATGTCCACTTTTGTACGCTACGTAATCCATTTTACTATGGTGAAAACAAACGGTCTTGTCCAGCTCATAAATAACATTTATCCTGATTTAATCATATTTGATTTGTAGCTATACAAGTGCTCAAAAGCACAGAGCATGCATGTGTGCATTTGTTGGATTCTCTAGATGTATGAAAAGTGTTTTAGTTTACGTCATTATGAGTCCCAGACATTTAAAATCACCACTAGTTGTGGGAATGAGGCACACACGGACAGACACAAGCTCAAGGTTAATTATAAAGGGGGGAATCCCCTTTGATGTCCTTTCAGCCCAGGACTGTGAAGATAATGAGAGCTCATTTAGAAAGATGAAATATCAAAACACTTGCAGCAAACACTTTAACCTTTATTCTGCTTGGGAATGACACACAATTGTATGGATACATTTAATTCTTTGTCTATTATGAATATACAAATCCAACTACCAATTTGAGGATGTACAATAAAAGACATGTAGAACGATATTATATAACAGAACAGATGTTTGAGGTGAACCAAAGCTTTAGGCGGACACCGACTTAATCATTATGATCTGATCAGGTTTATGGTCAGGGTAGGTTACACCGATGACACTTAGGCAGCTTGAGCAAAGCCGAGACGGTTGTTGGTGCGGTCGTAGATGGAGTAGTACTCTCTGAGGAACACGTCTCCAAAGATCCACAAGGGTTGGCCGTCACGAGAGGGCAGGTAGGTGGGGTGGATGTCCACCGAGCAGTACTGGTATCCGTTCTGGTAGTGCTGGAAGTGGAGGCGGGAGATTGGAAATGTTCATAACATTGCATGCACACCAACAAATACAAAATGATGGCATGCACATAAAGGGACACACATATACATGCGTATGCTATGCATGCATGTAACAACTTACCTGAGTGATGTAAGCAGAAGGAGGCAGAGGGACGGGAACGCCGCTGATGACAAAGCTGAGAGTCGGCAGGTTGTTGACCTGGCCGCAGTTCACCATGTACTGGAGGTCAAGACAACAAAGAGATACTGTTTGAGAGGGACGGAAACTCGTACATCGTTTCATTACATTCCTGCTTCTCCACTTTTGATGTACAGGTCGTGACCTTGACCTCCACTGCTCATAATGACCTTTTTAATGGTGCAGCCTATACAGACAGAGCTGGGTCTTTATGAGGAATGAAAATGGAGGCTTACTTTCCTATACTGCTTCAGTGTGTGTCTGTCTGTGTCCCTTACATTTCCATACTGGTTCCGTTGAGCTCCAATGGCCTGCATGATGTCACCAATAAGCTGGCTTGGGGCTGTCAGGCTGGAGGTTCCAGTGTCCACGATGGACTGGCAGCCCTGAGAGCACCAGCCGGTCTCTCGACCATTGATCTGGAATCTGCAAGGCACCACGCATGGCAAAAGTTTTTTTTTTTTCTTGCAGTCATATTAAAACATAAAATAATCAAAGCAGCAGTTCTCAGTAGTAAAATCAGAGGATCATTTGACGTTTCATGTTGATGAAATTCTGAAAAGCACCCACCCGTCAACGCCGATCTGCCAGTAGGTCTGAGAGGTGACGGGGGTCCAGATGATCTGACCCTGGTACAGGCTGTTGTCCACTTCTCCGAAAGAGAGCACACTGCCCTGCTGTCCTCCCCTAAACCACCAGACGACAAACCAAAACTGATCTGCAAGCTCTCCATGTGGATATGCGTTATTATTTGAGCCAGTGTGTCCTATACAGTATGTTATACTGTTTGTTTCACAGTACTTAGTATATTTTATACTTTTTATTGTTTCCTTAAGAACAATGACAACCTAAGCCACAACAAATAAGATAATATGTACATATAATAACAGATAGTAACTTTAAAATTAAAATAAAAACAAGAGAGGAGAAAAAAATTTAATGATAATAATAATAATAAAACAGAAAAATAAATAAATAAAAAATAAAATAAAAATTTGACTAAATTAAAATGTAAAATATTACAATAAAGATAAATACTACTACTAGTCAAAATAATAATAATAAAGACATATAAATATCTACAAATGGATAAATGTATGAAATAAATTCACACACCAGATTCCCAACACCTACTTATATTCCTGTGGCCCCTCCACCACGTTAATTACCCCACACAGGATAAATACAGAGTAAATACTGTGTTTAAAGCAGGTTTAAGGCATGTCTACAAAAGAGTAAATAAAACATAATAATAATAATAATAATAATAATAATAATAATAATAATTAAATAAAATACAAAAACTAAATGAATAAATAAAGGTTGCTACAAAAGTATTCAGGGGATAATATTTGTGATTTACTCCCAACCCTTTAACTTTAACAGATGCCACCTGTCAGAACCACAGGAATATATGTTTTTGACTAACACAGTACATAATTGAAGTCCTGTGTCAGATATACCTGGACAGGTAGAAAGCGAATATGTTGGAGTCCAGCAGGTTTTGACTGATCATGTTGTCCATGACGGGAGTCTCTCCTCCAGCTGAGATGCTTGGGTAGGACAGACCGAGGATGCCGTCAAACTTGGCCACCACAAAGTTCTGACCGGGCTCGTTTGTGCTCAGACCGATCTCCTGGTTATTGATCACAATACCGCCAACCTATGGGTCCAAAACCAACCGATATGACGAGTGAGATGAATATAGTTGTTGCTTCAGCCTACAGCAACGTCAATGCATGAATGGGGAGGACGTCTGTTCAGTCTATAAATCATTAAAATTGTTCTTCTACATTTTTGTAATATTGAAAGTATCTTGTGTATAAAAATGTATATTTCCTCGTCTTGACACTTTGTGTATTGACACTTTCTCTGGCCACACCTCTGTTAGGTGTGTTTTTACTTTGAGATATCACTTGTTGAGGTGATATTGAAAATGTCTGCTTTCTGGGAGTACTTTGTCTCAGTACCTAGTGGTAGGTATCCACAGGGGTGTTTTTGGACGTGAGGGATCGCCTCGCTTCCCAGCATTGGACGCTTGATGCCACTAGGCGCTAGGAACCTGATTGGATGAACGCTTTCACACGTGGTCTGCTGCTCCCAGCTTTCAAACGGGAAACAACATGGCGGCTCGTTTAGAAAATACTTCACCAAAATGTGTTTCTGAAAACATTTTATGCGAGAAATAAGCCGTGAATCTTTATTCTAGATCGACAACGTTTAGTTTAAAAGTTTCTTGGGAGTTTCCAGAGGTGGCGAGTCGCGCCGGACGCCCCCTGATTTGCATAAAGTAGCCTAGACCTCAACTTAATGCAAATGAGGAGCGGCCAACGTGACGCCCCATCTCTCGAATCGCAATGCCACGCTACCAGAATACATTGCACTGCTGCCTACATGACAATGAATGGTAGCCGTGGAAAGGACGGATCCTGTGGACACATACCTACATGTATAAGACTCAGTCCTCTCTAGTGTTAACTGATGTACTTGGTTTATTTGGTGGGTTTGACTCACATTGACAGTGTCATATCCAAAGACTCCATAGAGGCTTCCAGCTCCGTAGGGCAGGTAGAAGGACTGTCCCTTGCGGGAGTAAGTAGAGGACTGCTGGGGGTTGAACTTGGTGTGTGTGTCTGTGAATGGGGCACAGATCGGGATTATATCTGGAGCCATTTTTCATGTCCTCATGCCTTGCAGAGCCTTTTTACATACCGATGATTCACTTGATTATAGAAATCAAGAGCTGAATTTTAACTAACACAGTTGCTGATGCTTCCCAAAGACCAAAAATGCTTAGTGGCATGCCTGTAATCTAAATCCCATGTATGTACAACATGTAATCTCTTGGAAACAAGATGACGAGCTCTGCACGCTTGGCCTATATCGGCTTTAAGTCCTCTGAAGTTCTTCACATGCAAATATGTTCTGAAGAGTGTGACAGATGAGGGATTTGGTTGGTTTGTACTCACTGCAGGCCTGAGTGTTGCAGTAGACGGAGTCCACCCACAGGTTGGCAGAGCCGGTGTCAAACAGCACTTGGAAGGACTGGGGGGGTGTTCCAATACTGATGGCGCCAAAGTAGGTGGTCTGAGGAGCACATTGGTTGGAGAGGAACACAATAAAAGAAAGAACAAACCCATCAGCCATCAGTTAATGCTTTCATCCGAATGCTGTGTACAGTATGGATTTCTTACATCGGCGTAGTTATTGATGTACATGTTGGCAGAGCTGGCAAGCTCATTGTACTTGAGAGCAGGATCCTGGTAAGGCAGCTCGATCCCTTTCTCTCTCAGGGCCTCACGCATGGACTTCTGCTTCTGCAGAGGGATCCTGAGGACAGGGAAAGCAAAAAAAAAAAAAAAATTATGACTTCCTATGACTTGAATCACACATTTTAAACATTTATATTGGTATGGCATCTTTTCTTTATTATGACTTTTTGCATGTTGAGCTATATTTAACGTACAAATTTCAAAGATGTACTTTTAAAAACTTGCCCAAAGTATGTCCGTACCAAATTTCAAGAGTTTTAACTGATCAGGGCAAATGCTATGGCATTTTTCCTTATCATACTAGGCTTTGGGCACAAATTGGATAATTGATTGGTCCACGTGGGTCAACCAACCTATTTAAGATATTCTCTCCTTTTATCTGGTAAGATAACCTGATGAAGGTCTGTGTACCGATATCTCTGATATTATTAAATATCTCTGACTGCAAGTGAAGAGGATAATGTGCACTCCTGTGATTGTAATGGAGCGTAATGTGTCTTTTTGTTCTATAGCAGTGGATCTTCATAAGAACGATTCTGCTCTCTGATTAAAAAAAAGATTATTAGGCGCAGAATTGAGAAGTACAGAGAGATTACTTACTTGACGATTCCCTCTACGAGCACCACACAGACCAAAACAGCGACGAGACACTTCATGATCCCTCCGTACATGCAGCACTCCTGGATGGATACAACTCTGCTCGGATCTGAACAGGCTTATATACACATGTTTAGGTCCGTATCAGCCAGAGCGTTATCAAAGCTTCAGTCATATCAGTTCAGACAGGGTGACCCTGCGAGCCTTTCTCTCAGAAGCTACATACTTCATTTGCACATCTAACATTTATTCAATATATACAGGTGATAGCCACGCTCCACAAACACAGCCAAAAACGTCCTAAATAAATACATTATAACATATTAAGATGTTATTCATTTGGGTATATCCAATGGAATAATCTAGTGGTGATATTTAATAACTCATCATTTAAATTTGGCACTTTAAGTTACATAACTCAAATGTTCCATGATCCTAAACGTACCATATTGCTGGTTCTACATGGAAAATCTATAAAATAGGCCTGTGTGGAATCAGTGTTTTCAATCTAAAAATGATAAATGAAGAATTATGATAAATGTGTCTGACTTGTTATGCCTCCGCGTCGGCGACAGCCGCGGCCGGAGGCATAACAAGTCAGACACATTTATCATAATTCTTTTGGTAGTCAGAGGTCAAGGTCACTGTGACCTCACAAAACACGTTTTTTGTCCCTAACTCATGAATTTATATGGTAATTACAACAATTTCAAACAAATATCTAAAAGGATAAAATGATGAAGTGATGACATTTTGTACAGACATGGATGTAAACTGCATAGAACCGCACAGTGGTAATTCTAGTTATCTTTGTCTTTTAAGAAGTTTATGTTGAGTATTGAGCGATGACTTTGAGTTTGGATTATAAATTCATTTGCAGCATTTTATTATAAAAGCTTTCTGTCGTTTCCCCCCCCAAAAATTGCCTGCATGCTGTCGGAAATCCTCAAGTTGCAGCTTCAGTACATTTTATCCGGTTAGATACACATATCAACAGCAAGGTCAAGCTTAATAGTTTGTTTGGAACTGTAATTTTCCGCAAATATCAAGGCTTCAGTATCAGCAGCACTTTAACCACACAGCTTTATCAAAACCTTTCGTGCCGTTCAGCTTATCAGAACTTTTAATGTTGTTTAGATTTGATAGTGTTTTTCCTTTGATAAGCTTGAGGACATCGAGTTAAAATGAAAATGTGTTTATGTCAAGTAATTGAGTTTATTGTTTGTGCCTGCTTTGACTGAAACATAGTAATGGACCAAACGCTTGTAACAGGCTTCGGTAGCAGTCAGCAGCAAATATCAAAGCTTCGGTCATGTCTCCATGACATGACTCATTCGGTTCAATTAAAGATGTTAATTTTTAAGGATTCTGTTATTCTACAGTTACAGGTTTGGTATGTTTTATGCATGTTTGTTATTCAGAAGGGTTAAAAACTAAACTAAACTATAAAAAAAATATCCGAATCCCAAAATTGAAAATCGAATACCTACACATCAAGTAAATAATCGAATAGTGGGATATCCAGGTCCAGCCCTCGTATTGTCCCTGTATTTTTGGTCATTAGCACTTTGTTGTACATTAAAGCTGCCTAGTAGCATGGGGCCACTCTGATTACAGTGACTTTTTCATGACCCACCTTTGGTATACTTTTAGATGCATCAGCACGTCCTCATTTTCTCCATGGGACTAATGACATTGCGTAGACAGGACCCTATATGACGGTGCGATGTAAGCTCGCATCCATACGTAATATGTGGAGTGTCCTTTTCTTAGTAGGAAAGCTGCAATGCAGCATTTCCTTCTACACATAGCGAGCTAGCTGCTGTAGAACTGAGAGCCTGCTGAAACTAATGGGACAAAGATGAGATAGAGCCTAATCACTTCCCTGCTGTAGTGTGCTGCTGCTGCTGCTGTAAATAGAAGTTCAGAAACTCTGGTTTAAGAGGCCACTGCCCTCCAACCCACAGCTCACATTATGATATTTATCCATCTTTATTTGAATTTTCTTTTGCAGTATTTATGTGTTGCTGAGGTGTCCCATCTTGTTAGTGTGGATTGTTATAATAAGGGAAGAGGAGACAGAGGACGTGGGTGTGTGGCAGCCTCTGTCCAGTACAGTATATAAGTGACTGAGGCGCAGATAGAAGGTGACAGGCCGTGAGTTAGAGCAGGTCTCACTGTGTGGGCATAAAAGAAATGAGAAATTCTCCTCTGAGGCGCTCGATAAAACAGACATATTGCAGGTATGAGTGTTCTCATAACAGGTAGTGAATATACTGTCTCCCACACCCATCAACAAATGACTATCGATGGGGAGGGTATTGAAATGGTAGATGACTATAAATATTTAGGAACAATAATAGATTCCGAACTGTCATGTAATTCGAACACAGCTGCTCTCTATAAGAAAGATCTGCAGCGTCTATATTTCATGCGTAAACTGAGACAGTTTTGAGTGGACAGACGTATATTGGTCCTCTTCTATCCGTTGCGAAAAAGAAGTTTATTCAAGTGTGCTATTAGTGTACTTCTTTTAAACTTAAAATAAGATAGTATGCTTTCAGTTTACTTTTTATGTACTTTCAGAGATACACCTAACAAAATTATACTTAAGTATACTTGGCTTATACCAACAAGTATACAGAAAAGTCTATGTATACTTAGCTTATACTGAAAAGTATATTTGACAAAGTACTGTAAGTTACCTTAAAGAAAACTTACAACTATACTTGCAGTAAAAACTAAACTAGTAGTTTACTGAGAGTAAACTTTAAAGTGTACTTTCATAAAAGTGGGCTACAAGTATATAACTAACAGTATACCTATAAGTCCACTTGTAGTATAGTTCATATCATAGTTGCAGTATAAAATACAACTTGGATGTAAACTATAGTTGTGTACTCAAAGTTTACTACTCTTAAGTATACTTAAAAGTATACATTTATAAACTAAAAAGTGGGCCAATTTAGTCCCAAGAAGTATTGAAGTAGTACATTTACAAGTATACTACTAGTACATTGATATTAGTATACTTATTACATAAAATATCCTTGTGAATATACTTGAACTATTTAATTTGAAAAAATAAACTTGAAGAATACTTCTTTTTTATAAGGGATGGCTCATTTGTGGAGAGTATTTTAACTTTCTGTTTTATTGCCTGGTATCTTACGTTGTCAGTGAATAATAAAAACAAAGAGTCAATATGTCCAATAAAATTGCTGGACAGCAGCAAAATGGCATAAAGATAAGTGGTGAGGAAAAGGCAGGCGATTATTAAAGAGGCATTGCATCCCCTATTTAGTGTATACAAGCTGTTACCATCAGGCAGACGGTAAAGGGTGCATCGCATGCAATCATTTGTGCTTACCCGTATTGTATTGTTGAACAAACTGTGAAACAAGAAATGACTGAACCTGTGTGTGAGGATGCTGCACCTTATGACCCTGTGATATGATAAGTAGAGCACTTTAATGATGTGATGAACAGGTCTATATCAGGTTAATGTTGAGGTGTTCTGTTGCTGTTGTTGTTGTTGTTGTTGTCGTCTGTGGTATTACTGTTGTCTGTTTATTTATCTGACGTTTGCTGTATGGCACATGATGAATTTCCGAAAGGACTAATAAATATCTATCTGTTTCTGGTGTGTTTCCAGACCCGCCCACGACATCAGCCTGGAGGAGTTTGACGATGAGGATCTCTCTGAAATCACAGATGACTGTGGGATTGGACTCAACTATGACTCTGATCCATATGAGAAGGTGGGGGCCATCTTTTGTTGTTGTTATGTTGTTTCTTGTATTGAAATCTGACCTTTCCTTCCTTTCTTTTGTGCTTTGTGTGTCTTGAATATGTGAAAACACAAACTGGACATGTGTACCGTGCAAGTTGTTCCACTGTTTGCAAACTTTTGAGTGTTGTATGATTTGTAAATGTTTTAGAACGATGTATTATTCAGTTTTCTGCCGAATGTTGTAGTGTAATGTTGTAGCTAAAGGCATTAAATAGGTGTTATCGGTCACTATAAGCACCATAGATATGGGTCAGTAGGGGCCTACTACACCCACTAGTATGTTTTTTATCATGGATTCACTCGTAGATCACCAAAAGAAGGTACAAAAAAGCATGACAGTGACTTCTAGCAACCGTAGTAATTCAAAACGTAACGTTTCATTCAGTTTTACATGTTAAAACGTGTTGCTTCTAAGTTTAGCTTTAACTTTTACAATGTAGTAGGTGTCTTATGCCCCCATTGACCCACATAGCCACCGATAACGCCTATTTAATGGCCCGATAACAGTCGGCTTTGGGTGAATTCTTATCATAGTTCATTAATGCCAACTTGCAGATAAATACAGGCAGAAAAATGGCAAGTGCAGTGACAGGAGAGAAACGTGCAACTTCAAGCAAGCTATAGTGCGAAAGAGCTGATAAGTGATGTATTTAAGGTGATAGAAAAAAAGAAAGATAAGGAGTGACTTGGTTTGCATTGCTGTTTAGTGTACTGCTTATTTGCATATAGCTATCTTATGTAAGCATCTCTGTAGCTCTGGAATTTTTTTTATCTAAGCTACCAGCACTGCAGTCATCACAGTAATGACCATAAACCTCAGACATCCATATGATAATACCAGGGACGAAATGAGGAACATGCATGGCTTTGGTGAACAGAATGAATCCTCCATGTACTCTGATAATCATACAGATCATCATTATACATACATGGATACTGGATCCGAGCACACAGCATACTTTCACTACTAAACTCCTCGGCGTATAATAGAAATTCCAAGTAGCACTTCCACTAAGCATCCTATTCAAGTCGCTGCGTTATGAAGTGTGTGCAAATAATTGAGTCATTAGCTGTATCATCCCACATGTCCGACCAGCTTAGACCTTAATTACTCAATTTCTAAGAACTATTATCTCATGTCCTCTCTCTCTTTCTCTCTGTCTTTCTCGCTCTCTCCATCCTGTGGGATGTAAATGTTTTATGCTGGTGGCGTGGAGCCACGGCTGCAGCAGAGGGTGGGTGACCCAGTGCAGTTTGCTGCTATGCAGAGACAACCTCCTTCTCCTCCTCCCTCCCTCCCTCCCTCCCTCCCATGTGTCTTCCCTTCCCTCCCTGCTATGCAGAGTGTTGCTTGGAGACAGAGCTCAGATTCCCTCCTCCCTTGTTCCCTACCACCTCTCCGCTCCCTTTCCCCCTTAAAGCCTCGCTTCCTTCACTTTCTCTCTCTCTCTCTCTCTCTCTTTCTCTTTCTGCCTGCTGAGGTGACTGGGAAAGGGGATTTAGCTCAGGGATGGTTGGTTTTGAGGGCTAAGCTCTGTGCTAGATATTTTTGCTTCCTCCACTTTAATCCACTGACAAAACACATAATGGATAGCGAGCAAAGCCCTTCTGTAACAAAGCTGTGTTTGCGTAGCATGTGAGGAGACCTCCAGAGGAAGAGAGACTTATTTTTGGTAACACTTCATTTTTCATGGTAATTCGGTGATAATTAGCAAGTATTTAAAATTCCTTTGGAACCACTGCCTCAAAATTGATCGAAAATTACTTTATTATAAACATTATTTAATAATTATATGCTAAAATAGCATATAATCGGTAAAATAGGGCCCTTAGGCTTGAGAAGCGGCTAATAGAAGACACTTCTGATCAGCACAAATCTCACCGTTGTGTGACTTATTGTCTGCACACATGTAACCTGGTAGCTAATGTCATGATTCAGGGAGCTTTTTGAGACATTTCAAATAAGTTATTTGCTAATTATTATCTATTTATCAGCAGACATGGGAATAAAGCATATCAATTAACTTTGTATTCTTTTCCTGGAAGTGTATTAAATAAATTACCAGCTATTGGGAAATAGCGGAATATAATTATTGGCAGTAATGCCAAAGAAATTTCAAATACAGTACTTGCTAATTATCACCTAATTACCATTAAATTTGTGTTACCCTTTTTTCTGGTGCCAGAGAGGTCATACAGTAGTAAATCATGCATCAGTGGCCTCTTCTTCCTCCCTCCCTTCCTCCCACATGCGTTTACAGACACACATCAGCAGAAGCCCTGACTGCTCGCTTCACAAACAAGAAAGCACAGCGTCGGTCCTTGTTACGTTACATCATCGCCCAGAGGAAGTAATCTTGCTGACATGGGATGGATAGGACACACACCCAGTTGCCCTTCTGAGAGTGTGTGTGTGTGTGCGTATACATCTACATAACAGAGAATGAAAGGCGAGACAGAGAGTTTCGTGCACGGGGTGTTTCACATGGTATTTGATTTTGCCTGCATCAGTAGGGTTGGTGACACTCTGTCAGCTCATCATCATCATCATCATCAGCAGCAGCAGCAGCAGCAGCAGCAGCAGTCCCTCCCTCTGCTGGTGAGGAGAGAGGCTTCTGGTTTTTATGTCAGAATGAATCAGCCATATCGGGCAGCGTGTCTTTGATGTTTAGGAAGAACAGCCAAACTAAACAGCGAGATTATCCTCCGGCCCCAATCCTCGGCTCTGATTAATTCCAATTCGCTTTGGGGTTCAGGTCTTAATCTGCATAACCCTTTAGATCAGTACTTAGCCTTTATGACAGGAGCACACACACACATGCATGCAAACGATAAACACGATGCCTTAAAATAGCTTATTCTGTCATGAAGCTGAAGACAGGCAATTAAACATCGTCCACATGGGATTGTTATCGATGTCTGATTTGATATCTCTGAGGAGATGGTAATTGCTATAGCATTCCTGGCTCAGGCTGTCCTTTCCTGCTATCCGTGATGTCAGACGGGATTAGGTTTGACAATGTGTTTTCAACCGTGTGATTTGTTTTCTTTCCTTGACCTTTATTTCTTTTTTCTTTACCCAGCCTATCAACATAACAAGCAGAGACCACAACAGAGGGAGCCCCACCCTTTTTTGTCTTTCCTCCGAGTCCCCCCACACACACACACACACACACACACGCCCTGCTGCTTTCTGCTGCGCCTCTGATTCTTCACTTCCTGTCTCTCTAACATCCATCTCCGTCTCTCCAGAGCCCCGATTGAACGCCATGAGCGCATGCATAATTCAGAGCAATGGTGTCTGTGTCTCAGCTGTGGTGCTAGCTTGAAATGTGGAAATTGAGAGATACGCTGATAGATGGAGGCCATCGCTCACTGGGTGGTCGCCATTAATGGGCGACTAATCAACATCTGTCATACGCTCCGGCGTAAAATTCACCCAGATTACGAGACGCATTTGGTAAATGGGCTTTACGTGGACGCGCACGTGCACGCACACACAGACACTGTTTATACCATCATTGCACAAACGACGTGAATGTAAGAGATACATTTGGGATGATATGACATGATGATTATGGAGGTATAGCTTCATTTATGATAAGGATGTGAGCTAAATGAGCATAGATGTATTAAATAGTGAAACATCTCCCTTTTCCCATTATTTTAACAAGTGATCCAAGACTAATGGCTTTGGAGGTGTGTATGGAGCCAATCATGCACCACGTGTAGCCAGGAATTAAAGTAAAGCAACAGTGGGTAGAAATGGAGATTAGTATGAAAAGTTATTTTTATAAAACGGTTACTATATCCTGACAGTAGTGCATGAGACAGGTAATCAGATAAGCATCATGTGCCTCTGTGTCCTCCGGTGATCCTAATGGCATCTGCAAGATTTCACAGACCGGAGGAAAACAACCAATCAGAGCCGAGCTGGAGTCTGCCGTCTCTGAGCAGCTGTCAATCACTCGCGAACTCCGATCAAACGGTCAAACT
Source organism: Sebastes umbrosus (assembly GCF_015220745.1). NCBI lineage: Eukaryota > Metazoa > Chordata > Actinopteri > Perciformes > Sebastidae > Sebastes > Sebastes umbrosus. Next base: position 12,921,637 of record NC_051272.1, read on the forward strand.
AGGCAGCGCTGATCAAATACGAACCAATATTATGTTACTGTAATGCCTATTTCTTTCCTCAAATGTTTTCAGAAACATCATGTACTGTGCTGTTTAGCTGGAAAATGAGAACGTTTGTGATGAGCCATGTAGAAGTCAGTTGAGGACATACCAAGCACCGCCCACCAGCTGGAGCACAGCCAATAGGAACGCTCTCTCTCTGAAATGACCTGTGATTTTTTTAAAGCCTGAAAACAGAGCCATGAGGAGGTGCAGAAGTCTAGTTATCTCTAAGAACACTTGAATTACAATATGCTGAAAGGTTATTATGGAATTTTTGCCCAATGATGGCAAAACCATTCTGCCTACTGCAGGTTTAATGTGGCTAAAAAAAGACCCACTCCAAAATACAACACCTAGCCAAATAAGTGACTGCGACATGATCTCAGCCAGCAGATAACTCCTGCACACTTGCAGTAATTCAGCAGCATTTCATTCATGGACAATCAACAGCTGTATATCGGTCTCTGTAGGGATGTTTTGCACCTCCACTAGATCCTTCCTGTTTTCTGTTGATCGTACAGTAAAAGACTACATCCTTCTCTGAGATTTTACGAGTCCCTGGCGTCCACTTCGTTCGCAAAGCCATGCAGTCGATGTTCACTTGAGGATCATGTCCTCAGTTTGTTTCTCTCATCCGTCAGCTGGTCCGCTCAGTAAGCAAGATGGCCTTCGCAGTTCAACCCGAAGCCTCTCCTCTCTGCACTGCTGAGGACAGCGCTGTATAGTGGAGCTGCCATCTCACGATCTTCTGATGTGCAGCAGCAGCGGCAGAATTACCCACGCCGAACAAGCCTGTGGTCTAATTAGAGATCAAAAAGCTGCTCTGCCTTTATCTTTTTTTTTGTTACAGTGATATCTCTTTGGCCAATTGAGCTGCTGTTGAGGAGCATGCAATGACTGTATAATTGTTAGTTGTAAGCAGAGCTGTTCAAAGAACACAAGTGTGTTTATGACAGTGGAGCGGTGCAGTTTCTCTGGGCGTGCCTATGAGGAAACCATTTTAACTTTCAACTAATTTCATTTCCATTGGCTGCAATTGTGCTCTCCAGTGCTTCTGCATGTGTAACTCATTCACAACACCTCCCCTGCCAGCACGCCTGCATAAATCTGCTGGGTGACAACGGAGGGACAGTCACGGGGCTGGATGGGATGTCCTTGGGAACCGGAGACCATGAGGATCGATTCTCGCCAACACACAACTCTTATTTATAGTGCTCTCTTTTTCTTTAAGTCTGCCTGCCCGTCTGTCAGGTGGCCTCGCTAAAGGGTGTCTCCTGACGGTGCAGATTAATCTCCTATAAAGGCAGGAAGATGTGGCATTTTCACAACCCCTGCTGATGGATCTCTGGATTTTTACACTGTCATGGAGTTATAGGTCACATATCCCCAGTGATGGATTATAATGGGTCAGTGTGAAGAAAACAGCATTGACGATTATGAAGTGAGAATGCATATAATGATCGATTGAAAGGTTTCTCCTACACGGTTCCTTTCAAAACACTTCTTCACGTCTAAATCACAGAAAAACAGATAAGTTAATTAGATACAAGTAAGGCATTTTCATGTGTACTCTCTCGGTAATAGATTGGGTGTTGATTTCTGTTGCTGTGGCATAAAGCGGATGCACCAGGCGTCAGCAGAATCGCCTTGGACGGGCGACAGGGCGAACTTTGATTCCTCCATTAAAGAGACTGCACCGAGAGAAACTGCTGCGCTGTTCAAGCTGCAAACCAGATAAATCAATTCTTGTGTTTGCATGGTCGAATTCAAAGTCGGGAAGAGTTGATTTAAAAAAAGAAAAAAAACACAAATGTTTGCGGCAGTGTCCAAACAATGACGTAGCAGCCTTTATTAATATTAGCGATTCACTCAGTGCTTTTAGGCTCATCAGAGAGAGATGATGCTGGTGTGATTGATTAGCAGACGGTGTGAGATGCGGGTCAATAAGCTACTTTATGGACCTCGCACCATCAATATACCTTGTAACTGGCAAACGTAAAAGCTACACACACACGCTCACGGATGTGTAGGCTATTAAACCTCTTCTGCTTTCCGGTAAACCAGCTGAAACCTGAGAGGCTCTGATTGATCCACTCTCCTTTCATTGCCCCTCCTATGTTTTTCTTTCGTCTTTGTCTTTCACTCTCTCTCTCTCTCTCTCCTTTCTCTTCCAAACAGTCAATCCTCAAGACTCCTCCATTGTTCTGCTCTCTGCATGCTTCTCTGCAGACTGACGTATTTAGCGACTTAATTGGTTCAACCTTTTCACCTTTATCTTTTCATGGGGAGGTTGCAGCACTGCTGATGATGGCTGCACTTAGCTCCTCTATCTTATGTACACACACACACACACACACGCACACACACATGTATTCATGGGTGCACACACAGTAGACCCGAGGCTGCAGCAAAAAAACATATCAGCAAAAATGTGCTGTGGTTGTTCATGTGACTTCTGTTGCAAAGTTGCCCACTACAGTGATTTCATTTGTGTGTCTGTGTTTTACAAATGCCCTCTGTGTAATCAAAGAACATTGTGTTGCATGCTGTCCATCTGGGCTCCCGCTTGTTCTATTCATCTCTCAGACAGGCCGGTTTCTTGGCAACGCTTTTAAATGAAAAATCAAGTAATGTGCAGTTAATAGAAGGTTTTCCCTTTGTGTTGGCTCTCTACATAATAGTTTCCCCTCTGCTGTTAGAACAGGGGATGCTGTAATTAGTCTATCTGAAATATGCTGAAGGTGTGAAAACATAGAGGGAAACCTCCGGGTCTGAAAAGTGAAGCCAATGAGGAAGTGCCTTAAATGTGCAATCTTTCTAATAGCCAGCAGGGGGCGACACCTCTGGTTGCAAAAAGAAGTCTATGAGAAATTGATCCTACTTCTCACTTGATTTATTACCTCAGTAAACATTGTAAACATGAGTTTATGGTCTCAATCGCTAGTTTCAAGTCTTCTTCAATACAGCTGATGTTCAATTAGTAAATTATGGTCCCATTTAGAGTCAAATAGACCATAAAGCAGGGTATGCTTTAGGGCGTGGCTACCTTTTGATTGAAAGCTCACCACCACAGCATTGCTGGACTGGGAGTCCGCGTTTTCGTCTTACAACTTTAAGGTTGTGTTTTGGTAAAGGAGGTTGTGCTTCAACAATGGGAGTCCCGGTGGAGTGCTAGACCAACAGTCAAATAAGCAAAAAAAAAATCAAGGAGGACGAAATACCAACATTTCACCTGTTTAATTGGCCCACATGTCTTTTGTGATGTGGGCCAATTAAACGGGTGAAATGTTGGTATTTTGTCCTCCTTGATTTTAAATCTGGGATGTGCTACCCTGTCACATTATTAAACTTTAAGGTCGTGTCTAGAGGGTAACCCGCAAATTGTGAAATCTGGCAAAAAATAAAAAAAACTCTTGCTAGACTCGCTGCCCGATAACCTATCCTAACCTTAACTGTTCAAGGTCAATGCCTAACCTTAACCATCTCGTGAGAGTTTCTCAACTCGTGGGTTACCTTATAGACACAACCTATCTTTCGGTTGCCTAAAAATGTCTTATTCAGCGTTCGGTTGTACTTAGCTCCGCCCTCTCGTGTCACTTCTGGTTGCAAAAAAACACGATGGCAAAAACTAGAGGCTTCAAAGCCTTAGTCCACAAAGCAATGGGTGACGTCACAGTGACTCCGTCCACTTCTTACAGTCTATGTGAAAACATAAATCAACTTTTATTTTATTCCCATTACAAGTCTTTCTCTCTCTCTCCTCCTGTAGGACTCCCTCATTCTGGAGAAGAGCGACATGCACCACCCAATCTGCTCCTTCCAGGATGACTTCCAGGAGTTTGAGATGATTGACGACGAAGATGATGATGATGATGAGGAAGAGGACGAAGATGATGAGGTTGACCCTGATGCACCCCCGTCCCCCTCTGCCTCTCCTCCTCTCTCTCCTACTCTTGGCACTCTGAAGAGCCGACCCACCACATTGAACCTCACCACTGCTGTGTCACAGGTAAGCCGCCTGAAGCTCTGGTCCTAAACAACTAAACACAGATTATGTATATTAATAAAAACGTTGTTGAATATCTCCCTGTCTCTCTTCTCTCGTTAGGATTCACTGAACAACAACAGCAGTCTGTCCCCAAAGAAAGGAAGCTGGCAGGACTCTTTACGCAAGACCTCACAGGGTAAATACATCGTTAACTACCTGTGATTAATCTGAACTATGGATATTATGTTTTCATTGTATTCATTTGTTGGTCAACCACACATGATACCTCACAAAAGATGCTGCTTATTTTGACTGGCGAGATTTTGGTAAATCGTATTCGTCGTATCGTAATCGTATGAATCGTAATGAATTTGTGTATACATCGTTTTTTCATACATTAGAAGCAGGATCTTAACCAACACTAATTCATTTATCTGGACAACACTGAATCAGCAAGGGGACATCCCTTGAACGATTTTCTATAATATAATATAATATAATTTAATTTAATTTAATTTGATATAATATAATATAATATAATATAATATAATATAATATAATATAATATAATATATGGCGCCATGGTGATACGGTGGTTAGCACCGCTGCTTCACAGCGCGGGTTTTCTCCGGGTTCTCTGGCTTCCTCTCACAGTCTAAAGAAATGCAGGTTAGGTTAATTGTTGACTCTCTGGAAGGATGGACAAAATATAATAATATAATAACACACATTCAACATAATGAAACTCAAGTTGTATTATCTTATGAGAATTACATGGATTGGCTCAAGTGAGGCTATTAGAAAGAAACAATTAAACCTACAAAATAATAACTTGCCACAACAATCAAGGCACATCATATTAGGTTAGTATTAGTATTTTAAGTTTCTTTTTTTTTGTTGTTGTTGAAGTTTTTAATTTGTGAAGTGATTGTTCCGGATGGGCAGGTTTATTTTCGCCTTGTTTAAAATAAGCTCAACTACTATAAACGATCCTTTACACATCAGAAAATAAATACCCTCTCTACCTCCAGGTCGTCTGTCTCCAACCCACTCATGTCTGGATGACGGTAGCCATGTGACAGGCCAGTGTCCAGACTCTCCAGTTACCCAGGCGCCAGTGTCCCAGAGCAAAGGTATTCCACCAAAACAGGCAGGGGAGGGCGGGAACCCCCAATCCCCTCACAGGCCCCTCCTCTGCGACATGGAGGGCAACAGGCGGGAGAGGCCCGAATACGGTAACAAAAAGGCCAGCCCGGCAAGCGTAGAGCTCATTCCATCCTCATCAGTGTCGTGCAGTGCCGTGATGTGAAATGAAGTGAAGTGATGTGAACTTGACTTGTTCGGTAGCATTTATGTTCGGCAAAACACTCATTTGCAGTAGTCTACTTTAGTGTTTCTAATGAAGAGGAGTTCGCTCAACTTGCTCGTCCCATATCCTCTGTTTTAAACTGATTATGAATGTAAGAAAAATCTCTTCATTCATTATTCTTAATCTTTTAATTTATATTTTAATAGTCTCTTTTTGCATTCTCTACATCATCTTCTTCATTATCCTCTATTTCATCCTCTATTTTCTTCTATTCTCTTACGGCCTTTCTTGTTTCTCTGCACCTTTTTTTTTTATCTTCCCAGGCTCATTTGGTCAACACAAGTCCCACCCTTGCTCTGGTGATGTCACTGAGCCAAAGGCAGACCCTTCGATCCAGACGACCAGAGTACCGTCTGTAGACGAGCACTCCCAGTGTTCAGACACGGAGGTGGACCACGACCTCAACAGCGACCACAACCACAAACACTCAAACAGGCGTGCGACCGACACTTACACGATCACCAGTGAGTCAGGCGTGGAGCCGGAGAATGACCTAGACCCGGATGGAACTAGTCGCTGCTTGTCATCCACCGCACCAATGGGACCCTGCGACGGCGCCGATACACCCTTGTCTGACGAGGAGCTGGAGAAGGACTTTGAGGTGGAGTATATGTGTAAGGAGACCTACGACATGGTGTGTAAGGAGAATCGGTCATCATATGTGGAGTTCCCCTCCATTGAACCCGCCTCCTTCTCCAGCTATGTGTCCTCCAGCCGCTCAGATGCTCTTGACCACTCCAGTTCCGACGCAGCAATTTCCGCCATGGAGGCAGCAGCTAACGACTCCACCTCTCCGTCCTCAGACCCAGGGATAGCAGATATGAACCAGCGGGGTTACATGACTTCGGACCAGGACAAGGACCTCAGCTCTCCGGGCTCTGACTCTGACATTGAAGGGGAGCTGGAGGCAGCGTTTGCCTGTGGCGGTCCAGTGGTCTCCAACATGATCTCCTCTATCTCAGAGACAGAGCTGGACCTGACCAGTGATGACAGCAGCAGTGGGCGCTCGTCTCACCTCACCAACTCCATTGAGGAGGCCAGCTCGCCCACATCAGACCAGGAACTGGACCTGGATACAGAGTTAGAGCAGGACAGCGGCATCGTGGGACTAAAAACGTCTCTACTTCTGGGCCAGCCTGACCCAATCAAAGAATTGTCCACTCTTCCCTCTCCTTCGCCTCTACCCTCACCCACTATTGCCACGCCATCCCCTGTTGACTCGCCCATCTTACCTCCTGAGACCTACGATGACGAGCAAGCTCTGATGGGACTGCAGAGTGTGGACGACGAGCTGTCCTTTGAGCACCAGGCTGACCCAGACGAGACTCTGCCTCCGGCCCAACATTGTGAAGACAGCCTGTCCAGACAGATGGTGCTGCAGATAGAACCAGACCACAGTCTAGAGAGCTTCAAACGCTCCTTTTACCTGCCAGTGGGACCCAGGCTAATCCCCAATGCAGATGAATACGATGGAACCAGCGAGGGAGACTCCGATTCAGAAAGCGAAGACGACCTGAGCGAGAACTCGGACTCGCCGTGGCTGCTCAGCAACCTGGTCAACAGGATGATCTCAGAGGGCTCCTACCCAATCAGTTGTCCCGAGGACTGTTTCAAGAGGAAGGTCTCTGTGTCGGACACCATCTCACCATCCTCAGACATCGGAGAAGGAGATGGTTTCAATGATGAGGACCAAGAGAAGAAATCAGAGATGGAGGGATCAGAGGAAGAAGAGAAGGAGGGTGAAGGGTACAGAAAGGATATGATGGAGCCAGGAGAGAGGAGGAAGAGTGTGGAGTCTTCAAAAGAAGGAGCAGTGATAAGTCCCTGTCTGTATATGAACAACCCTACTGGTGACAACATAAGCCCTGTGATCCTGGAGCACTGTGCAAACAATGTGAGGGGAACCACCACGTATACCACTAAAGACTCTGAGAAGAACTTCACAGAATCTAAGAACGCCAGGAGACAGGAGGAAGACGAAGAGCCCAATAATGACTTGATGATGCTGGAGGGGAGGAAGGATCTGGACTCGCCAAGCCTCAGCGAGAGCGTGGTCAGCGACAAGGACGAAGGACGAGAGACTGAGCCCAAGTCAACGGGCCGTTCCTCGGCCTCTCTTGAGCGTATCACCGAGGTTAAACACAGCCTGACACTGGACATACCCACCGCCCAGACTAACCGCTGCTTCAGCCTCACCTACTCCACAGACAATGACGAAGAGGAGGACGACGGAGACTCTTACCCGTTCATGGGTGGCATGACGAAGCAGTCCTACCGGGGTAGTGACTTGGAGCTTGACAGTTCACCCCCCATTGACTCCAGTGTGCAAGACCGTCCCTTATCTGACCATGACCTCCCACTGTGTGAGAAAGATCTGGCTCTGAGGCCGTCGAACGAAGATGATGAACTGGCCTACGACTCCATGAAGTACACGCTAGTGGTGGATGAGAATACGACGCTGGAACTAGTCAGTCTCAGGAGGTATGCTCTGACATGATGCTCTAATATTGTATAACATTTCTTTACTTACCGTAGGGTGTGCCTTCTAGTGGTAAATCAGACAGTCTTACGGTTCTCGTAGATGTCTAGCCCTAAATTGAGATTTGAAATGGACGAACCTTGTCCTCTCAGGTGCACATCTGTTCTGAGTGATGACAGCGAGCTGTCCACGCTATGTGACGAGGAGCCTTTGGGGACGGGAGAGGTGGACTATGGTCGTGATGATGATGACGATGTGAGGCCAGAACTTCTCAGTTCTTCTGAGGACTCCTCCCCTGAGGCCGACCTCCCATTCTCCAAGAAGTTCCTCAATGTGTTCGTCAACAGCACCTCCCGCTCCTCCAGTAAGTCGCACACAAGGCTATTCAAACACTTCTGGAAAACTCTCAGATATGTACGTGCAATCAAAGATGTAATTTTTAGGGATTAAAGAAATAGTGTGACATTTTTGGGAAATACATAGTGGAAACCGCTCACAGTGATCACGGTTACAGTGATCAACTGCTTATATGGATCAAAAAGCTTGGGGCAGATTCATTCTTATACAAACGCCGTTTATTTTACTCCCTTGATACTTTGCCTCGCAGGCCGCCTGCCGTCCGGCTGAATTCCTGTGCTGTGTGCACATTGATATCATAACGGGAATAAAAGCCATTTTTTTCTGAGTTAAAAACGAATGCGCACGGGAAAACACCCTCATCAGGAGGATTGATAATGCCTGGTCACATAATGCCCCCAAAGTGAAACTCTGCAGCACACATGCAGACCGGCACCTGTCTCCCTCCATGCTGCTACCGAGCGAGGGAACGAGGAGCCCCGGCAAAGGGGCGCCCTTCTGCATGCACTCTTGCGCTGCAGAGCCGGACAAAAACGGCAATGTCTCACCCACAGTGAGGGGAAAAGGCAGAGAATTGGCAATGAGCCAGTAAATGGTGAAGCTGTCCGTTTCATACAAATATCTAAATGTCAATTAGATGGTAATCTGCATGAGAAATGATGCACAACAACAAAAATGTGGTTATAATAATCATCCGCTTATAGTGATCAATTTGACCCAGACAGGCGTGATCACTATAAGCGGATTGATGCAACTCTTATATTGGTCAATGAGATTTGAAACTACAGTCAGGGAATGGTTAGCTTAGCTTAGCATTAATACTGAAAGTAAGGGTAAACAGCCACCCTGGCTATTTCCAAAGTTAGCGCCTCTAAAGCTCACTCATTTACACATTATACTTGCTTGTTTAATTTAAAAGTTCAGCACATAAAATGCACATAAAACCAAAACTTTTTGTTTCCCCTGTTTCCAGTCTTTATGCTAAGCTCAGCTAAGTTAACCGACTCCAGCTTCATATTTAGCGTACACACATGAAAGTTGTATTGATCTTCTCATCTAACTCTCGGCAACCAAATGTGTTTTCCAAAATGTGTAACTATTCCTTTAACTTAAGCCAATATAAATGATATACCCTACAGGTTATGGCCCAGCAGCATTATAGCTAAAATTGTCCACTCAGGGTCCTTATAATAAATGTACCGCATTAGGGTTTAACTCATCACTGTCAGCATGATGCATGAACATCAAATCAAATCAAATCAAATCAATTTATTTTTGTATAGCGTCAAATCACAACAGAAGTTATCTCAAGATGCTTTATATATAGAGCAGGTCTATGACCGTACACCATAGTTTAGAGACCCAACAGGATCCACCAAGCGCACTGTGGCCAGGAAAAACTCCCCGATTACTGGGAAGAAACCTGGAGCAGAACCGGGCGCAGGGCGGGCGGCCATCTGCCGAGACCGGCTGGGGGGATAGATAGATAGAGAGAGAGAGAGAGAGAGAGAGAGAGAGAGAGATATAGAAGCAGCCACAATAGCAGTCTAGCAGCTGTAATAGCTAATACAAGTAGGGCTGATAACACAAAACCAATAGTGGTGGATGGAAAGAGTGATAATACAACTATCGGAAAGCCAGCACTGTCCAGCATCTCTCCTCAGTACGTCCATGTGTATTGGTGTGGGACGTCCCTGCGATCGATGCCCGTGCCCATGTGATCTAAATTTGGCAGGGAGCCCATGAAAGACCTATGGGAGGGCTCTGCCTCCCAGTACAGTACATCCATCATCAATCAGTGCTCTCGCTTCAAGAGTCATATATCCCTAATGAAGGCTGATTTGCATAATGAACGGCTCATTACAAAGCCTTTCGTTGCCATTTCTTTTTTGACAAATCCAATTAACTTCCATTTAGACTTCCTCACATTAAGTTTACTTGAGGATGTTCCCCAAACAAATAACAAGTTAAGTTAAGAAAAACATTATTCTGTGTATTTTATTTTGGACATTTAGCTTTCAGTTTTATTTGAAAAACGTTGTTTCAGGGCCTTAAAAATAATCTAACTGGTGTCTTCTTGCCATGTAGGCACAGAGTCGTTTGGACTTTTCTCCTGTACCATCAATGGAGAGGAGAGGGACCAGACACACAGGGCAGTCTACAGGTAAGACAATCCACAGTACGCTCGTTTTTGATAATGGGACAACATATGAATTACAGCAAAACGCAGATTCATCATAAAAGATTGCAAACAATAAAAGTTGTTTTCATGGATTTGTAAGGTTTTGAGGTGGTGACCCCTTACGAACAGGATGAAAGCCAGCAGGATTGAGGTGTAAAGCGTGGTGGAGAAATGAGCAGCAACAGTCAAACTCAGACTTCTGATTTTAACTTGTGATCAGATACAAGTTGAAAAAAAAATCCCACAACTCTCACCAACAGGTAGTCGGCAGATGGACAAAAGAAACCGTTTCACAGGTGTCGCAGATTGTGGCTGACATGCCACTCAACCTGACCCCTTCTGACACTACACTGCTTTCCCACCTGGTATATCTACCTGTGGTCTCTACCAACAGGGAAGGGCACACCCATAATAAATTAAAGTAATATATTTACAATTTATTAGTCTTACCAATATTACCATATACAAAATAGACATGCATATAACCTAATACAGATTAAATAAAATGCATAATAAACTGGAGAATTATCAAACAGAAGACAATTTAACAAAGAAACGTTGACTCACTCCCCCCTCTCTTCCCCGGCTACTTGGTACAGCCTAACGAGGTAATTGACATCAGCTGGAGTCCTGTGGCTGCTTTCTCAGGCCCAACTCCAGCCTGGACCCTCCCAGTCCGTTAAGGTGGAGGGTATAAATACAGCGGCCACTTCGAGACAGACTTCCATCTCTCCGGCAAGGAAATGAATAAATATCAGAATCAGAAATAATTTACTGATCCCCGGGGGAAAATTGAGTTACGTTTTGCTCTCAATTTAGAATATAAATTTATATACGTATATAAACATAGAAAAATCATAAGCAAATAGAAATAATAAATATGTATAACAGTGCAAATTATAATGCTGAAAAATAGGTTCTATCATTAAGTGTGTAAAAAAGCAAGAATAATATATATAAATATGAATATTTGTTTAAATGTACTGTATAAATAAATGCAGTGTTAAGCCAGAGTAAACCAGATTATGGCAAAGCTGAATTATTGCACTAAATTATTACTGTTAAATCAGTGTTGCACAGTTGAAGATATCATAAATCTTGGGGTAATAGCTGCCAATTGGAGTAAAAAATAATAAATATATGTTGTATATATGTATAAATATACAATCCTTTACAATCTAATGAACATGTCTACCGTTTTTTTGACTAGACAAGGGTATATTTGATTCTAAATACAATCTGTTTTCTTTAAGTTGATAACGTTTGTATGACAATAAAGTAAAATCAATTAAATGTCTATCTTAGTTTGAGCAGTTTACGAGTAAATGTTTGTACCGGTAGTCGCATGGAGCGTGTTCCAACACAACACGCCGTTGCAGCTGGTTAAGTCGGTGTCGATGCAGCTCGCTGTCGGAGGGTTTTATCACCACCTTCCACTCCCCACTGACTGGTTTGGGATGGCACTTAACATGGCGGACCCTCCACGTGAACGCGCAAACGGACATGAACTTCCTGTATCAGTCTGTTTTGTCGAACTTTATACAGTCAATATGCATGTGTGCAAGTCTTTTTTCACCTTAGTGAGGAGGGATACTCTCCAGCTCCCTCACACGACTGTAAAAACGGTGGGCTGGATTGAATTGTGAATGTCATTAGCTCTAGTATTCAAATTACCATTTTGTGTCAGGGAGGAAAAAGTCCTTGTGTCGATAAACAAAACAACATTTCTTCGAGGTTTCACTAATTATGTTAGAGAGGAGGCAGATGTCCAAGCTGCAGCTGAGCTCGAGAGCTGCAGGGTGACCAGAAATAATCACATCATGTGCCTCCCTTGTATACACGTACATGTTGTGAATATATAATTATGTACTTGCTTTGCCACAATCCTCTTTCAGTAAGTACGTCCCCACATTTAGAGCTCTTTGTCTCTCTCCACCCACCCCACCATCTCTCTCTGTCAGCTGTTTCATCCCTCCTCTCTCTCTGCTCCCCGTTGGGAGTCACCTGAGACCCAAACAGATGCTTCCTGATCAAATTAACTCCAGTCTATATAGGATGCCGAGCAGCAGGGAAACCATGTAAGGACACAACGTTCAACAGAGGTTTTCTCTCTCTCTCTCTGCTGCTCCCTGCAGGTTCATTCCCAGACATGCAGATGAGCTGGAGCTGGACGTGGATGATCCTTTATATGTGGAGGAAGAGGAGGATGACTACTGGTACCGAGGCTATAACATGCGGACAGGGGAGAGGGGCATCTTTCCTGCCTTCTACGCCCATGAGGTCATCGGCCAGTCTAAGGAGCTGCTGGGTGAGTTATATATATTGATTGTTGTTTCCTCTGTCTCACAGTGAAGCTCAGAAGAGTCACATGTTCTGTATGTATGTGTCCACATTAGGAATGAAGAGAAATCCAGCATGGATTGAGACCTACAGCGTTCAGTTTCTGGGGTCTGTTGAGGTACCTTATCACCAAGGCAACGGCATTCTCTGCGCCGCCATGCAGAAGGTAAGCTACGTGGGAAACAGATGTGCAATCACACACAAAACAGACACAAGCATGTGTGCTATACACTGTATGCAGGCTTTAGGAGTAATGGATTACGTGGAACAGCGTAACCACAGGTGTATTTACATACATACATTACAACATGAATTATGGTCCCGTTATATTTAGTGTCGCAGACATTCCAGTGAGCCACAATATCAGGGCCATAATTATTATTGTTATTAATTACACCTGTGTTTACCAGGCATGGCTGCTGTGAATAGGGCCTATAAAGATACAAAAAAAGATAACTGTAATCTGTTACAGTTACAGAAAAAAGAAATAATCTGATTACTGATACATTTAGTAAAAATGGGGATTATTAGCAGGATTACAATTTTTAAGTACATTTAAAATAAAGAATGATATACTATTTAGATGTGCACACATTACAACACTTCTGTCTGTGTCTGTGTGGACGGCACATGCGTGCGAGCCGCAGCAGATCAGCGAGGTAGCCGTCAGGTAGAGGTAGGTGGTGTGGCCCACGTTAGTAAAAAAGAAATGCTTTCACCGGGTGAAAAATTCATCATCATCTTGTATGTAAAGCAGAAAAGAGGAACAACATCACAGTACAGTGTCAGTTATCACAAAGCAGGATGGTATCCGCAGTTTCCAGTTCATCAAGATTATTCTTTTTGCCAAGAGGCATCCCAGCGTGAAAAGACGGTTGGTAGGAAATGAGTGAACAGCTTCAACTTTCTCAGCAAACATAATACAGGACAAACCGGGAAATTTGCATGTAGGATAATTTAATTTAACGTGTGCTAAATGATTGGAATCTTTGGATCATGACAGCATTTTCACAGCTGAAAGGCAGAACTGTACTGTACTGTGATGTTGTTCCCCTTTTCTGCTTTACATACTAAATATTTTTTCTTCTCTCTTGTCTTTATTTGCATATTCAGTATTGAGATGATCCAAAAGTAATGGAAATTAAAGCTGCAGTGTATAGAAATGGAGCAAATATGAAAAAAAAGTTAGTTTTATAAAACTATATCCTGACAGATAATCTGAAAAAAATCATGTGCCTCTGTGTCCTCCGGTGCTCCTAATGGCATCTGCAAGATTTCACAGACCGGAAGAAACCAACCAATCAGAGCCGAGCTGGAGCCTGCCGTCTCTGAGCAGCTGTCAATCACTCACAAACTCCGATCAAACGGTCAAACTGGGCAGCGCTGATCAAATATCAATTAATATTCTGTTGCTGTAATGCCTATTTCTCACCTCAAATGTTTTCAAAAACATCTTGTAGTGTACTGTTTAGCTGTAAAATGAGAAAGTTTGTGAGCCAGCAGCCATGTTGGGATCAGTTGAGGAAATACCAAGCACCGCCCACCAGCCGGAGCACAGCCAATAGGAACGCTCTGTCTCTGAAATGACCTGTGATTGGTCAAAGTCCCCCGTCACGGGCTAGATTGTTTAAAGCCTGAAAACAGAGCCATGATGAGGTGCAGAAGTCTAGTTTTCTCTCAGAACACTTGAATTACAATATGCTGAAAGGTTATTATGGACTTTTTCCCCAATGCTGCCAAAAATATACTGCCTATTGTCACTTTAATCAGATGCATTACTTTTATATGGTGATACTTGGATTAGGTTACTGATTGCATTTTTTTTAACAGGTAACGGATTGCATTTTAACCCAAAGTGACCCTCCCAACCCTGACTGTATGCACCATTAAATTATGTTTTGTTTTGACATGAAAACATTGTTTGCCTGTTAGATTGCGATATCGAGGAAACGGACGGTACACGTGCGACCTCCTTCTCTGTGTGAGCTGGAGATCAGCTTGCAAGGAGTGAAACTGATCATGAGCCTGGAGGATGAATATGACGCCCTCGATGAGGTATGGACAAATGATTCAATATATTACATAGACAATTAATTAACAAAGTCAACCATCCCTTTAATATGGAATACTGTTGATTTGATGCTGTTTTTCTTTCTACTCACGTGTCTCTGCATCTCTCTCCATCTACAGTATGACAGGTGTAGTCACTTCTTCCAGATGAAGAACATCTCGTTCTGTGGATGCCATCCGAGGAACAACTGGTAAACAAACATGTCGTGTCACCAGCGTACAGCGTGACATCTGACTGGTTTCATCACATTGTTTTCTTCTCCTCTCTGCAGCTACTTCGGCTTCATCACTAAGCACCCAATGCTGAACAGATTTGCTTGCCACGTGTTTGTATCCCAGGAGTCCATGCGACCTGTAGCAGAGAGTGTCGGGTGAGTGCAAATCATCAATTTTATCAATTACTCTACAACAAATGTATACCAAGGCACAGTAATGACTTTACATCTTTGTGTGTTTCTGTCTGTTTTGACATATTTACTCCACTTAAATTGTAAATGCACTTTAATGGTCAAGATGCTGAACATGCCAACAGCCCTTAAAAGAGATTGGAAACATTAACTATTTAGCTGCACATCATATTTGAAGTGCTCTTTGATGGTTTGCTTTTGTAGTCTGATCTCAAAGTCCTGGATTAAAGTGCATCTTTACTACCAATCACTCTCATCTGTAGCTGGATAAGTGATCCAGGCGGTGGTGGATGAAGTACGTGAAAGCCCAGCTTGAGTAAAAGTACAGATATTTAACCAGAAAATGACTTTAGTAGAAGTTAAAGTCATCTGTTAGAATATTACTTGAGTAAAAGTCTTGAAATATCTGATATTTACTGTGCTAAAGTATTAAAAGTAATTTTCAGATATTAAATGTACTTAGGTATTGAAAGTAAAGTACAAGTAAATGCTTTTAATAAAGCAAGCAAATCTAGATTTATTTATAAAGCGAGATTTATGAAGTTTATTCCTCTTATCATGTACTTAACATGTACATGTGAACATGTACAACACCTTAAAAATGGAGGCTACATTACACTTGAAGAAAAACAAGGTCTTCACAATTTAAAGGATTTAAAGAACAAAATCCAGTTGTTCCTTCCCTTGTAGTCGCATGTAGCCTGATCTGACATGCAGCCTGCCTGGACTTGAGCGGAAATCGAGTGGCATTTGCCCATCACGTGAATGATCCGTCTTGCAAGCTAGGACCTCTGATTCTCCAAACATGCTTGCTTGCAATAGTTACAAAGATGCTTAGGGGAAATGTGTTGGAGTATAAGTATACATTTTATTTAGGAAATGTAGTGGAGTAAAAGTGAAAGTTTGCAGAAATATAAAAACTCAAGTACAGATACTCCCAAAAAATATTTAAGTACTGTAACATAAGTATTATAGTAATAATAATAATAATGCATTTTATTTGGTGGCAACCTTTAGGACACCCAAGGACACTTTACAAAGATAAAATAGCCTTAATACTCGAAAACACCAGCAGAGCAAACATAACAAGACAGACACGTATGAGATGGAATAAAACAGAAGGTGGGATTTGAATGTTGTAATAGTGTCAGACTGTCGGATGTGTGGAGGGAGGGAGCTCCAGAGCCTGGGAGCATTACACAACTGGATCCAGGTTTATTTCGCACTATAGCCCTTTACTGTATGTGTGTGCACGTGTGGAAGCTTAGTCATGTCGGATTCAGCCGTTCACAGTGTCTCTGGATGGAGCGAGGGCAGGCAGCAGAGCATGGTTTGGGCATCATCTACCAGCCTCACATCCTGCTCTGTCTGTGGAATAGACCCAACAACAAGGAAAGAACTTATGTAAAACAATCACCCTGGTTTGATTCAGCGAGAGTTGTTCTTTATTTGCACTAGAATTGTTTTAATTAAGCATTCTTTCTCAGCCATTTCTTCAGTAAATAGTCAGAGCATGACTGTGTCAGATCTGTTACTACAAGATGAATTACTAATCTCAAAGCTGTCTCATCTCTTCCGCAGACGAGCCTTCCAGGAATACTACCAGGAACATCTGGAGTACGCCTGCCCCACCGAGGACATCTACCTGGAGTAAGAAGCGTTGCCATGACGACCACCTTCTTCCTCCGCAGCTTGTGTATGTTCATCGGGTTTGCCACCAGAGGGCGCTGTCAGTGGGGGGGTCTTCTCTCCATTGTAAACTACTCTTTGGGATCTTCATTTCTACAGTATGCTAGGCATCTGACTGATTTCACTCATCTCTCTCTCTCTTTGTTTATTCCCATCACCTCGATGGATCGATTGCCTGTTTCTTTTATCTTTTTCTATGATATAAAACTAAGACGCTGAGCACCTGTTTATTTAAAAGGTTCCTCTTTTGAAATGAAAACGATATACCTACTACTGCTGTTTCACTTGTCAATGCATGGCTAGTAGGGTTACTGCACACAGACACACCGAGAAACACACAAGTGAATGGCAAGCAGCTCAACAATCAGTACGGGAATGGTGTCGGCGTTTAAATTCACTGTAAATATGTATTTGTTCAATACCGACAAACTTGCTTATTTGATTTCTACCGATAGTGACATTGGAGCAAAGTAGAGAGAGTACAGTGAACTGTCCTTGGTCCGAGCTTACCCCTGTGTCGCGTACAAGACGTAGTGTGTGTTGTAAATACGTGTATAGAAAGTAGACATACAGGCGCCTCATCCACACTAATTAAGAAACACTCACAGCAGAGACGGATGGAGGGGATTTAGTTTTGTTGTGGGTATTAATGACTCACTCTGACAGGAGTAACTGCAAGTGGAAGAGATTTTAGCGTATAAGGACTTGTAAGGGACTTTGTATGTCATTCGCCCCCCGCAGATATTTTATTCAGCTTGGATTAAGGTGCAGTAAGTGTCGGCACATTTTGGATATGACAGAACCAATTTTACTTTTGTCCGGTCCTCAAAGTTGCAACGCTCGCTGACCTTCACCTTTCATAGGAAATCATTCAACTGTTAAAACTGCAAATCATAGATCACTGTATGCTTTGCTGTGATTGATGTGACTTTCAGGTCAAAAAAAGCAAAGGCCCTCTGAAAAGCCATATTCTCACACCTCCTCCGACTGTTTAACTCGTCTCCGTTTTATTTTGACTTGGCGGTTTCAATGAGGGAAAAGGAACGACTAGACTGACCGGTAGTCGGTAATGCTGTATCGCAGGGTGCCTACTGTACAGTGAGAGCGTCCTGCTGATTCTTGGTCCCGGTATCACAATGTAATCAAACCTTTAATAAAGCATTAAAAGGGAGGTTTTATAGTTATGTAAATGGTTAGACTTTGATCTTGTTTTTTTTTAAGTGTGATGGATAAAAGGGATGGCCACATTCATTTACTGCTCTAAGTCTGGGTCAAAGGTCGAAAGCATCATTCGCACATCACACAATAACCTCCTCCGGGGTTGTTGTAGCATAGCATAGCTTACAGTCTAGCACCTTATAAAGGGGAGGGGGCATATTTAAAGAATGATGCACTCACTAAAAGTCATCTGACCATCCTCGTTGTTCTTTCAGACACTGTTTAGCATCTTGTTCTGCCGCTTTCAGTCACAGCCCACGAGAGCAAACACCTCAGTTCACTGTTGATACGGCAGGAGGGAGGGAGGGTGTTATCTACATATGTATCGCTGTCAGTTAGATCATGTATATATCGAATAGCGAATCTAAGATAGTGCTGTGTCCTTTATGTTGAGTATGTTATGAAATTAATATGTACATTAAATTAAAAAGAAAAAAAGAAAAAAAAGAAAGATCACAACCAGACAAAAACCCCTGAAAGAAAAGAAAAGCATAAATATCTGTGATCTGCAATAATTTTATTTCAGTGTCTTATGTTTCTTCACTCAGTATCTGTCACGCAGGTGGCATTCGGGTTCCTGCCAACTCCATAACCCTCTACAGACCGGCTTCAGCAGCACATTTATAGGGCACATTTGTGAGACGTGACATCATTAGTGTGTGACACACACCCACCAGACTACTGACCAATCTGCTGTTAGAGCTGAATAGTGACCGAGTCAGCCGCCACTGGAAAACTATTATTATTGCGTCTTGCCGATTATAGTAATCACCTCTGAGCTCCAAAAGTGTGACCCGCCACTGATCTGTATCTCTTTGCTTCTGATTCTGTTTTTCTATCTTGTTACAGCCTAGTTAAAACCCTTCTCTCCACACAGCTAAATGAAAACAACCTCCGAGGATGATCTAGTCCCATATAGCCACTGAGACATACACTAACAGTTAAACCAAACTTTTGACTTTATTACATTAACAAGATTCTTCACTGTATACCTAGAGCAAAACAGTATGTGACAGAACAAACATATCCTATCTTGTATCTTTAAAAAACAAGGACTTGTACAATTAATTAAAATTCCAGGGAAAAACAAAGAAAAAAATTACAAAAAAAATCACTCTGCCTTGTCATGGGTTTGGTCTTATGAATAAAATATATGCTTGATGTCCGAAAAACCTTTATTGTTGTCTTTATTGTTCAGATCTGCTCTTGATTATTTGTGTGGTTGTTGCAAAGCATTTTCACATAAACTCAATACATTTATTCAAAATGTTATGATTAAAACAAAAGTTGAGATGAAAGTTATAAAAAAAATAAATGAATAAAACATGTATTAGTTCTAAATGTAGTTGATATCAATATTAAGAAAATTTCCTCATTGAGTTAAAGCAAACAGTGGGTAGAAATGGAGCAAATATGATTAAAATGTTTTTTTTTATAATACAATTTTTATAAAACACTATATCCTTACAGTAGTGCATGAGACAGGTAATCTGAAAAAAGACATGTGCCTCTGTGTCCTCCAGTGTCCTCCGGTTTCCTCCGGTGCTCCTAATGGCATCTGCAAGATTTCACAAACCAGAGAAAAACAACCAATCAGAGCCGAGCTGGAGCCTGCCGTCTATGAGAGACGGCTGTCAATCAGAAGTCTAGTTATCTCTCAGAAGACTTGAATTACATTATGCTGAAAGGTTATAATGGAATTTTTTCCCAAAGATGCCATAAATATACTGCCTATTGCCACTTTAACAGATTGTTTGCAGTGTTACTTTTCAGTATCAACAGTTATTAAATTATACGGTAGCTGTCTAGTAGTGATGCATCATCACATAATTACAAAATCAGCTTTCACAGACTTAAGGCAAAAAATCTGAGAAGTACCTCCAGTCTTTCCCACATTGTCGTCATGATTGGCGGTCGTGGGAATTTGTCCCATCAACACTTGCAGCAGCTGGGCTTGGGGCTGCACTGAGGATCGCAGCAAGGCTCCAGGTTCGGGTCTGTTCCTTTTGATATCTGGCTCTCTCCGAACACCATGGAGGCTTCAAACTGTTCCTTGACTTTCTTGATCCTCTCCAGTATGGATTTGAGTTCTGGTTGTACCATCAGGGAGAGAGGGTAGTGCTCTGAGGGGTCAGCCTCCAGGTCAAAAAGAAGAGGGGGGTCGTGGGCCTTGAGGACTGCAAACACTGGGCAGTCTTGGTCCGGGGTAGTACTGCTGTGGGTAGCACCTGAATGCACAAACATGGACTAGTGAAAAACACCTCAGCTCTGACTGTGTGATTATGCTTCTTGACATTTCAATGCTGTACCTCGTGTGTAGAAGTGGGCCTTGTACTTCCCCATCCTGAGAGCAAACAGGCCATACTTCTCACTGGGATCTGTGGGGTAGAACATCATCGTCTCCCTTTTACTCTGCAAAAACAGGATTAGACATGGAGATGAAGCTTGGTTTTCACATGATTTCAATACCTGCAGAGTGTGATGTACTTGAGCCACTACCTTTCCCTGGTTGACAAGGATTTCTGTTATATCGACCCCATCCAGCATCACCTGGGGTAGTTTGGCTCCTGCCAGACTTGCGATGGTGGGGAGGAGATCTAGAGTGCTGGCCAACTCATGAGTCACACCTAAAGAGATGCATACAGAAAAAGAGCAAGCAGCAATCACTAAAAGGTCATGTATAATGGGTTTGCATTGATTTAATTATGTAATATTTTCATACTGGAATCATAGGAAACCAGTTGTTGCCTGGAATGTATGAAATTAGTGTAAAGAGTTGTGGTATGCTTTTGAAGATGGTCAGCAGTAAAGCTGAGTATACTTGACTAAAATATGCAAAACCACCAGTATGGTCTTTGAAAGAGAAATATACACCAAGTGGTCTGTGTAGAAAACTTTGATTTAGTGCAACAGAAAAAAAATGTTTCCCTTTGGAAGCATCTCTCAGTCTAAACCAGGGGTCGGCAACCTTTTTGTTATGGAGTGCCATGTTTACATTTTTTTCTTAATCAGTGTGCCATATCAACATTAAGATTGTCCTTCCATCAATCCATTTTCTTCCACTTATCTGGGGCCGGGTAGCGGGGGCAGCAGGCTTAGCAGGGAAATCTAGACGTCCCTCTCCCAAGCAATGTTTTCCAGCTCTTCCTGGGGGACCCCAAGGCGTTCCCAGGCCAGATGCGACATAAAATCTCTCCAGCATGTTCAGGAGAAGTGTTCTGGACGTGCCCGGAAAATCTCCAAAGGGAGACATCCAGGAGGCATTCAGATCAGATGCCCGAACAAAACCTAAGCTGGCCCCTTTCGACACGAAGGAGCAGCGGCTCTACTCCGAGCTCCCTCCGGATTAAGGTTGTTGTTGCAACATTTTTAAAAAACATTTTTCTCCCATAATCAGGACGTTATAATAATTCTAAATGAGAGCACAATACAAGAAGGCTGCCATCCGTATGAGAACATCCACATCGGAGTTGAAAATATTAACCCTACCAACCTGCCACCAATCTTGTTCATCAGCAATAAACGGAACAAATTCTGCGAAGAAGGCAACGAGTACTCGCCAATCAGAGGCAGAGTAGAGGGGGTCTTCGCCAAATGCGGGTGGGGGGAAAAATCAATCAAACTACCGTAAATAACAGGCCGCCAATGGCTGTGGGAGAGGTCATTTGGCATGTGGATAAGAGGGCACTTCAACATTTAAAAAAAAACAATCTTGCACATTTATTGCTCGTGTGCCAATGGTTAAGTTACTGCGTGCCAATGGTGGAACCCTTAGCCTCTGGTTGCCTACCCCTGGTCTAAACTTTTGGTGCAGGAGATTAAGGAGTCCTGACCTGGCCGGATGGTCCCTGGCCAGAAGGCGATGGCCGGCTCTCTCATGCCACCCTCATAAGTGGTGCCTTTTCCACATTTCAGAGGCCCCGCGTTTCCTCCACGGGACATACGCATCAGCGAAGGCCTACACACAGAGACAGGAATAAATTGATAAGAGACAATTAATCTATTATCATAATCGGGCAATAAATCAAATATAAAGAGGGCAAAGATGTAACGCAACTTGACCTTTGAACAGAAGAAAAACACACACTACTGTACCACAACTAATGTGGAGGGAGATTAAGATGTCTGCATAAGAAAGTAACTACAAATCAGGCCATCAATTCATTTCTATATATAAACAAACCAGGGACAAAAACCAACCCATTGTCTGCTGTGAAGAAGACGAGCGTGTTGTTGATCACTCCTGTCTTCTCCAGGGTTGTCAGTAGGTTTCCTATCGTGCTGTCAAACTCAAACAGAGCATCTCCAAACGGACCCCTTAAAGTGCGCCCGGCTGCCCCAAGACCTGCATACTGGGGGTAGTGGGTGTGCTGTAAAAGAGTAGAAGTGTGTTTATTGTCTCACTGTACTACCATAATCTATCTACATGGGGTTGAAAACTCAAGTGGACTTGTACTACGCATTTTAATTTTTTTTTTTTTAGCCTTTTCAAGCTCTGATTGTAAGTGTTGTTTTGCTCACTTGAGGGGTACGCTATCACAGAGTGTTTTTGTTGCTTACATGGGAAGGATAGTAGAGGAAGAACGGTTGTTGTTTCGTGGCTGACGTGATAATGAAATCAGTGGCAAAATCACTGTAAGCCCTTTCCAGATCGAGGAAGTTGACTGGCTGCTGCTTGATGACCTCATTGTGTATTAGTGGCACAGTTACACCGCCAACGTCACACACTCCAAAACACTTAACATCTGGAGGGAAACAAGTCAGGTTCTTACAGGGGCCCTGGGAAAAAAAAACAAGGAGACAGAATATTAAAATAGATACTGCAGAAAATAAATACTATTACAGATTACTTTTCAAAACGTTTAATCTTTTCATTTTGTAGCTAAATGTGACCTGATCGTGGGAGTAGGGGATGCCCAGGTACTGGTCAAATCCCTGCCTGGTCGGAAGAAACATCCCGTTGGCCCCAACTCCCAAGTGCCACTTCCCTACGGCAGCAGTAGCGTAGCCCACAGGTTTCAACACTTCAGCAATGGTGGTCTCATTGAGAGGAAGACCGCCTCTAGATCCTGGGTACAACACTCCCGGGTAGACACCGGAGCGGGTCTGATAGCGCCCCGTCAACAACGCTGCCCTGGAGAGCCATCAAAACAAAGAAATTGAAATATTTAAGTGAGGTAGGAAGGACTGGAAAGTGTATCATGTGTGTGGACTGGAGGGCTGGGTTTTACAAGATGTGGCTAAAAGAATCTAAACCATGTTTTACTGTAATTCACAAATTTTACAACATTTACGCTGAGGTTGATAATATTTCCTTTTTTTTATTTAAAGATATATCTCACAAATCATCTGGCGTGGAGAGGAGGTCGTGTTGCTCTGTCTCTATCTGTCTGGCGTGGAGAGGAGGTTGTGTTGCTCTGCCTCTATCTATTTGGCGTGGAGAGGAGGTTGTGTTGCTCTGTCTCTATCTATTTGGCGTGGAGAGGAGGTTGTGTTGCTCTGTCTCTATCTATTTGGCGTGGAGAGGAGGTCGTTTTGCTCTGGCTCTATCTATCTGGCGTGGAGAGGAGATTGTGTTGCTCTATTTCTATCTGTCTGGCGTGGAGAGGAGGTTGTGTTGCACTGCCTCTATCTATTTGGCGTGGAGAGGAGGTTGTGTTGCTCTGTCTCTATCTATTTGGCGTGGAGAGGAGGTTGTGTTGCTCTGTCTCTATCTATTTGGCGTAGAGAGGAGGTCGTTTTGCTCTGGCTCTATCTATCTGGCGTGGAGAGGAGGTTGTGTTGCTCTGTCTCTATCTGTCTGGCGTGGAGAGGAGGTTGTGTTGCTCTGCCTCTATCTATTTGGCGTGGAGAGGAGGTTGTGTTGCTCTGGCTGTATCTATCTGGCGTGGAGAGGAGGTTGTGTTGCTCTGGCTCTATCTATCTATCTGGGGTGGAGAGGAGGTCGTGTTGCTCTGTCTCTATCTATCTATCTGGGGTGGAGAAGAGGTTGTGTTGCTCTGCCTCTATCTATTTGGCGTGGAGAGGAGGTTGTGTTGCTCTGTCTCTATCTATTTGGCGTGGAGAGGAGGTCGTTTTGCTCTGGCTGTATCTATCTGGCGTGGAGAGGAGGTTGTGTTGCTCTGGCTCTATCTATCTATCTGGGGTGGAGAGGAGGTCGTGTTGCTCTGTCTCTATCTATCTATCTGGGGTGGAGAGGAGGTCGTGTTGCTCTGTCTCTATCTATCTGGCGTGGAGAGGAGGTCATTTTGCTCTGGCGTGGAGAGGTTGTGTTGCTCTGGCTCTATCTATCGAGAGTGGAGAGGAGGTTGTGTTGCTCTGGCGTGGAGAGGAGGTCGTGTTGCTCTGGTTCTATCTATCTGGCGTGGAGGGGAGGTCGTGTTGCTCTGGCTCTATCGATCTGGCGTGGAGAGGAGGTTGTGTTGCTTTGGCTTTATCTATCTATCTATCTGGCGTGGAGAGGAGGTTGTGTTGCTCTGGCTCTATCCAGGAAGCTGCTTGACATCCTCCTGAATCCAACTTCTTTAAAGTCAGAGAATATGAATGAAACCTGATTTGTTTGTTTACTAGTGAACAGCTGTGATTGTCCCTCTCACACACGGACCTCCCCGAGTGAACTAAAGACAGTAGAGACGCTACCTGGACGGAGAGCAGACCGGGCTGCTGCAGTAGAAGTCGGTGAACCGGAGCCCCGCCGCTGCCAGCCGGTCCAGGTTCGGTGTGACTGAACTCGGGTGACCATAGCAACCCAAGTCCCCGAAACCCAAATCATCTGCGAACAGCAGCACGATGTTGGGCGGTGAGGCCCAGCCGGAGAACAACAGAGAAGAGGTTAAAAAGAAGAAGAAGAAGCGGATGTTGACGTCCATTCTGCGTCCTGCTGCATCTGAGTGAAGATCAGAGGAGCTGTCACCGGACCCGAGGAGGAACCGAAACAAACCGCTCACTGTCGCCTAGAGATGACGTCACGCACTGCAAGGAAATGTAGTCTTTTAAAGCAGCTGACGTGCACTAATGATGGGAATTTAGGCTCTTTTTAATGAGTCAGATCATTTGGCTCAGCTCACCAAGAAGAACCGGTTCTTTCGGCTCCCAAACGGTTCTTCGTTTTACCACGTCTGCCTTTTATGATTCAGACACATTTAGCACAGTTTTTACCTATGATTAGTATATGTGCACATATATCACTTAAATTATTCAATATAATTATACTAAACCTTTTAATTTCCAGAATACCATAACTTTACATGCTGCTTCGTTTCATGTCATCTTGTCTGCTATTCATGCACCGCACCGCAACGCAACGTACATCAGCGCACCGCACCGCAACGCACTACACCGTAACACAACGTACCTCAGCGCACCGCAAAGCACCGCAACGCACTGCAACCCACCGCAACGCAATGCAACTCAACGCAATGCAACTCAACGTAATGCAACGCAACGCAACCCAATGCAACGCAACGCAGCGCAACGCAACGTAGCGCAACGCAACGTAGCGCAACGCAACGCAGCGCAGCGCACCGCACCGCACCGCACCTCACCGCACCTCACCGCACTCCTCTGTCTTTCTCTCCTCCTCTCCCTCCTGCTCTGTACCTGTAGACCATCAACGCGGTGGTATGATCCTTGTCTGTCACCACCTGATTGGTCGCACGGACATCATTAACACAACATTTAGTCACAGTCAGTGCATGGAGTGCCCGTGGCGCGGAAAAGATCTTCCTATCATTCAGCCTTAAAGTAATAAAAAAAAAAAAAAAAAGAAAAAAAAAAAGAAAAACGACTCTCGGATCGTTCACTTAAAAGAGCCGGCTCTTTGAACCGGCTCGTTCGCGGCGACACATCACTAAGGTAAACTAATGAAGGAGAGCATGCTGTAGCCTGTTTATGAGGATCAATGTGGACTCCATAATGAAGGTAGGTGTTACTGATGTTTAGTATTTTACTGCTTACAGCTGCTCAGCTGGACTTTGATAGCAAAAGCACATAAGTTTGTATCAACATGTGTTTCTTTTGTTTTATTGTTTTGTTTTATTTATTTTGCACAATTTAAGACTACACAACATAACAAAAAAATAAATTAATAATATACGGTGCAGGACGAGGCAAAAAAACCCACTGGGCTTATATGAAGCCTCCACCTAGAGACAAGATTAATATAAAGAAATAATATGACTACATAATAGTGATAACAAACAATTGGGACAAGATATATAAAATAACAATAAAAAAAAGACAAGTGTGTGTGTGAGTGTGTGTGTGTTGCATGGAAGTGTATGGTTAGTGTTTGTGAGGAGGATATTGATTTAAATATCTATAAAGACTTCCGGGCAATCGTAACCAAACAACATTGTGAGTGGGAAAAAATAAAAAAACACAAAAACAGATACATGGACAACATGGGGGAACGCAATTAAATTACCCTTTAAGTGACTTTTGAAACATTTGACAGATGAACAGTTTATTGATAGATGTGAGAAGCTACTCCATAATTTGGTTCCCCTAAATCTTATTGAAAATTGACCTCTACTAGTGAGAAATTTAGGAGGATGAAGATCTAGAGATTGACGGGTTGAGTAAGAATGGACCTGAGAATTTGTTTTAAAATAGGTCTTGAACTGCTCAGGAATATTCCCACCAGAAAGTATCTTATAAATAAAAACACATATTTGAGAAATATTGATATCATAAATAGTAAGAATCTGGAGTTTCTTAAATAGAGGAACAGAGGAGATGTGTGACTCTGATCGAGTTGCAATCCTGACAAAACGTTTTTGGAGAACTAAAATTTTATAAAGGTTTGTAGGAAAAGTACTCGCCCAAACTATATTACTATATGAAAGATAGGGATAAATTAGACTATAATAAAGAGTAAGGAGACAGTTTGTGGTGACAAGAGGACTAACTCTTCTTATTATACCAATAGATTTATTTATTTCTCTACTCAGTCAATCTGTTCTCTCCAACTCAAGCGCTCATCAACAATAATTCCCAGGAATTTTGTAGATGACACTTGAGGCATTACAACAGAATCAATTTTAATTATAGATAAATCCTTAGTATATTATTTTTTACCAATGAAAACAATATAGTTAGATTTTTTTATATTCAAAGCTAGCAGCATTTACTCTTAAAACAACTACTCCTAAATGCCAGTTCATTGAAATCAATATTGTGTCGGGATAGAGCTATAACATCGTAAGAAAAAAAATATGAACAAAACAGTAGGATAATTAATGGGATGGATAAGGATAATAAATCAGCCAAAAGTAATGCAACCACTCTCCCACAGGATAGTTGTACAAAAGGGGAGAGGGGATTTATAGTAAAGACAACAGAAGAAGAAATGAAGGAGGGGCTCTGAACTTCACATATTCTGGAGTTTGGAGCTTCTCTCAGTCAAAATAAACTGTAACCAAAGAACAAGATAGATATAGGGTACATGATGACCCTGTTACATGTGAAAAGTGGTTATACTCTTTTACAAACACGTGCAATTTGCTTGAATGAATGAGAAATTCAAATCTTTTGTGAACAACAAACTATTTGTTCAGAGATTTGAACTTATTGTTTTGTAAAAACGAATTCTCTAATTCGAGAAATGAGTCAAAGCGAATGAGGATAACTTTAAATGCGTCTTTCTGGCTCGAGCTTTGAGGGGATACAACACGTTGTGTTGAGGAAGTGACGTCACCGGCTGAGACAAAAAC
Organism: Sebastes umbrosus; assembly: GCF_015220745.1. Lineage (NCBI taxonomy): Eukaryota > Metazoa > Chordata > Actinopteri > Perciformes > Sebastidae > Sebastes > Sebastes umbrosus. The sequence goes on from NC_051272.1 coordinate 12,949,491, forward strand.
AGTCATTTTGAAACAGCCAATGGGGAAGCTCCATCTCCACCGACCAATGATAGTACTCCATCACTCACACAGGACCCGCCCCCGCTCTGCTGCGGTCCAATCAAAACCCTCTTCCTGCTGGACAGCGTGATAACTCCTCCCTCTTCTTCCTGCTCTAACACACACAGCCAGCTCCTCTCTGAGAGCACAGTCTCTGTTTGGATATGGCGCAGCAAGGAGTTCAGCTGGACCGAGAGTCATTCTCTTGTTCAATCTGTCTGGATCTACTGAAGTATCCGGTGACTACTTCCTGTGGACACAGCTACTGCATGCACTGTATTAAAAGCTTCTGGGATGGAGAGGATGAGAAGAAGATCTACAGCTGCCCTCAGTGTAGGCAGACCTTCACAGCGAGGCCTGTCCTGCTGAAAAACACCATGCTGGCAGATTTAGTGGAGGAACTGAAGAAGACTGGACTCCAAGCTGCTCCTCCTGATCACTGCTATGCTGGACCTGAAGATGTGGCCTGTGATGTCTGCACTGGGAGGAAACTGAAAGCCTTCAAGTCCTGTCTGGTGTGTCTGGCTTTTTACTGTGAGAAACACCTCCAGCCTCATTATGACTCTGCTCCGTTCAAGAAACACAAGCTGGTGGAGCCCTCCAAGAAGCTCCAGGAGAAAGAAGAAAGGACCGAGAGGCAGAGAGAGCTGGAGGTGAGTCTACTCAACATCCAGCAGAGGATCCAGGACAGAGAGAAAGATGTGAAGCTGCTCCAACAGGAGGTGGAGGCTGTCAATCGCTCTGCTGATAAAGCAGTGGAGGACAGTGAGAAGATCTTCACCGAGCTGATCCGTCTCATGGAGAAAAGAAGCTGTGATGTGAAGCAGCAGGTCAGATCCCAGCAGAAAAGTGAAGGGAGTCGAGTCAAAGAGCTTCAGGAGAAGCTGGAGCAGGAGATCACTGAGCTGAAGAGGAGAGACGCTGAGATGAAGCTGCTGTCACACACAGAGGATCACAACCAGTTTCTACTCAACTACCACTCACTGGCACCGCTCAGCGAATCTACATCCAGCATCAATATCCGTCCTCTGAGCTACTTTGAGGACGTGACGGGGGCTGTGTCAGAAGTCAGAGATAAACTACAGGACGTTCTGAGAGAGAAATGGACAAACGTCTCACAGACTGAAGTGGATGTTTTACTGTCACAACCAGAGCCCAAGACCAGAGCTGAATTCTTACAATATTCACGTGAAATCAAACTGGATCCAAACACAGCATACACGCAGCTGTTATTATCTGGGGGGAACAGAAAAGCAACATTAATGGGAGAAGAACAGTTTTATCCTAGTCACCCAGACAGATTCACTGATTGTCATCAAGTCCTGAGTAGAGAGAGTCTGATTGGACGTTGTTACTGGGAGGTGGAGAGGAGAGGAGTTCATGTAGCAGTCGCATACAAGAGTATCAGGAGAGCAGGGATGACGAATGAATGTTGGTTTGGACACAATAACAAGTCTTGGGCGTTAAGATGTGACATCAACTGTTATAGCTTTTTGTACAACAAAGTCCTAACTCCCGTCTCAGGTCCTCAGTCCTCCAGAATAGGAGTGTACCTGGATCACAGTGCAGGTATTCTGTCCTTCTACAGCGTCTCTGAAACCATGACTCTCCTCCACAGAGTCCAGACCACATTCACTGAGCCTCTCTATGCTGGACTTTGGCTAACATGTTATGGAGCCACTGCTGAGTTGTGTAACTGAACTAGACAGAAGTCATTTAAGGGTTAAATTCTGTGTTTTAACTCTTATATTCATTCTGTCTCCATGTTTGTTGCTGAGAGCTGATTGTTGTGTCATTTCTCAGCTGTCAATCAAACATTATGGTGATTCTTTGACATCTTCTCATGAGTTGTTCTGTAAATGTGTGAGTGTCTTCAGGTGGCGCTCCTTCCTGTGCCTGTTTCACTGATCATGATGATGTTTGTTTACCTGAACTGACTTTTTTTAGGTTGTTCCACTGCATGAGTCTTGAGAGAGAAAGCACCAGGCCTTCCTTTACTGTATGTTGTTCTCACCGCTTTGTCACTGTAATTATCCTGATCATAATCAATAAGGAGATCCTTCAATATTCTCTTCTACATCGCTGAGATTCTGCTCAAACCAACTGATTGTGTTAATGAAGTGAATCTGTACATGATTACTGATGGGATGTGTGAACAAACTGAAGGTTTACATGATGAATAAACAAACAAGAACAAAGTATTTTCCTCCTTGTCTTCATTCCAGGGTATCATACAAAGCTGATGGAGAAAATGTAAAACTAATATGAGAGTATGCGCAAAAAACTACAAGGCATTTTCTTTTTAAACAATTAAAATGCCTTTATTGTAATGGCATAGTCATGTTAGACCCAAAAGCAAACTCCAACTTTCGGCATCAAGCCTTTGTCAGAGAGTCAATATAATATAATATGAGAGTATAACAGACAGTTTTCCTCCTGAAACACCACAAACTACAGTGTTCATGTTTAGACTCAGTCAGTCTCAGTCCTTAAAACTTCACCGAGAACTGCAGCGTTTTTAACCAGTGTGTTGCATAGATAGAAACACTTTATGGGATGGCATCATTTAAAATTTAACAAAGCTGAAATTATTGCCTTTTATTAGTGGTTGTTTGGTTCATGATACTTGCTGACTGGAGGTTTAACTTCTGTTTGCCTTCCTCTATTTCAACTTAAAATCACCTACGTTTTAAAAAAGTGCCATGGACTTCATGCTTCCACCTACTGAAGTTCAGGTCGACCATGGTGTGTTAATATTACGAGAATAAAGTCAAAGGTTTACGAGAAAAAAAGTCGAGTATTATGAAAATAAAGTCATAATATTATAAAGTAATTTTACGTGTTAGCTAATTTTTTTCTCGTAAAATTATGACTTTTTTCCCCTCAATGTGGCCCTAATACTCCGTAGTACATTTGCACTTGGGCCCTCACTGCATTAGACTTATATACTCAGACTATAAACCGTGTTACCTTCATCACAATGCTCAAATGTTTTGCAGCTTTAGACAGATTCTTTTTTTTTTTTTGTTGCCTAAAATGTCTCTTTTGATAGTAAAGGTTGCTGACCCCTGCTTTAAGGCATCCAATCGATGGATCCAAGAAGTCTCCCTCTGGTAAAGTTTTTGTAAACTGTCTCGAGATATGCAATGGGATGAATGAGTGTGGATATGTAATCCCTGCACATGTGTCATTTGAATCACGTCACTCAGGTGATTCCCAGGTGATTTTATGCAAAGTAATTCTGACACCTGAAACAGAATCAGTGAGGAGTGACCTGCTAGTGGAATTCAGATAATGGCTGTTTTCTTTGGTCCTGATGAATTATGCAACACGTCCACTGTACCTTTTCACCGCAAACACCAGTGTGTGTGTGTGTGTGTGTGTGTGTGCAGGTATGGCTATCAGTTAGCTTGTGTGCTGTCCAGCACACAGCCTCAGGGAAGCGTTGCTGCGGCGGTTTGGCTGATACATAGTTTTGATTTACTATTCACTTTCACATCTCTCTAAAGGACTGACCTACATTCAGCAGCTATATTGGTGTGTGTGTGTGTGTGTGTGTGTGTGTGCGTGCATACTTGTACAGCTATCTTTGTGAGGACCACGTTGAGTTCTAGACCTTCAGAATGAGGACATTTTGGAAAGTGAGGACACTTTTGTCCGATCCTCACTTTGGGACAGAACTTCAAAGGCCCGTTTGAGGCTTCAGACTTGGTTTTAGGGTTCAGATAACAGGTTTAGGTTAGGGTTAGGGAGAGAGTTGGGGTCGGGCATTTAGTTGTGATAGTTACAGTTAGGATAAGGGGCTAGGGAATGCATTATGTCAATGAGTGTAGGGCTGGAATTAAAGATCATATTCAGTGTCGATTAATCTGTTGATTATTTCCGCGATTAATCGATTAGTTGTTTGGTCTCTAAAATGTCAGAAAATTGTGAAAATGTTGATCAATGTTTCCCAAAGCCCAAGATGACGTCCTCAAATGTCTTGTTTTGTCCACAACTCAAAGATATTAAGTTTACTGTCATAGAGGAGTAAAGAAACCAGAAAATATTCACATTTAAGAAGCTAAAATCAGAGAATTTTTACTTTTTTTTTTCTTAAAACATTACTCAAGCCGATTAATCAATTGTCAAAATAGTTGGCGATTAATTTAACAGTTGACAACTAATCGATTAATTGTTGCAGCTCTAGAGGAGTGTCCTCACAAAGATAGAAGTACAAGGTTGTGTGTGTGAAGGAGAGAGATAAAAGATATAAAGACGCAGATGATCCAACTATTGCTGCAGTTTTATCAGCGGTTTTCCCATTTCCTGCTGTTTGGCTTCTCTCTTTTTAATGCTGTGGGGATATCAAACTCACCCAACCATCTATGGATGATATAGGAATCTGCATTAGCTCTGTGCATACTTCATGTCATGTGTGTAATGTATCCAGTCATTGTACGTAGCAAACAGCGTGACCTTGGAGGGAAGCTGTAATACTGTTAATACTTGACCTACTGAACTAAAGAGAGTGCACACACTTACTAGGGCTGTCAAAGTAAACGCGATAATAACACGTTAATGCAAATTTGTTTACACGCCACTCATTTCTTTAACGCATTAATGCAACTTATGATTTTCAGGTTGTAGCGGGCCCAGTTTTAAAACTAGAGTGAAGATACAGGCATCATATGAAATTAGTAAACCTACAATCCATTGGTACCAACCATGTCATACCAGCCTGTAGTGAAGGAGGCTAAATAACGCTCCAAACGTACGCTAAATTTTGGCGAAGAAAAACAAGGGGCCCCTTGACCTCTGACCTCAAGATATGTGAATGAAAATGGGTTCTATGGGTACCCAGGAGTCTCCCCTTGACAGACTTGCCCACTTTATGATAATCACATGCAGTTTGGGGCAAGTCATAGTCAAGTCAGCACACTGACACACTGACAGCTGTTGTTGCCTGTTGGGCTGCAGTTTGCCATGTTATGATTTGAGCATATTTTAATGCTAAATGCAGTACCTGTGAGGGTTTCTGAACAATATTTGTCATTGTTTTGTGTTGTTAATTGATTTCCAATAATAAATATATACATACATTAGCATAAAGCAGCATATTTGCCCACTCCATGTTGATAAGAGTATTAAACACTTGATAAATCTCCCTTTAAGGTGCATTTAGAAAAAAAAAATCTGCGATTAATTTGTGATTAATCGTGATTAACTATGGACAATCATGCGATACATTTTATAATCGATTGACAGCCCTGCTGTAAACACAATCCATATGCATACATGCATAGACAGAAGATAAGTTGAAGCTGTTACGTGCAGGAAAGCCAAAGAAAAGAACATGATCACTAACTGCCTCGCTGCAGGAGCTCCCTTCATCTAATCGTCTGAAACCCTCTGGAGCTCTGGAAACATCTCTGCAGGGAACATGGTGCTACAATCCTGGAGGGGAGGCGGTGCTGACATTCCTCCTTTTCCATGGCAGGTTTTGATTTTGAATTTAAGACCACAAATCATCTGAGGGATTCCTGCTCAGTTCAGGTAAACGGATGAATCAATCCAGTAGCTTTTAACGGAATACCTAGAAGCAGCGTCATTAGGAGCGAATCATTCATGATAATGACTTGTGAGGGTGTCTGCCAGATGGCCCGTCTAATGGACAAGCATGTGTCATGGAGAGGGATGAGTAGAGCCGCTGTGGATAGATGACAGTGTGCGTGCTACCCAGCACTGCCTGCACTGTGATTCAGTAAAAGATGACTGCTCTGACCTTTTTGCTGTGAGTAAATGAAAACTGTTGTCAGTGACAAACGCAGAGCAGAACAAGTAGCTTGAAGCAGCTGAGGCTACAGAAAGGTCCTCACCCCTGCCTGTGTGTGGATGGGGGTAGCGTGTCTGACCGTGTCCGTATGTCTGCAGAGCTTCAGTTGCCATGTTGTCTTGACTGTTGCTCAGGATGGTGCAGAGATGCTCACAAGCCATTGTTTGCAAGTCCAAGTCAAGTCTCAAGTCTCTTAACTGCATAGCTATATCTAAGGAATTCAAAGCATGTGCTGTATTATCATCACTCCTTTATCTATTATCACACAGTATCAATATTAGTGTTGTCAAAATACTGACATATCGAAGACGCCAGATCTATGAAGAGCTTTGTGCTCTTGTAAACAACTTTGTGCAATTTTGGTGCTCTAGTAAATAAGTTAAAGTAAACACAGTGGTTGTATAGATATGAATGGTGATGACATGGCCAAAAAGTCACACTCAAAGTAGGCTTGTCGCAGTAGTCGTTGTTACCGGTGTTAAAAGGTGGTCGGGCACTCACCGATTACATTACGTACCCACCGCCCCCACCGTCGTTTTGCTTTTTTTTTACAGAAATAAAACCCATTTAGTTCATTTTGGCAATATTTCAGATTTAAACACAATACTACAATGGATCCATTCATTAATTAGGCCATCGCTGTGTGGAGGACGTAGCGGTCACAGCTGGTGTCCGCTGAAGAGCAGCGCAGGATGGAAACCTGCGCTGCTCCGCAGTGAAAGCTGGACCGGAGAGGCCAGACACACAGCTACCCGACGTTAAAGATTAAAGTAAGTAAGCTACATATATTGACCGTCATCTTTTCTTGTAAAATGTCCGGTGTAATCGGTAACACCGGTGTTGTCACGAGTTTATTAACTGGTGGGAAAGTTTCCTCACCGTCACATCCCTAACTCAAAACGTATTAAACGAGACAGGATGCTGTAAAGCTCACAGTGAGAGCCACAAGCCACCTTCATCCCGGGCCGGTCTGGACCAGTGGCGGGCTGGCCGTTGGGAAGCTCAAGCCCAATGGCCAGCTTATTTTGAAAAGGCTGTATGCTTGTAACAAGCGGAAATTGTCACGTGTTGCTCGACATTTGTAGGAAAACGAACAAAAAAGGAGGAATAACTTTTTTGTAAGATATCATACGAACCGTTGAATGAGGACACGTTGACTGTAACGATGAATGATTGTTCACGAGTCTTTTGAGGAAGAGTCTCAAGTCAAGCCTCAAGTCACTGTGTGTGCCACTTAAGTGCGACTCGACTCCAAGTCGCAGACTTGGAACCCCATTTCTGGAATGATGTTGCTGAATTTATTTGGGCATGAAATGTGGGCATGTTTATATAAGAAAGATTGTCCAGACAGAGAGAGAGAGAGTGTGTGTGTGTGTGTGTGTGTGTGTGTGTGTCTGAATTTTGTGCAGCTTTTTGCTTTGAACATCTGCTCTCACAGCCTATGGGAAGGGTGTGCGTTGGTGCCTCTGTGTGTGTTTATGTGTGTGCACTTAGAAGTGTGTGCATGCGCGTATAATGCGATTGCTTCAGGCAGATGGAGGTGTGGTACAAAACAACTCAGAAGAGCTGATGGAGAAAACGAATCCCACCATCCACGCTCATCCCTCAGTACAGGAACGAGGAGAGAGAGAGAGAGACCAGCCTCACACCTGCGGAGAGCGTCTCTCTCTCCCCCTCCTCACCTTCTTCTCCTCTTCTTCAGATATCACAGTTTTCTGCACATGCTGCTGGTTTATTTGGCTTCACAAGAGGCACAGCAGGTAATAACTGGTATGTGAGCCAACAGTAAAGAAGCACCAATGGGTCCCCTTCCTCCTCTTCTTCTTGCTGTTTTGTCATTTCACACAATATTAACAGTCTGAACCTGTGAGTTAAACTGTGAAGGATAATGCGGCAGTGTCTGTGGACCACTAGTCTGTGGGAATCAGCCCCATAAGGTGCAGGTAAACTGTTTGAGCACTAGTGGGCGCCATTGGATCACAGTTCCCCTCACCTCGCCGTGCATGTACAGTGTCTATGAAGCGGGGAAAAGAACCTCAATTAACATATTTTTACCATTAGTTCCACAGACAATCTCCGTTACATCTGATCTCCCCGGCTATGCTACACAATACATTGAGCAGTAATAGGGCCATTGAGGGCTGATATGCATCTGCAGCACAAGCACATGTTAAATTGCAGTTCATCTTTCTGACATTTCTAGGCTGGGTAAAGCTGGTCTTTCATCATGTCTTCATGTAGGTTCCTCTTGCCAGCCTTTACAGTTCTACCTCTTCCTGTCATTTCTCTGGTTGAAACTCATTTCATGCCCTCTCACCTTCAGTGGTAACTTGCAAATTACTTGCAGACTGTTAGATAGATAGATAGATAGATAGATAGATAGATAGGTACTGTAGATGATAGATAGATAGATGGATAGATAGCAAGTGAGAGAAAAGGAGGGGGAGGGGATGGAGAAAAGGAGGCAGGAGGATAAATCGGTGGATAATTCAGAACCATGGACAGCTCTTAATACTTTGATTTAGCTCTGCCCTGACAGCAGAACGTTTCTAAATGACCGTGGCTGCTATTATCTTGTCGTCATGCAAATGCATTTTGAGCAGCATATATGCCACAACATCTTTGAAGTTGCTCCTGAGAGAAGATATAGTGATGAATAAGGGCAAATTGTAAATAACACCAACAGTGCTTCACATCCTGCGGTTTTCACTGGAGACTTCACAGGCAAACTGCACTTCATCGTGTTGTCAGTATGACATTAGAAAAGCATACAAACACAGTTTAAAGGTTCTCTAAACTATATCCAGAGCATTAATATAGCAGTAAACAACTATTTGCTATGTAAAGATATAGAAGAGTAATGTCTACCTAAGCAGAGAATGAAGTCACTCTCTGTGTGTGTTGTAATCTGAGCTTCTCCGTGCTTTGTTGACATAGCCGGTCCCACCGTGTATGCCTTTTAGTCAACCCAGTATCACGCCGAAGCGTGTAATAGACCCGCCTGTCCACCAGAGGATAGCGTGTCAGTGTCATGCTTTGCATTGCTGACACGCAAATATTACACACATGTTTGAAGGTGCAGTACCAGCAGGGGGCAACAAAACCACTCACATAGGTTGAGGAAAAACGTCATGGTTGGCCTTAAAATAAATACGTAAACTAATTACAACACATACGAAAACAATGTAACATAAGTAAGTAAAAACACGTCACAAATGTTACTTACAAAACAAAACACCGGTCTTGAGCTCTGGTCTCATGGTTGAAAGTCCTGTGTTTGTTGGACCACCATAAGAGGTCTTTATCTCTTTTTATTCTACGTCACCGGCTCTGAGTGTAGCACATTCACACGGATGCATTTGCATTGCAGTCAGTACAGACTACATGGCGTACAAATGACACGCTAAAAACAAGAACGACGCTCTTATTGCGCATTACCATGTCGTTCATACGCCTTTTAGTGCATGCGAGCGTGCCCCACTGACTAGCTCACGGCTGCCGCTCTGCACTGCTCTCATACGGCAGTTACAGGTGATAACACCACAACTCCCAACTGACGGCGCCGTTACACCTACCCTCCTGTTCGCCCTCAGGTTAACACTGTTAGCTATGTCTACACTGTTGCCATAGTTTTCACCATTAGCACCATTAGCTGCGAGTTGCCATGTTGAGAGCCGTGCGGAGGCAATAGAAAAACACCCAATCTGGCATTCAGCACCTTTAATTTAGATTTAATGGCAAGATTACATTCAAGATACTACGAAGACAGCCTGAGGTGTTTGCTTGGGGCAGTTGTGTGAGCACATTTTGCAACAATCTGCTGTATGAGCAGGGATCAACCAGTCCTTTCGATGATGAAAAGTCATTGTTATTCTGGCTCGTGAGCTGAGGGAGCAGTGATAGAAAAACATCCTGGCAAATAAACAGAGGTTCATTGGCACAATAGAGGCTGGAACAGAGCACAGAATTATGCAATGAAATCTAACAGGCCTCTGTGGAGCAACACGAGCTGAAGAACTCATGAATGTTTGAGGACCTGCTGGGGTAATGTGCACTTCTGTCGACGTCCTCGGCTCATACACCGAGGCTCTCATTGTACTAAACATAGAGCGGATGTACACACACGTCAACTGTGCACACAATACTGAAGAGACGTTACAGTCAAAACGAGCGTCATTTTGTCTTCACTGCACTAACGCACACACATTGACAGTAAGATATAAACAGCATCCCCTGTGATCCGGTTGACGTGTCCCTGCGTGCTCCCTGCTTTCTTATGATGGACTGCTGTTGGTAAGAACAACCTGCCCTTGCAAGCATTTCCTCCCACAATTGTCTGGTAATGTTATAAAGAAAGGCAGTCTGAGTGGCCCTCATGCCCGCTGCTGCCTTCCTCCAGCTACCCTCCGGCTGTCATCTGCTGCCACACTGCAAAGCTCCACAAGTGATTTATTCTTTTTCCGGCTGACTCCCGCATCACCCCTCTGCTCTCGTCACGCAGACGACGGGCCTGAGAGATACGACTCGAGAGGAACGGGCCTGCACAGAGCGAGATGACATGTACTCAAAATGGAGTTTTCTCCTGCATTTGTTGAGATAACCGATGTATGTTAAGAGCTAAGCCGAAAATATTCAGATGAGCGTTACATGAGATAAATGCCCAAAAATGTGTACGGATGTTGAGATTTATCATCACGGTTCCTCCATCTACTGTTCAGCTCACCTTGAGATGTGCTCTGGCTCAGCGTGTCCTCGGGGGACAAAAAGACTCTCGGGTTTGATTGTAAACAACTCTGTCTGAATTTATTATCATCTGCCACGAGTGTATAGTCACAAAGACCAGTTCCTCACGTCTACATTTCCATATTCATGCGAACGCTGTTGTCGAAAGTGAATGGTAATTTCTTTCATTTTCCAATTTGAATTTTGCATTGTCATCATTTGTAATTGGAACAGACGTAGCCAACCCACTAAGCTGCAGCGTGCTCCTCCCCTAGCTTCTTATGATTGATTAAAAACAGTAACACAGAGCACTGTGGGGATTTAATACATTCTGACTTACATACAGCACTCAGGTTGGCAGTTTCTTTTCTTGGCATGCTACAGAAATTAGCAACAGAGAAGCTTTTTGACTACGTTTACATGCACACCAATAATTCAGACTATGACAGTGTTGTGAATTTGATATGGGTCATGGAAACAGCATATTCCATTTGGATATTCTGAATTGGGCGTTATTCCGAGTGGAGCGTTTTCCGAATAAAATAAAACCTGATATTATTCAGGTTTAAGGAGCGTTCTTTAGACATGTATACAGCGCATTCGGAATATGCCTCTCAATTGGGGGTTTTATGGCAGTTTGCAACACACGGCCTCTTGCCTGTTGGCGGCCAGCTCTGTTGTGTTGTACACAAACCAGCTAGCCGACAGTTTGCAGAGATGCATGCACATTTCTTGTCGGAAGCAGAAACACACCTACTTTTAAACATTATGAAAGACGTGGATATCAACAGGTTTTTGAATACGCACAAATATTGCAATGCAACCATTTCAAGAAGGTGGTTGAAGGCATGAAAGACGGAGGCTGTGTTCACATGGTCAAACAAGTCCGCCACCGGTTACGTTAAGCGGAGTATGCACGGCTGCATGTAAACAGGAATATAAGTGGAATATTCATTTTCATTAGCCATGTAAACAGCTTGGGCTGCACGTTGCTGCAGTGGTTAGCACTGTCGCCTCACAGCAAGAGGGGTCGCAGGTTCAAACCTGGCTTCGGGCCCTTCTGTGTGGAGGTTGCATGTTCTTTGCGTGGGTTTTCTCCGGGTTCTCTGGCTTCCTCCCACAGTCCAAAGACATGCAGGTTAGGTTGATTGTTGACTCTAAATTGGCCATAGATGCGAATGTGAGTCTGAGGAATATTTTGTTGCATGTAAACGTAGTCATTCATGTTAAAACCATATTTAAATCTTTTAACCTATGAGATTTATCATTCATCACACAGGACAAACTGATGGCAAACACTGATTAAATGCAAACAGAATATATTTCACAGTAGAAGATGTAAACAAGATTGTTAGGCTCTTCATTAGCAGCTTCAGTGCTTTGCTCAGTTACAGAATGTGACCAGATCACTCCTTAATGACTTTGGAGCCACAAACAGTATGAACGAACGTAAAACGCATGAGCTGACTGAATAATTATTTTCCCGTTTGAGACTTTATCTTGATCAGCGGTTGGTAGACGGGGCTTCCTCTGCAGCTCGTCCCGGGTACCGGGCGGATCTCATAAAGGTAAGAGGAGATGATATGCACACAAATGGAAAGGTAAGAAACATTTTGTATGTGTGAATCGCATATATCAGCGGTCCCCAACCCCCGGGCCGCGGACCGGTACCGGTCCGTGGGTCATTTGGTACCGGGCCGCACAGAAAGAATAAATAACTTACATTATTTCCGTTTTATTTATTATCTGAATCTGAATGATGTTTTATTTTGAAAAATGACCGGATTCTCTCCGTTACATCGTAGTGATACGTTAATAAAGTAGCTGCATTTAAAGCCAAACTGGATTTGTGGGGACGGCGCGTGAACAGAGGCATATTGGACATGTTTCAAACATTAGCGGGGATTTTGGGTGAGACTGAGCCCGAGCCTTCATTCTCCCAGCTGGTGCACGATCACCTGTCTTTGCTTTTAAAAGAGTTCGAGCGCTACTTCCCAACCACAAAAGACCCACGAACTGCCAAGGAATGGATCCGCGACCCATTTGTCAACAAACCAGGAGAATCCAGCATGTCTGTGCAAGAAGAAGATCAGCTGCTGGAGATCGCAAATGACGGCGGCCTTAAAAGTGTGTTCGAGACAACAACTCTGCCGGTGTTCTGGATTAAAGTCTCGGCAGAATACCCTGAGATCGCCACAACAGCACTGAAAACCCTGTTGCCATTTCCGACATCCTATCTGTGTGAAGCGGGGTTTTCTGCAGTGACAGCAACCAAAACTAAATTACGGAGTAGACTGGACATAAGCAACACACTTCGGGTGTCACTGTCTCCTATTACCCCTAGATGGGACCGTCTCGTTGCAGAGAAACAAGCTCAGGGCTCACATTGATTTAGCGTTATGGTGAGTTAATTTTTTCATGCACTTTATATTCGTTTTTGTGGTGTATCTGTATCTTATTTTTGTAGGCATGTTTAAACGTTACCATAGCGACCAGAGAGCGTTAGGGGGCAGAGAGGATGATACTCATGTTATGTTGTTGGCGCGATGTTAAGAGGACGCTGCTAATAAAGTTGCATATGAGTACACAGTGCATTCACGTTTATTATTATATTTACAATATACCACTGTTTTTATGCCGGTCGTATCATTTTATTTTGTTGTATTTATCCGCCACACCTTGAAGGCCTGTCCGTGAAAATATTGTCTGACGTTAAACCGGTCCTTGGCGCTAAAAAGGTTGGGGACCGCTGGCATATATCATTTCCTTTATCAAGGTTTCACTGGTAACACTTTAATTTAACCCCCCTTATTTAGCAAAAGCAAAATATAAGAATTTGATAAAATAGTTAATAACACACAATATTGTAATTGTAAGTAGAGATAATGACATCTTTAAGTGCTTATTATAACTATGAAGCATCCGTAACTGGTGTATAAGCAGTTATCAATAATAGATGACACAGTGCAAGATAACTTTAATCATATTTAATACTTAATATATGCTCACACTCGCTTTCAGTGTTATAAAAGATGTATTAATGTGATGTATAAAGATGTATAATATGATCAAAACTCATGAAGGTATGCTGAAATTAAAGGTCCATTGTTGACCTTGGAAATAGTTGTATGACGATTTTTTTTTTTTTACTTTAAAGTAGGGGTGTAATGAAACATCGATTTGAATTGATTCAATGATCAATGAGCCAATATCATCGGTGCAAAGTGAAAACATCGATATGTATCGTCATCTTTAAGATGCACTTTTATTTTGAAATTTACATGGCTCGACTGTGTCACCATTTCCGTCTAAGTGCACCTCCTTCCTACAGAGCCCAGTAATAAAACGGTCAAATCATATTTGTTTTTTTTGTGAGTTTATATACTTATAACTGATGTGTTAAATGGACATATATCGTCTGTTATTACACGGCTTTGTTGAATACTTGATTCTGATTGGTCAATCAGGGTGTTAAGGTCAGTTATTTCTTTATAACAGACCGTTGCTATGTATAACAGACCGTTGCTATGTATAACAGACTGTTCCTATGGGTGCATTTCTGATGTCAGACTCTGGCGGACCGTTTTTGTGTCAAATTATTGATTTCTTCAGTAAGTGGCCATGTAATAAGCGGGATAATGTACGGCAAGCGGGTCATTATTGTGAAATAAACCCCTTCAGGGCGAAAAAAGACCTGTCCAGGTTTATTTCACAACAATGACCAGCTTGCTGTGCATTATCCCTTACATCTTACATATCGACCGCAGGCCCCTGAATTGAATCGAATCAAAACCGTATCGTGGCAGCAAATATTGCATCATTGTCCAAAGAATCTAAATAATATTGTATCGTGATGTGATTTACACCCCTACTGTAAAGGTCTATTTACTAGATTTCCCCTGTGCTTTCAGCTGCATCTCATGGCCTTCTTCTGCAGATGGATTTTGCTTACAGTAGTTGTCATATTTCATAACTTAGACATATATGATTATAACTGTGTTATTTTACAGTATATCACCAATCATACACCAGTTACGCGTCACAGGAGTTATAGCAGGACCTGAAAATGTCCTTACTACAAATTAATTATTGTTATAAACCATTTATTTATTGCATTCATTAATTGCTTATAATTGCTAATCAGGGGGTTTCAAATAAAGTCATACCATCGCATTTCTCAACTTCCTAACGAGGCTCAGTGTCTCTGACTTACCGCTCAGATTGCTGGAATTGATATAGCGAGGAAGCAGGGAAGGGCTGTAAATGAATTACTGAGTATAGAAACACAAAGTGTCTAATTACAGTTTTGACTCTGAATTAGAAAGGCAAGCTATTAGCCACGTTGGAGGAGTAACTCTCCGGCAAATGGGTATTTAAGCTATATCACACTGCACGTCAGCTCCCATAGAACAGTGTTCCCGGGGTTACCCTCCGAGCAGATCCAGACCCTTGAATCAATTACCTCTCCAATGCCCACAAACCCAGATCCCATTTCTCGGTGTCACGCTCGATAAAAGCTATTCCCTGTCTTTCTACGCTGTCCGTCTCTCAGCGCTGAAGCTGTTTCTCATTTGTCTCTTCTGATCTTTAAAGCGCTGGCTATTTCACATTTTGTGAAGTGACTCAGAGCTCCGACTGGAGTCACACAACTCCCAAATGTTATAGTTTAAGTTTTGGCTTTTACCTGCCATCACATTCACAAGCTGAAGTCATTTTTTGTCTCTCTGCAGAAAAAAAAACAGCAGATGAATAGAAGGAATTCACATGGTGGCGGCACCAAAAATGAAGTTTTACTCACTGCAGACTTGAATTTGATTTTAGATGCTCAGCAGACTCATATCTCTTCAGCACTCCACCACGAAGAAGCTAAGAGCAGTCGGGGTTAAAGTGACACCTCGATGTTTATTTCCGCCACACTCATAATCGTGGCAAAGTCCAGCTTCGTCGCTACATCGCCATAAATGTTCACTCAGCGACTGATAACCCTTTTTCACAGTTACTCTGAAGATGCCATTTTAGCACTTTTCTCCTCTTGAAATAAATTGTCTTTCATGTATGTACAAGAACCCCGTCTGTTTAAATATGCTGATGTTCAACAATTTCAAACAAGGATGATCAATAGCTGTCACACACACACATCTGCCTTTCTGTTGGGTACAGAGGCTAGTCCCGTGTTTTCCTTGATGAAACTGCAGCGTCTACTTTGCTGACAACAAAGTCTTAACGTGGTCCCTGGTGAAACAGATGGATATGTAGACATCAAGTCTTTGCTGTCAACAAAATAAAAATTGTCAAAATAACATTGTTAATAAAAAGGAAACAGTTGCACATGGGGATAAAGTTGTGATGGTATAAAAACACATGCACAAGAAAAACCTGTTCAAAGAAGTCCACTGAGAGTGGTGAGGTAAGAGGTGCGTTAGTTTAAAGTGGTTTATAGATAAAAGAGGGGGAATATGGATAGAAATAGAAAAAGATATTATATGTATTAGTTATAATTAGAGCTGTCAGTCGATTAAAATATTTAATAGCGATTAATCACATGATTGTCCATAGTTAATCGCAAATTAATCACACATTTTTTATCTGTTCAAAATGTACTTTAAAGGGAGATTTGTCAAGTATTTAATACTCTTATCAACATGGGAGTGGACAAATGTGCTGCTTTATGCAAATGGTTGTATATATTTATTATTGGAAATCAATTACAGTCAGTGTGCTGACTTGACTATGACATGCCCCAAACTGCATGTCATTATCATAAAGTGGGCATGTCTGTAAAGAGGAGACTCGTGGGTACCCATAGAACCCATTTTCATTCACATATCTGGAGGTCAGAGGTCAAGGGACTCTTTTGAAAATGGTCATGCCAGTTTTTCCGCGCCAAAATTTGGCGTAAGTTTGGAGACTTATTTAGCCTCCTTCTCGATAAGCTAGTATGACATACCAATGGATTCCTTAGGTTTTCTAGTTTCATATGATACCAGTATCTAGCTTTAAAACTGAGCCCGCTATAACCTCCGAAAGATCGGACGCCCCGTCGAATTTTTAAGAGGTTAATTAAAAATCACAATTGCGTTAATGCGTTAAAGAAATTAGAGGCGTTAAAACGAATTTGCGTTAACGCGTTATCGCTTTATCTTTGACAGCCCTAGATATAATTGAGGGCATCTTGGACATTACATTAATGAATAAGTACCACAATTGCCTAAATATTTCACTCGTGAGGGAGCAAATAATACATCTGCAGGAATGTAAAAGTGTTCATCTTTATGCCGGCTTTCTATCGACGTCCCGTTCGCCTTCCGCTCTCTATACGGACAGCACTTGACACTGATCAGCTGAAATCAGCCGCGGCTCTCCCTGAAGGTGACCCTCATCAGATTTAGTCAGCATTGTTCCGTTTCCACCATGAATATGTAAATTGTCTTTTTTGGCTCCATTTGAGATGAGATCTATTTAAGGCTGACGAGGATTGACTGTTAAATACCCCGAAACCTCATTGACATGAGTGACGGGCGCTGCCCTTCTCAGGTGGGAGAGTGAGAGGAATATTAGGATAGTTGAGCAAGCACGAGTGTGTGTGTGTGTGTGTGTGTGTGTGTGTGTGTGTGTAGAGTATACTGTAACTGTACCGATAAAGATGCCACATGCAGCTTGAGAGTGGTAATTATAAGACGTAAATCCTTATTCCCCTAATTCAGATCTGGTAAATTGCCAACTAGAGATTTTTGCTGACTTTCAATGCGGAAAAAAATCCAGGGGGCAGATATTTACTGCACAGTATGGATAAACAATGGCTGGATTCCTCTCAGGCACACACACAGACACACACACACACACACACACACACACACACACAGAGCATTCCTCAATTATTAATGCAGGTGTGGATTACCTCTGTGGAGAGGGAGAGTTTACTCATAGGTAAAAAGTGATCCGTTTCACTCTATCTGCCCCATTTCCTATTCCCCCTCTCATCTCCATCGGACCCACTCAGCCATATCATCCCCTTTAACTCCCCAAGAGAACCTTTGAACCTGCCTGGTGATGAAACACACACACACACACAAACACACATTGATAGCTAATGACTGGCCAGTTGCTGAAA
Source organism: Sebastes umbrosus (assembly GCF_015220745.1). Lineage (NCBI taxonomy): Eukaryota > Metazoa > Chordata > Actinopteri > Perciformes > Sebastidae > Sebastes > Sebastes umbrosus. The sequence goes on from NC_051272.1 coordinate 12,967,178, forward strand.
GGCTTGCCTCCTTCGTCCTCTCACAGAGGAGGTATTCAGTCCCCCCCCCTGCCTCTGTCTGGTCTGTCCTAGCCCGGCTAAGATCGGCTCAGTTCAGTCTGTTCATCTCCGTTTGAATGGTCAGGTATTGTTTCACTAGCCAGGATCCTCTTACCACGGGCAACAAAGAGAGGCCGCCATACCCTCCTCACACACACACACACACACACACACACACACACAAGCAGAGGAACAGACAGAGTTGGGTCGACAGCCTGAGAGCAGCAGTCACATTTTTCCCAGGCGTCTGCCCAGAAAGCTGCAGGGGAATCAAGTTCTCTGTAGACTTTCTGAGGAGCACATACAGTATCTTCCTACATGGTGGTTGGAGTTTCCTTCGTCTTCATGACAGAATCATTCTGTACTTTTGTTCTTGTGTACTTGAGTCAATTTGTTGGTGGGACTCGGCAGTGTTTTCTCCTCCTGCTCTTTGGGGTCCATCTCTACAGGTAGGACAGAGCAAAAGATGAATGAATGAGTGATGAAGTTGTTTTTATTGTCTCTTCTCTTCTTGTTTCTAGATTCAGTAATTTTCAATACATTTTGAGGTGAATATTGGTGTAATTTTACAGTAATTCCAAAGAAATTTCAAATAGGTTATTTGCTAATTATCACCTAATTACCATGAAGTTTGCGGACCTGTAAAATGAAGTGTTACCATATTCTTACATTGCATTTACTTGGATGTATCTATTGGATTTTAAATTATTACATTAGCATTGGACCTATCATAATCCCATTGCACCGTTATAATCCCAATGTTGTGTTTTGTATTCCCACTAAATGTTCATTGAATGGACAGTTTGGTTCAGTTTTCCTCAGATACTGAGGTGACGAAATCTCTTTTTGAATTTCCTCTCCAGAGGTTTATTCTATTTTGTTCCTCAAATCCGAGGATTTCTTGGGAGCTTTTTTTTTCTTAGAAAGCTTGAAATTGGTCAAAAACTGTTGCTGTTAGAGGCCTGAAAGCCCACTGAGACATTGTATCTGATATTAAGGCATACAAATAAACTTAACTTGACATTTAAATTTCATTAACATGTACATCGTAGACAACTTCCATATAATCTTGTTATCCAGAAGTTTGAAACAATAAGTTCCAGTAGCTGAAGCATCACTATACCAACACAAATGTCAAAGACTGAAAGAGCCAAAACAAAAAATGTCAAGAGAGATGGATACGTGTATATTTTCCCACAAGTCTGCAAAATTCAAGTAACTTCAATAAAGGAAGCAGCGGAATAATAACACCAGACGAAAACATACATTCCCCGCAAAAAAAAATGCAATATCCAAGAGTCGCTATTAAATCAAGGACACCAAAAACAAACAGTGCGAGCAACCATCTGAGGTTTGTTTTGTTCAAGTCATCAGAATCAGGAGGAAGTACAGTACAAAAGATAAGAAAGCTATAAGAGAGGAGTGCGTCCCCTTGACGTCCCCTCCATAAATTTCCCAAGATGCTCTGAGAACTATAACTTGGAGCTTTGCTAACACAAGCTTTAGTATATTTAATAAGGGCCTTTGGCTGCTGCTAACCTCCTGTGCTGTATTTCATATAACTTTTAATAACTTTGGGACAAATTAAAACAACTTATATTAAAAAAATACATCGTAGCTCTGTGGGCGTGATTTGATGAGCTTTCCTTTCCCCAAAACTGTTCCTCGGTGTTATATGTGTCATGACTTCAGGATTGCTCATTAAGAAGCCTCAGTTGATAAATAGTGTTTGTTTACATGCACTGGAAACGGAAGTCCTCTCTGCGTCCTCTCCTGAAGGCCTCGACATGCTCCGTGTCCTCTTTTCTCCTTTCATCACCGCTGCCCTCGGGGCTCCTGCTCAACCTCCACAACCCCTCCATCTGTTTCAATTAGACAGAGTGCGGGGTGGAGCACCGAGGTCGTTCACACCAGCACCCAGCTGCAGGTGCACCTACAGTATAGCACGCGGACGACAAAACAAGAGTCACTCTGTGTCTGTTAGGGGCTACGCTGTCACAGGTGAGAGTATGAGGCTGTATAAGGGAGCTGCCAAGAGTATTAGTGGGATGCCGGGACCATCAGTGACAATCAGAGCAGAGATACAGATACATGCATTATCCACCCACCCTCCTACTTATCTCCTCCAACCCTTACCTGACTCTCTCTCACACAAGATTGGACTTCCCTCCTGCGTCACCGTGTTTGCCGCTGTGCATGTATAAGTTTGCGCTACTGTTCACCTTGGATGAGTGCTGAATGTGCCTCTGTGGGAGATATTATTCAACCTTTACAAACCATGTTATTGGTGAGTGAGTCAACCTTGTCTTGCATTACAGCATGTGCAGCTACTTGTGCCTTGTATTGTATATTGCGTTAACATACACAGGTATAATTTATCCAGCATTTAATTTGGTGCACCTACTGGAGGTGTAGTGAGGACATCTGGTATGTAGGCCTTATTTGTCATACTTTGTACAAATGAAGTGCTTTGTTTATAATGAGGGAGGGTGCTAAACCCCAGCAGTGTGGATTGTTGGCTGCAACGTTCGAAAAGCTGAATTCTCTAGGTGGGCATCTGTTACTGTCAGACTCGTGCTTCAATGTGGTCTCAGATTTAAAAAAAGTTCTCCACTCAAAGTAGTTGAAGATGCCTGTATATAATGCTCACACATGCTCAAATCACTTTTTTTCAGGGAAGAACAACTAAGAAAGGAATTATATTACAAAAGGTATACCGCGGTGTGATTGATGGACTATGGTGATATTTTAATGAGGTGACCATAGTTGGTGGCAATTTGCCGAGAAGATGTAAGCTTCAATCTTTGTTGCCATGTAGGCTTATTGTAGGAGAAAAAAACTGTAATGTATGATCAACTTATGTTACAACAGCTTTAAAAAATAGAAATGTGCCAATCTACAAAACACGTACATAGTGCGCATAGACTGTATAAAATATGGATGTAGTCTCCACAACATCACCCGTAGGTTTCTTGTCAGTGCCGACACAGCCTAACTCACAGCTAATCCAAAAATGGGCAAAGACGTGGATTGTCGGAGGAGTTGAGGGTGGCGCAGCTAGCTGGTACGGCACCCACCTGTCACTCAAAGCGGCCACGCCCTCAATTATGCCTTTAACTTTAAGCCTTAATATAATTTAAACAGGTGAGTTATATAGAAATTCACCCCCGTACAGTTGGCACGAACGGAAATATTAGCTACAGAGACCAAAACCGTTTTTTTGTACCAGGCTGTAAACATGCGTGTTTACGTGTTTATTTCTGTTGTAAAGTTGTCCATTTTAACATGGAGGTCTATGGGGATTGACTCGTTCTTGGAGCCAGCATCAAGTGACCATTTGAAGACCTGCAGCTTTTTCCATCTCTTCTGCGTTGGCTTCATTTGTCAGCACCTTAGGTTGCTGCTTGATACTGTGCCCCAAAAAGGAATCTGAACATTATTCATTGCTTTGTTTATTTTCAGTATCTTTGCAGCCAGTGGAAACTGTGTTAGCTACCAGCAGCAGGTCAACCACAGAGAAGATTTAGTCCATCTCATCTCTCACTGTCAGACAGAATACTTTGACAATAAAGGTGCCACTGTTTTTTGTTCGCTGTCTTAAAAGTAAAGCTAAACATCCCTCCTTGCTTGCAAGAGGCAGACAGTCCGTCAGTGGGTTTTCTGACTGGAGGGAGCAATCATGTCCTGGCTCGAGTTTTGGAGGCTTCTTCAGCTCTCAAGCCATGAGAGGTCAGAGAAATTGTAATGTATAAAATTTATACCAGGTCTTTGAAAGTCAAAAGTTGAATTGAATTGAAATGTGTCAAACTTAAGGACACATTTTTAACTCTGAGTGGTTTTATATTTGTATATAAAGTACGGGTCCAGATGTCTGCCAGTCTGCGTTCCTGCTGCCGCACAGGAACAGGCACCTGACTCATTTCAGGCCTGAATCCATCTCTCTGTTCTCAGCAAAAGACTCCCAGGCTGCTGGTAATGTAGTCTTGAAGGTGATCAAAAGCCTTTAGATCTGTACATCTGTGTGCCCTGCAAATATTGCAAGTGTTACAGCCTCCTACCGACAAAGGGCTCTCTTTGACCCACATGCTCCACCACTGAAATAAAACAGAGGACCTCTGCGTTTGTGATTGGCCCAACGAATGGCAGTCAGGTCAACCAATGGCACGACGGCCTCGAGGGATGAGTGATAGAGGATGTGATACCAGCAGAACAGAGGCAGATGCTCTTTTGACTCCCTGTCAGACAGGGAGAGATGCTAATGACATTCTCCCTGAAGCACTGAGGAGATATAGAGAGCGAAACACTAATGACTCGCTATCTCTCTGGTCACCAGCGAGGCTGCAGACAGCTTGTTAAATCTCACAGCAGAGCAACAAGATGTTATTCACAATGTTTGGAGGCAACTACACTCAGAAAATGTCTTGCAATTAAAAAACGTATGTGCAATTAACTATGATGGCTATTTGATTTTGTTTTTACAGCGTCATCCTCAGTGTGAGTGTTTCCCCTTAAACATCTGGCAAAACATCTCGTGTCCACCTGGCTCCATCCAAAAGTAAAAACATCAGAACATCCAGAAATTCTAAAGCTCACTAAATAATACATTGTATCTCATTTGTTTAATGTCAGTGTAAAAATAAGGTGATGATGATTGTGATGCTACAGGGTGCCAGACTAGTTCTTGGCCCAGAGCAGGGACTTCCTTTCTCTACTGGATTCCTGGAAACTTGTTACCAGTCTTTACCCTAAACTATCCTGGCTGATAAATTACAAATCCTACTATTGAGCTCAACAGTGAGGTTAGGGGTTAAATCCCATTTATATTCTGTATTGAGAATTTGATTGTTAGCCATAATAATGTCGTCACCATCCAAGGTAGACTAACCACGAGCTATGAGATTGTAAAACGTTGGTATATGCGCCTGTAGAAGCCACAAGTCTGTATGATATCAACCTTGTGTTTTATTCACAATGTCATGGAGAAGTACTACAAGTGTAACAGCGATGTCTCTGATTGATGGAGTTCGCTGTTACCATCGAAATGTGTATCACACCCGCGAATGGTTAGTGAGGGTACATGCTCGTACATGCTGCTCCGTGGTCTGATCCCAGATTTCAAACTGGGCTAACACGGCTGCTCATTTGGAAATTTTCTCTTTTATAACAGAAATATTTCACCGAAATGTGTTTCTGAAAACATTTGAGGTGAGAAATAAGCCATGCAGTTGCTGAATCTGTCTTCATTTTGTATCAACACCGGTTAGTAAATGTTTTTTGTCAGTTTCCAGAGGCGGCGAGTCGCCATTCGCAATGGTTTATAGGATGAGTAGTTCCTTCGCTCTTAAAATAATTATGTACACAGTGTTGTTTCGTCACCGAATCAAAAGTTGATCACGATTCATCCATAGCTGATTGGCTTGGTTCCATGATGAAAACTCTTTATATGAGGATTTTCTGAAACGTCAATGGAGTAAATGAACGGGAAATTCACCTCTGGACACCGAGCCGTTCAAAAAGTGAGGAGTAACTATTGTGCTTATTGGCAAAATCATGACCCACCCTACTCTGCCTCTGAGTGGCTAGTACTCGTTGCCTTCATTGGTTGATTTGTTGGGTTTAGGCATGAGGAGTGAGATTGTTTAGGATAACAATATCAGGGTGAGCCAATCAGAGGCAGAGTAGGGCGGGTCATGCCTTCGCCATAGTAGGATAATAAACATTGCATCCTGGCTGTAACTTCATCTTTAGACACAAGAGTCGTATCGATATTGTCATCTAACTCTCTGCAAGAAAGCAGAACAAGCATATTTCACAAAATATAAAACTATTCCTTTTAAAGTGAAATGAATAAGGAAGGACGCACCGCAGCACGTTCTGTATCCTACATTTCAACTGAGGAGGATGTCTTTGTAACTTTTGCAACCTCCCAAACTAATATCTGTCATTGTTAATGGTGTAGGGCAGAGTAATTGACTATATTACAGTCTCTTCCTCTGAGAATCCTTCCGTGATTAAGGGAATTATCATGCCCCAGTGTGTGATACACACACCAGTTAAACATGTGCAGCCACACACACAGTAACACACGCTCACACACATCCATAACGGTGCATTCACTCATACACACACTGGAGCCTCAGTCATCAGAGGTTACAGTGTGTAACAGAGAGATTATTAACGCAGCTTTTGCCAGTTTTAAAGCTGTTATTCAAAGGTGCATCTGACTTGTGTTTTTTTTACGTCTATCTGCGTCGTTGTGACTTTGTGTGGTTTACACAACATTATTATTCTCAGTTGCAAAGCAGTTACATAATCAAAAAACGAAAAAGAACTATTGGATTGTGGAGCAATATTACACCCTCCCTTCCTCTCTAGAGAAGAGTTCAGTCTCATAAAAAAAATACAGGCTTTATCTAATATCTTCACAGGTTTTTCCATCTATTTTTTCAGCTCAACAATAAGCATTTAGACTTCACAAAGAAGAATTTCTCCCTCCGCCTGATATGGTGTTGCTCTCTCTAGACATGAAGCTTGAAGTGAATTTGGAAGCTCAGAGATGCCTATGAGGGGAGACACCACAAAGGATGATTGACTGTTTGTCTCTAACCCCCTATCAAGGATGAGACAAGCACTTTGGGGCGAGAGTCAGACTCATCTGTCACTTTCAGATCCCCGCTCACTCTCTCACACGCATCACTCCCTTCCCTGCTGTTAGCATTTCACAAACGTGAGGTGGGGAACTGCAAAAACACACCGAGACTGAGGTCAATGAACTTCTGGGCAGTCACTGTGGGAGGTTAAACAGCAGCTGATGTATCGTTGGATACAGAGCATCCAGAGTAGTTCAGGTAGTCGGGCGCCTTGGTGTCACATCTGAAAGCGAACTGTAAGTGAACTTTGATTGAAGCATATTGTTTTGTTTGAGAGAGCTGTGATGGAGCTGACTCTCTTTCAACTACATTTGTATTTCATTTCATAGAACTGGGTCAGCACATAGAAGACCTGGAAGACCTCAAAAACAGATTGTGTTGTATTTGCATAGACTCCAGTTGACATTTAGCCTCTTCGTTCTATCTGATTGTGTTAATTTTCCTCTCTACAGGCGTGATACGATCTTGTGACACCACACAGAAGCTCACAGAGTTTAGAGTTCAGTGCTTTGATTTAGTCGTTTAAATAATTTATCATGCAGATTAAAGGCGAGGGGGGAAGACTTATTGAAACAGCAGCACATCGTGATATGGTCACCGATATCATGATCAGCAGTGGAAGTATTCAGATCCTTCACTTAAAGGAACAGTGTGTAACATTTCGGGGGATCCATTAGCAGAAATTGAATATAATATTCATAACTATGTTTTCATCAGTGTATAATCAACTGAAACTAAGAATCGTTGTGTTTTCGTTAGCTTAGAATGAGCCCTTCATATCTACATAGGGAGCGGGTCCTCTTCACGGAGTCCGCCATGTTGCTCCACAGAACGGACTTACCAAACATTGCATTTTTACGTTACCTGAAGGCCGCGTAGTTCTCTGACACGCGGTACCGCCAGCTGCCGTCTGACTTCCGTTGCTCCTAAACCATAGACCGTATAAAATATGGTCGTAGTCTACGTGACGTCACCCATAGGTTTTTGAAGAGCTATTGTGAGGCTCAAAGTGGGTGGCTCCAGCCATCGCCATTTCGGCAGTGAAGACAGAGTCTAACTCCCGTTATAGCTTAAAGGGACTGTTTGTAACTTTTTAAGCGTATAAATGTAGCGGGTCGCCACACATGCGCGCTCGCATTCGGCGTTCGCGTGTGGCCGCTGCCTCTCCTCCTCTGCCTGCGCGCGCGTTCTCAGCTTGCTCCACCTCTAGACGTGAACGTGCGCTCACTACACACTGCAGAAGAGTTAGTTTAGCTCTGAGAATATCTAGTGAATGTACAGTGGACGTTTGTGCAGAAATAAATGCTGCAGCTCCTCCAGACCAACAGAGGTTTCCCGTGTCTTGTGAAGTGACGGAGCTCCTCAGCGAGTAACGTTACCGTCTCGTTACCAACCGGGTGCCGGTGTCTCCTCTGCTCTCTCCGGCTGCGGGCGGAGAGAGCAGGGAGGCACGCTGCAGAGCCCCGCTGCATCAGCCTGCGCTTAGGCAGGAAAAGCCAACACTAAGATCAGATCTAAATCATGTTCATGGAGAGACCTTCGTCTGGTCTGCTAACATCCTGCCAAGCAGCTGAAATATAGAGTGATGTTGTGGTTTTAGCTGACTTGTGTCGCCTCACTGTTTTGAGCGATGCTCGTTCAGGTATATTTAGAGCGAGCAAGCGCGAGCCCGACGCTGACTTTCGTTGATTTCACAGCCACAGGTGTCGCTGTTAAGAAGCATTTCTGAAAGTTACAAATAGTCCCTTTAACGTTAGCTTTTTATTTCTGGCGATTGCATCTACACTAAAAATCATAAAATTGGTGTTAATTTGTGAAGATTATCTTACTGAACAAAACATAAGTATCATAAACGTTTGTCATAGATCTTATTTTCTGCAGTAATCCAAAACCAAATGGAAAAATCCTGTCGTTTTTTTGTCGAGGGAACCCAGGACGCTGCTAACTTCCTGGTTGGCCTACAAAAATACGTCATCCCTTGAGCACTTTATTCATTATCTATGGAGCAGTTCCACACTTTATTCCCTGTGACGTCACAAGTTTCTGTTTTAGCACTCTAGTTTTTGGATTTGGGAGCGAGTTGTTCATGTTTAGTAATATTTTTTGGACTTTCTTAGACTATAGGAATAACATGTAAGAACTTTGAAAATGGGCGCAGTTCCCCTTTAAGTACAGTACTTGAGTTAATGTACAGCACATGATACATTGTCATGCATATACCGTAGGTGTATTCTTCCTTTACATCAGACATTTGCACTGTGGAAGTGTTCTGCTCTCTTGGCTGTTTGATTACTTACAAGAAGCTGCAGTGCAGTTCACCGAAAGTGAGAACACTTCATAATGCTGTGAACAAATTGAGGCCAAACCTGAGGTAATTTATCTTCTCTATTTATTTTGCATTATATCACATATTGCAGAATCACCAGTATACAGATGCCACTGTTACCTATCATAAGGGAATGCATCATTATGGTATGGTACCCTCTTATTCCCGCCTGTATTGCTGATCATGATGTTGTTTATGTGTTAGCTCTGCAGGGTCATGTGAGTGCTGAGTCCCAGCAGCATTAGCGGTTACCTCATGAAGGTCATGTCAGAGCCTCTCAGCTGAGTTCTGAGGTGTTTAGTGTCTCTGCTCCCCGGTTCACCCCTCCTGCTGATCTAATCGTCACCGTAATGACAGTGTTGACTTTGCCGCCGGCATCGCCGTCTCTCTCACTTTCAGTCATTTCGTCTCTCCACCTCGTTCTCTTACTTTATGTCTTACTTTATGTGACTTAAAAGGATTCATTCAACATCTAATTTCCTTCATGTGTCTTTTCCCCTCTCTGCCTCCATCTTTCTTACATTTTTATGTTAATGCAACCTTCTCTGGCCACCGCGGACAAGGTCTGGATGTGTCATAGCAGTGTTACTGTTGACTTAATTTGGCAGAGCTACTCATTCAATACTTCACATAAATGCTGCGTAGATGAGAACTTTGATTACATCAAATAACTGTGCATGTAGATCAATACAACAAGAGGTTTAATAAAGCCATAGATTATTTTGTAATGTAATTGTAATGCGACAACCCCGGCATTACGTTTTACTCCGATCACCACACAGGAATGTGCATTAGACGTCTGTTATTGGGTAACTCAAGGCTGTTGTCATGGCAAACACTCAAACTGTAATTGAAGGCAGTGTTCTCAATCATAGCAGCCTTGTATGGACCATGTTTTTGTGTGGTGGAGTGTGCATGTGTGACAAGGGTAAGGTTGTAGTATAAAAACAAAAGAACATGTTATCTCCCTTAAGGTTTAACAAAACCTGAGAGAAGAAAGGTTATGCCTTGAAACACATAGTTAGCTCATAGAAATGGAGCATATGTGATTCAACAAAAGTTATTTTTATAAAACGGTTACTATATCCTGACAGTAGTGCATGAGGCAGGTAATCTGAAAAAAATCATGTCCCTCTGTGTCCTCCGGTGTCCTCTGGTGCTCCTAATGGCATCTGTAAGATTTCACAGATCGGAGGAAAACAACCAATCAGAGCTGAGCTGGAGTCTGCCGTCCATCTGCCATCTCTGAGCAGCTGTCAGTCACTCGTGAACTCCGATCAAACGGTCAAAATAGGCAGCGCTGATCAAATATGAATCAATATTCTATCCCTGCAGCCATGTTGAGATCAATTGAGGAAATACCAAGCACCGTCCAGCGTCCACCAGCTGGAGCACAGCCAATAGAAACGCTCTCTTTCTGAAATGACCATGTGTCCAACCATTGGTTAAAGTCTTCCGTTACAGGCTAGATTTTTTTAAAGCCTGAAAACAGAGCCATGAGGAGGTGCAGAAGTCTAGTTCTCTCAGAACACTTTAATTATAATATGCTGGAAGGTTATTATGGGATTTGTTTTGCCCAATGATGCCAAAACCATTCTGCCTACTGAAGCTTTAAATCCTCTGAGGCAAATTTGTGATTTGGGGCTATAAATAAGATTTACTTAACTTGACTATATCAGCCGGTTCTCATTCCCAGGGGCGTCAAATCTTTGTCACGGCCGTCAACGTTAGATATGGATGCACAAGGCACCCTTTAGCATTAGTATGAGATGCACCAAGCTTTCTATTAACTGCAATGTAAACCCATCCGCATCAATATTGACAAAGTGTGCCAGGAGTGGTGACCTATGATGTTACAATCAGCTGTTCATTCATGTCCCCTGTTCACAATGTTCAGCGTAATTTTCACTGTACAAATGTAGTTTTAAAGGGACTGTTTGTAACTTTTTAAGCATATAAATGTAGCGGGTCGGCACACATTCGCGTTCGCATATGCGCGCTCGTGTGTGGCCGGAGCCTCGTCTCCGCTGCCTGCTCTCCTTCACTCAGACAGCGCGGGCGTCCTCGCTGTCTCGCTCCACCTCTAGACGTGAACGCGCGCTCACTACACACTGCAGAAGAGTTAGTTTAGCTCTGAGAATATCTAGTGAATGTAGAGTGGACGTTTGTGCAGAAATAAATGCTGCAGCTCCTCCAGACCAACAGAGGTTTCCCGTGTCTTGTGAAGTGACGGGGCTCCTCAACGAGTTACGTTATCGTCTCGTTACCGACCGGGTGCCGGTGTCTTCGGCTGCTGGCTGCGGTCGGGAGGCGATAACGTAACTCGTTGAGGAGCCCAGCTGCTGAAGCCTACGCTGAGCAGGAAAAGCCAACACTAGAATCAGCAGTGATTCATGGAGAGACCTCCGTCTGGTCAGCTAACATTACTGCCAAGCAGCTGAAATATAGAGTGATATTGTGGTTTTAGCTGACGTCTGTCGCCTCACTGTTTTGAGCGATGCTCGTTCATGTCTATGTAGAGCGAGCAAGCGCGAGCTCGACGCCGACTTTCGTTGATTTCAAGGCCACAGGTGTCGCTGTTAAGCAGCATTTCTGAATCTTACAAATAGTCCCTTTAAGCAAAACCATGTTGTTTTTCCTAAACCAGATTTTAAGTATGTGGGGTTTTTTTTAACTTCACATTATTAAGCACGTGTTTACTGTGACTGAAAATAGTGACACCGAGGGGTCTGACAAACCGTCAGTATATGATGAGCTGAGATGAGACTGTTGACTATATACATGCTGTGTAGCCCTCTAAGTGTGTGAAATGTTGAAGATCTACCCACTGACCGCTGTGGAGCCAGTCAAGACGGACCCACCCAACCCCTTCTGGACTGTTGCAGGCTTTATAGCTGCCAAACCCTAACCTGGTGTCCATGGTGATTCGAGGAACAGGCAAGCAACAGGGTTCCACCTGTGCTAGTAGAGCTAAAGTGAAAATGCACAACCTTGGCTTTATTTCAATCAGGTTTCACCCTCTAATGGGCTCTATGGGCTTAAGAGGGTGAAGTCAAATGCTTGCACTCCCTGCCGTGACACCAGCACAACACATTATTGTACCTTTGGTTATGCAAATAGGCAAGCTTGTGCTCTACCACCCTTCTGCAGTATGCAACAACATTTCACACACCTCCGTGTTTCAGCTTCAGTGGAATATTTGTGCAGCAGATTTGTGTAGTTCACTCCTTTTCTATTCACTCATGTTTGCTTTATGTGTCTGAGTCCTTCTCAAGGCTCTTGGTTAATACTGAGACAACTGGCATGCTGTGAGCGGTTGTTTGGCCTGCTACCCCACTCATAGCAGAAGGCAGGTGAGGAGTGGCTGTTTGTCCCTGACCGCTTTGTCAAGTCCAAATGAAATTATCCACTCGCTCAGGCTTCTTCAGTTCAGAACTAAAGAGGGCTCTTGGATTAGCGGCAAGACATCTTCAACTCTGCGGCTTCAATGTAGTGGATAATTTCATTTTGACTTGATGCTGAACCACCTGGATGAATGGGATTAATCTCTCCGCGACAGATTGTGCTCTAATGCTGCATTATTATCACGTACAGACCTGCAGGTGGGAGAGATCTTACAGTGATGGTACTCTGCTTGTGTCAGCTTTGACTTAGTGACCTACTGCCCTGTGGTCTACAGTGACTGAGGATTGTGTCACTGCAGGCTTGCATTATAGGATTTCCGACAGGGCTTTACACAAAGCCCTTCACCTATGCTCACACAACCAAGTCCACAGTATGTAACTACTCTTTGTTTTTAGATGGTTAACTTTTTCATCCATCCGTTGCGCTCTTATTAGCAGCCCCTAGCTCTCAGCAGTGGTTAAGTCAATTAAGTAGCTCCATTATAATCAGTGAGAGCTGGAATGGCAGCCTGAGCTATCATGAAGCTGATGGAGGACTCGGTCACAGCTATAACCTGCTGTTTACATGCAAAAAGAACCCACTGGCCTCTATGTGGGCTGGGCTCAGAGGTGGAATAAGGCACAGCTGGACATTGATTGAGGAGCTGCAATTTACATGCTGCAGAGATGTGGAGCAACGTCTCTCTGCTTCTGCTCCCTGGGATTTTTCCCACAGAAATAGGATAGAGTGTGTTTGTGTGCCAGGCTGCAACACAGACATTAGTAAACTGGCAGAATCAGATCTGTTGATGGAGAGGATAGATAGCCAGGTAGAAACAGACAGACAGACAGACAGATATGCACGCAAACACACACTCAATGGACTAAATGCAATTACAGAGAACCACAGGGGAGCATATAAAACAATGCGGCTGTTACACTTCCATTATCGGCAATATCAACAATGCTTAGCCGTTACAAATGGGGGAAAATGACTATAATAACGTGGATTTGATGATTGCAGTCTCTTTCTGAAACATATTAAATTTCTGATTGAATTATTGCGCTTTGTTTTCATATAACTTGGCCTAGCCTAATTAACAATGTTGAAAGTGAGTTCTAAGGGTTTGTCTTTGAAGTCTTGCCCTCTGCATACAGTTTGAAAAATGGGTCTCATGTGTGGAGCAGTTCCTTCTCCCCGCTCTGTGCCTCGGTAGCACACTCACTCTGATCACGATTCAGCTGTTGGCCAAAAACAAAGAAAATAGAGAAACTCATTACTGCTCTTCTGGCCTTCCAGTCAGATTTTTTTTTTTCCAAGAGGAAGTCTGCAAAACAACCCAGAAATAAATACAGCATGTGTGTGTCAGTGTATGTGTGTGTGTGTGTGTGTGTGTGTTCCTGTGTGCATGTATGACTCAGTGAAGCTTAGTCCTGCTTCATACAGTAGGAACTTCAATAAAACCTCATAAATCTGGCACTATTACGGTTCTTTGGCCCTGCCCAAATATGGATTTCCCTTAAAGGTACAGTGTGTAGGATTTCTAGTGGTGTGATTGCAGATTGCAACCAACTGAGTACCCCTCCGCTCACTCCTCCCTTTCCAAGACTGCGATAACGTGAGCCACTGAGTGCAAAACCGTGGTAACGCCGTTCACCTCGCTCAGAGGCCATCCTTACCATAATAACATACTTCAAAAGCAATGGAAGTAAGACGGCGGCTGGAGGTACCACAGTTTTGCACTCTGTGGCTCACGTTGCCGTAGTTTCTCAAGCGTGTCAGAGAACTACGGTGGCCTTCAAGTAATGTAAAAACGTGAAAGGTTCTCTCTAGAGCCAGTGTTTGGTTTGTCTGTTCTGGGCTACTGTAGAAAAAATGGTGGAGCAACATGGCGGACTCCGTGGAGAGGACCCGCACAAGCCCGCAGGAAGAGCGCCAGGCGTGAGGCAAATTTCTGCAGTGGCCAAACGACAGTACTACAACTTCCGTGTCCGTTACGTGATGCCATTGGGCCCAAAAAGGCTTTTTCCCAAAGACTTACACTGAAAGAGAAAGAGACGTCTTTAACTCAGCGAATCATTTTTTTTGTGGTAAATCAACTTCCCAGTACGAACACTTGAATAGCCCTTATTTAAATCAATATGTCCTAAAAGTTGTAAAATGCACTAATAGCCGAATCCAAAGTTATTTCCCTTACTCCAGTCATATGAATGAGACCCAGACCGAGGCTGGAGTGAGGGCTGGGAGGCGGAGTTGAAGGAAACACTACTGCGCTAGTTCTATGGGCCCAATGGATGCGGAAGATCGACGGATGATCCGAGTATTTTATCACTCGACAGTCGAGCCATTTTGGCTTCATGCGCCACTGGGCAACTTCCATAGGAATTAACGGGATCCCGCCTCCAACGCTGTATCCAGTTCTCTTTATACATCCATGGACACGGTCCCCATGTAAATATGAAGGGCTCATTCTGAGCTAACGAAAACGCAACGATTCTTAGTTTCAGATGATTATACGCAAATGAAAAACATAGTTATGAATATTATCTTCCGTTTCTGCTAATAGATGTCCCAAAATGTTACACACTGTTCCTTTAATTAATTTCGTAGTCTGCGTGTAGCGTACATTTGCCTTTGTATTGGTCCTGGATAAATTTAATTTTACAAACGTTTTCACATCTAGAGACTCACAACACGCTGATTCATGCATGCCAAATGCTTAGCTTTAGATCCTGACATCCATATTTGGACATGGCTACCACAGTCCTACCATCCTGATTAATCTGTCTCTGTCACATCCCTCAGATGTATTTCTCTTTATCAGATCTGGGCCCAAGTTGTGCCCTCATTGTCTGTCTCTGCTTTGCCAGAAGTGGCCACTGGACAGACATAGCCGGGCAGAGGTCCAGACACAATCCCTTTAGAGGCAGCAGATCTCTGCCTTCTCTTCTCCTGTAACTCTCAGTGGCTCAACACCATCAAACTATCAGCCAATAGCTATGAGGCCAGAGTCGACGCTGAGAGGAAGGCCGATAGGAGGAGTAATTAGTGCTCGGCACAACACTTTGGTGGAATTCTTTGTGTGTGTGTGTGTGAGGGAGAGAAAAGAAGAGAGCAGTAAGACAGAGGGAAAGAGAGAGATAGGGCTCGTCCTTGTGGAGTCACAGTGCCCCCCCCTCCCCCCCCACTACAATAGAAAACCAAGAAAAGCGATTGCATGTAAGGGTGGTTTTTCCAGACCCCATTAGCAAAATGGTTTCCCATGGGGTAAAGGTTACCAATCAGAATTCAGGCCAGGGTGTCTGGACGGGTGTCGACGACACATGCAATTATGATGTCTGCTGTAAGGGTTAGGGCTGTGAATGTAGGATCCTCTTGCATACGTGTGCATGTGTGAGTGTGTGTGCGATCAGTGAGTCTGTCTTCCTATTGACCTCAGTATGTGTTTTGATTTCAGAACAGATGCTCCTGGGAAAGTTTTGCTGCGTGTATAGGTCAGTGCTCGCTGTGTCTTTTATTAAGTGCGTCCCTCAGTCTGTTTCTGTCCTCTGAATGTCCCGCACAGCATTTGTTGCTAAGTGACAGCGCTGTACAGTATAAGGTCAAGCCATAACCTCCACTGAAAACTTACAGGCTGTTAAATACATTCTAAAGTCTTACATACTAGGACTAATTATACTTGGTAATGGGAGAGTTGCAGAGATCTTTGGTGATTTTAATCCCATGGAAATATGTAAATTTCTAAAATAAAAAATTCCAACACAAATGACCAACCCCACGACTCGCTAAATCTGTGCCGGTGAAAGTCATTATCATTCCATTTCTATTTAGTTCCTTTTATTTCTTCCACATTACCATTTTCTTCTGTCTGCAGTCAAGAAAATAATGTAATAATAGCAGGTTTGATCAAGGTTATGAATGCATTTCCCGCACAGAACATCAAGTTCTTCCTCGCTGAATCAGAAAGTTAGAAAATGTACGGCCTTGACGTACTCCAAAGGCTTTTTTTCCCCACAGTAAATGTTATTGTCATTTGCAAAACAAATTCCCAGTACAAACTTCAGAGTGTATCAGCAACAAAATTGATAGACAATGGGAAGACAAAGACAGAGATACAGCCGAAGAGAACAAAAAAAGAGAGCAATTTCAACTGCATTGTGTTTACTCTGGCTAGTTTTTCTACCTCAATCTAGTAATGCTAAAACAATTTCTCTCTACTATAGAGATTAAGAACAGCAGCTGCAAAGATATACAATGCATACTCATTACGGTTGGAGCCAAAAAGACACCCAGACACAGCAACGCTCTGACTGTGCAGCCAAACACAATCGAAACAAGCCAGTTTCCAATATTGTGTTACTTTTTATTGAGTTCCACCAAACTGAATTGAGTAAATAGAAATCATTGTACTTTGCCCAACACAGTCAGTGACATTAAGGTCGCTTGGTTTCAAGGGAGGCTAGGCACCAGGAGTTTGATTTCCCAGTTGGAGTGGAGACCCTCGAGAGTCCTTCACCCTGGAAAACCAGCGAAGAGAAACGCCTCAATAATCACACGTTGACTGGAGCTCTAATCCCCAAACATCTGACACAATTACACCTATTAACACAGGTAATTAAACTCACACACATGCACTCTGTGTGTATTGTGTGTGTGTGTGTGTGTATGAGATGAGAGAAAGACAGGCTGTTGACTTCTGTATGTCAAAGCTTCCAAAGATATATCCATTGAAGGGATTTTTGAATATGTATTTTGCCAGGAAACCGTATACTTATTGGGAAGAAAACAAGTCCCCATGCCACAACAAAGAGTCAAACAAACAACCAAGACACTTTGTGAGAAAGGTTGAGGGTTGAGGAAGATGAGCACTGAGGGCTATCTGAGCCTCAACTGATGTCAGCTGGAGTTTACGGTGGATTACTGATCCGCTTGGTGCTCCTTGACAACCAGGCGAGTCACCGAGAGGTGAGAGCAGGAAGGGACGACAGACTGACGGACAGGAGAGGGAAAAGGAGGAAATGGAGAAAGGAGGAATGTCAAATCTGGTGCATTGGAAGTGATTTTGGCAGGAAACCTAAGTTACCATAGCGACATGGTGAAAGCTCTGCAGCAAGTAAGAGGCGAGAGAGAGAGAGATGGAGAGAAAGAGAGTAGACCTTGAGGTATTGTGTCTCTCTCTGTCTTTCATAGCAATATTTTGGATGTTTACTTACTATATAAATACCGGTTTGGCACGAGTGCACAACTATCAATACTGAATATTGACATAATTCATGTTTATATTATCTAACTTGATGTAACACAGGTTTGTGCTACCACTTTGTCTCTTTCATTATTGAAGCCCAGTCAGGTTAATCAAAGCCCTGTTAGGCTCATCATCGCCACGGTTCCACAGTCTGACAACCCCTGGCTGAAAGGATATGAAGCAGAACTACACATCCATTTACATCAGTACGCTCTTTGTAATGTGGATTGTAATTGGTAGTGTTTGATGCGTCGGACTGCTGGGACCGCTGACTTTAATAAGCTTATTCACCAGCATGAAGATTCAGATAGGGGTTCCACCATAGACAATCAAGGGGGATAAATGAACACACACAAGCACACACACACACATTTTTTTTTAAACACGAAACCATGCTTGAATGCACATGGCAATTCAAATGCATGACACCTATAGGAGCACATAGCACTATGCAGTCATGTCAGCCCACCAGCACAAACAAGGATAGACAGGGGAGGCGTCAGAATACAGTATCTGTCTGTGTAACAGGACCTGCTGGGATTTTTCAGAGCTTGATATCCATCTCCCCAAAGATGCAACAAAAGATGGACACTTGGCAGAACAAGATAACCAAAGCTGCCACAGCTACCCAGAATCGTCCTCATACTATTCCTCTGTCTCTCTTTATCCTTGTCCTTACTCTACATAAAGACTCAGCAAGTTGGTGGCAGGCCGGTGCAGACAATATGGTACATTAGTCACTTGGCTGTGTGTTGCCTGCACCATGGAGGTATCGCTAAGTCTTTTTTTTATACCAGGATATCTCTAAACTTTTAACTTTAAATTTTTTGTCTACATCTATGGTTGTTATGCAACAAAGATCTGTGGTATGTATCTCAACCACTTCTTCTTCTTCTTCTTCTTCTTCTTATTAACACGTGAAACTACAAAACATAAGGAATCCATTGGTACCAACCATGTCATACTAGCTCATCGCGAAGGAGGTTAAATAACACTCTAAATTTGTGCTAAATTTGGCAAGGAAAAACTGGCAGGGCCATTTTCAAAGGGGTCCCTTGACCTTTGACCTCAAGATATATGAATGAAAATGGGTTCTATGGGTACCTTGACATATCTCCCTTTAAGGTACATTTTAACAGATAATAAATGTGTGATTAATTTGCGATTAATCGCGATTAACTATGGACAATCGTGCGATTAATTGCGATTAAATATTTGAATCGATCGACAGCCCTAATAGTATTATTATTATATTTATTCTGTTCCTTTACCAGATGCTCAGCTGCCATAGTGGTGGAAGAAGTATTAATATATTTTAAGCAAAAGTAGCAATACCACTGAAATACTCTTTGAATTCAAAATGTTTCTAAAATAAAAGTATTGAGGTGGTATCAGCAAAATGTAATGATTATGTCCATTTGATCCTTACTATTAACTCTGTATTTTAGAACCCTTATCCAGTAGCAATATATTATATTACCAATGATGCATTAACATGTTAGCAGTAATAATGCAGCTGTACACAGTGGAGCTACAGTATTTCTATTCATGTTGGTTGGGTAGTTTAATCTTTAAATTGGGCTTTATATTTATATTTTTTATCATACTGTATGTTTTGGATTTAATCTGAGTGATTACGAATAACTGTATCTGTCAAATAAATGTAGTTGATTAAAAGTAGCATAACATTTAAATACTCAAGTTAAGTACAAGCAGTGGTGGAAGAAGTACTCAGATCCTTTACTTAAGTAAAAGTACAAATGCCACAGTCTAAAAATGCTCATTACAAGTAAAAGTCCTGGGTTCAAAATGTTGCTTAAGTAAAAGTACAGAAGTATTATCAGCAAAAAGTACTTTAAGTATCAAAAGTAAAAACACTCATTATGCAGTATGGCTCCTTTCACAGTGTTATATCATTATAAAATACTATATTATTCACTTTTCATCACTAATGAATACATGCCAGAGCATATTAATGTTGTAATTCATCAATCTGGAGCCAGTTATAGATACTTTATGTTCTACTGAGTCGATTAGTAGTAAAGTACTGCATCAAATCATGTCTTTTTTATGTAAAAAGTAAAGCTGTCAGGTAATTATGCAATATTTCCATCTGAGATGTGGAGTAGAAGTATAAAGTAGCATAAAATGGAAATACTCAAAGTACAAGTATATCAAAATTGTACTTAAGTGCAGTATTTGAGTACAGTTATTAGTTACATTCCACCACTGAGTACAAGTAACTCAAAATTGCAGCACAGCCATTTTCCTACAGTTCCTATAACACCTCTAATAGGAGCAGTTTTTAGGCAGATGAGAAACTCATTTGTCGACAACGCGTTTAGAAGGCATTGACGCACAAACGGGACCCATCGATCTTCTCTATTATCCATCCTGCTTGTCTCATTCCTGCTTGATCTCTCTCTCGCTCTCTCTCTGTGAATCCTCTACAAATGTCAAGCAAAGACATTCCTTGGCCAGTCCCTCACTCTCCTTATCACCCGGGATTTTTCTCTGTGTGTGTGTGTGTGTGTGTGTGTGTCTCAGTGTTTGCATGTGTGTCTCAGTGTTTGCATGTGTGTCCTTGTCTGTGTATGTCTTGGTCGACATTGCTGAAGGGTTGCTTTGTTTGTATGTTCTGGAGAGGCTTAGGAAACGCCACTCAAACTGGAGCTGGTACAACGTGACTCGATACCGTCACATTTTTTGAAGTCACCAAGCAATGGAGGATGGGTAATAAATCATTCCGTGTTCAATCATTGCATGTTTTGTCCCATTTGGAGAGATTGCCCACTGTTCACACCCATGTCTGTGTGTGTGTGTGTGTGTGTGTGTAATGTGTTTGTCTGTCTTTGTGCGGTGTCATCTGGCACCATGAGTGAAAGAGATTAAACATCTCCCACAAAAATCTCATTTCTCTCCACTGCTCTTTTCCCATGCATTTGATACCATCCCAACAACTCAAACACTGCTGAGAGAAGTCCCACAGAGGGTAGCCAGCATACGCCTGTGTGTGTGTGTGTGTGTGTGTGTGTGTTTGGGTGTATGTGTGTGAATGTGTGCAGTCGAAGGCTACTAGAAGAGTTGAGAGCTTGTTTATTTCTACTGCCAGTGATCAGCTTAGTTCCACATGGCGATCACTACAATGATCGATTTCATGTTTTGCTGGTAGTCGTATTGTTCGTGAGTGTGAGTACTTGAAATCGTTTGACAAAAGCTCTCTTCTGTGTCGCTCTCAGAAATGCTGTGGGGTCGCCATGGTTACCAGCAGGCACGCTTCCCTTGCTTATACATTCAGCAGAGCGAGATTTTCCCATGTGGGTAAATCAACACAGTTTGATATACTGACCTATACCATTATATAACAGTGTTTTACAATACTAGTACTCTGTTTTTTGTTCATTTCACTTCTTGTTTCAGTGTCTGGGGCTTTTGCCATCATGGAGTCTCGTCCAGCGAGGTACCTTTATCAAGTATTATTTTACTCACCGCTGGGTGGGAGATGGGTGGGTGGGGGAGATTTTAGGCAGTTCTGTTTTCTACTATTATTTCTTCTTCAAACCATGATTGCTACTGAAATATTCAGATTTATAAACGTCTATGTGCACTAGATATGTGTGTTTATTATTTATATAAATTTTATTCAATATGTATTATTATTTTTTTGTTATTATTTAAAACAAATTTAAATATTTTTCTTTATTATTTCAATCAATACTTTGAATGTATCTTATATATTTATATTTTCATCTACTCATTATTATAATTATTATTATGTAGTTAAAGTATATTTGATACAAGGATAGGTTCATTAACAATAATATATCATTACCACATTTTTCTTTTCTATAATTATTAATTTCTTATGTTATTTTATTTTATTTTTCTGGTTTCAATATTTGTTTTAAAAATTAAAAAGAAATGATTGATACATGTTGGAATTGAATTGTAAAATAAGCCTTTTGCTAATAAAAAGAAATCTTTATATATTTTACTCACCGATGTCTTACTATACATAAGAAAAAAACTTTTTTCAGATTCTTCATACACATGCAGCTATATACATGAAATTTGAACTTTGTATTTAACCCATTGTTAGGAACAGTGGGCTGCTGTAAAGCGCCTGGAGAGAAACTTGGGGTTCAGTGTCTCGCTCAAGGACACTTCGACATGCAGACAGTAGGAACCAGGTATCAAACCACTAATTGTATACAGGTCAAATAAAAAAAAAATGGTCTCAATAAAATGAAATGGCTACTATGGGAACTAACATCGTCAAACATGAATACAGTTGGGCTCAATGGATCCACACGAGTCTCAGCTTTAACGTTGTTTTTTTTACAGTTTACAGTATGTAATTCCTAGACTGTTTAGGGACCCCAGTATGCAGAAATATTCAAATACACCATTTCAGAATAGGTGAAAATAACACATTTATACTGCATGCAGTAAACTGCATAGGTTTTGCCCCAAACTGCATGTGATTATCATAAAGTGGGCATGTCTGTAAAGGGGAGACTTGTGGGTACCCATAGAACCCATTTTCATTCACATATCTTGAGGTCAGAGGTCAAGGGACACCTTTCAAAATGACCATGCCAGTTTTTCCTCACCAAACTTAGCCCAACTTCGTAGCGTTGTTTAGCCTCCTTCCTGATAGCATGACATTGTTGGTGCTTTAGGTTTTCTAGTTTCATATGATATCTGTAACTCCACTTCTAGCTCTAAAACTGAACCTGCTACAGCCTCTGAAAGACAGTAAACTCGGTCCGGATCGCGCCGGAATGACCATTTAACCCACTGAGTTACAGCCAACCCTAACTTTCTTCAACTGTCTAATAGAGGCAAAATACTAAAAAAATTATAATTATTTTAAAGGCTTTACCATCCCTAAAAAATGCCAGTGATACTTTAATTCTCTCCTGAAGTTTTGAGAAAATAGTTGCTCTTTGTGTATGATTATTAAATAAAAACCTCCCTATGGTAAGTTCAAAGAAGTAAACTGTGAGTCATCAACAATTAACAGGATAATTTGGTATGAATGAAGGATCCATAGAAAACTTGAATCATCCATCTGTTAGCCCTGATTCACAAAGCACACACACACACACACACACACACACACACCTACACACAGCAGGGCGAAGAAAACAGGGGGAGGGGACAGCTGATAATTGGCAGCTTCTCTTTCATGAGCAAGTGTTTGTTTTTATGTCAATTAACAAAACAAGGGTTCAGCTTAATGAGGCTAATGAGGAAGCACCTCATTTGGCTCTGCTAGTTTAACGATCTGTCAGTGGAGGAACAAAACACACATGCACGCACACACACACACACATTTTCCACTCAAAAACTCATGAAAAGTAATGATGTCTTATAAAACAGTGAGTAAGAAAGTTCAAACTGAAATCATATTATTGTGTGAAATATAAAAAAATTAACAATTGACATTTTTGAACTATAACATATAGTAAACGCTTCTTTTCAGCCAAAGAAAATATATTTAATAAGCATTGCACTCCACCTAGTTAAACCTATCAAACTGATTATTTAAATTATTAATCAGGCCGAGTCATCATAACTAATAATGACTGTAATCAGAGTGTGTTTCATGGCTGATGATGAGTACTCTCCATTTCCATTATCATCATCATGGGTACGGTTGTCTGTGCAATCTACCCCATAGTGATGCGTTGAAGTTTGATGCTGCTGATAAGGCTAATCAGCAATTAGTGCTGTGGAGAGAGAGAGAGAGAGAGAGAGTGTCTGTATGTGTGCATGTGTAAGTGCATTTGAATGTGTTGTTGAGTATGTGTTAGCATGCATATTAGCCGTGCGTACTGGCTCTCGTGACAGCCGTGTCAGAGTTGGTTCAGTTCAGCTGGTGGTGGGTTTGTTGTGTAACAGTAAACACTGTTGAGACAAACGCTCCAGTGAGAGCTGTAAGCGCCTTCAAAAAGAGTTCAACTCAGAACATGATGCATAATTATATCCATCAGTCCTAATCCAAATCTGACTTCAATTCAGGTATAGGATTCGGAGGGGTTTGTGCTCATCTGTATCTGCTTGGGGAGGTCTTTCTTCATTTCCATTTTGCCCTTTTAACCAACTAAGTTATGTGTAAAGAATCAGGACTATTCATCTGGAGGAACAAAAAAATATTTGTAACACCTGAGATTTAAACCTGCAGTATAGGCAGAACGTTTTTGGTATCATTGGGCAAAAAATCCATAATAACCTTTCAGCATATTGTAATTCAAGTGTTCTGAGAGATAACTAGACTTCTACACCTCCTCATAGCTCTGTTTTCAGGCTTTAGAAAATCTAACCCGTGACGGGAGACTTTGGCCAATCACAGGTCATTTCAGAGAGAGAGAGCATTCCTATTGGCTGTTCATTCAACAGAGGCAGCTGTCAATCACTCGCAAACTCCGATCAAACGGTCAAACTAGGCAGCGCTGATCAAATAAGAAAAATTAGAAAGTTTGCTCCAGCTGGTGCTTGGTATTTCCTCAACTGATCTCAACATGGCTGGCGGGTCATAAACTGCCTCATTTTACAGCTAAACAGTACACTACAAGATGTTTCTGAAAACATTTGAGGAGAGAAATAGGCATTACAGTAACAGAATATTGATTCATATTTGATCAGCGCTGCCTAGTTTGACCGTTTGATCAGAGTTTGCAAGTGATTGACAGCTGCTCGGAGACGGCAGGCTCCAGCTCGGCTCTGATTGGTTGTTCTCCTCCGGTCTGGGAAATCTTGCAGATGCCATTGGGAGCACCGGAGGACACAGAGGCACTTGATTTTTTTCAGATTACCTGTCTCATGTCAGGATATAGTGACTATTTTATAAAAAATAACTTTTTTAAAATCATATTTGCTCCATTTCGACGCACTGCAGCTTTAAGTTGATGTGAATTTTAAGTTTCACTTTATGCTCCATCAACTTTTCATTCTCATAGTTGCCATTTGTTTGAAACAAAGTGACATGAAATGTAATTGACTTCAGTGAGGCAAAATTACTTTCCTTCACATAGCGACACATGGATTGAATCCATTCCTAATAACTAAATAAGAAATTCCTGAAGTGGGGATCTGACTTTTATAATACAATACACTTTTCTTTTCTCACCAACATGCTATTTTTGTGGATTTTTAATTAACTAAAGCAGACAGAGGAGCACACACCTTAATGCTGTCTGTCTATTTCATCTGTTATACAGCTCAGAATTGTTGCAAGTCTCTTCATGGCGGGGAGCTCTGTGGTATTTGCTAAACCCACAACCTCTTAAATGAGTGTCCTTCACTAATGGCTAACCATATTCCCAGGTCGCTACAGCTATTTGCAAAGCAAATCCTTGATGGCGGGCCATAGAGAATGAAGCCCAGTCAAATGTGTGATAGCAGGTGTTCCAGGTTGTAGTCATGGTGGCTTGTTTTTGCCTCTCTGTTTGATTACTGTTTCTGTGTTCTGCATGGCTGAACACTGAGCCGCACAGCAGCACAGGCTATCTATCTTTCCGCACAACACGCTCACACACACACGGTGAAACAAAGTAGAGTCCAATTTATTTAAACCACCAGCTGTTCACACTCATCAGAACTGGCTATCATAAACACTGCACTGCGTCTGAGACAAGGTGGACACACTCTCTTTTACATTCATTAATTCAACCGACTGAGATATAAATATGAGCTTAACTGACACCACAGATGGGACAAAATGTGGCTGTTTAAACAGTGACATACAGGTCAGTAAATGGTTTACCTGACCCCCGTGGCCCCACAGCAACAGTTTAGAGAGTGGGGCACTTTGTCTAGCTGTGACCTTCATTTATCAGGTTGTTTATTCAGCCATTGCCTGGCAGCGGGGATGTGGGAACAGTTGATGATGGATTAACAGAAGAAGACTCTAGGATTGGTTCAAAGCCAGGAGATGAACTCTGTGATTTGGTTTGTTCCCTCCCAAAAACCCTTACTTCCTCTTCTGCTCACTCGTTCCTCAAGCCTTCTGTTATTTTATGTAACTAATTTTTTCATATTTATCAACCTTTTATCAACATCCACATATCCACACACATCCGGAGCCCTATCGGCCTGGTGATTTATTTTATCTCATCATTTTGTCTTTTTATTCCTGTGTTTCCTCTCCGTTATCTGTTCAATTTTCCTCCTTCTTCGCAAACAATTAATCAATCTCCCCCTGCCAGATGCAAGCCATCTATCTCTCTCTTCTCCTGCTCATCTGCATGCTGCTCTCTGTTTACGCTCTCTGTCTTTTTCTCTATTCATTAATTCTTTCTCTCTGTTTGTCTCTACGGCGGCTGTGTGTGGAATATAAACTGCACAGAGAGAGGGGATGTCGTGTGATATCGTCTTTCCCCCTGTTTGCTGTGATCAATGCGTCTTGTTAACTTGCATATGCTTGTTTCCACTGAGCCTGGCAACAGCTGATCAATATCCTCATAGTATAGGCACTCATCACTCACCGCATCCCTCTCAGTACGCACGTGCTCGCAGATCAATAACAATGATCCCACTTCATTTACATCTAGAGGCCATTCACAAAATTACTCGAGGAGGAGAGAGCATAATCCTCAATAATCCGGTTGTAAATCTGCCATAAATGCTCATCACAGCTGGAGTATCTCAGTCTAAATGACACTCGTGTCCTCGAAACTTTTATTACTTGACAGTGTACAGATAGAGGTAAAGGCACAGTCTATAATCAAGATGGTAATGAAAGGGTCCATTATAACATACAGGACTGAAACCTGTTATCACTCCAATGTAATGACGGGTTTTGCAAAACTGGAAAAGTTTGCTGAAATGGTGGCTGTCAATCGATTCAAATATTTAATTGCAATTATTGCATGATTGTTCATGATTAATCACAATTAATCGCAAACTAATCAGACATATTTTATCACTTCAAAATGTACCTTAAAGGGAGATTTGTCAAGTATTTAATAGTCTTATCAACATGGGAGGGGGCAATTATGCTTGCTTTATGCAAATGTATGTGTATATTTATTACTGGAAATCAATTAACAACACAAAACAATGACAAATATTGTCCAGAAACCCTCACAGGTACTGCATTTAGAATAACAAATATGCTCAAATCATAACATGGCAAACTGCAGCCCAACAGGCAACAACAGCTGTCAGTGTGTCAGTGTGCTGACTTGACTATGACTTGCCCCAAACTGCATGTGATTATCATAAAGTGGGCATGTCTGTAAAGGGGAGACTCGTGGGTACCCATAGAACCCATTTTCATTCACATGTCTTGAGGTCAGAGGTCAAGGGACCCCTTTGAAAATGGCCATGACAGTTTTTCCTCGACAAAATTGAGCACAAATTTGGATTGTTATTTAATCTCCTTTGCGAAGAGCTAGTATGACATGGTTGGTACCAATGGATTCCTTAGGTTTTTCTAGTTTTATATGATATCTTCACTACAGCCCTCAACAACCTCTGAAAGACAGAATAGTGGAGTTTTAAGGGGTTAAAAAATATTTAAATGACATGATACCTCAGCAGACTCAGCAGCCCATTAATAATCCCAGGTGTTCTGTTGTCTCAACGCATATTAAAGTGTAGCATGTAATGTAGGATAATTAATTTAATTTGTTGTCCTTTTTTGATTTAGTCCCTTCTCCTTTTCCGCGGCAGCCACCTAACCTCCTCCTCGTACTGCCTCTACTACTCTTTTACTATTGCTGCTGTGAAAGGGCTTTTCCACTGCTTGCTGGGCAACAGTCCAGCAGAGACCTTGAGAGATGGAGGCAGAGAAAGGGCCGAGGAGAAGAGAGAAAAGGGAGCAGAGGGGTGGAGGTGGACTGTGGGACTGCCCAGAGGGCTGCTCCTGCCAAGGCGGCACAGAAGAGGGTTTGTGTCTGTGTTTGTGTTAGTGGCCCCATGTGTCTTAGCAGGCAGCAAAGGACCAGTTTGCCACATCACAGATATACTGTTGCCAAGGCTAACAGTGGGGCCACACAGCCATCTGTCTCCATATACTAACCCACTGGTTAGCAGCTAATCGCTCACAGGACCAACCTCTCCCCTCTGCTGCCTCATGGAGCCACAGTTCAACTGCAGCACTAAAGGCATGATACGCTAATATATGACACCGAGTGCATTTCAATCATTTCAATAGCTGTGAGCCATTTGAGAGGACATGTGTGTCATTATAGTGTTTAAACGGCGTCATATTCTCTCACAGCCGGTCTCATTACAGGCTGCCTTCAGACCCAAGGAGAATTATAATCAAAGGCAGAGTCAAGCCCATCCTTTATACGTGACCCTCCAATAACCCTCCGTCCAAATCTCTCAGTTAAGGTCAGTCGTGCTCATTGTTCTGCTCTGGTAGGCAGGAAGTCAGGGAATGGCATCGGCCTTTCCTTCTGGGTGTGTTTGTTTTGCGCAGGGTGGTGCTGTTGATGATATCAATAACATACTTCTCACTGCTTTGGAGTTCATTGTATTAGTTCATGATGGGAAGACTTTGATGGCATACAAATAGCATGCTATTGTTACATAATTGACAAATATATATATAATTTTGATTAATCGCATGATTGTTGATAGTTAATCGCGATTAAGCACACATTTTTTTATCTGTTCAAAATGTAGCTTAAAGGGAGATTTGTCAAGTATTTAACACTCTTATCAACATTGGAGTGGGCAAATATGCTTACTTTATGCAAATATGTGTATATATTTATTATTGGAAATCAATTAACAACACAAAACAATGACAAATATTGTCCAGAAACCCTCACAGGTGCTACATTTAGCATAATAAAATATGCTTGAATCATAACATGGCAAACTGAAGCCCAACAGGCAACAACAGCTGTCAGTGTGTCAGTGTGCTGACTTGACTATGACTTGGGCATGTCTGTAAAGGGGAGACTCGTTTTAATTCACATATCTTGAGGTCAGAGGTCAAGGGACCCCTTTGAAAATGAAAGTTTGGAGCGTTATTTAACCTCCTTCATGACAAGCTACTATGACATGGTTGGTACCAATGGATCCTTTACGTTTTCTAGTTTCATATGATGCCAGTATCTTCACTATAGCTTTAAAACTACAACCTAAAAACCGCAAGTCACGTTAATGCGTGAAAGAAATTAGTGGCGTTAAAACGGATTTGCGTTAACTTCGACAGCCCTAATGAATAGTTTTAGTTATGTTGTGTGACCCCAACGTTGAAAGCACGTGAACATTATAGATGTTTGCTGTTATCATCTGCAGAGCGTCCTCTTCCTTGTTTTTGGAAAAGTCTTTTAAAAGGCATGGATACACAAAACTATACACAGGTGACACCTGGGACTTGCTGACTTTGGCATCAACTTAAAATGCAAAAATGCATCCTCTGCCCAGCATGTGTTCTCTTGTTTTAGTTTGTTCCTCTCAGACACACAATGTGCACCGTTAAACACACACACCGAGTCTCAAATGCACACTTTCACACACACACACACAAACACACATTCATACACAGTAGCCCATGATTTGCAATTTCAGAAGTGTCACAGCTAATTTTTCATAAAGACAGGTTGACAGTGCTTGAAAGTAGGAGCTGACGAATTGTCAACCCCTTTCCTTCTTTTTTTTTTCACTAATGCTGTGAACACTTTGACTCTTTTCTGTTTTCCCCTCCAGCACTCAACTTGATACAGTACAATGCATTCAGGAATATTCTTAAGGGGCTAGTACGTTTGTGTTTTTCTAAGTTAGTCTCTTTCATCTGACAGCAGGTTGAAGGAGGAGGAGATAAATGAGTTGAGTTGTTGGGTGTACTGTATATAGACATTTATTTCACTTCTTAAGACGAAGAACATATTTATTAGTCTCTCGGAGCAAACTACCTTCAACTACAGGGAAAACAGAATGCTAAGACAGTGGTGAACAAAGACATACATTTCCTAACTTTATTTTTTGACAAACTCACCCACACTGCTATGTTGTAGTTTTGGGACTCTCAAATGTTTCTGCAGATACCCTAATGGGCACATATACCACCAGGATGAGACGATGTAGTCTGCTGTAGGACTTTGTTTGAGAAGATATGTGTTGTATTTTAACTTTTGGGCACTATATTTGGGTAAATGTGGTGAACAAAACACCTAATAAAGACTTGAAATTTGACTTGGACCTGCAAAAAATGACTTGTGAGAATATCTGCTTTTTAGTTCATGAAAGTATACTTTAATTTATAGTACTTAACCAATGATTTATATATTACAAAAAAAGTAAAGCACAACTACAAGTCAAGTATTCTTTTCTGTAAGCCTTTAAGGCAAGTATATTTAATTATACTTTTCTTAATCTTGATCAAAAGAATAAGTAAGTAGGCCTTTAAGCCAAGTATACTTAGACTTTTTAAGTATACATGTCAGTATAAGACAAGCTGTATCTCTGATACACAGTACATAAAAAGTAAACTGAAAGTACACTCTCTTATTTTAAGTTATAAAGAAGTATACTAATAGCACACTTTAATAAACTTCATTTTGGTAAGGGTAGACATGCTTATGCATCAGTAACTGAGGCATTTTTTTTAAGCAAATTAAATAACAATTTTAACTTTTAAAACAGCATCCACGCTACTGTGAAGTTTTTCTGCAAGATCTTTGAATCTGGCAGCAGGGCTTTGCTCCCATTATAGTCACATGAGCATCAGTGAGAGCAGCTACTGATGTTGGGCAATAAATCCTGGCATACAGAGCTGTTTTTTTATAACCATCCCAAAGGTGTTCAGCTTTGAAGTCAAGGCTCTGTGCAGATCAAACCTATTTCTTTTCTGGCCTTGCTTTGTGCACAGGGGCAGGAGGGACCTTCGCCAAACTGTTGCCATAAAGTTGGAGGCTTGTTTAAAATATTATGATATGTTGTAGGCTACCATACAATACTATTTATATATTTGTTCATTAGAATAAAGTGGCCTACAGTATTGAATAAGTAACTAAGGAGAGGCTGATAACGTTATATGTAAGATGTTATTGTCATGATGTGTTGATTATATGTACTTACATACTATTGTTTGTGTGTCTGATAGCAAAGTGATAAATGATGTCGTGCTGCTGGTGATGGGTGGGACAGGCATGGTTATTATATGAGTGATAGACATGTGATAGGTTAGTACGGAAGTTACGTGGCAAATGAATCAACTTTGACATGTGGTTTCACATGGGACACAAAGTCCTGATGGATTATGTGACTTTTATTTTGAAAATGCACTGTTCAGCTGCTGCATACTACACTGTGGCCAAAAGTGTGAAGGTACCCATCATCATCACATCATATTTTGTATAGCCTACTTTTTTCTACTGTTTTAATTCTTTTTGTAATTCACTTTTTATTGCTTTTTCAAAAGAAGTTACATCACACAGAACAAAGACAACAGAAACAAAAGATAAAAACAGTAATAACAATAAAACTAATAAGACCAGAGGAAAAAATAATAATAAATATAAATACATAAATATATATAAATATAAATACATAAATATATATAAATATATATGTATATATAAATAAATATAAATACATAAATATATATATATAAATAAATAAATAAGTAAATAAATACATATATATATGTATATGTATTTATATATGTATATATATATACATAAATAAATAAGTAAATAAATATACATATATATTTATATATGTATATATATATAAATATAAATATATATAAACAAGTAAATAAATAAATATATATATATATGTATATATATATATATATAGGCTATACAAAATATGATGTGATGATGATGGGTACCCTCACACTTTTGGCCACAGTGTAGTATGCAACAGTTTAACAGTGCGTTTTCAAAATAAAAGTCACATATCCATCTTTAATAGATGGTTTCAGTGATAATGACCTTGGATGCTTTTATTTTGATATCAGCCTGTGGTTGACCAGGCTCACCTCGTTCATCTCTGAGGAGTGATTTCTGTCTCACATAGCAACGTCCACCGTTAATTTACTAACTTCTACCTCACTTCTGCATGCTATTTCAGGTAAAGCTGGTGCAATTTAGCGTAACTTGTTAGTAAATATTAACCCTCATACGGGACCTGCGGTGAATACACCTGTAGCTTAGCAACAACACAACAACTGGCATAGCAGCTATCTCTTAACTAGCTAGTTAACATACAGGTAAATGGCATGATGCTAACATTAGACCATTAACGGCCTATGAAGCTGTAGAAATATTCTTTTTCATGCAAATTAATCCTCTTTTTGAGGGCCCTAACATACTCAAAAAGTTGTTAAACTTGGCACACTTATCAGACGCGGTGAAAAATTTGATATTTTAAGAGTCTCTGGCTCGGCTGATGCAAAATGGCTCTCTAGCGCCCCCTAGAAAGTTGGAAAAATTGAGCCCCTTGCTCCTGTTTAACCTACATGTATGAAATTTGGCAGACAGATGTAACACGTGGAGACGCACAAAAAAGCCTCTTGGAGGTATGCCCAAAACTCAACAGGAAGTCAGCTATTTTGAATTTAATATGCAATTTTCGCCCATTTTTAGCGTTGTATAGGCTGTGTACTTTAACAAACTCTTACGGATTTAATCAGATCGACTTGAAATTTGGTCAGGACCATCTACAGACTTTAAGGATGAAAAGTTATTCAAAAGGTGATTTTTCACTGAACGACGTGACTGTGGCGTGGTGGCCATATTGAGCCATTCGCCATGAAACAGGAAGTTGTTGTAACTTCAGCATACTTTGTCAAATCCGCTACAAAATTCCTAAGCCATGATGAGAGTCCAGACCTGAGGTCATTTTCATGTCAATATAGATTCATAGACCCGCCCCAAGACGTTAGCCACGCCCCCTTTCATAACTCATGAACCGTTTGTCGTAGAGTCTTGTGGCAGGCGTCATTGCGCTCATCCGAGTTCCGGTTTCATTGTGCCTGGCCCGCCAGTACCCCCCACGCACGGGAAGGTGCGAGGGCCCGTTCATGGCTGCTCACAGCTTTAATATTAACATCACATTTATCTAGCTTAGGTGTGAATGCAGCACTTACACAGCACACCTGTACAGCGGACATGTTATGTCAAACACAGGTGTTAATAACATTAATGATGGCTGCATTCCCTTTAGGTGTAACATTGCAATAATCCTGGTATTGTGCATGCTGGCTCACTGGCGTAGCCAACTGGCAGATTAATAGACCAGGACCATAATTAATGTTATTAGTTACACCTGTAGTTTCTCTGCTATGACATTTCAAAGTGAAAGAAGAGAAAGTCCTTTTAATTTGTATAGCCCAATATCATGAATCACACATTTGCCTCAGGGGGCTTTACAATCTGGACCTCTTTACCACCATGGAACCTAGAGAGGGGACAAGATTTTTAGTTTTTTAGTTTTTATTTCACAGTTGCTGAAATGTATGTTTCCAATGCCAAAAAGCCCCTTTTGGACTTAATTAAATTGACGTAGAGGCTAAATGTCCTGGAGGACGGATGTAGAAATGTAGACTTAATGCATATATTCAACAGTAATCTTGACATATTATATGCCTTGTTAAATTTAATGTCTGTTTTTTTGACCAGCTGCTTCTATTCACATGGTACAGGGTCAAGATTTCTTCAGATGTTTCACATCGCATTCAGCTCAGGATGCAAACCAGCTGCAGACTTCATGAAGCCTGTCGGAGTTACACTGCCCCCAAATCTCTCAAGTCCATCAAAGTAGTAGCCTACTCTTCCAAAAAGAGTGAGTACATTCAACAGTTTTCAGTTCATATCGACAGTTTGTTTTTATCAAATTTCTCTCCACAACATTTTGTAGATGCCTAATAGCTTTATTGATTCATTTGTATACCAATTACTTTGAATTATATAAGGAGTTGTTAGGGATTCAGAATCTGCCCTGGAATATAGAGTGCTACAGGAATGAGTCCTAAAACCCGGAAATGAGTTTGCATTTTAGTTCCCTCGTGTGGAAGTCAATGTTTTTATTTAATGGGTTTTTAGTTAGATGCCTGAAATAAGGTCTGTTGTTAACATAAGCTCAAGAGATGTTAGCGTTTTGATCAATGACATAAAATACGTCAGTAAATATCCCAATCGTGAAAAGGCGGTTGCTAACGAGTGGCTAAATGAGACTACTAAACGTCATCATGCCGACTCGTCCGCCTTTACAGCCTCGTTGTGTTTACTTGCGCTCATGCGACCGTGGTGTAGTTTGTTTATAGCCTAACTTAAGCTTTTTACTTCTGGCGATTGCATTCACACTTAAAAAATCATAAAAGTGGTGTTCATTTGTGAAGATTATTTTGCTGAACAAAATGCGTAAGTACGATAAACGTGTGTTTGCCACAGAGCTTATTATCTGCAATAACCCAAAACCCAATGAAAAAATCCCATTGGCTTTTTGTGGAGGGAACCCAGGGCGATGCTAACTTCCTGGTTGGCCTACAAAAATCATCCTGGAGCACTCTATTATGTGTCTATGTATCTATATCTATCACTTTTGCCACAAGTCATCAGTTTATGCTTTTTGTTGGTATGTCTTTTTTCCTTGTATATTTCCATATAATGTCAATGTTTAATAGGGATGAATTGGACATAGTTCACTGTTGAGTTTCAAGACATAAAAATGTGGAGGGAAATGTGATGGTACTAGGCTTGCCGCGGTAGTCGGCGTTACCGGGGTTACACAGATGTCGGGCATACATCAATTTTTTATAGAAATAAAACCCATTTAGTTCACTTTGGTGCATCAGCGGTGTGTTATCAATACATAGTCGGTTGATGGACGCTACAATCTGAAAGCGCTCTACATAAATTGAGCGCCGTCTTATCTTGTAAAATGTCCGGTGTAATCGGTAACACCGGGGTTATCACAAGTTTATTATCTGCTGGGAAAATGTCCTCACCGTGACATCCCTAGATGACACTATCAATCACTATAACAAAATCAGGGAGTGTATCTTTAGTCCCAGGTTTAGAGAGTTTTAATGGGATCTTTAGATGCCAAACACACTTCAGCTAAGGACACATTTTCATAGGACTATTGCAGAACATACCCTGATGTCCCCCTACATGTATATATCATGGTATTCAGATGTTATGTCCTGTGCTGCCTTCTGTGTTGTCACAACCCAGATCAGAAAATGTATTAGAATACAATGTAGGCAGGCCGTCTTTCCATCTATGTCTTATTAAATTGCTCAGTGCTGTGCTCTGTGTTTTCTGAGCTCTCCTCTGTGTTTGATATCTCATTTGGCATTCCCTGTGTGCGCAGCCCTCGTTATCGTATTCCTATGGAGTGCACTGGCGTTTGACATACAGACACCAAAGACTCTGGCAGCATTGCAGATCAACTGCCTCTCACAGCAGTACTCTCTCCCTGTCTCGTTGCGTCTCTTCCTCTCATCCCATCTTGTCTCTCTCATAGACCTCAAACAGGTGATGGACCTAAGGGATCACTGACTGTCACTTGCTTAGGCATTAATTTGATTTGAATCAGGTCATCGCGTGTCTGCGGTGAGAGGAGTGTGGAGTGTGTATCTGTGTGTGTTGCGTTGGAGATAACAGTAAGGGGAGGCCTGCGTGGGGCTCGTAGAAGGAGAGCGTTTTGACATTTGAGTTTTTTTCATTTGTATGTGAACACTTTCAATAACAGATGTCAGGAACATAAGCAGGACATGTCTCTGAAAACAGACTGATTTCTAGAAAATACAGATCCTGCACTAGACAATATTGTCATGATGGGAATTTCTCATGCTCAGACACGCAATAGATGTCAAATAATAGGGCTGGGACGATACACCTATCTCCGGATTCGATACCATCACGATTTGATATGTATTGTGATTTTTAAGTATTGTGATTTTACAAGTATGCGATTTGATATTACGATTTATTACGATTTTTGTTAACTTTTTTAACACTAGACCATGGGAATAAGTGGAATCATACACTTCTAGGGACTTTAATTTGGAACATATCTAAATTAATACGGTAAGAATGTTTTATTTTTAGCATGTATGTAGTCAAATATATCAGTCATTGTCGGGCATTATTTATAAAACGAATTTCCAGCAACCCAAGAATCAAAGAAAAAAGACATTTCCCTCACAAATTAGTGGTATTTTCTTTTTAATTTATAAGGGACAAGTAATGTTTTATACTTCTGGTGAATATAATTCAATAAATCTTATTTTTGTATATACAGTTCCCTTTGTTAACACCTTATTTTGAAAACCGGACGTCACATATGTATACTTTCGCTAACTTCGCCAAGTCCGTTGCTGGCTCTCCCGTCAGCTCCGTTCTCTTTATACATCCATGATCAGCCTCATCAGGGCTGTTTGACATATAACATTTAACATAAATGTCGGTATATGGGTGCTGTACAGTTGTAGTGATCACGCAGATGAGAGTGACGGCTGGCTTGACCGCACGTTACCGCAATACGATAACGTCATTGAAAATAACGTTTCCTGTCCATGACAGAGTTAGGATGCAGCTTTAGCCATGATGTCTAGCTGTGCTTTTCCTGCAATGTGTGAAACACAAAGTGTTTCCATACTTTACTGTATGTGTAGTGTTTACCACGTTGGATTTAAAATGTGAAGGTCGTATCCATGCAGACCACGGATACGGAACGGATATGACGTCACGTTACTCAGAATAAAACAATGAAAAACGGTTATTTCCTTCAACCTCCACAGTGACTGAAATTAAGCAAATATATCGATTCTGGCATTAGAAAATGTATTTCAAAATTGTTAAAAAAAAAAAGAAATTCTGTTACATAGGTGAATCGAATTTTCTTCTCACCCCTATCAAATACACAGAGTAGACAACAATAACAACAATAGTAAAATGACAATGTGGAGAATCAGAATGACAATGTCAGGTAAATAAAGTCCAAATATACAGTATATGCTCCACAACATTTTTTTTTCTGGGGCTTTCAACAGCATCTCACAGGCTTTATCAGCAGATGGGGTTTGCTCAGCTGTGACGGAGATGGCTCTGTTGTCATATACTTTGTTTTGTTTGCAGTAATATTAACGTTTGGACGTACAGCACATTATGTTAATTTTACCCATACAACTCAACAGTCCAAAAGAGTAAGTCACTTGTTCATCTTTGTTCAGTTCTTGCTTATCGTTGAGTGTTTTTTTTTATTTGAAGAGGCATTTGCTTGAGGTCCTCTCAATCCGTTCCTATTTGAGCTTCCTTCCTCTAAGCAGTTAACCTGTTTTAAGTTTTTATTGATCAATTTTGATTTGCTTTAGGTAAGAGGTTCCCCCTCATTGGTCATTGTTGTTTAGATCAGCAAAGATAAAACCACAGAGTCACTGCTGTGATGATTCACTTGGCAATACAAAGTAGTAAATTGCACATTTATTTATGTGTAAAAGTTAGAGTACTCAAAAAAGATTATAGTTGTTGTTGTGGTTTTCCTGCATAAATCATCAAATTAAATGGGTTCAAAATGTCTCCTAAATCACTTAAAACAAGTGTCATCAATTTGTTTTCC
Organism: Sebastes umbrosus; assembly: GCF_015220745.1. NCBI lineage: Eukaryota > Metazoa > Chordata > Actinopteri > Perciformes > Sebastidae > Sebastes > Sebastes umbrosus. The sequence goes on from NC_051272.1 coordinate 13,004,364, forward strand.
TTCGGTTACATGAGCACAGTAAATTGCCTCTGAGTAGGGATGGAATTAGTAAATCAACAGTATTAGCTATCGAGGTGTTATTTATAGCCTGTGGCGTGTGTTGGGATGAGGCCAGATGGACAGCCGTGATCCTATTACCTCTGTTACTTCTCACTGTTGTGTCTGCCTCCAGATCCTGCGTTCCCACAGTAGACACAGTACACATGGACAGGTTTTGTTCTTCTGTTCATTAACTCTGGGCGGACCTCCGGGTGCTCTGCCGATCCATTCAGAGAGCAGGACTGACCACGGTTCATGGTATGTGTCTCTAAAGAAGGATTGTGTTGATCTTTGGTGTCGTGAGATTAGGTGTTTGCATCAGTGCATTGTACTCCGTGCTGTGTTGCCTTTTTAGTGTAGTGTGGCGAAGGTATTTTCTCACAGAAAGGCATGCAAATTTGGGTTTTCACCATCCACATGATTGAGTCTATGATGGGGAAGTCTTTGTATCGTCATAATTATTTTGTATCTATAAGGTTTGAAATGAAAAGAAAACATGTCCGTGAGGAGGAGGCTGATCAGCGACTGGCTGTTGGTCACACTAGATGACTCACGTGTAGCTCATTCATGATTCAGACAGTGCTGGTTGGTCGATTGAGCATGGCTCTGCCACTTATGACGCACCAGTTTTTATACTTCTCTACTTTAGTAAGAGGACAGTCAGGTAAAGAGAAGCGGTGAGCCAGAGCATGAGAGCTCAGAAAGCAGATGTGATAAGATCCTAGGTTCTATTTGGAAATGAAGTGACTAAAGGAGTCTGAAAGGTTGCACAAAGTTGGCAGTAAAATAAAACAAAAAAATGTAAATTGAAATAACATAAATATTACTGTATCTTTGTTAAAATTGTTATATAGCAGCAATATCTTCCGTATTGTTTGCAACACCCCAGACTAAAGCCTCAAAAAATATGCTTAAAACAAGACAGCTTTGACAAAAAAGTCAAGCATAATTTCCTGGTGGTACAGTTTCTATACGTGTGCTTATATGTTATTTAAATTTTGCATGAATGTCAGCTCTCCCCGCCTGCAATGGAAAATGGCACAGAAGGTGTCTAAAGATTAATGATAGTGAAAAATAAACATGTTGTTAAACTGTTTAAATGACTGGCTTCGAAATGGGAGTACTTGTCACAAGGATGCTTTTGCATTTGAGACATTGTTATCATGTCCCTGATAAATATGTATGATGACTTCATTTTCTTTTTCACCCAAGTCTGTTTCATGTTGCTTATCTCTTTTTGGGGTTGGTAGATAGGGAGACGTGGTGAGATGGTGGATAAGAAATGTTAAGATCTTATCTTTATTTCCTTTACAGGCAATATACTCCGGTGGGAATGGGGAAATGAAGGATATTTTGTAAACTGGTGGTATATATTTCAATAGAGACATTAGTTTTGTTTCTGTTTGTTACATTTGACTGAATGTAGTATTTACAATCTGTCCATTTTTATTTCAGTTTATTATTAGATCATTTCTGAGGTCCTGTGAAGAACTATAAAGTCAGACTGCACAACACTACTGCTTTCATATTACTCATTCTTGAGATTGGAGAACGAGACACTATTCATATGTATTAGGGCTGTCAATTGATTGAAATATTTAATCCCGATCAATCGCATGATTGTCCATAATCAATCGCGATTAATCGCAAAGTAATCACACATTTTTATCTGTTCAAAATGTACCTTAAAGGGAAATTTGTCAAGTATTTAATACTCTTATCAACATGGTAGTGGACAAATATGCTTGCTTTATGCAAATGTATGTATATATTTATTATTGAAAATCAATTAACAACACAAAACAATGACAAATATTGTACAGAAACCCTCACAGGTACTACATTTAGCTTTAAAAAATATGCTTGAATCATAACATGGCAAACTGCAGCCCAACAGGCATCAACAGCTGTCAGTGTGCTGACTTGACTATGACTTTGGCATGTCTGTAAAGGGGAGACTCGTTTTCATTCACATATCTTGAGGTCAGAGGTCAAGGGACCCCTTTAAAAATGGTGTATACTGTATATATTTATATATACATGTATATACTGTATATATATATGAGTTTAGAGTAGTTTGTCTAAGCCATCTTTACTCAAACTCACCTACAGTAACTACACACGTACCCTTTATTTGTCCCACACTATCTTAATGTTGCAGTATCCTCTGTAGAGATGGATTGACAGGCACTGCTGCATTAGTGAGGCAATGAGAAGCAAGTGTTGTGTGTTTGTCACTAAGTTTGATTGCTCTGTCTGCGACAACAAGTTGCTGTTTGTCACTTTGATCATGAAAGTTCACATCAACAGACATACATTTGATAGACATCCGTGACAGCAATAATTCAGCAATGGTGACATGCTGCTACTGAATGTCTTTAGGGGCGGATTTGAGCATACTGCTTGCCAAGACGTGTTCATTTAATTCAGCATGAAAAATTGGATTGTCTTAGTCGATTAATTTGTATTTCAAAGGGGAAGTTTGTATCTCGACCCACAAGTTTTGACAATCCTTTTTAGTCAGGTTTCCTAGCTAAGGCTTATCTCACTTTTTTTTAGCAGTCGACAGCCAGAGGGAGTATTCAGTGTTGGCTTTATGGAGATCAGATGTAAAAGTAGATATGCTTGTTGATGAGGTGCTTTACCTGAGGCAACACCACTTACCTCCTCCCACGGCAGATGAAATGATGGAAATGAGGCGTGATGGGTCATTAACACAGCTGAATATCACTCAGACCTTGAGAATGGAGATGCATTTAACTGACTAAAGGCACACTTAGAGTGCATTAATCTGCACGGTCATGGGAAACTAGAATGTACACACGATAACTACGCAACTAACTTTCGCACAACTTTAAAGAGCATTTGACATTTTATGAATCAAAGTAGGCACAGTAAGTGCCTTGCCTTTCCATCAGTTGTGTGGAAGTGAACAAGTAAATGCTTAACCACAGTTATGTCCTGGTACATCCATGGTAACAGAGTGGTTTTCAAGAATTACTGTAATTAATATTGGGCAGTTAATTATTGTTTCCCTTTCAATTATGTTGGCTCTATTTCTAAAGTGCATTTTAGGGACTCTCAATTGGTAACATTAATTCACAAGTTTCAAATCAGAATTTCTTTCAACTTTGCCAACTCAAGCAATCTAATAATTATGTTTCAGCTAAATGTGTTTTGATTCATAAAACACTATATTTAGAATTCTGCATCTTAAACAGAGAAAGGGCATGTGTTGAACATTCATCAGCATTTACTATGACAGCCGTTGCCCCAAGGCATCGACCAGGACATTGCCATCTACATCGCACTCACCATCAGCACTCGATGTTATTCAGCTTCCAACCACCGGCTGACATTTACATTCAATAATTATGCAAAGTCAACTCGGTTGCTGGATGCAGAGAGTGAGGAGATAGCAAGTACAAGGGCAGATAAGATGGGATGTAATGTAAAAGGCCTATACAGGCACAGAGAGTGGAGAGCGGCTAAGAGAGAGGAAGGTTAATAGTTTTTAAGTATTTTAATGAACTGATAACCAGTTATTTCCTTTGTTGGCCTTGCAGGCTTAGTTTCAAGGTAAGAATGAGATACATTGATTAATGCCCATCTAGAATTAGGTTTTAAATGTTTGTTTGCACAGTTCTCTCTCTCTACTTCTTCTGTCTGCCGGCCTTTCATCGTTTGTCTTAGTCACTATCTTCCTAAACATGCAAATTGAATCATAATTATGCAGACATCTTAGAAAGTAGTATGGAAGGGCTGGCATCCGTCTTGCCTGGTCTGCCATTTCTCCAAGACCTCTGCTTAAGAGCCTGGCTGCTTCCCCAGACTCGCGGTCCCTTTTTGTGTCTGGCCAGCTGGTTTCAAAGTAATGTGCCGAGGTTTGATGTTAAAGACCCATTTCTTTTCCCATGCTGGTGTAAAATCACCATCTGTCTCAGTGTCTGCTCTGATTTGAGTGGTCGCTCTGCCAGACCGGCCTGTAGATGCAACCCCACGAGTCCAGCATCACACCCTGTTGCCTGTACAGTGCCTGTACAGTATACATACCAGTTTCCTTGCTGCTTGCTTTATGCAAATGTATGTCTATATTTATTTTATTGGAAATCAGTTAACAGCACAAAACAATGACAATATTGTCCAGAAACCCTCACAGGTACTGCATTTATTCACAACACAAACGAATTTGTGTTAATGCGTTATTACCGCGTTAACTTTGACAGCTTTACTTTATTTATTTCTTGTGCTTCACCATCTTCTCAAAATAGAAATATTTTGACTTTTTGCCCAGGACGCTGTTGCACTGTAAAGTAACCAACATTTGATTTAAATATATGAAGCAATATACGTAAAATGCAAGTGCAAGTTTTTGTCACTGGCACATATCTGTTAAAACTTTCAGTTTTTATGCTACTTGTAAAATTCATGGCCACTTAAGATTGTTTCATTGTGCCTCTTCACCAACTACACCCTATTTTGTGTGTAGTTATTGTGGCCTATAAACAACAGAACTGCCTTAGTTATTGTCTTTGCATGGATAATCACTGCCCTTCAGTGAGTTAAGTCAAAAATATTGTGAACTCTCCCTTTAATTTTCCTTTTATAAAAGGTTGGCTTTATGTCCCACAGGTCTTCACATTCAAGCGTATCTGTTCACTTATACAAAAGAGGTCACAAACACATGGACACACAAAGTATTTTTCAAATGCAGATATAAGGCCCTTGCCTCGTAATTTGTTCCAACGGCAGCCTTTGAGAGAAGAGATTAGCATGATTTGCATTTGCATATCGGTAAAAGAGAGGGAAGAGCTACCTTTAGACTGGCGGTTAATTGACTCAATTTCAAATGCATGCTTCTCTATCTCCCTCTCTCTCCCTCTCTCTCTCTTTCTCTCTCTGTCTTTCTTTCCCTCTCTCTTTATTTATCTCTCTCCCTCTCCCTCATCCTCTGGGCTGAATTAATGAGCGAACAGTGAAAGGATGTTTACAAGATTAACAAATGCCTCAACACTTAGTCTGTGTATATGAGCGTCAGTTGGGGTCTATGTTGTCCCAAAGGGGCTGTGAGGATTACACCAGCATACAATTTACCAGATGCATTAGTTTTCATCACAGCCCTGCATGTATAGCGTTGAACTGATCTAAAACTATTACTATTACGACCTGAACAATCTGAAATAACTGGTATATCATGTAACAGAATAACTGTAAATGAAGTAATATCTGTCGATTCTCTATTTTACTGTCAACCCGAAATTCATTAATATTCTTTATTCAAGCCAAGGGGAGCTTATTATCATAATGTTATATATTTATTTTAATACCACACCTTAATCCCATTATACTGGGCACACACGGCCTGTTTTTTTTTGGGGGGAAATACTGCTTGATTGATTTTTCTGTTGCTTTATTTTCCCTGCTTCTCATCACTGCTTCTCCTCTCCCTCGTTCTCTCTGTCTGTTTCTCTCTCTAAGCCTTTGCAAGCTTAGAAGTGATTCCACTAAAGAACATTTTTATACAAAATCTGCCATCTCAATCTGGGACTGTTCACTGTATGTTAAAGCAAGCTAGCTAGCCTGCTTATTCTTTCTTTTCTAGCTTTTATGTATCACAATTAGATTAAAGTATTTAATTGCAAGTAATCGCATGATTGTCCATGATTAATTGCGATTAATTGCAAATTAATTGCACATTTTTTATCTGTTCAAAATGTACCTTAAAGGGAGATTAGTCAAGTATTGAATACTCTTATCAATATGGGAGTGGGCAAATATGCTTGCTTTATGCAAATTATGAATGTATTTATTATTGGAAATCAATTAATAACACAAAAAAATGACAAATATTGTCCATAAACCCTCACAGGTACTGCATTTAGCATAAAAAAATATGCTCAAATCATATCATGGCAACATCGCCCAACATGCAAGAACAGCTGTCAGTGTGTCAGTGTGCTGACTTGACTATGACTTCTCCCAAACTGCATGTGATTATCATAAAGTGGGCATGTCTGTAAAGGGGAGACTCGTGGGTACCCATAGAACCCATTTTCAGTCACATATCTGGAGGTCAGAGGTCAAGGGACCCCTTTGAAAATAGCCATGACAGTTTTTCCTCGCCAAAGTTTAGCATAACTTCGTAGCAATATTTAGCCTCCTTCTCGACAAGCTAGTATGACATGGTTGGTACCAATGGATTCCTTAGGCTTTTTAGTTTCATATATGATGCCAGTATCTTCAATCTAGCCTGAAACTGAGCCCGTCACAACCTTTGAAAGATGGATTACGTTAATAAGTTATTATCGCGTTAACATTGAGAGTGCTAGATAATTCATATCCAGGAGAAGCCAAGGGAATGCAAATACAGAGTCATATGTGAAATATCAAGCAAGTTGTTAATTAATGGATCTCGACCCCCTTTCCATATCAGTAGAACATTTCCTGCTCGTGCTGCATTCAGCTAAGCAGTTGTGTGACTGAAGAGATTCTCAGAGCTAGATTCTGGTCTCCTTTATGAGTAATTGTAAAGGGTTGACCATGAAGTTACAATACAGCTACAACACACACATACTGGCTCAAAAATATATTTACACACACACAGCATAATGTCCCCTCAAGTTTAGGAGAGCGACAGGTAATTACCATTGGCAAAGGGTATTGACACCACCGAGGGAGAGATGAGAGGATATGCTCCACTGAATTATTCCCACTAATTACTTTCTCCTATACACTTATGGGATCCTCAGCCGTGTGTAGAGGTTCAGTGTGGTTTACATGTACACGTCTATTTGAGTGTAGAATGTGAATTTGTGTGTACCCGTGAGATATGCCTGTTTTTTTGCCTCCCAGTGCCAAAGGGAAAGGTATTGTAGTTGTCTGCTGTTGAAGCTTTTGAGAATGCCTCTCTGCCAGAATGATGCAGAAAAGCATCTTCAAAAGCCTTTAGCAAGCTGAAGGCGCACATTTTTCCCTAACAGCTACACTGTAAACCAATTTTAGCTTCTTTTGAACTCTGAATTACTCCAATACTCTGTAAATTTGGGAAACATTTTTGTGACGGTGCTATTTGTTTTGTTTAATGGGTATTTTCTTTTCATCTTTAGGCTTAAATCTTGTATGAATCAGCACTCTGTTGTATCTGTGGTTTTAGGTATAAAGTAGCTGAAACTTCTTGATTTAATTGAACTCAGGTTCTCGATGAATCACTGCTTTGCAGACATTAGACCCTAAATGTAATCATTATGGGTCCATCTAGAAAATATTTTATAATAGTACGTGTCCACAGGGGCGTTTTTTATCGCGAGGGGTCGCGACGCTTCCCAACATTGGACGCTTGGTGGGCTGTCCCTAGAAACAAGGCACTCGGCTCCTGATTGGACGAACGCTTTCCCGCCGTTGGCTGCTGCTCCCAGCTTTCAAACCAGAACCAGTATGGAGGCTCGTTTGGAAACTTTCTTCTCTTATTTCACGAAAATAGTTCACTGAAATGTGTTTCTGAAAACATTTGAGGCGAGAAATAAGCCACGCAGTTGCTGAATCTGTCTTTATTTTGGATTGACAACGTTTATTTTAAAAGATTATTGGGAGTTTCGAGAGGCGGCGAGTCGCGTCGGACGCCCGCGTTTTGCATAAAGTAGCGGAGCCCTCAACTTCATGCAAATAAGGAGCGGGCGTCGTGACGCCTAGTCTCTCCAATCGCGACGCCACGCTACCAGAATACATTGCGCGGCAGCTTACATAGACAATGAATGGAGAGCGTGGAAAGCACGGAGCCTGTGGACACGTACCGTCACTCGGGATACACTGCATGTTACACACGTGTGTGTGGCTGTTCGTGATCTTTTCTGTTACTATGTATAACTGCATATATCTCTTCTCAAAGTTCAAGCAAGATGACCCCTTACCAGGATGTCTGTTAATTATCCAGTGAAGGGAATCAAACCTGCATACATCATTATGTATATAAGGTTAATCCCAAGACTGGCAAGGCCACTCATTACTCACTCCTCATCTAGATCAACCTCTAGTGCTCTTAACCTCTTGTGGTGTCTGTCACAACTCCTCCGACTTGCATATTCATCTTCCAAAGACTATAAGGTGATGGAAAATAGAATAAATGGTGTGTGTAAGTGGATGGGAGGCAGTGGAGGGAGTTGACGGAGGAGAGACGTATGCAGATGTTACAGTGTGTGTGTGCGTGTGTGTGTGTGTGTGGGAAGGAGGAGCATTGGGTAATGGTGCTGGCCCACGCTCCAAAAAATGACAATGCTTTGGATCAAAAATGGAAATGCGGGCACTATCCCATTATACCATGCAGGCTTAGTAAGGGGCATTATAGTGAACAACATGCCAGTTAGTCTACAAACAACTGTTCAGAAACGGAATACAAATAGTATGAACATAGTTAATAGTTACGGGTTTGTGTGCACATTTGAAATGATCACCTTGTGTGTGGTATGCGGGTTGTAGGAACTGTCTGTCAAACATAGCAGTATCAATTATTCACACTATTTTCATGTTTTCTGTGGTACGTCTGCATGACTGATGCACAGACTAATGCTTTAACACACAGGATTTCATCACACAAGTACATGAATATAAATGCACAAAACAACTAAATGTTTCCCAATATGTTTGTTTATATGAGTGCATGTGTGTCCCATGTGTCACACACACACACACACACACACACACACTGCTGCCCTCATTATATCACCCCTGAAGATGCTCAGACGTTTATGTGGTAAACGTCTGGTTCAGTGGCAGGGCCAACTACATAGCGAGCCCCTCATCCAAGCTGTTTGGGTATGAGAGTGCAGTGAGCTGTGCTTTGCTTTTACTTGCATTACACATTCACTTTTCATCTGCAATCCTACCTTTCCATTTTTTTTTTTTACTGTTCCGAGTGGTTTGTGAAGCAGAAAAAGGCATTGGATGCTACAGCTCTTAATTCACTGCCCCTGACAAGGAGGGTAATCATTTTTTTTCCCTGCTTGCTATTAGGCTGAAGGACCGCAATTTAACATGCAGGCAAATGCACACACACACACACACACACACACACACACATACACATACACGTGTATATAAAACACACTCACAAAATCCCTGTGGACCTAGAAGTGGAGGTGCTAGGTCATTATTGTAGCTTAAGTAAAATGAACACTTCATCTCCAACCCCTCTCCAGAGGCTATTGATTAGCCTTTCCCCTGCGGAGTTGTGTGTGCGTGTGTTGTTTCAGGGCATGTTGCATCCTTAAGGAAATGTCAAATATCAATGAAGAATGTGAATATGAGTAACATACAGTAGTCTTTACCTAACCGCCATATTTTTATATTACTGCACCATAAACCACTTCTGCAAAACCCTCTCATTCCTGCCTCTTTGTCAACCAGCCACTGGCAGGAGTCCTGCTTAGTAATAACTCTCTTTGGTTAATCTGGCGCCATGCAGCCAAGGGGCAGCCAATGAATGACAATCCATTATTGAGTGACCATCAGGATAGCCAATAAATGGCCATCCTTCCTAATAATATTCAATGGAGACTTACAGTGCTGTGCCACAATTTAAGGCTGGGAGGCAATAGTGGCAGAACATAGTCTTAAGTACCATTTGGAAAAGAAAAATGTTAAGACTCACGTGGCCATTGCCGACATTAACCTCATTTCTTACATACACATTACACAAAATCATTAGAGACTAATGTGTTTGTAGTGGTTCATGTAGTTTTTCTTCAGGCATGTTATGTCATAATGCCATACCAACCATACTTCCACTGTGTAACCGTCCATAATGTACTCCTCTTTACTTTACATTACTGAAGCTTTTATCCAAAGCAACTTGCAATAAGTATATTTGACCATGTGGGTACAACTTCATCAAATATGCTATCTACTTCAAGTGCAACATATAGACAATAAGAGATAGAGAAATATTTTTATTTTTTATTTTATGGGCTAAGGTGCAGTGTGAACAGATGATTTTCAGCCTGCGACGGATGATGTGTAGCGTTTCTGCTGTCCAGTTTGTTCCACCATTGTGGATCCAGGATAGCATACAGTTGTGACTTTGTAGAGCGGTTGCCGGGCCCCCTTTGTAGTGGGGGAGTAGCAAGCCAATTGACCACCCGATTTGACTGTTATCAGGCCATTAAATAGGCGTTATCAGTCGCTATAAGTACCATAGATGGTGGTCATTGGGGGCATACTACGTTGTAAAAGTTAAAGTGAAACTTAAACGTTCTAACATGTTGTAAAACTGAATGAAATGTCACGTTTTGAACACAAACAAAAGGCTTCTTTAGGTTTAGGCAACAAAACAACTTCTTTAGGTTTAGGCAACAAAACCCACTTAGTTAGGTTAAGGGAAAAACACATTGTTTTGGGTTAAAATAACTACAAACACAAAGATAAACTACACATTGTTGGTTTCACACGGAATGCAAACTCCGGTGTTGTGGGTGAAAACCGCGTGTTTTGTGCTCACCAGCGACATCTATTGGTGAAAATATGAACGCATCGGAAAACAGCAGGTTTGAGATCAGTGTTCTTTACCGTCATGCTTTCAACTATGTTACCTAGCAACCTTGGCTAGCTAAGTACATCAGTTGTTATTGATACCGGATTTGGTAGCTGATACGCCCTATGAAATCTGTGTTGTAGCTTTTTTAAATTCTCAATTCTCACAGTTATCACAGAAACTATAGGGCCCTACCTTAATGCTGCCATCAGTCTGTCGCTGGCCCGCGTCAAGCCCCTGTCAAAAAAGACACTTGCCCGCTGGCCCCCATTAAAAGATACTTGCCAACGGGCCTAACAACCTTTCTGGCAGAAACCCTGCAGCACTATAGACAAGTACCAGTCCTCCCAGTATTCTAGATGACGTCTTTACTGTTGGCTCCGTTTCCTCTGTAATTGTAGCAACAGTTGAATGTCTGGCAACTCTGTGACTGTGTATTATGTTGTAACCCCTCCCACACCGGCCCACGCTGTCTGAGTAGCATGTGCTCTCCTTGGTCTCTCGTCAGAGAGTCTGCCCCCTTTGCCTACGTCACCATTGTCTCTGAGGTGCATTTGATAATAAAGTTATTTTTAACCGCACCTATTATTCCCAACATCATAAACTATCCACTGCTCTGGGCACACTGCCAGTACTGTCATTGCAGTGTAATAGGCAATACATCAACAAGTGTGTGTGTCTGTGTGTGTGTGTGTGTGTGTGTGAGTGTGTGAGATCTCAGCATTTTTAGACAAAGTGGGCATGTAGGAGTCTTGAATCACTAGGTGTCTCACAGTGCTCATCTTTTTGTCAATGGACTACATCTAATACATGGTGTGTGTAAGTGTCCTGGTCAGAGATTAAACCTGCGACTCATTTTATACAATACTCGATACGTTATAAAACATGTTTTAATGGCTGTGTGATATTTATAAACTGTAAGTAAATACATAAAGGGAAATGAAGACAGCAGTTGTTGGTCTGGTGCTCTGTGGCATGCGGCAGCCAGTCGTTCTGAGAATGAGGTTTTTACACCCGTTGCCCTGTGCAGTCATGTTTGATATGCTGCTTCTCTCTCTATTGCTCAGCTCCTACTGCCGTACTGTAATTACTGCACTTGGCAGACAGTCACGACACATCGACAACAGACAAATTTTGGGTGTGGGGAGGGGATGAGCAAAAGAAAAGGGAGATGTGGGGGAGGGGAGTGGTATTGTGAGGAAAAAAGGGTACCACAGAATTTTACTGAAAAATTACAGCACTGGGAAAAGTTTGAGAGTAAGCCATGCAAGCAGATGCAGCTGGATATATGTTTATGACAGAGGGTGTATAGTTGTCTGTGTGTGACACAGTAGTGGCATGTTCACCTAATAACTAGCAAGTCGAGGTGTTTGTGTTGATTGGTCCCTAAGATCTACACATGATCACCAGCAGCCTTCATCTATTGTTCGTGATGACACCAAATGTCACCTCAGTGATTCCTTAGGTGTTGGGCGCCGAGACATGCAATGTTAATGTTGTCTCTGAGTTTTGATACATGTAATATTGCTCCACTTTGACTCTGTGTATTGGCATTCATCAACTTGAATTCAGGACTACTGTATACTATAAATAACTGTGCTGTTTTTACTAGAGCTTAGACAACAGTTCAGCAACAAAATACAGCATCTTGCAGGGATAAAAAAAAAATATATATATTTTCACATCTACTGTTGCTTATTATTAAGCAATAATATTACAGGCATGTTTGTTTTAGTAACCTGTCGGGTTAGAGTAGCAGAACTTGTCTTCTGTAATCTGGCAAATATTCAATTGGTGTTAATAATTTTACTGATGGGTTGAAAGTTGATAATCTCATTTTTGTATTACAGGCCTTCATTTTCATTGTGAGTGTATATCACCTCCAACTTAAAGCAGGAATTGTTTTACCTCTATGCCATGAGTGGCACAATTGAATAGTCCTAACTCGAAGTATAGTTCATAATACGTTAAAATAAGTGTGCAATTTGTCGATGAGAAAGAAGTCAAATGGAAGAAAATCACTGTGCACACCTGAACACCCAATAAAGAAATAATATGAAAGGAATAGCGCGGCACCGGGGAGCTTACAGATGAGAAAAAGGCTCCGTGAGTTAACTTCAAGTCCCGTCCTTTAACACCACCAGGTAATGTTGGTGTGCCGTGGCACAAGAGGGAAAATAGCTTTTCAGAATTGATGATGCCTCCCAGGAAAAGAGTTTTGCTAATGCATTTAGTGGGAATGCAGTTTCAGAACATATTTTCTTAATGCTTGATGAAACTGGAAAGGATAAAGAAGTTCAACAAACATAGTACTCAAAAATCTATATGCCTGGAAATTATATTGATTCTGGAGTCATTATAACAATGCAGGAACTGTCTAATAATATACAAATTCTATTTGCAAACCTTAGTATAACACAGTACAGCATGGTCAAACCAAACTGAAAATGTTAAAGTGGCAGTAGGCAGTATATTTTTGGCATCATTGGGCAACAATTATATATTCTATATAACCTTTCAGCATATTGTAATTCAAGTGTTCTGAGAGAAAACTAGACCTCTGCACCTCCTCATGGCTCTGTTTTCAGACTTTAGAACATCTAGTCTGTGACTTTGACCAATCACAGGTCATTTCATTGAGAGAGCGTTCCTATTGGCTGTGCTCTGGTCATGTGACCAGAACTTGGCGTTCCTTCACCAGATTTCACAATGGCGGCGGCGTCACAAACTTTCTCATTTTTTACAGCTAAGCCGTGCACTACAAGATGATTCTGAAAACATTTGAGGCGAGAAATAGGCAATAACGTAACATAATATTGATTCATCTTTGATCAGCGCGGCCTAGTTTGACCGTTTGGTTGGAGTTCGCGAGTGATTGACAGCCGGCTCTCATAGACGGAAGCTGGACAGCAGACCTCAGATCAGCTCTGACTGCTTGTTTTCCTCCGGTATGGGAAATCTTGCAGATGCTGTTAGGAGCACCGGACGACACAGAGGCACATACTGCTGTGACGATATAGCGACTGTTTTATAAAAATAACATTTTGTAATCATATTTGCTCCAGTCCCCCCTACTTCAGCTTTAACAGTAACTAGTAGTGATGAATAGTAGTGATGAGTAATATACTTGTTAATCATTTGCAAGCGCAAAGGTTAATAGAGCATGGGCTCTTGTACTATTCATTGTGAGCATGAAAACATTCATTCATTTTACAAAGAACACTGAACAAAAACATTATGTGAAAATCTATTTGGCTAGCACCACTTCCTGTCGAAAGCATCTGGATAACAAATATGAAAGCCGATGTAAATCCTGGGATTAGAATCAGTGAACGCTAATATCCTGTTGGATATTTCATGGTTGTAAAAAACTCTCGCATATTAAGTAGGGTTGCTCCAATCAGGCTTTTTAAGGCTGATACTAGTGCCTTTTTTAATGTTATTATTCAGCTGAACAGGGTGCACGGAAATATTTAGATCTCTCTGTTTCATGGTATCCGGCGAAATATGTAATAGCAGCAAGCAGGCATTTCAAATAGTATTTATACTGGCAAGTCATTGACACACAAAGCCACACAATTAAAGAGAGATTGAGGCCCTATCCATGAACAAACTCAGGATGCACTGAAGAGCTGTCACTTTCAAATGATGTCTTGATACCATCTGTGCGCCATTGTTTAGCCATCTCCTTTAATGATGCCTTAAAATCTTGAGCACATAAATGCCACATCTTGTTTGCATAACTGAGAAGAGAGTCACATTAAATACGATTCCATTTTTTCATACACCAATCAACACAGCATTGCACAGTGTAATTCACTTCCTCCCGCTTTTTGTGATTCAATATTTTACCTCCTCTTGATGTCACTGGCACCTATTTGTATGCAAATTAATTGTGTTAAATCAGGCAACTGATGGAAGCACTAGAAACTGCAGGGTTTCAGGCATGTTAGGTTATGAATGTGTAGTTGATCATATTCATCACTCCAGTTGTATATCTTGTGGGAAGGCATTCACCACCGGTAAATCTAGAGGTAGTTCAGGGAGATGCCACACACACACACACACAAAAAAAGCAACATTTTAGGCATGACTGCACAGCACTTACAACAAGACCTAAATGCTGCTGCTAGTAGAAGTTGCATTTTAATATGACATTGCTACAACGACATTGTGGTGTTACCATGTTGAGTTTTCAAAGTCAACATAGTTTAATTCGTTCCAACAATGCCATCTCCTGAGCACATAAAAGCCCACTCATACTTGCTAACTACAATATATTAGGACTCAAAATTGGCCAAAAATTACGTTGGAATATTTGTTCTAAAAAAACACATAGGTTTGAACTATTCAAATATACTACTTGTTTCTATAACAGCATGTATCCTGAGGCAGTGAGGGCCTTTAACTCCTCATCATCAGTTCAGTCCTTGTACTTAACTTAAACTGTGTCTCTTTTTGAACCAAACATTAGTGTTTTAAATTTACTCTGTAAGAGTATTTTCATATGTATATGCTCATGTTTTATTTATCTTGTTAGAGTATTTTTGATAAGTCTATGCCGATGTGTATTTGTATTGTATTGTTGATGTTTATTTGCTGTATTGGTTTGTGTGCCCATGCACACACCAAGACAAATTCCAATCAACGTTTCATTGACATGGTAATAAATTATTGAATCTTGAATCTATCTTTACACATTATGTCCATGACACCGGGTCCTAACTGGCGGCGTGCGTCGTAGTGCTTTGCGGCGCGCCGTTTTGAACCAAACTTTCTTTCAGCCGCCTTCTTTCTATTTATTCCTGTTGCTCGCTTTGACAGTGTCGCAATGGACAAGGAACGGCTGATTCGTCAAGTTGAAATGAGGAGTTCTCTATACGGTACCTCCTCATTTCACTACAAAAACCTAAATAAGGTGGCAGCTGGCTGGAGGGAGATCACCTGAAAGTTTTCTACTTGCAAGGACCTCCCAAGGGTCCTTGAGTGAGTTCCAAGGGGTCCCCAGAAAAATGGGGAATAGTTGATTTTCACAATTTAATTCATAGAAATGAGCCAAATGTGAGTAATAGAGTTATAAGAGTGACTATTCTGATCATAGGTTTTAATCATATCTAACAACCAAAATATTATCAAATGGGTCTGTGACATAATGTGTATCAATTTAGGGGTCCTTGACACGAAAAAGGTTGAGAACCACATATTGTAAGTCATTTCCAGTAAATATCACAATATAAAACGTGTTTTCTGTTTAAAAAGTACAAAAGTCAGAAGATAGCAAGTACTACTCACCCATCTTTTAAGTGGTTACGTCTCCAGTCTGATCTCGAGCTCACAGCTGGGAGGTACGTGGTTTGTTTAGGTGATGTAAGGACATGGTGTCACTCTCTCTGCAGCCGAGCCATCACAGCGGTTGCTGTTAAATAATTCCTCGTTCAGCTTGACCGAACGCTACATTTAATTTTCAATTAATGAAAGTGAAGTTGGGGACTCCCGTCATGCGGTGTGTTCAGTGCATGCGAAGCAGACAATTTTTGACAATTGAATATTCATTTTCATTGTCATATTTTTAACAATTTGAATATATATTTGAATTTAGAATATGCATTGACAAACCTACAATATGTCCATTGCAATAACAGAGTAGAGCCTCGAAACACGTCTGGAGATGAGGCTAAGATGTTTTGCAGCAAACAGCCTTATCTGGTTAGGAACTGCCCTTTAGTAATGTGTAGTTGTTATGATCTACCCTTTTCCCTTCCCTTCCCATTATTCACAGTGATGGGGATGGGTTGGAACTGAAACACTGTTTCCTCCCAACCTTTATCTGTTTTTATATCAGTGAAGATGACAGAGAGGAACAGTGGAAAAGGGGGCTGCTGCAAAGATGAATAATGCATCTGCAAAGACTCACTTAAACTACTCGAGAATCCCGAAGCAAAGACTTCTCTCTAATGAGAGTGTTGTTTGTTAACATGGATGTTTTTTTATATCCATGGCCACATCTGTATAGTTTAAGCTCACATTTACTGAGTGAAAGTTGGCATGCATGTGTTGAGCAGTGCTTTTCAGATCCACACATTTGCACCTGGCAAGTGCCCAGCAGACCGTGGCTTATCTGTTACCCATCAGGCAGCCCCATGGAGCAGTTGCTGGTTAACTGATTTTGCTTAAGGGCACCTTGTCACCTGTGGTTGTGTTGGTTGGTTGGTTGGTTGGTTGGTTGGTTGGTTGTGTTGGTTGGTTGGTTTGGTTGGTTGTGGACACCCATCCTGATTGTTGGGCTGATTATTTGGGTACCACGGTCTGCTACCAGTCGAGTTGGAAGAGGAAATCATACAGTGACTGCTGTTAATCATGTCGTTATCATGAAGATCATTTTAAAAATGTTTTATTTTTAAAAACAGGAATTTTGGACCACTGACATCACGTGTGTGAGAGGTAGAAATGATCAAAATCTTTTTGAAAACGTCAAGTAAAGAGTAAAATAATGTGGATTGTCATAAGGAAGAGTATTTCAGTACATCCAGGTTTCAGTGCAGAGCCGCAGCACCCCTGAAGTTCACTTCATCCACATCTTTAATCCACAAATTTAGCATTTTTCCTCAGTTTAATTTTCTTTTCCATTCCAATTGTAGCATAAATTAACAACACAGACTATTTTTCTGAAAATGGGTGTTTTTGTTTGATAACAGTCCCAGACAAGATATGGTATTCTTACGGAATTGAGGTGCTGCAGCGACGCATTAATCATAGCGTGTTGTCCTCTGTATTTGTTCAGTCACTCAATATGTGCTCCTTTTTAACTGCCGAGGCTCAGCAAACTGCACAAATTGGCGGAAATAGTCCTCATGTGTGGGCTAGTGTCCAGTATTTGTAGATTTCCATAATCCTAATTTATTTTCCCTGCTGTAGTGTTTCTACACACACACACACACACACACACACACACACACACAGACCACTTTCAGATTTTTTTTGAGTGATGTTTCTTTGCATGATGCCCTAGATCAGAGCTCCAGTCTGATATGTCAAACTGCCACTGGACTGGATTGTGACCCAGATACAGCATGTTTCTCTCACAGATGACAGATGCAGATCAATAGTCATAAAAGCTCAGGAATAGATGGCTCCTTTACCCCTCAACCTGGTTTATATCCCTCGTTGAGAGCTATGTAATGTGTTGATCTTCATGTGCTAATGAATAGTGGCTTTACCTTCAGTATGTTTCTCATTTCTTCTTTCCATACAAATGCTGACAAATTATAAAATTAGGAGAAACACTTTTCTTTTTTTTCCATCCCTCTGTGTTAATTTGCCCTTTTATAACCCCATTTATATTGTTTTATCAATTTTGCATGGATAAGGGTGCCTTAAAGCACACATGAAGATAGAATGCTGTGGGGTTTAAGGGCAGCAATGGAGTAAAAAGCATGAAATATTTATTACTGTATGGAGGGAGGATGCCAAGCTATGGCTCCATATTGTTGTTGGAGGCAAATATTATCAGTTGCAAAAGTCACATCCATATCAAACCCCCCACCATTATTATTCCATCATGATTCCTGCTGCTTCAGCAGGAATATGGCCAACAGTGTCTCACATGTCACAGATACAGTTCATGCACTCACATGTGCATTTGAGTTTTTTTTGGCGTGTTGTGTAAGTGTAGGCCATAATTTGATCTATTAGAAAATGTATATCACTTCAGTCAGATATTTAATTAATTTCAGACTCGGGAGATTGCAGAGTTTCTCTGATGAGTAATGTCTTTTTTTTAATTCAAATATATAATTTTATATCACACTCCACAGCTCTGCTGTTGAATCAGCAGCTTCATTCTCTGACAGGGTGTATATATGAAAATAACAGAGAAGAGAGGCTTTGGGAGAAAGTGCTTTGATGAAATGTACTGGATTGGAGTTACTCCCCTCTCCATCTTCAATACCTGCATGAACATTCAGATTGAAAAAGCTGTGGTATTTCAAATACATTTTGCACTTTCTCTGTACAAATGGAAACGTATCCACAGCATGTACCTTATAGAAATAATGAACAGTTTTTCATATGCAGTAGCAGCTACCACTGTATAACAAATAATGAGCTGCAGGAGCTGCAGCCACCTTTGGCAGTGTTATATGATTAATCTTACTATTAATCTCTCCATCTTTGTGGTTTGTTTACATATGCATCTCCATTCATAAACACGTGACACACACATATTGTGTATGATTGTGTATTATGTGTATAATCATACACAAATAGTGTATCATAGTAGTGTGTATCTCTTTATCTGTGACCCATGGAAAACACTTTGATCACACTCTATGGATTAGATGTCCCTTCATGTCTGACATAAATCACACCTCTGTTTGGTTGTGTCATAGTGCATCATGACTTCTTGTTTTTCAATACCTTGATGCATACCGTGTGCTGGTTTAGGATGTAAGCTTATTGTAATGTTAAAGACTCTTGACCAGATGGGGATGGTCCCCAAAAAACTGATTGAAAGTGGCATTTGTTGCATCACAGAATGAAAACTATGGTGCAACTGCCTGATACCTTTTTTAGCAACATGCACCTGCCTCGAGACCACCGATCAGCTGATGTAAACAGTCCGGCCTGGGAGTCTCTGCTAACTGCTAACTAACATTTTTTGGGTCTAATAATGATTTTTTATATATTGTGATTATGAGAAAAGGAATTAGAGTGATTGTGACATGGCTGTAATTTCGCATTATGTTGAAAGTAACAATAAATGTTTCCTGGGTTAAGCTTTCCTAAAGGCTTGTTTTGGCTTTAAGGTAGCTTTTATGATGGTCTATTTCAACAGTTGAATGACCACAAACTGCTGCGATACTTCTTTGTATGGGTTGACATTTTCATTCATGCTGCACTTTTGGCCACACCCTTATTAGTGATAGTTGTAGGTGTTTGTCTTTGGCAGCTGTTAGGAAACATTTGATAGTACAAATCTTATTTATGGGTGTATAGAAGTGCAGTGCGAATTTCCATCCATCCATCCATCCATCCATCATCGGTAACCGCTTATCCTGTTCAGGGTCGCAGGGGGGCTGGAGACGATCTGAGATGACATTGGGCGAAGGCGGGGTACACCCTGGACAGGTCGCCAGACTATCACAGGGCTGACACATAGAGACAGACAACCATTCACGCTCACATTCACACCTACGGGCAATTTAGAGTCAAAAATTAACCTGCATGTCTTTTGACTGTGGGAGGAAACCGGAGAACCCGGAGAAAACAACGTGGTGAACATGCAAACTCCACACAGAAGGGCCCCAGTGCAAACTTACCTTTTGATATTACTTTTCCATAACTTAAGTCACTAGGTTACTCCAAATTGCCTGTAGGTGTGAATGTTGTCTGTCTCCAAGGCAGTATTGTAAGCTAAAAGGCACAAACCCCGATTCCCCACCCAGCGTAGCATGTATTTGATAGTATTAAGGAGCCTGGCACAGTGACATCCTTGACCTCCCCAGCATCCCCAGCCTGCCTTTTAAGAGCTGTGGTGATGTGTGTGGAGGGATAATGCAGAGCATGGTATGAAACAGGTCTTAATTGGCTGGCAGGCTTTATGAAAGTTCTCTCTGGGGAGCCCCATTGATTATTTATAGGCAGGCTGCATCAAAGAGCCAACTGCCACTCCAGCAGCAGCAACCCTGGAAACACAGAGATCAACAGATACTGTACATCCACAACTTTCTGTGGTCATAGAGACAGAATTTATAAACAGACGGATTGTGAGAGAAGGAATTGTGAGAACAAGAGGAAGCAATAACAGCAAAGATAGGAGGAGAAAAATCGGTGAGGATGTTGTGTGGAAATGGATTTTGGTACATACAATTCTGCGCCTTAGAAAGTTTTTTTTTTTGTTTTCCTCTGCATCCATACAAAGATACTGAAGTCATACACCTTACACACAACTTGTGTTCATGACAACATTATTTACCTCACAGTCACCTCAGTGTCATTTGTTTTATTCTGTCTTGTGTCTTGCATATCGTTTGATTTCTGCATATTAATAGAACTGTATTCATGTGTGTGTGTGTTGTTGTCTGTAAAAGAATGTAAAATGTCACATCAGCTCTAGTGATGCATTGCCCAGACTCCGTACAAAATCTTTTCTGACAGAGCGTAGAAATAGCCGTGTCCTCAGATGTACTCTTTGCAGTATAGGCAAAAAAAAAAGAGAAGAGATGCAATAGGTTTTCCATAACATTAAAATGTTTCACTCTGTCAGTTTGTCACATTTCCAGTCGTGTCTGCAGGGGTGACGGATTGAAAAGCCATAGTGAAGGAGCTTGCCAAGCAGGATTTCCACCCTGCCAACCAAATCAAAACAAATATTGATATTATAACTCATAAAAGGCATAACATTACGATTACCCTGCTGTGAGCCTAGGACTCTCCCTGTAGCTTTCATGTATGTCAGCTGTGTGTGTGTGAGTGAGGAAAAAGGAGGGGCACATCTGCTTGCTGTGTCAGCCCATGCGAACTGGATAGAGACAGTGGCTTTGGGATGTGGTGCAGCTACTGTAGAGTATTGATTCCAAAAGCTTTTAGCGCATGGCTAATTTTCCATATGGGGCCTCTGCATGTGGCCCGGGGCTCTGAATGGGTCAGGCAGTGTTTTGTTTACACTGAGTGGCTAATCCGTGTGAGCTGGCTGTGAATGTGAGTGTGTGTCAGAGAGAGGGAGATTGTGTGTGTCTGTTGACTCTTTGATTTTTAAGTAGGCTACTGTTACAAAGCTCCACTCTGACAATATTTGCATTTCTATATGCTTCATATATTGCACTTTCAAGTCGGCTTGGAGTGTAATTTATAGAAAATAATTGCAGTTTTAATGTCAGTCACAATGCTTGTACAACTTGTACAAGTAAACATAATTTCCCAAATCTCTTAGCCATATATCCTGCCGCATCCCCCTCGATCAATACCGTTTGCCACCAGTGATCAGTAATAGGCTATGCTTCAAGACCCTGAGGTTCTCGACTTTCGAGAGATACTACAAAGTACATCCAGTACAGCTTTCTTCCCCAAAGATCCCGCTTGGAGTAGAGGGTGATCTCTTTCCAGCAGCCTCAGCAAAGCCAATCCAGGCTGTTAATTAAATGTTTGGTGGTTTCCAATCGCCTCTGTTACAGGAGATGGCAAGTATTGCAGCTTAGTAATGCCTCCTCTCATAATTTCCTGCTTTTAAGTTATTAAAACATTTCCATATTTGATTGAGAAACATAGATGTGTTTAATAGGCGTAAGCATTATGTTCTACGCAGTGCACACCCTATACTCTTCTCTGGGAGATGTTAGTCCTGTTAAACATGAGGCTGGCTTGTCAATCAACCTGCCTGCTGGACTGGTAGAGGAAGGCTGCAGTATCCATTAGAAGACTGTTAGGAGTTGTTAGCATAGCTTGATCAAGGCTCTGCACTGGTGCATGTAACTTCTAAAATCATCTGCACCAAAAACTTTTTTTACTGCACCACTTGGTTTATATGTCCTTCTTTGTCAGCACTTCCGCCACGTTTGCAGTTGGATCCGACCAAAAGGAAAGCAACACCGACTGCTGCAACATTTTCTTTTCTATGACAGTTCAAATATGAGAGATATATCGAAATAACTGGCATGTGTCCAGGCCCCTAAATTTTACATGGTCATAGTCAGGATAACATTAAAAATGTCAGACCATCTCTGAAGGAAAACATTTATTCATTTCATTTATGAGGGTTTAAAAATTATGACATTTTCAATGTGTTTTAAGCTGACTTTCCTTGCACAGTAGTGTACAGTGAAACCACTTCACATTTTATATACTCATAGGAACATTTTGAGCAGAAATCAATTGCACATCTCAGCAAACCTAATATGGAAACAGTTTTTTTTTTAATCATATAATGACTTCTTTGATGACGTCACATGACCGCTCCATGTACCGGTACCGTAACAGCATGAATAAACGCGCATCACAATCCAAGCGGCAGCTGGTTTCTCGCCAAAAACTACATTTTACAAGATTACATTTGAACGCATCATGATAGTGTTATAATTTACCATCGCCCATCTGTAACCGGAAAAAACTTGGATATAAAGTTGAGATACAGAGCGCGCATTTTAAACGCCAACATCGTAGTCGATCATGTTCATTTTATTGTGGGAAGCCAAAATAGTGATTGCGATTAATATTTGATTAATTGTGCAGCCCTGATACTTTTGTTTGATGTTTCTCAACCTTACCGATGAATTACCTTCATTCAGATTCGCTATGAGAGAGAAAAGGAGGTAGCGAGGGAATGGGAGATGGAAAGAATGAAAATGTTTTTAAGGGACAGAGAGATAAAGTGTGTATGTGTGTGAATAAATGTTGCCCCGGGTGACTTCAGTTTGTGAGTGGCCATGACATTTGCTTTACCAGGTGTAGAGGAGCGTGAAGCAGACTCTGATGGGGCCTGTGAACAGTTATCACATTTACTCCAGGCCACGGACTATGTGGCTGGTTTGTCAAAGCTGACTGTATGTAATGCTCTCCCTCCCTCTCTCCCGCCCTCTCGCTGCCTCTGCCACCTTCCTTTTCTGTCATCACTCTGCCGCCCTCCCTTTTGCTTCCACGCTCCCTTTCTCTACTTTTTTCGTGGCCCACTGACTGTCTCAGCTACATCCTCTCTGACCCTCTCTGCTTCATGCTACCTCAGCCAGCCGCTTACCTTTATCTCCCTCCCTCCTTCTACCCCAGCCTCCTAGTTTTTTTTCCAGAGAGGAGCAGGTAGGGCTTGCATGATGGCCGGTCGTGGATTTCAGTTGTATTCGCTCTCATGTACGGGCCTTTTTAAAGCCCTAGCGGATGTTTCAGATACATGCATACATCGCACTGGATCCATGCACACGCTGTTCTGTATGGTCATGAATTATTCACTTTGTTTTCACTGGGCTGGTGCGCAAGAGATGGGGTGAGAGGGGATGGGGTGAAAGAGATCTGAGCTGAAGAGAGAAGAGGCAGTAGCTAGCCTCCTTATAATTCTAGTCCACTCTCTTAATGTTCCCGAGCAATGGGAGAGAGACAGAGGATCTGGACTGCAGTGTTAACCTATAGATACTCATAGCTCCCAAATGTTTTAGCCCTGTTGCCAGCCAAGTCTCTAAACAGGTGTAAGATATCATCACGCTGTTCTATACACATTATTACAGGTGCAGGAGACTTTTGTCACTACACAATTATAGGGAAATATGATGAATGATAATATTAATTATTATCAAGCCCTAGCTATGCCAATTCTTTTTTTTTCAGGCCAGATTCAAGGTCCAACTATTTAATTAAGCAGTTGAACCAGCGCCAAGTACTGATCATTTATTCAATTTATGCTTTTTTCAGTGGTATAGCATGGAATTAAATACATATATGAAAGTAGGTGTCTGTAAAGATGACTTCTTTGGTACACGGCTAAACATAACATTATAAGTAGGGCTGCAACGCACAGTTATTTTTATTATTGATTAATGTATTGATTGTTTTTCTTGAGTCGTAGATTAATCAAATTAAATGGTGGAAAATACTCACGACAATTTACAAGGGGGCTGAGGTGATGTTTTCAGATTGCATATTTTGTGTGACCAATGGTCCAAAAGCTCAAACTATTCAATTTTCGGTGATTATCAAACAGAGAAAAGCAATAAATCCTCACATCTGGGAAGCTGGAACCAGTGACTGTTTGATAAACAATTAATCAATGATCAAAATTGTCGCAGATATATGTTCCTGTCCCAATAATCCGTTAGTTTCCCAAGCGTTTCAGCTCTAGTTGTAGAATGACATACTCATACATACACCAGTTATGCCTCAATCTGAAATATATTTGATCTGCTAGAAATAGACTGTGGAATCCTGTAAACTGCACCCGTGAAAAATAAGGTTGAAAGAGATTTAATCAGGTTGAATTTAAAAGTATATTACATATAAACCCCAATTCTTTGTTCCCTGTCTTTTTCTCTTGCCATGTGTCCAACCAGATAACTCGTTCCCTGTATGTAGATCTCTTCATGTGCTGTTGCCCACACAGTTTATCTGGCATGATGCAAGTAGGATGAAATCCCTCTTTGGCCTCACCCCTGCTATCTAGGGGAATCATTATTGCTATTGGCAAGCCATCTTAGGTCCCTTTGCCACATTCCTACAACCGAATCCTGCTAATTGTGTGATGTGTTGTTATTTATTATGCAGCTCGAGTACTCCGATATCATTTTGAAACATTTAAGTGTTGCATTCTGGCGGATGATGTTGACAATTACGCAACTCAAAATGATAAATATCTTAATATGTTGTTTGAAACTAGTAACACAATGTGTTGTAATTTGTTTTGAGATGTTGGTAATCCAGTTTGATAGTACACAGAGACCCACTTGGCCAGTACTGTAAGTAAGGGCACAGCATTGCTTTATAAAAATGTGAATATTGAGTCACACTACAAGGTCTGGGTAAGTGTTATCAATTTTCCTTGCCCTAAAGACCTGGCAGGCCGAAGTCGCATACAGGCAGAGTGATCTGCTAAATCCTCTAATGTATTAGGGCTACCTGCCATGCTCTTTCTCCAATGCTAATGGGATTACACACTGTAGAGGGTCCAGCAGTGGCATAGCACTCACATGCAAGCCTCTGTAGTGCAGGGGGATTGATACCACTCACCTTCTGCTGGGTGAATACAACAAGGAGAAGTCAATATTAGAGACACACCGATTGTAATAATGGTCTTGGGTGATTCCGATTTTTTTAAAGTGTGACCTGCCGATTCCAATTTTCTTTCTTTTTAAGAACTATAACTGACAGCATACACAAACTTCTTATAACTTTTCTTTAACGGAAAATTCAGTTATATTTTTTAATAAATTCTGAACATGATGTAAATATTTACATACCAGAGAAGAATCAGAGAAAATATTATTCTATACTGTATATGCAGGCCTATTTTAGAGAGTCAACTATTTATTAATTGTCTGAAACTATGTATTTATTTATGTTTTTAAAATACGTAAAGCTCTGGATAGCCATGCTCTAAAATAATCAACTTCTCCTCCATACTTACTTTAGACGGATATTTATGTAAGAAAAGAGAGATATCTGCCGGCAGTGATCCGTTGTTCCTCGTCACAACATACCGTGCGGGTTTCTGCATTCCAAAAGTCGAACTACGTTTATCTCAGCGTGCAGTCGTCGCACAAAATAGGCGCTTGGGAACCCTTGAGTGTCTGCCACGCGTCTACATTGACAAT
This sequence comes from Sebastes umbrosus, assembly GCF_015220745.1. Classification (NCBI taxonomy): domain Eukaryota; kingdom Metazoa; phylum Chordata; class Actinopteri; order Perciformes; family Sebastidae; genus Sebastes; species Sebastes umbrosus. The sequence continues at coordinate 13,030,209 of NC_051272.1, forward strand.
TATGGACTTAAGGGCGCCAAAAATGCGGCATGTGTTGGCACAGAATCGGCTATATCTGAGACTTATCGGCCAGTTCTGGTCATCGATTGATGGATCCGTGTATTTCTAGTAAATATGTGATTTTGAATTGAATCGTTGAGCATGTAGGATTTGCTTTTAAACTTTTTTCTTTAAAAAGCTCTCTGCGGGAGGCTTTTTCTGGCTAAAACTATCATCACAGGAAATCCAATAAGACATATTGAAACTTTACACAAGGAAGAACCGCTGGCAAACACTGTCCCTTTCTCTCGGTCTCAGTCGTCTCTTTCTTCAACCACACACAGTAATATTTGTTAACTCATAGCATGCAGCCAGAATAGCTATTTTTCATTTGTATGTCCTGATCTTGATATCAGCGGCTTCCACATCTTTTCTTGGCCTACTTTGCCACACCATCCGGATGTCTGATGATTAACAGAGCTTATGATGGTGGCCTTTAATCTTGCTCTCTCCATGAACTTGACACTTCAGTACATTTACCTTTTTTAAGTTTCCAAAATACAGATATACATGTGAATTGTGTAACCAATGAGGACTTTTTCTCCATAAATCACCCGTGCTGGCAAATGTTGACGTCTGATTAATGTGTGTTTAATATTCCTGCAGCCTGTATTTTCGTGGCAGTCCCTTGTGTGTTTGTGTGTATGTGTGTGTCCATATATAACCGCGTGTGTGTATCCGCTCAAGTGACCACATTATCATGTGTAACAGCAGCTTCAGAGCTGTTTTCATCACTTGTATTCTCCCTGAAGTGCTTGCTTTAAATTCCACCCAATAAGAAAACGCTGTCTTGGGGCTGTTGGGTCAGCTTGAACAATGATGGCACTGAGAACACAATGGAGCACAGCACTGACTTAAGATCACAATTAATAATTTACAGACCTGCCACAAATGTTTCATGGCACATTTTCTTGCACGACAAGCTCACTTATTCAAATGGCAGGCTTTGAAACTGGCAATACTCGAGCCCTTAAGTATTTATCTCACACACCACACAGAGGTCATGTACAAATCTCCTCTGATAAGCATTCGCACTGTTATCTTGAGTTCAATTGAATATGACAGCATGAACTGAATAGGCCAATTCCTTAAGCTTGTTGGTTGGTCAACGAAAAAACAACACATCTTTCTTCATAAAACGTGACAGTCGCAGACTATGAAATCGCTTTGGGACGCCCGTTTTTTACAACGCACAGATCGAAATCAAGGTCAGATAGACATTATTTGTTTAGCCGTTAATCACAGTCCCGGTCTCAGGGCTTCACAGGGCCTGCGTGATGAAACAGTAAACGAAAACAGCACCCCTTTTGAGAATGACCCTGCAGAGGAACTCCCACGAAAAACCTCATCCTCTTTTATGGCAGCTTGCTCTGTCTATGTGTCACTTTGTTTACCTGGGAGCCATTTGATTCAGCGGGACCCCCCACAGATAGATAAAGTGAAGCATGAAGGCCAAATCTTGCCCAACATTGATCTGCACAAACAATCCCCCGTGCTGTTGTGACGCCACCACAGTGTCAGTAAACTACAGCAAGAGCAACAGCGTGTGACAGCAACGATGTCACACTATGAACACTGTAGTATAAACATGTGCAGAGTTTCATGTTATGTGGTTCTAAAGTTGCTTTAGACTACATGAATTTAGCATATTAAAATGAATTAGGTAATAGTTCTGCTGATGAAAACTATTCAAACACACTTACAGTGAAACCTGCAGTAGGCAGAGTATTTTTGGCATCATTAGGCAAAAATCCCATAATAACCGTTCAGCATATTGTAATTCAAGTGCTCTGAGAGAAAACTTCTGCACCTCCTCATGGCTCTGTTTTCAGGCTTTAAAAAATCTAGCCCATGAGAGGAGACTTTGGCCAATCACAGGTCATTTCAGAGAGAGAGAGAGCGTTCCTATTGGCTGTTCATTCAACGGAGGTGGCTGTCAATCAGTCGCGAACTCCGATCAAACGGTTAAACTAAGCAGCACTGATCAAATATGAATCAATATTCTGTTACTGTAATGCCTATTTCTCGCCTCAAATGTTTTCAGAAACATCTTGTAGTGTACTGTTTAGCTGGAAAATTAGAAAGTTTGCTCCGGCTGGTGGGCGGTGCTTGGTTTTTTCTTAACTGATCTCAACATGGCTGCCGGGTCACAAACTTTCCCAGCTTAACAGTACACTACAAGATGCTTCTGAAAACATTTGAGGCGAGAAATTACAGCAACAGAATATTGATTCGTATTTGATCAGCGCTGCCTAGTTTGGCCGTTTGATCGGAGTTGGCGAGTGATTGACAGCTGCTCAGAGACGGCAGGCTCCAGCTCGGCTCTGATTGGTTGTTTTCCTCCGGTCTGTGAAATCTTGCAGATGCCATTAGGAGCACCGGAGGACACCTGAGGACACAGGGGCACATGATTTATTTCAGATTACCTGTCTCATGCACTACTGTCAGGATATAGTGACCGTTTTTTAAAAATAACTTTTTTTAATCATATTTGCTCCACTGCTGCTTTAATACTGAAGATCCAACTATTTTCCTGCAAATGTTGAGTAATCCTTTCCCTCCATTCTGCTTTTTGTTGACTGTTTTTATTTTATCTGTTTTGTTGTATTTAAAGACTAAATGTGCCTCCTTTTTTACTAATTGCATTAGGATTATCGTTTGTGCAAATCACAGATTAGAGTTAAACAATTTTACACCATTTTATAAATGTAATTCCTTCAGTATTGCTTTATCTGTGCATCTCTCCTCAGTTTTATTTCCAAGTTCCCCTGGTACTTATCTTCTCTCTCTGTGTTTTTACCCTTCCTCTCTCTGTAATCTCCTAATACCCCCTCCTCTTTGCCCATTCCCTCTCTGCCACCCTCCTTCCCTGCCTCTCTCTCCCTCCCTCTTTTTTCTCTCCCAGGCGAGTGATGCACGCTGCAAACGGTGTGTGCGTGTAGTGTGAGCGAGAGCCCATCGGTGTGCGTGTGTGTGTGTGTGTGCGCTTGTGTGTGTGTCTGGAGAGAGAGAGAGAGACATAGACCGAGCCCCTAACACGGAGCATGCCTCTGCGTCCGGCAGCCGGCAAACATGAGCCACCCAGCCCTCCACGGCAGGACCAGCAGCAGCAGCAGCACACACACACACACTCACACACACTCACACACCCTTACACACACACAGCGAACGGCAGCCAGGGGGCCAGCACTGACAGCGGCAGCTCCCGGGAAGAGGACAGCGGCGTTCCCATTCCTGTCGGCGTTCCGGCTTTCCGTCCCGGTGCAGAGCGGAGCCACAGTGCAAGAGGACCCATGGAGGAGCCGACAGGCAACACCGTGGTCATCCGCATTGGAATCCCAGACCTACAACAGACGGTAAGAGCTCGTTCTGTAGCCACTGCTGGAGAGAGGATAAAAGAGAGGGAAGCTGCCTCTCCCCCCTTCCTCTCTGACTGGGTGCTTTCTACCTCTCTTCTGTCTGCTTTTTGGATTTTCCCTTTTAAACATCTTCAGTTTTCTGTCTTTCTTTACCATTCTTTCTTTTATCCCATTCGTCTTTTTTCCTCTTTTCCCTCTCTTTTTGTTTTTTTTCGGTACACACACTTAGTGGCTGTATTTGCTTACAGGCTTCTGGGGGTTCCACGCCTCCCTGCCTATTGCACTGATGTCTCGCTAATAAATCTACCTCTTCATTAACTGGGCTTCAGTTGACTTTGACAACTGGCCACTTAGGGTGAGAGCGGGAGAGGGAGGGAGGGAGGGAGTGAGGGAGTGAGGGGAGGGAGGGCAAAGGCATCAGGGATAAAGAAGGCTATAAGAGGCGTTGTAAATCCACAGGAAGACACAAAGTAGAGAATCAAGATAGTTATTATACCTGTGAAACTTTACCTCAACGTCTGTCTCCTTCTCTCTGTTTTGAGCTTTGTGTCCAGACAGAAGAATCCTACATTCCTCTTAATGAAATCTTTTTACGCAGGAGTTTCCCTGAAGATGTAGCCTCTGTCTGTGTAGTATTGCAGCCACGGAACAAAAAAACGCAGAACCGTTAGACTGTGACTGATCCTTTCCTCCCTTTATTTTCCCATTTCAACATACAGTATGCAGCGTTCCTCTCTTCACAAAACCACCGTGACCATTACCGAAGTGTGTTTTGCACCTGTATATATTTGCTGCAGAATGTGGTATGGAATCGGGCAAACGTCCAGATCCTAAATATGTTAATTTAATTCATTTTTTCACTACAACAACAGCCATTCTTGATGAATTGTTTTAGTAGGGCATATTTTAGCTGTTTTAAAGTAAGTACTTGATTCTTTACTGTAAACTAAGGACAATATCCCCATTAAAATGCCCATAAATCACAGGTTAAAATGAGCTTGAACAGAAAGTGATTGCCTCAAATTGCACATAAATGCAGAGAGGAGGAAACGTTTTACCCTTCATTGGCTGTTGAATGAAATGAAGTGTTATCTTCACATCTCTAAGCACATGTATGCTCTCTCTCTCTCTCTCTCTCTCTCTCCCTGTCGGTAGCACACATAAGATCATACTATTAGAGAGATACCATGTGACATTTTCTATGTAACAACACAGCATTAAGCCTTTTAACACTAATGTGCCTCCGTGTCAACACTTTTCTACTCTACCCTCCTCTTCTGCTCTCACATTTCCACTGGAGACGTCCTCTACTAATGGTACAGCAAAATGCAGATTAAACCTTTACAGCCAGTCGCTGCATACTCAGGTACTCGGTTGGCTTTCTGTCGGTGGCTCAGTTGGAGTGTCCTTTTGAGTCTTTCTCCAGACACTGATTTGCGAAGGCAAGAGGCTGTTTTTTGTGTTTGTTATTGTTGATTACCTCATTGTTGTTGGCTTCTTGGCTGAAGTGACCCATTGTATCTTAGTGAGGCCCCGGCACTGTATGCCAGGAATAAAGACAAGAAATAAAAGGAGAGCAGCTGAAAAGAAAGCAGAGAATTCCCCAGAGGTGCTGCAGAATCACCGTCCATGAACAAAAAAACTGTTTTCAGTTTAGCTCAAACGCTCACACACACACACATTCAAGCATGCTCATACATATCATATAGACACACATGCACACTCAAACACAAACACACACATGTGCCCTTAAGTCCTAGTAATCCCATCGCCAAGGGACTTCCCTTAATGTGCTTATGTGATGTAAAGATACTCAACACATCATTAGGTTCACTTTCAAGGAGTCACATTTGGTTCAATATACTGCCGAGCACATGCAGCGGGACATAGCGAAAGACGGAAAAGACAAACAGAAGTCTGAAAGTCTGACAGGCAAACACAGAGGCAGATGACAGATGGCCAGACTCTTCCAGTTTCAATCTTTTATGGAGCAGTCAAAAGTGACTTGTGTGTACTCTGAGTGAGCGGGAGATTACACTAGAATAGTCGGACTGAAGTTGGATTACACACCTCCTGCTGTGTTTCAAGCCTGGATCAGCAGAATGAATCACCATGCAAAGATCACACCAGGCAACACTTCTTCTTTCCAGCCTGAGAGAAAGGAGGATAGAGGCCTCATGTGGGAGAGTGAGACCTCAAGTCCAAAATTACTTATTCCTCACACTACTTTTTTTCAGTATCTGACCTGGTTATGTGTAACCGGCAATATTTTTGAGAGCTAATCAGTCTGAAGTAATGGTGTTGTATGTTTTTGTTCAGATGTGAATTGATGTGCATGATATCTTCAGTGGAAATGAAATATCTTAAATATTAAATCCAGTTTGTGTTAAATGTATTCTTCATAGTTTTAGGGGAGGGGGTGAAGTGGAATAAACAGTGATGGTAGAAACGTCAAGTGTTGAGAAAAGTTGGATTTGACATTGAGAAAGTTTTGACTTTTGGTTTTTGTCAATTCCACTTTGTAAAGATAACTTCTCGTGTGTAGGTATACCTGAAATTAATTACGGGTAAAGGAATGGACTTTCCTGATTTAGCTTATGATTTTGACTAAGCCAAGTCCATTATTACATAAAAGAGTTGTTCAGTCCTTTGTGCAACTTTAACAAAGTACTGCGTCTTAGCAGTAGGAGACAGTAAAGCTGCATTAGCTGTCGACACCGCCATTTGTTCAGTCAGACTGTTGGGCAGATTATTTGCAAAGATTGTGCCTTTTTTTTTCAGATCATGGGTTTCATTTGTCAGTCATCATATCCCACTCCACCAAAACTCTATTTCTATGATTGGTGCCAGAATAGACAGCTTCCCAATACTGCTAATGGGTGTCATTCATCTCTCAACAGAGGAGAGGGAGACACTGACATAAATAGTCTGCCCCACTACTCTCTACCTGCATTCATACTTATTCTCCATTTGCTTCTCTTGTTGCCTCTTTTAGTGCACTCTCCCTCTTTATTCATTCACTGGAGGTAATTTGCTGTCAGAGGTATAACAGTGTGATGATGATTATTCTACAAAATGAAAACTTACAATGGAAATGGAAAAATACCCCTTTTTCCCCATCCAGGCCGGTATATGCTCTCCTCAGGTCTGGGTACTCTACCATAGACCTGTAACTTTGAGACTTTTACACAGTATGTTTTACTCTTTGGAGAACCATTTGGTTGTGTGGTTGTGCAAGTCCCAAATCTCAGCTCTATTATTCTCAGCTCCATTATTCTCAGCCACCCTGTCTGGGGTCTCTTATCGAGAGAAACCAAAATGGATGACTTGGAGTGTCCACCTTACTGTGTATTAGTGTGTATTGTGTGTTGTATATTTTCCTGTCCACCTGCTCGCATCATACACTCTCAAAACCGTGTGTTAAACTTTCTCAGTGGCATGTTTGCACAGTAGAGATGCGCAGATTTGCTCTGACATCATCCGAATCCGCATGTACGCATAAATCATCCACCCGCCACCCACCCAAACGAACGATTCTCTCCAATTTAGAGACCCGCACCTGCATGGCAACTCCATCTCTACCAGTCCCTGTGGGAAATATGTAAGCGTGATGACATATCGCACTGAAATAGGCTGGTTTTAAATAAATGAACATTTATCAATGTTTCCCACACATAGACTTTACCAGGGCAGGCCACCGAGGTATATTAACGGACACCCAAGTATATTTGGCGACTCATTTGGCGATTGATTAACTGGTGGACTAGTGGCGGCAGGACGCTATGCTGGCACAGCCTCGCTGCCTCAGCTGTCCGGGCTAGACCCATGGCGTGACTATGGTGGCGTGCACTCCTCTCACCCCTCGTCGGCTATTTAGGGACACATAACATACACACAAGGTTCGTTCCCATTCAGAGCCCTTGATTGTTTTTAAGAAATCTTGTAAGCCATTGTTTTATTGCTTATCCTCTTTAATGACATATTATTTCAGTCACCCGCAGCCCATCCGCTATTAATCAGAAATGTTCATTTTCCGCAGATTAACTGCAATCTGAGCATCACTATTGCACAGTCTGCAGCTATGGTTTTGTCTAGTGTTGTTAAGTCTGACCTTTTTTAGCCATTGGTAGGATTTTTTTTAGTTATCTGCCACCTCTTCTGCCTGCCCATGGTACCTCCTCTACCCTCTTGCCAGCAATCTGCGGCTGTTACTGCGTGTGATATTGTGTGATATTGTGTGATATTCTCCAAGCAGTTATTTCCAGGAGCCATTTTACTGATGTGCTTGTGGATGCTTCATGTTTCATTCAGGACAGTGGCCTTGGCTCTTACTAAGCCCTTCTCTCTCTAGCTGGCATACAGTCTCTGGATGCTGAAATTTGGACACAATTATCAGTGTATTGGGAGAAGTTTCCAGTGCGAGGAGAGGAATGAGAAGATTTTTGAATGTTTTTGATGTTTAGATGACCTTTTGCTACCAACTACCCAACTAGTCTTACAGAGAGTGAGAGTGTGTTGGAGCCTGCAAGCAAGAGAAACTAAACTTAAATTAACTTAATTGTATTTCATTGCGAAAAACAAAAATACCACAGAGGCAGCAGGGTTGCAACGATAACAATGAGCCAACTGCCCTACCTTAAAATTTTGCAAGCCCTTTCCTTCCGCCACACAAGTAGACCCTCACTAATTTGGTGATAGAGTGTATTTGAGAAGTGCTAAAACTACACAAGGGATAGTTTTATTATATATGACTAGTTTTTGATGTGGTCCAGGAAGGCACTTGTGTTTAAATCACTGTTTGGTTAAAAATGACCATCCCTGGTTTTCTTAGTCCTGACATCATCAGCTTCCAGGTCTTCTCTTGGCCAACTAACCATGTGAATACCTGATGACAGGTAGTGCTTCTGTGATTTTGCGTTTCCACTGAGCTGACAGCTGGTTACTTGTCTTATTTACCTACAAAGGTACTGAGATCGCATGTGGAATCTCAGTATATATAGCCTTCTGGTAGTTCAATCCTTTTAATCCCATTAATCTTTTCCTTACTTAACTACCACCTGCCCACACTGTCAGTCTGAATGACTTTCTAATTTCATTATTGTAGTCCCAGGTAGGTGAACGTGTTGTTTTGCCGTAGCCAGTCGGAGTGGGAGCCCTCTGTTAGTATCTGGTCTATGTGTGCTGCTGGTAGGGCTGACCCTGTTTGGTCGATAGATTGATTGGTTGGTTGATGCACGTGCACAACCAAGATTTCAGTGGTGAATGTTTGAAAGCAAAAAAACCTGCACATTTTGTGTTTCAGATTCTTCCGCAGTGCTTCACTATAGCCATAATGACGAAAATCTAACACAATATATGAAAGTGTATGTCATATTATATATATCTATTTGATTTCATGACGTAGTAAATTTCCTGGAACATATGTTTATAGATAAAATAAAATATAATAAAATATAAAGGGAAGATCTGTTTTTGGCTTATTTAGTGAATTGAATAGCCAACAAATCAAGACACTTCATCCCGGAGATGACAAAAAAAGGTTGCAATAAGGCAACCTTGAACATGTGTTTGCAGCAGCGCCCATAATGGATTAAAACAACCAGATATTAAACCTGCAGTAGGCAGTATATTTTTGGCATTATTGGGCAAACATTCCATAATAACCTTTCAGCATATTGTAATTCAAGTGTTCTTAGAGAAAACTAGACTTCTGCACCTCCTTATGGCTCTGTTTTTAGAAAATCTAGCCCGTGACAGGACACTTTGACCAATAACAGGTCATTTCATTGAGAGAGCGTTCCTATTGGCTGTGCTCCAATCATGTGACCAGAACTTGGCGTTCCTTCACCAGATTTCACAATGGCGGCGGCGTCACAAACTTTCTCATTTTACAGCTAAACCGTGCACTACAAGATGATTCTGAAAACATTTGAGGAGAGAAATAGGCACTAACGTAACAGAATATTGATTCATATTTGATCAGCGCTGCCTAGTTTGACCGTTTGGTCGGAGTTTGCGAGTGATTGACAGCCGGCTCTCATAAAAATAACTTTTTTTTAATCATATTTGCTCCAATCTCGCCTACTTCAGCTTTAAAGGAATAGATATCTCGGTAGAAACAGCAAAATCTCTACCAGTTGACAAATCTCTATTGTCTCATGGTACTGTATGTATCGCCCAGCAGCCCTAGATACTAGGCACCATCCAGTGCTGTCAGTTACTTTAAGAAACTCTCATGTTATCAGATTCTTGTTGTGCCTGTTGTTGGATGTCTGCTGCTGTGATGGCGACTGGTTCTTGCTCTGGGAGAATGTAGTCTGCTTTCAGATCTGTTATCCATTGATCACTGGTGTTATTTGATGATTGTTTCTCCCACATGCTCTATCAGTAGTCTTAGGCTCTTGGTGGGTCTGCTCTTGCTACATCACTGCACTGCAGCTGGTATTGCACCGTAGATTGTTTTCTTGTGATCAGAGCATTTATCGTTTGGGCCTTTGATCCTCTGTTGTGTTTCCTTAGTCCGGTTGCCAGCATTGTGAATCTTTTGTTAATCAGTCTCACAGGGCCTCAGTTATGGACATCCAGCTGTATTTCTTCAGTCGCCAGGACCTGTTCTTGATTGTTACACCTTCTTGTTGTCCATGGCGGACACCAGTTGTATCTTGCTCTCCTGATATTGTGGCTGACAAACACATTGTTTGGGTGGGATTATAGTGGTAGTGGCGATTTTCCAGTTGTGATAATAACAGCTTTATTTTTCCCATTTTAGAATGGTCATTAATGTAGAGTTTGATACAGATGATGATCTATCTGCAGTATTTCACCGGGCTTTCTCACATAGTAGCAGTCCAGCAGATTTACCTTTTCTCCCCCGTTGTCTATAAATCTTTTTTTCTAATAACTTCTTATATCAGACTGCCCAGGTTCTTCTTTAGCCTCCCTTTCCACTATCTTTCATCCACACTTCATGAACTTCCCTCCGCATCGGACTTGAGTCTTACACGCAACAGTGGTTTGACAGTTCCTCCAAATAAACTCGCACACAGATTGACGTATGCAATGTTGTATCAGTGATTGGTGGGCATCTCTCTGGAAAGCCTCCCACGACCCCATGTTGCTATTTTTAGCTTCGTTCACAGTGGCAGCAGGGGCACAAGATGTGGCTAGCATATTTCTACCTCCATTTGCCCAGAACAGCCACGAAGAGAGAGAGAGAGCTGGAGAGAGATTTGACCCAGTGTGACACCCTTCCCCTTATTCTCATCTCACTTGCCATCAATCCCTCTTCCCCTCCATCTGCCCACCGGGTCCTAAAGAAAGATAATGCAGAGACAGGCAAAAGGGTAGAAACAAGAGTCATTTTCTTGCATATCTGAGAGCGAGGTGGGCAAAGCAGAAGTGTGTTTTTAAATCAGCTCTACAACCACTGTTCTTACAGAAAACACAAATGTTCCTGCACCAGTATGTCCCAATACACACCAGTTTGATTCCCAGTTGTGAAGCTTTCCATCTTAATTTCTAACTCACATTATGCTGGTACAAGCTTGTTCTTTTTTTAGTGCAGATACTAACAGTCTTACATTGTGGGGAAAAGGGAAAAATAACTGTGATTGGTATGTAACAAGAGAATAAATATTTTTGGTAAAGTGCATTTGGATACTAATAAATTAAATCATAAAACAATTAATGTTCACTAGTGGATAGCCAATTCTCATTTAAATCTGTGATTGGTTTATTGATCCGCTCTCCTTTCGAGTTAACTCAATTATATTCCCTCTTCCCGTTCTCTCCTTCTCCGTTGTTGTTCTGTCTTTGTTTTCCTCCAATCTCTTTCTCTCCGAGTCTAGTCTGAGAGGAACCTGGGAATATATGGAGACATTAATATTAGCCCAATCATACTGAGCTTTTGTTACATGTCTGGGCTGGATGTTCATTGTGTTTGTGCAGGGGGGAACAACTCTCACCATTGTAATATTATATCTATAACCAGAAAAGGAGAGGACACTAGATTTTAATATGTGATTTCTTTTTTTTAGGCATTGGATGGCTGGTGCGGCCTCCACCTAGAGATGAAATCATCTATTTTAGTAATATTTTATGTAGGGCTGACCCAAATGCTTTGAAGCTTCGATCGTTGCTGTTGTAATCGACCTCCAAAGCAGTATTCAAATGATTTTTTTTTTTTTTTTATCCAAGTATGTAATACTGGGTGGGAAGAAAATTCGATTCACCTATGTATTATGATTTTTTTTATTTTTTTTTACTATTTTGAAATCAATTTTTTAACGCCATAATCTATATATTTACTTCATTTGAGTCTATGCAAAGGTAGAAGGAAGTTACCGCTTTTATTGTTGTAGTCTGAGTGACGTGACATCATATCCATTCCGTATCCGTCAACCAAAACAAACCGCAGCTGGCCGCAACGAGGAAGTACAAAACAGCGGAGGGTCCGCGTGGATACAACTTGAACCCTCACATATTAAATCCAAAGTGGTAAACACTACACATACAGCAAAGTATGGAAACACTTTGGATTTCACACATTACCAGGAAAAGCAGAGCTAGACATCACGGCTAAAGCTGCATGCTAACTCTGTCATGGACAGGAAACAAGCCTGCCGCCACTCGCATCTCCGTGGTCAAATCGGCTGACGCTACAACTGTAGTGCACCCATATAATGACATTTATGGTAAATACAGTCAAATGGAACTGACCATGATGAATAAAGAGAACGCATACCTTTGAATATTCTCACCGAAGCTTCAAAGCCCAAAAAAATTATTAGTATTCGGGACAGCCCTAATTTTATGAGACATAATCTCTCTGACTATATAGTTGAATTGAGATGTATATACAGTGGCAAGAGCTCCTGGAGATCCTTTGGACACGATCCCTGCAGTCAATAGAGTAATACTATACTCTACCTTGTTGCCAACGGGAAAAGAAAACCCCTTGGCAATTTACACACATCCAATAAGCTGCACTAATATAATGCTCTGCTACATTTCCCTTAACAGCAGGGGAGATCAGTCTCTACTGTTGTAATCATAGTGAAATGAGTCTCTCTTAAGTAGCTCAAAGGTACGCTACAAAGGTAGACTGTCTTTGTTTTTCTCTCACTGTCTTATTGTGGCCCTTTACAGAGTCAAATATAACAATAATTACAACTTAATTGCTTTCGGTTGAAGCTACAATCCTACAGCAAGCTTTGCAAAGAACCTAATTACATTTGTTAGTCATCATTTGGTTTTAAATGACGGTGATCCACAATTTAGGATCTTAAACATGTTCATGTTCAGACTCGGGAAGAAGGTTCTTCTCTCTAAAGGGCGGTTTTAGCACAGTGCTACAGTTTTCCAGAGATGATACATACATCATGTTTTCATTCCAGCTGGAGCTGCCTGCATGCTTCTCCATCTTAACTTGATTTGGTCACATGGATGCACATTGTGCACTCGGAGGTTGGAAGTCACGTGTTATGGAAAAGCTTGATAAGAGACATTGGGACTTTTAGGGAAAATATAAAAGATACATTTTAACTGTTACTTGATTTTCATAATTTTAATTGTGAAAGCATAACATCGTTATTTCTAAATATCTTGAATAATTAGTGCATTCCAAATAGGGCTGGGCGATATGGAGGAGATCAAATATCGCAATGTTTTTAACCAAATACCTCAATATTGATATTGAGATGATATCATAGGATTGACTATTGGTGATTTTTGATAAATAATCATCATTAATGTGGATATAATGACTAAGTGGGTAATAGAGCAAATAATAGAGCAGCTAGAACAGTCTAGTAAGTTCAGGAAATTACATAATTTTACTGTAACGCAGCCTTTAAAACCAGGAAAAAAACAACACTTATGCCATATTACGATATCCAAAATCTAAGACGATATCTAGTCTCATATCACGATAATCAATATATTGCCCAGCCCTGATTCCAATATATCAACTGACTGTTTTTTAGCTATGTTTTATAACCTTCATAAATTGCTGAAAAGTTGACTCGTATGCGTATGTGTATGGATATGTGGGTCTCATGTTTGTGTGTCTGTGTCTTTATGAGAGTTCATAAACTTTGTGGCGAATCCCCGGTGACTGACATTAACTGTAGATCTTGTTGACATATTCAGTCTCGCCTGTCAACAGTAATGGAGAAGAGGACTTTAATCGATATTTGTTGCGTGTGCTCGTGTGTGTCTACGCCTGTTCATGCATGCGTAAAACACAATAGTGTCTGAGTGAGGCAGATGGGAAGAGAGAAGCTGCCCTTCACTTCTGACAAATGTTGAATGTATTTAATCAAAGCTGCGTGTGTGTTTGCATGTCTCTATGTGCACACATTAACCCATGGGAGTATGTGCTATACATGTGTCATATTCTTCTTGCTTTTTTTCCTCATGACACCAACTAAAAACCGGAGTCACTCTTGAAGTAAATCCCCAGGAGCAGCAGAAGAGCAGCTCGTCGCTCACTGTCTCACCTCTGATTCTAGTCGACACCACTCTGGTTGTATCCTCCTGTATCATGCTGTTTGCAGTCAGCTTATTGCTTTATAGGACAGTTTGTGTGTGTGTGTGTTTGTACACATCTGCATGCAGAGGCGCGTGTGCACTTGTTCAGTCATTATAGGCGAGATTGAATATTCAGGTGGTTCCTGTGGCCGGTGTGAGTAACGGCTGAGCAATCAGACCCGTGTGTAATATGCGGCTATGTGTGATGACTTTAGAGCTGCATGGGTGAACATTGCACTGCAACTCAACAATGTGAGTTTGTGAGATGAATTCAAAATGTTCACTTAACTGCAAAAATTATAGGTGTCGACATATCCCCGGCAACACACTCACACGCGACTGTATTGCCGCCGCTGATGGCACCATGAATTGCGCATCACTTTCAACCCCCGTCTGCCCTGCCTCAAGGTCCGATTCACAAAAGTCATTGCGATAATGATATCACAGCGCAAACATGCACGTAAAGTTTTGCAGCTGAGAGCAATTTGCCCTTTTTTGCATGATTGCAATCATCCATGCAAAGGATACATGTTGCCTTTGCGCCAATAATACAGTAGGCAGAACAACGACAGAGAGAAAAAGAAAAAGCTACAGGTCCTGACCGATGAGGTGCAGAGGCATTCCTCAAAACTTCAGGCATTTAAGATTTAAACGCAACAGACTGAATTTAATATCCCAATCCGTCAGTGCTTTCAAACACTCACCTTCAGACTGTAAAAGCAGATGGCATGATTTGAAGCGGAGGACAAAAGAAAATATTCCATTCAATGCTGCCGTGATCACTGGAAGGTCTGGGCGTGACACCTTTTATAAATGCGCTTCAGTTACCACCAACTCTCTGAAGACGCTAATAATTTCACTGTAACTGTGTGTGGCTATTTGCGCTGATCTTTGTGAAGTGGACTGTTTTTGCAATGAGGCTCATTTGCATAGAAAGGGGCCAATTTGGGGCAAGATATATTCCTATCACCTCATTTAAATACCTGTAAATAGCACAGGAGCACCGAGACGCTATTTGCTTGGCAGCACAGTTAGGGATGCATTTCACTCTTTGCGGGTGCTTTGAGAATTACTGTACACAGTTTCTTTTTGCCTTATTTGTGCCGCAAAAGCCGTGCAATCCTTTCTGTGAAGCCAGCCCCTCAGTTGTCAGTTTATTAGGTACACCAAGCTAAAACTGATGAGGAACAGCGCTGCAGTAAATCTCACCTTCATGAAGGTTTTAATGTTCAGTTTTCGTTGAAACTGTGTTGATTCAGCTTGATGATCATTTTGTAGTTTGTGGTGCTATTGTGTGATACTGAGAGGTGTTTCTAATATTTGGTCTCTCCTTATTGATATGGACAAAATATGAATGTAGGATTTATTATAGAGCTGTTGTTTTGGTATGTATTAGTTTTAGCAAGATGTACCATATATGCTGGCAAGTGTTCAGTATGTATAATGTATTACAATCACATATTACAATCAGTTGTACATATTGATGATACAGATGTGTTATTAAGTAATATTATGTGCTCCTTTGTACTCTAGCAGCAACACATTTTTGGCATTATATAAAATCTAAAAAAAGCTTTTTTATGTGCATCAATAGTGCACTTGAGTGTCAACGCCAGCCCTGGGACTGATAAATGTTGGGGGAGTAAATCCAAAATGCATTAAATATTCATACTGTACACATAGATCTTTAGAAATGGCAAGGGGAAGAGTTTTTTTTTTTTATATTCGTACCAGTCTTTTTTTTCCATCTTACGTTATTTCGAATAGTATTTAAAATGTATTGCGTTTGCTTCCTTTACTGTTGTATCATCATTACATTACATACATTATACATTACATCGATGACTGAATCAATTATCCAGTGTGGTCACACACCCTTTTGTCTCTCATTTAAGAGACGGAGAGATGCAATCTTGTCTGCCTCACAAAGAGTGAAATCTTCCAGTTACTGTTTCACGATACCTTTGTTTATAACTGTGCATTAAAAAGAGGGATGCTGTGTGACTGGCAGTGAGGAACAAAACAAGAACAGAAGGTAAAGACAAATAAGTGTTGTATCGTTATATACTAATCAATTGCTACTCATGCTGGAACTCACAGTGTACATGATTGCAATCCTTCCCACATTCAGTCCATTAGTTTCATCACCTGTTCAAAACAAAAAAGAAGAGAAGGATTAATTACATCAAATTCTAGTTCAATAACATACATTTTGAGCGTCTGTCCAAAATGGGATGAAAGGTGAGATAATTCATAAACAAAAAAAAAAACACAAATAAAACCAATCCTTTCAGAGCAAGTTTTCTGAAGAGGAGTCTAGTTTCCACATAAATACACAATATTGAATAAATACATAATCACACACACACACAGGACATTATTAGTGAAACGCAATACATACAGACTCAAAAGAACCTGATCACTATTAACATTAAAGACGCTGTACTAAAGTAAAGTATGTGGAAAACACATGAGAAAAAGCAAACAGTAGCGGAAATTCATAATGACTAGTACCCCAAAGCCCTTCTCCAATATTCTATAGCATGCTTGTTTTGGTGTTATAGTTTTTGAATTATTAATAAGCTTACCTTGGAAAATAGAAAGTTTAAACAAGTAATGAATGGAATGAAAATGGAGTCAATTAAATAAACTGTGGCATTGTTACACTGATGGGTATAGAGAGAAGTGTATCATCATACTCAATAGTGGTTGAGGAAATTTATATGCTCAAAAGCTTTAACCAACGGGCCTTATTGGCCAATTTGAAAATTTCAGCAAGTTTCCTTGGCAACCAGCTAGGGTGCACTGCTGCTTGGCACACCCTGAGAGTAACTGGCTGATGATATGCAAATTTAAGGAAACAGAGAGGCAGGATAAATATGTCCTGTAAAAACAAAAAACATTTCCTTCTTTAAAACCTGTAAGTTTACAGTGCGTTTACTGACAGACAGCATTGTGCCGCACCTGTCTGGGGTGGTTGTTAAGATGCAGGATAGTGCTCCACGTCGTGATGCTGTGGTCCTACACAAGGGGATGCAGATAAATAAAGTGTACGTTTAAAATGCAGTGTGTGTAAGAGAGGCTGAGGCAGACAGAGAGTTTGGCTTAGAGAACCTGGCAGGGAAGGCTGCTGAAGAATATTGTCGGTATCTAAGTACTGTACATTTGTGTGTGTGTGTTTGTGTGTGTGTGTGTTGTGCACAGTGCATTGTGTGTGCCATTTGGTAGTCACGAAATTCTCCTATTTTTCTCTAATATTCCAATAGTGCCTCAAGTCTGTAAACAGTTTTCATTTAGTAGGGGTGTCACGATTCTCCAAATCCACGATTCAATTTGACTTTCAATTTTAAGGTCACGATTACATTTTCGATTTAAAAATGACACTGTTAGACTGTGGAGCCTTGATTCATAAAGATCAACAGATCATCGGTTTTACGCCCTGACAACTGTCATTTACACTTTTAAATTCTTCTTTAAAAAGAGAACTGAACTCCTTTTTTATTTAGAAATCGTTTTTACAAGATTAGACTACAACAGTCTACAATATAAAAAGCTGCATCTTTTCAATATCAGTATCTGTGTGACCCACCTCAGTACATAATGATTACAAAAACATAACGTAAATCAGTCTGTGGGGCATTACAAGTGTGCTGTAATCTAAAAAAGTACAGTTTTGTTGTTGTTACTGTCACACTTGTTTCTCTCCTCTCTTTTTATCCTCTCTCGTTTGATCCACTGTGTGTCACCAAAGGCGGAGGCAGAGCTTTGGAGGGTCTGTGCACTCAACAGTCAGCTAGCGTGTTGCTATCAATATCAGCTGCTCTGATTCAACAATGTTGAGCTGAAAGAATTGTGCATGAAGGCTGACATTCAACCGTGGTGTTGCTCTGTCGGGAGATGCAGTGACTTAACGTCAAACGTTAAAGAGTAGAAGAGCTGTGTAAGAAAAAGAAACTAACTGACTAAAGTCCGCTAGCCGCTAGGATAATTCATGCAGTGTAAAATGCCACAGGCATGCAGGAAGTGCCCTGAGAATCGTAGCGACAGGGATGAACCGCATTTGCCATCATGCCTGCCTGGTCCCGAGTGGTGGACTGAGTAGTTTAAGTTTGCTGTTTTATGTTCCAAAATGCAAATGTTACTTTTGTGCTGGTTTACCATGAGTGAGAAGGCTGTTACATTTCTTGAGAATTTCTTTGCATGCATGCGAGTACGCAGGAATGGAGAGAAAAAAAATAATCGGCGATCCCGCTTTTGATTTCAATGGTCATGATCGGAAGCTATTTTCGATCGAGTTTCGATGTAGAATCAAAATCGTGACAACCCTGCCATTTAGGAATAGAGCACCTTCTCACCAGTGCTGCTGCAAGAACCTTTTAGTTCCATCTATAGCTGTGGTTCTGTGTGTAACAAGGTAACACCGTATTCCAGTGTAGAAACCTACTAGATTCACCACTCGAGATTCACAGGGGTTCAGAGAGGAGAGTTCAAGAAACTTTTGCGGTCATCTGGTGCTAGCGAGGGAGAGTTTGCAGTATAAACGAGACCGAATGCAGAATGTGAAGTGGCTGCCAGTGGCCGCTGACCGGAGATTACAGCCTGCTAGCTCTTTACACATTCAGGTCCAGGGTCCTCTGCAGATGAAAGATAAGGTTCCTCTGAGTCTAAGCATTTAAAGCTGCTCAATTTGAAGCTAAAACTACGGATCCATAATCTCTCCCCCTCTTCCTGGCTCACAGTGTCACTAATACACTCCCTCGGTTTCCCTTTCTGGTCTCTCTCTCTCTCTCTCTCTCTCTCTCTCTCTAACTCTCTCTCTTTCTCTCCTTTTGTTCTTCCTCACTTTCTCAAAATGCACCCTCCTCCTAAACTGTTAAGACCTTCAACTAACCTGCTACTTCATTATATGCCACGTTTGCACATGAAGAGTTGACACTCTTATAAGATCCACATATCCCATCCACATATGGATCCTTGTTGTACATTTTTCTGGAACTACAACAGTTTTTCTGTCTTGAAGATGTGTTATTGAATTGATTATTGAAGATAATAATATATTTGTTGTTCATTATACACTATTTAGCAAGATGAAATAGGCATTAAAACACCCTTTTTTTTAATCACTGAGAATCATGTACTGCTGCTACGTAAAGCAAGATTACCCACACACACACCTTAACTTTCTGATCGGCTCTCCTTGACAACATGCCACTTCAACACAAATTAAACTCAACTATTCGTATCAAATGGACAGCATGAATCACGCACCATTGTCCATAATTAGGGAAAGTCCAACCTCAGCGTTTTCTGTGTGAATAGAGTGTGTAGTGTGTGTTCACACGGTGTCTTTCAAGGTGTCTGGATCTTGATGGTAGCTCATTAATCTGAGTTAATTGAATCAATGCTGTTTTCCTCTCCTTGTCTCGGGGGCATAGTGTGGTAATACTGTAGTTCAGATGTAAACCCTTGGGCGGTGTGTTCATTTGATGCTATGGGATTTATAGATCGACTCAAGAGTCCGCTGTGTATAGCACGGAATTGGTGCACATGTCCTGGAGGATTTCAATGTCCCGGACAAATTGGAGAAATTCCGGTCAAATATGATCTGTGTTTATTGATCTTAAAAACAATTGATAGGCAGGCTGCTGTATAGGCTACACACAACTGCATCAGCTTGTAAAGGTCTGCTTGTTTGCAAGCCCGCAGGAAGAGCGCCAGACTTTGAGGCAAATTTCCGTAGTGGCCAAACGGCAGTACTACAACTTCCGTGTTCGTCACGTGATGCCATTGGGCCCAAAAATACTTTTTCCTATAGACTCACATTGGGAAACAGACGTCTGTAACTCAGCGGATACTTTTTTTTGAGGTGAATCATCTTCCCAGTATGAACGCTTGAATAGCCCTTATCTAAATCATTAGATAATAAAAGTTGTAAATTGCACTGATAGCTGAATCCAGAGTTATTTCCTTTCCGCCGTTCATATGAATGAGCCCCAGACCGCGGCTGGGCAGTGGGCTGGGCAGTGGGCTGGACAGCGGGCTGGGAAGCGAGGTTAAAGGAAACGCTACTGCGCCTGCTCTATGGGCCCAATGGATGCGGAAGATTGACGGACGATCCAGGTACTTTATCACTCGGCAGTCGAGCCAGCTTCTCCCATCTGGTCGGAGGTTTAGGGTCCTATGGTGTAGAACAAAGCGCCACAGGAACAGCTTTGTTCCAGCTGCAATTGTTCATTTAAATAAGTCCTAGCAGCTTTTGCACATATTTATGGAAAGTTTATCCCTTTTCTCGTCTTATTGTGTCTTTTTTTGTCCTGATATTTCAGTGTTTTTTTATATTGTTCTAGTGGCCTCTTTTTGCTGGGTCCTGATCCCAGTAAACCTTTGAGTACTCGTTGTCATGTTTTTGGTATGTCTGTCTTTTGTCTGTGCTCTACCTTATTATCAATACGGATGCCATCCTCTATTTTTGCTGCAAAACAAATCTACCTACAGGTACAAATAAAGTCACCTGAACCTGACCCTGATTTTGGCTTCATGCGCCGCGAGCAACTCTCACAGGAATGAATGGGAGCCGGCCTCCAACGCTGTATCCAGTTCTCTTAATACATCCATATTTTGGTCGTGTCGCTCGCTTGTCACCGTTATGGTGGTGAGGCAGGCTAAAAAAAAAAAAACGGTAATTACCGGATAACGGAAACCCTGGTGTATAGACCTACAGTTAGTTTCCCATAGCCAGTAAGGCTTAAGATTAAAGAGAGAGGCTTGTTCATAGCATTTAACTGATAATACCCCATATCAAACAGATGTGTGTCAACTGTTGAGGGTGAGCTCAGCTGGAGCTGTAGTATATGATTACCTAAAGGGGTCAGACTATCTCATTTTACAACGAATGCGTGTGGATGCTGACTGTGATAGACACAAATGGAGACATGCTGTGTTTATATTAGTTTGTCCGTAGCCAGATGTGTCCTCGTGACGTGTTCACTCCTAACAGCAGTGTTTCATGGTTGACTGAGAGGAAGATGAGAAAAGAGATGGCTGTTGTTTGTTAGAACCATAGGTCTCTGAACATTTTCCACTGAGGCAAGAAGGATACTTACTGAAAAAAAAGAACAAATAAGAAATAGAAATATGTGACATGTGGGCTACCTAGAAACTGCCAAAGAAAAAGTTTCTTTTCAGCACTGATGCGTTCATTAACGATTTTATTCACGGCACAAAATATTATGAAACCATTCCCTGATAAAACAGAGAAGGATATCTTTAGCTTGATTACTGCTGTTGCTGATGAATATGCTTCTCAATTCATTCTTGTGTGTGCATCGCTGTGACACATCTTTGTGATGTGAAATTGCATGCCAGGTGCCCGGTATTACAGTGAATGTAATGTGTAGCCCGGTGCCACTGATGTCATGTTTAATATCACCTGGTGTTTGTCTTCTGCTATACTCTGGTGCTCTTCTGACAAGACTGTAAGATGAGCTCTCCCTGGCTTTCAGTTTATGAAATTTTACATTACATTGTGCATTATTGTAAGCTGTTTTTTTTTTTTGCAGCGTTGGCAGGTTGACCATTTGATCACTGAATCTCAATAGAAAACACACCTTTGGACTAAAAGACTTCTTTAAAGCTGTAGAACAGGTAGTGTAGTCGGAAACAGGCTAAGGTTGTGGATACAGAGCGTTCTAGTTAGATGTTGTTTATCTAACATCTTTGTCAGTATCATATTAAGATAAACATTTTGTCGACAGAAAGAGAAGCAGGGATAAACACACTCAGTAAGGGGGAGGTGTAAAGAGACAGCGAGTGAGTCGTTTACACGTCAGGCGCTAACATGTGCTACCTCTTGCTGCTCATTTATTATAAATCGCTGCTTTGACTGTGCCATGAAATATGGAGGTCTGAAAGATGAAACGGTATTAGTTTACATCGCTGCTGCTGAGTCTACTCCTACAGGATCCTCAGATTAAGACAGAGAAACATGTTGTGCACCTACTATCAGCTTGGAGTCTGGCCAAACAGAAGGAAGCTCAAAGAGCAGAGAGCCAAGGGAGGATACCAGGAGAGGACAGAGGCTGTTCATTTAGTCCGTCTGTCAAAGAAACCCAAGCTTGTCAATAGTTTCAAGCACAATGAGCATGCATACGTACCATACAGTAGCATCCGGTGGCAGGACACTCTTGTTAAACTCAACTGCTATTTTCTATGGTATGGTCCTATACAAATACATTTGGAATTGAATATACAGTATGATCCAGTTTACAAGGGAACAAACACATGTTAGCTATACTGGTGATCTGTGTGATCTCTTTAGGGCATTGGTTAGGAGGACTCTTAGCTCTTCCCACATCCAGCAGGAGACTCAGCACTGTTAATTAGTGCATATGTCATCTGGGCAGCGACAGCCAGAGGTCTTGGGAGATGGAGACAGGGCTGGGTGAGAGTCATTACACTCCATCATCTCAGCACTCCTCTCTTCTTCTTTCACTTCACTTCACCACTTCGCCTCACTCTCCTTTCTCTCCTCTGTCGATGCATCACTTCTTGCTAAAAGGCAACAACAATGCCCCGTCTCTTTCTATTGTGACTGGATGCCATCTGCGCCTTTGGAGATACTATAGTCATGTCCTGCTCCATGCATCATCCTTGCTGGCATAATCACGAACAAACACACACCAACAATACATCTTAATTAGTAAGGCACTTTTGGGCTGTGAATTCAGATGCAGAATAATGTAATGTGTGTTTTGTTGCCACTTAGTTGACCTGTTTGCATTTACTTGAACTTGTCTTCACGCTGGCTTGTATTTTTTTTATTATTTCCCATTCATACAAAACCACTCCGCCCACAGCCTGAAAGGGTTGGTAGTGTTGTTCAAATCATTTTTTTGTTAATTTCGTTGAAATTCTCATTATATCCTGACAGCAATCAATTTATCAAATGCTCTGAAAAAAAGAGCTGGATAGTAATAAGCCCGTTCAATCATTTCATTCGGCCCGAATGAAATGATTGGACGGTCTGTCTGCCTGTCTACCTAGCTGCCTGTCTGTACGCACTCTGCCTCACCGGAGCCGTATAGCTTGTTTACATTCATAATGATAATTTTGGTGGAGTTGCTTTGGAGGAAGACCAGAAGGGACGGGCTGTCAGTGTTGCCGACTTGGTGACTTTCTCACTAGATTTAGGGACTTTTGGAGCTAGTGCTGTTAGCTGCTTCCATTGGAAAACTGTTGGCAACACTGGGCGCGGTTTTTCGGTTGGATCATTTTTGAAAATCTAGTGTCTCTTGCTAGTTTCTCAGCATTACTGACCCTACCTTTAACTTGTTTAAAGGGGACATATTATGTGCTTTTTCCCTTTCCTTTAGTGCGCTGTATAGTTTTCTGTGCATGTAAAAGGTCTGCAAAGTTACAAAGCCCAAAGTCCACGCCAAAGGGAGTTACTCTCCCCCACAGGAATACTGCTCCTGATCTGCCTGAAACACCTTGCTTAGGGTCCCACCTTTTCTTCCGTGACGTTGTGATGTCACCAAGTAACTATTTGCATTAGTGTAGTTCCTCGCATCTTTTTAGATACATACCTGCAAAGTCAACTGGGTAGGTAGGCACAGAGTTGCCCCATGCTTTTGTTCTTGTGTCAACAGACTGTAGAATTGTAAGAATTCATATATTTGTGGTTCTTAGAGATCCGTGGTTCTCTTCAAACCTTGTTAGCTTTACCCTCCAAATACCCAATGATCAGTCGAGCTTTAGGCCATCTAATAAAGTGATCTTCCTTCACGCTTCCTTTGTTCATTGTCACAAGTGTGACCTACAGTTTGTCTCTCATCTCCTCCCTCAAGCTCATACGCTCCTGTCCAATCATCCATTCACTTATGTCTCTAATTTAAGCAGACACAAGATCAAGGCTTGGCCCCAGATTATAAAGAGTGTGAAGACGAGAGGGACGAGAATGTTATTCCCCTGGGTGTCTGATCTCAACCAGTGTGTGAATGAGTTTGACATGGCGGGGCATTGATAAACACACAAGGCCACACTGTCTGCACATGTAAACAAACAGGAACACTGCCAACACGTGCAGTTTGGCAGAAGAACGTGATTCAGCATCTCTTATGAAAAAGTGCCGTGCTCAAGTGTGGTGACCAGCCGCGTCTCTGCAGTGTAGTGAAGCACCTCACTTGACTCTCTCTCCACTGAAACATATGCCTGCTGCAGTATCTCTTTCTACTCTAATATACTCTTATCTTGAAATAAAAAAGCCCCTCCAGCTCTCCTTAGCTGTTATTTTTTCATCCCCTTCCAAGATCATTTTAGTGTTACAGTAGCAAGGCTGTATGGCTCTGATGCCTTCATGGACTGTGCAGAATTTAAGCTGGTTCTAGTCATTATAGATTTCTAGATTAAAAACAGCTAAATTTCAAAAATGTAAAAAGACATTTAACCATAGCAAACCATTAAAGTGTATATATGGTCCATTTTATAGAATCTAGTCCTGCTAGAAACAACTATTTTCATTGTTGATTGATCGGCTGATTATTTGCCTGATTAATTGATTGATTATTTATTCTATGAAACATGAAATGTAGAAAAAAAAACACCCTTACCAGTTTCAAATGTCTTGTTTTGTCTGACCAACAGTCCAAAGATATATAAAATATTTATATATAAATAGTTAACGATGAATTTTCTCTCAATCAACTAATTGATTAATCAATTAATATTTCAGCAGCTTTAAAATAATCTGTCCGTAGTATGTGTGCATACATACTGTAATATGATAAATGATTAACACAGGACAACATTCAGAATGAGAACCAGCTCTTACAACGAGGTGTATATATATATATATATATATATATATATACAACATCTCAGTAGGACTGTCCCGAATACCATTTTTTGGGCTTCGAAGCTTCGTGAGAAATATTCGAAGGTATTCGAAGCTTCGGGACAGTGCCGCTGCCGCACTTCTATACACACACGCACCTTTACACATAACAAACAGCGATATCTGTCGGAGAATAACTAATAATAATTAATGTTGAATATGAATAATGTATAATATTGTGGAATTATTCCTTATTTCATGGGCTATTTTGGGATTTATACATTATTATTACATACTTATATAAAGAAAAAAACAACAAAAAAACAAAGCATTCGAATACTGATTTGGAGGTCGATTACCATGGCAACAGTCAAAGCTTCGAAGCATTCGGGTCGGCTTTACATCTCAGCATTTACCTGATTCTCCTCTTGTGTCAGTTTTCTTGCTGTGGCGTAGTTACACTCTGTAAACACAAGGTCAAGATCAGAGCTCTGTAGTAGGAGAATGAAGTTACACATGGTTGAACACGGCTCGCTAGAGAGGATGATCACTCATTTCAGGGGGGATTTACCCAGTTTGACACACATGCACGAGTATTCACTCACACGCACTTAATTTGTTTTCAGGCAGCAAGCTGCCACCACTGCACCTGTCACCAAGAAATGTTGTGTAATTTTGCAACAGGGTGCAACTCCGCTACTTGCTCCCTGTGACATGATTAAGCTATGCTAATTAATATATAAACATTGTTAATTGACCCAAACCAGATAATCAAGCTTTGAAGCTGATGTTGCTAATGTTGGTAAAGAAGTATAAACAGTAATTCAGGTAATTCACGGCAGACATTTCGACTTGTCAAAGCAGGAAAAGCACTGATGGAATTGATAACATTAATGATGCCTGGAGTCCATTTCGGTGGGCCAGTTCCAGCTCTGGTATTGTGCATGCTCAATCACTGGTATGACTTACTGGGACTCTTAATTGAATGGAGCCATTGTTAAGGTTATTATCAAACCTGTGCCTTTCCTGTTTGACAAGTCGAAATATCTGCATTTACACACTTCTCGAAGTCATTGGGTTTTTTAAATTTTGATACTTTTACGTGTCTTAAAAAAGGCTGTTGCTAACAAGAGGCTAAATGAGATTACAAAACATCATCACGCCGACTTGTCTCTCTTTCTCTCTGATTCAGTCACTCCATTTGTTTGTCTTCTTTCTCCTGCACTCACGCTCTTTCTTTCTCTGTCACGCTTTGAATGTTACATCCAGTCTGGCTGGCCCTGCATTGCAGTTCAAAGGCACGACTCAAGAAAAAAAGAGAGATTCATTGATAGCCTTTATTTAGACCTCTGGGACACTTTGAGGGAAGACCCTTGTTTTCAATGGCACCAAGGAACCACAGCAAAATCGTAAAAGACCTGTCCGTTTACTCGAATGTGAGTGTCTCTCTGTGTGTGTGTCTGTGTGTGTGTGTGTGTGTGGAGCACAGCAGCAAAATAAAAAGAAATAGAGGACACAGAGACAAGTAGAGCAGAGACAAGATCTACACCTTTTTATTAGAACGACAGGACCTGTGGCAGGTCAGCTGAGCACAGATCTACTCTTTATTAACAACACCCTCCATAATAACATTCACTATTAAACCTTCAAAACTGTAGACTTCATTCTGGATTCATTGTCCACTTGATTCAGCAGATTGTTTTCTGTTTATTTAGGAATTTATACAGTCAATCTGCAGTAGGGAAAGACTCCTTCCAACCTCATTAGTGTTGTTACATAAGTACTCTAAATTATTTTGTACTTGTCCTTCTTTTATTTTTCTATTTAATTAGTATGAATTATGATACTAGCTATCAGAACTCCACTAACCATCTTCTTCACTGCCCCATGTGCATTTGATTTATTCCTTCCTCTGTTCTTCTCATCATTATTTGTCACTCTTGGCTTGAACAGTGGACTCCACTTTGTTTTGGCTCGAATCCATATTCGTCTTTTAAAGATTTATGACTATGGTTTGCAGTTTGTTGTTCTAGATATTAGAAAACCTTGATCAATGTGTATTAAATCAATAATTTTAAGACAAGGCCAAAATAATGTCCAATTTCCGGACAGCATAGGCTAATCTCAGTGTTTGCCTTTATTCACACTACCCGTATACTCAGATTGTATTAGTGAGTGGAAGTGGGTTCAAGGACTGGGGCCACACCTGTGACACCTCGGATAGAGGCATTTCTGTGGTCAGTGGAGTTAGTTTCATGCTGTAGGTGCTGTAAATAAGTGAAATAGAAATCCAGACATTGGTTTTAAATGTATCGTTGGTCCAGTTTGATCTGGAATGGCGTTCAACCGTACAGCTTTAGGTGCATGTAATGTCGAGCTATAAAAAATTCAGCCAGTGTAGAAACGTAAACCAAGCTGACTGATCATTTGAAGACAAGGCCCAAGCTCTGTGGGATAGAGAAGATGAGAGGATGGGGCCTTCTTATCTCTAGCAAATCAGTGAGCTTTGAAAATGTTGACAACCTAAGCCTTGTACTACTGTATGTTTTTAATTTTCAGTGGTAGCAGAGACAAACGGTCCTGCCACTGTATATTTAATAAATCATTTCACATACGTTGTTTCAGATCTTTATGGATGTTACAAACTTGACTCAGTCTTGTAACAAAAAAAGAGTGCACACACACACAGCAGAGTTTCAAAAGCCAAATTAATTTAAGTCATAAGAAAATGGGAAGGGGTGAGGAGGTATGGAAGGAGTCAGTGGTGTAAGGCATGTATGCAGAAGGCGATTTGAGGGGGGGTGTCATCCCCTTTGTTAGCAAAATGATCAAAATGCAGAAGGGTTGCTTAGTTGAATATGTTAGTTTAGTCTACCTGACTCATTGATCCTTATCTGTCTGAGGTGTGTGCAAGTTGGTAGTCCCCACCAGGCGCAACTGCGCCGCGTTCCGGGTGCGATGTGTCCGCCGGCGCTGATCGTGGCCACTCTAGACATTGCTCGTGATTCCACCAGAAGTGCTGCAGTGTGTCCCAGAAGCGGCTGGGTATTGATAAATGTGTATATATTAGGGATGCTGATTTTGAATTTTGTTTTTACCCACCCTCGTTAACCGATTATTAACTGTTAACCGACAAGATTGGTGCGTCTCATGCAGCGGTGCGCCAGTTGCAGTGTATGAGCACAACAGACAACTGAGTCCCCAGTTCATTAATCGGTTAAAATTCTTAATGTGGGTTAACAGTTAAACGGTTCACTATTAACATCCTTAGTATATATATGTGTAAATGTGATGTGTATTGATAAATCCATGGCGCTGTCCGTGGTGCTGAAGTAGCAGATGGATTTGTAATTGCGATTTGAAACATCATATTTTACTGTTGGACCGTTGCAGATGGTGACTGGTGATGGGGGAGGTGGGGTTGGTATTCATACCTGTGTACAAACAATACATTTATATCAGGCTTAGAAAGTAGATAAAGCATTTTGGCGCTGGAGAAGTTTACACCTTGCATTGTGTAGCAAATGTTCTTCATCCAGAAGAAGTAGCCTCATACAAACCATATAGTACATTTATAACTAGGGGTTAATTGAGTCTAAGAAAACTGGCATGAATGCTGAATCAATCAAGTATAATTTTGCAATGTGACTACCTCCTCTTGATTTTAAAATTATAGATGAGCTGTCCTAAACACGGTAATTACAGTCATTGGTTGTAGTATTAAGCGCCAACGTAGTTCTTTATGAAACTGTAATTAGGGGTTATGTCCTTAAATGAAAGTTTTACTGCTGATGCGTCACTGATAACCAAAACAGTGTCAGCGCTGTACAAACAGGTGGGAAGAGGTGCTGGAGAGGTGCTGGAGACGTGATGCAGTGGACGGGTGCACAGCATGCTTTATGAGGTGGGAGGTGTCAGAGCTGCATTCTAATGTCAGTTGTGTCTTTTTTATGTGGATTCAAGCAAACTCGACTTACACACAAGCGGACAAAGAGACACAGTCACACAGATTAACAAGAACAAGCGATGCACACAGACACAAAGAACCACAATTACACAAATATACTTCTTTGTGCTGCCACCTTGAGAACTAAAATCAAGGTTATTTTGCACAACGGAGCAACTACAAAACGTGGCTGATAAGAAAAAATGGAAAGTCACCCCTTTAGAGTTTGTCCACTCTCCCAGTTTTAGATGTGTGCTTGAAAATGCAGTGCACACGTATGATGACGAAGGATGACAGTTAAAGGACCCAAAACATACTGTATACTAGAGGAGATGAAAATATATTTCAAAAAACAATAAATAAGTAAATAAATTAATAACAAGATGTATCTCCTACGCTGATAAACAGGACCTGACTCACTCTGTGTAACTGAAGAAGAAGAAGCAATTCAATTAAACCAGATCATTTGACCGACTGGTTCTTTTCTAAAAGTAAATAAAACCTAACGGCACCTGATACTCTGACCAAATTTTGTTTGAGTATGATTTTAACCAACTTGAGAAGCTTTACAGCAAACATGCCTTCAAAATGACCTTTTGCCTCATCATCAGTCAATGACTCCCTTTACAGCTGCCATTAAAATGTGTCTCGTATCCAAGTTGAATCTAGATATGATTTAACCTGATAACATTTACACCCGGTATTATTATGTGTCTCAAGTGTCTCGGGCTGTCCCGAATACCATTTTTTTGGGCTTCGAAGCTTCGATGAGAAATATTCAAAGGTATTCGGAGCTTAATGGCGCAGCGCAGCGGGCTGACATGTTCTTCTGTCTGTCCCCATCTCCCCCGTTTCAGTGCCCGGGACAATGTAGCTGCCGCACTACTGTACTCACACGCACCTCTACACGCAACAAACAGCGATATCTGTCTGGGAATAACTATAATAATATATATAATTACTGTTGAATATGAATAATGAATATTGTTGTATTCCATGGGCTATTTTGGGATTTATACTTTATTATTACATAGTTATATATATATACACTCACCGACCACTTTATTAGGCCCACCTGTTCAATTGCTTGTTAACACAAATAGTTAATCAGCCAATCACATGGCAGCAACTCAACGCATTTAGGCATCTAGACGTGGTGAAGACGACTTGCTGAAGTTCAAACCGAGCATCAGAATGGGGAAGAAAGGGGATTTAAGTGACTTTGAACGTGGCATGGTTGTTGGTGCCAGACGGGCTGGTCTGAGTATTTCAAAAACTGATGATCTACTGGGATTTTCACGCACAACCATCTCTAGGGTTTACAGAGAATGGTCCGAACAAGAGAAAATATCCAGTGAGCGGCAGTTGTGTGGACGGAAATGCCTTGTTGATGTCAGAGGTCAGAGGAGAATGGGCGAGTGGTTGGAAATGATAGAAAGGCAACAGTAACTCAAATAACCACTTGTTACAACCAAGGTATGCAGAATACCATCTCTGAACGCACAACACGTCCAACCTTGAAGCAGATGGGCTACAGCAGCAGAACACCACCCGGTACTAGCACCGGACACTTTATTAGGTACACCTTGTACCTAATAAAGTGTCCGGTGAGTGTATATATATGTAAATATATTTAAAAAAAAAAACCTGAAGGATTCTAATACTGATTTGGAGGTTGATTGCCATAGCAACAGTCGAAGCTTCGTAGCATTCTGGTCAGCCCTACTAGTGTCCACATTGAGATCACATTGAGATCCGATGGCTCTGTCTGAAGGGCTGAGAAGCTGAGCACAGACAGACAGCGGTGGCGGTGATCTCTCTGGTCACGGGGGTCCAGTCACCAGAGGAGCGCCGGAAATGTTGAGCATGTTGAGCCCTGCTCCCCCGCCACACACAGTCCGAAAAATGGCACTCGGTACAGCTCTATGCATATATCATGCATATAGCTGCTGTATGTGGATTGAAAATGCCATTGCATTTGTTCAATGTGGTCACAATGTGTCCCTGAACACCTCTGGAGATCGGATTACAATCCGTCCTCAGTGCATTTTGGGTGCATATACACCTGTACTTTCATGTGGTCAAGCATTATCCGATGGCAATCCGATCACCCATAAGGCTTTTTAATGTCAGGTGTAAAAGGGGTGGGATTCATCATCACAGACAAAAGTAGAAGCAGAGCAGCAAATGTTTATGGAAACAGACGTTTTTATTTCTTTCTTTCAATTTTTTCAGATTTACAGTAAATGTAGTGTGCACACCTTCTGCTCAGTGTTATGCCCCAGACTGACAAATCCTGGCGATAATAGCTTCTGTTCATAGCCGCTATTAAAGAGGAGTTGATTATTCACCTCAAGGAGCTTTTTAACATTTTTATTAATTTACTTTTTATTGGGGGAACATTACGAAGCATACAAATCACCAAGCATATATATATATTGTTTTAAATCTGTCACAGCATACTCTCCACACTCTCCTGATTATTTTTGTATGTGCAGTATGTGCAGTATGTACTTTTGTAATTAATCACTCTTGAAAGTGACTTTGCTAGCTCTGAATGTTTTTGATAGAGTTTAATTTCTTGCACAAGGCTAATAATGTACAAGGACATTTTATCACAAGTTAGCTGTTGTTTTTTTCTGGGTATTGCCATGGCTTTTGTTTTTGAGGTGAACTTTTTAAGGGTCGACCTCTAGCAATTTGCTCGTGACGAACACAGTGAGAAATTAGTTCTGGTTAAGGATGGAAGCCTTGTTGTTAAAAAACACATCTGAACCAGATAATCAGTATTGAATAAATATTCTTCTTTGAAGTTACAGATATGTGAATTTGTTCTTGTCTGTTCATTTATTGCTGTGAGCGAGTAGGTGGTGAAATCTCCCTGTTTTCGACAACACTGTCCCAAGTGGCCTTCTTAATCTTAAGCCTTTAGTATCTCCAAACCTCCACCGTCTCTCACTGTAATGAAAAAGACGGCCTATCTCAAGTGAAGATGTAGCTTTTCAAAGCTATATTTGATGTTAGTTTTGTGACATTTTGGGAAAAACATCTTCCTATCGCTTGTGTTGCCCAGGTTTTCAAGTAGACCGTGAAAGCGTAGAGTTGGAGTTTGGATATGTTGCTGCCCGTGGCATCTTCCTATCGCCCGTGGCAACGCAGATTTAAACCCCTGTATTTTTGTGCATTATCCTGAACAGTGTTTTGGTGAATCGATGCCTCTACTTTGATGGGAAAAAAATTGCCACCATCAATGTAAACATTACTCTAACTAAAATGGTAGCGTTGAAAGGCAAACAGTTGGCTTTTATATTAAAACAACACCGGCAAAACTAGAAAACTGACTATTTGAGAAACTAGTCTGTTATCATCAGAAGCCTAATGATACTGATGTCCAAAAGAAGAGCTCCTCCTGGTCAGAGCACAGGTTTGAGCACAGCTCAAGCTGTAGATTGATCTTATTTTGTCTTGTCAAAATGATTGGAGGGAAGGTTTGTGGCTGGAAGGGTTATAATATTGAGCTGCTTGCCAGTTTTTGTAGAATTTCCACTTTAACCAACTCAGAAAGAGAATTATCCCAATCAGATACTTATCAACAATCAGTGAATGTCTGTATGATAACATGACATGCTGGCTCTATAAACTCCATCATTATCTACTACCTGTCTGAAGGAGGAAACCATGGATCATTTGCCGCCTTTTTTTATCAATAACATTGATCATATAAAGTGTAATAGCGCTTCTATTTATGCAATTTCCTTTCCCCTGAATTGCTTTAGGCTGATACCACTGTATTGATATCGTATAGATCGTATAGATACCATGCTTAACAAGAGTTGTTCACCTCGTCCTCATTATTCCCATAAAACTGTTAAGAGAGGTAACTAATCTGCACTCTACTCTGCAATAAAAACTCACCTTCTTCTGGTTGTGTACCAGACATTATGCAGAAGGAACGCTGTCTAGATTTCACAGAAAAACTCTGACAAATTTCCAAACTTGACTTCATTTAAAAAAAACAAAAAAAGTCTCAAGAAAGAGAGATTTTTTTCAATAACAGCAATGATATTTCTGACTCGGGTGCACTCCATTCTGCACTGCTATTAGTTCAGTTCAGTGCATTGTTTGACACTACTGAGCACATGATCCTGTGTCCTACAGGACAAGACAGAAGCCTGGTGTTTCTGGACATGCCTTCGACTAGTTTCCCCCCGTCTGACCAGCAGGACATTGTTGTTTTGTGAATGATTTAACTTCATCAAATGCTAATGATTTCTAGGACCTTTCTGTTTTCTCTGTATATGCTACTTTGGGAACATATTTGATCATCAGGACATCTCTTTTCATACGTATGACAGCTATGCAGATGATGCGTAGATACTATTCAAATCCAATGACGTCAACAAGCTGATTAATACACAACGGCTTATGTACTGAAAGACTGGATGTCTCATGATATTTGCCACTTCTTTTCCCCTTCACCAGTGGCCGACTTAGGCTGTCTGAGGGGAAGAGGCGAAAAAAGTAAAAGGGGTACCAGCGTGCAGGAACTTTTCTAGCATGTAGGGCAGCCTATATGGCACTTCATCATGTTTTTTGTACTGGAAGGGCACCCTAGAGGTCAATTTATTATGTTTTATCAACCACAGGGGCATCCAAGAGGGCAATTTATCACATTTTCCCCACTGGAAGGGCACCCTAGAGGCCACTTTATCTTGATTACTCCACTGGAAGGGTACCATAGAAATAGAAGGCACTTTATCATGTTATATCAACCACAGGGGCATCCAAGATGGCACTTCATCACGTTTTCGCCACTGAAAGGGCACCCTAGAGGGTACTTTGTCTTGTTTTATCAACCACGGGGGCCTCCAATAGGGCACTTCATCACATTTTTCGCCACGGAATGGGCACCCAAGAGGGCACTTTATCTTGTTTTCTCTACTGGAAGGGCACCCAAGATGGCACTTTATCTTGTTTTATCAACCACGGGGGCAACCAAGAGGGCACTTCGTCATGTTTTCTCCATTGGAAGGGCACCCTAGAGGGCACTTTATCTTGTTTTCTCCACTGGAAGGGCACCCTAGAGGGCACTTTATCATATTTTATCAACCACAGGGGCACCCTAGAGGGCACTTTATCATATTTTATCAACCACAGGGGCACCCTAGAGGGCACTTTATCTTGTTTTCTCCACTGGAAGGGCACCATAGAAATAGAAGGCACTTTATCATGTTTTATCAATCACAGGGCTATCCAAGAGGGCACTTCGTCATGTTTTCTCCACTGGAAGGGCACCCTTCACCCTAACATTATGTGTGCCTTAGTGTGTCTAGGTGTTTTTGAATAAGTGTTCAAACTCAGAGTAACATACAGTGCAAAGACATTTGTTCAGTTTTTTGTTTATGAAAAAATCAAAAGTCAATTCTATCTCATAGTAAAAATGTGAGAATTCTGCATGGTGTTATGTCTTTAGCACCTACAGCTACAGTTATGCTTTTTTTTTTTTTTTTACCAGGCTACGATTTTTAAATGGCTGCACTGATGTTTCAGTCGGAGCTGCCTGTGTGCACCTCATCTGGGCATCTGCATGTGATTATTAGTTGCGCTCTATTGCTGTGATAAGATGTGATTTCTCAACAGTTGTGTCTGAGTGTCAGAAACACAGTGATGCTGAACAGGATGGAGTTGAGGTGCCGAATCAATATTGCAGGCAGTAGTGATTGATTTATTACTCTCTCTCTCTCTCTCTCTCTCTCTCTCTCTCTCTCTCTTTCTCTTTCTCTTTCTCTCTCTCTCTCTTTCTCTTTCTATTTCTATTTCTCTTTCTCTTTCACCCTCTCTCTCTTTCTCTTTTTCCCTCTCTCTCTCTCTCTCTCTCTCTCTCTCTCTCTCTCTCTCTCTCTCAGGCTCCACAACGTGGTAGCTTGAGGGAAGTGCTCTGCTTTGCCACAATAACCATATACTGTAGTCCTTCACACTCTGGACAGAGTGGAAAACTGGGTAGTAATTTATTTCAAGTGTTGAATTTAGCATGAGATATCCAGTATGTGCGGTTCAGTTAACAGCTAACCAACCTTTATCTCATGTCTTAATATCACTGTAATTTATGGAAAAGAGAGTGCCATTAAGGTTATATCTCAGTCTATGTATTACATATACAGCGGTTTATTAGAGTGCGGAAGTTAACCGAGTTGATTGTATTTTTCCCGTTTTTCCCACAGTACCTGTGAACTGTTTCATTTATGACTGGAGACTGAGCTACTGCAGCTATTTGTGTAGCAGTTATATTGCTCAGCTTAATTTTCAGAGCATGAATAATGCACACTCACACGTAGATCTGAATTTATGCTGCTGAAAAATGGGTGTCAGAAGAGTGTTTCTGTGAGAGCTTTTGCTTATATTAAGGTTTTGTTTACTTTAGTATGGTAACTAGCACTGGCTTTCAGGATGACCTTTTGTGAAAAATAATGGATAATGGTGAAATGCTACCATACCTATATGAATTGCTTATTATAATAAAAGGCCTAGCTTCTCCCCCCGGGCATGACATTGGAAGTTCAATAAATTCCTCTGTAATGAAAGAAGTCCTATTTAATATTCTAGCACATTATTCAGCACCTAAATGTTATATTTAAGTGACTCTGTAAAATATCACTCTTCAATCTCTTGGTTTTTACTTAAGTGAAGTGCAATATGTGATATTTAGAAAAATGACTCGTGCTTAACCTCCTCCCCTCTTGTGCTCTTGTCTCTTGCAGAAATGTATGAAATTCAATGTGGATGCTCCTATCTGGCGGTCCAAGCAGCGGATCCTGTGTACACTCAACCAGAGCCTGAAGGATGTACTCAACTATGGCCTATTCCAGCCGGCCTACAACGGCAAGGCTGGCAAGTTTCTGGATGAGGAGAGACAGCTAAGGGAATACCCCTTCCCATCCATCGCTCCCGTACCTTACCTGGAGGTAGGTATGGATCATGTGTATGTATGAGGCTTTAAGCAGGAGAGAGCAAGAGGTGGAAAAAGAAGTGGTACTGTACATGCCACCACACCATACATAATCGTTCTGCATGTACCCTATCATCCTCCAAACACAATGCAAGAACACAATGCAGCACCAGCACCACACTGCGTGCAGACACTAGAGTTATCGTCTTCAAAAAAGGCAAGCGTTTGCATTAATTTTGGATTTATTGTATTAATATTTAGCAGTATTTCTTCCACACACACCAAGAGACTGACGTTAACAACAGCTGAGCACCAGACTCTAGCACTAGCAAGCGAGGTTAATAGCATGAGTATATAGTAATGTTGGTTAGTAGTCCAGCCTTGGAAAAAGAGAAGGAGACTGAACAGACATACAAGTAATGTAGGAGTGAACTTCCTTAAATCATGTCAGATTACAAGGCGTGTAACAATACATCGATCTGGAATGATACATCTGAATATATATATAATATATCTGGAACGAACAAAAATCCAATATCATCGATGAATATTGAAAATACCGATACATGTCATCATCTTTAAGATGCACCTTTATTTTGAAATTCTCACTTTATAGTTATTAAAAAGAATAGACTGTTTTTCATTCAAATGTGTGAAAGAGCCCAGCAATAAAATTGTTAAATCCTATTTTAATTACTTTTTGTGAGCGGATACTATATAAATGTCACTGATTGTGTTAACTGGGCATTTGATATCGTCTCATATTGATCGTATTGTGATGAAACTTGTGATTTACACCCCTACAAATTATTATATAACGAGGAGAGTGTATATGCAGCCCCCCCGTATTCAACAACTTCTCAAATTGACATTTGAGGGCCACTGTAGTGGTGCCTCAGGTAATTTTCTTCATATAGACTAGGGATGTAAGAAAATATTCGATATTATGTTTTGTGATACTGTATCGATTCTCAAAAACACTGTATTAGGGATGTGACGGTGAGGAAAATTTCCCACCGGTTAATAAACTTGTGACAACACCGCTGTAACAGATTACATCAGACATTTTTATAAGAAAATATGACGGTCAGTATGTGTAGCGCGCTTTCTTTGATCTTTACCGTCGGGTGGCTGTGTGTCTGACCTCTCCGGTCGAGCTTTCGATGCTGCGCCGCGTACACCGGCTGTGCCGATTACCTCATTAACGTTATGGTTCTCTTATAGCATTGGGTTTAAATCTGAAATATTGCCAAATAGGCGCGTTTGCTTTTCGTTTCGACACCAAATTTCTCTCTGCCATCTCTCGGTCTGTCAACTCTCTCTAGTCCCACGTGTGTGAAATATGACACCTGCTACTCTGAGCTGAGACTTCTTACTAAGCAGATGCATTCACTTTCAGTGTGTAGCGTCCGTCGTCCAACAATGTATTGATAACACGGCGCTGATATGACAAAATTAACTAAATGGGTTTTATTTCTGTAAAAAAAGCAAAACGACGGTGGGGGGTGGTGGGTACGTAATGTAATTGGTGTGTGCCCGACCACCTTGTCGACTACCGCAACGAGACTATACTGTATGTATTTTTAGTTAATAGTTGGTTTATATGCAAAGGATAACTCAGTCAATACTTAATTTCATTTGCAAACAGATGCGCCCTCTCAGTGTACGTGCCCTCTCAAGTAGTGCTATGACGTTGGATGTTACAGGGACTGTGAGAAATGCAAATGCAGATCTTACTGTTCTGATTTCATAAAAATAAAAATATCGTTATACTCTACTTTTCCTAAAGTTAGATTTAAAAAATCGCACTATATTGCCTTGCTTACAGTCACGCAATATATTGAATCGTAACCCCTGTATCATAATACGTATCATATCGTCAAATTTTTGCCAATACACAGCCCTGATATAGACTAAACACACAATGCCTGTTGTAGTTTGTCAACCATCTTATAAGCTATTGTTGTTGAAGAGTATCTGCTATAGTCTTTTTGAAGTTGTCTATATACATAGTTGTGTATGCATCACAGGCTCACACCGCATGTTGGTGTGGTTATGCGCATCATTGTGCATGCAGTTTTTTTTTTTCTGTCATGGTGTGTCAGTCAAATCTACTAGCAATAATACCACGCTCAATGACAGTGTGTTGTCTGCAGCGGCTGTCATCTCTCGGAGATAATTGTCGTGCTTGTCCATCATGGTTTTTTGATCTGAGAGAAACGCAGGCGTATAAAGACGAGTTGCTTTACAAACGGTGGTGTGAAGATTCCTGGTGGTTTTCTGACTGGCCCCTCTTCGTTTTCACTAGTTTTATGACGTGTCAAGATATGAAGAGCATAATAGAGATTTATTTTCCAACTTGAGCCTCAGTATAATGTCAATCTCTGATGCATTGGGAGATACTATTAGTATTAATTGGGGGTTTCAAATTTGTTTTTAACGCCAGTAATTTCTTTAATGCATTAACGCAATTTTCAGGTTGTAGTGGGCTCAGTTTTAAGAGATAGGATGAAGATACAGGCATCATATGAAACTAGAAAAACCTAAGGAATCCATTGGTACCAACCATGTCTACTAGTTCATCGGGAAGGAGGCTAAATAATGCTCCAAGCTTACACTAAATTTTGGCGAGGAAAAACTGGCATAGCCATTTTCAAAGGGGTCCCTCGACCTCTCATTTAATTGGCGTCTGCCAGTGGGGAGTAACCTGTCCCGCCAGATGGTTTGTTACACAGAACCATCTGAGAAGCCGTCATTGGAAACTGTTTGGAAAAGGGCAGGCACTTTCAAAAAACACTTGGCAGGTGATTAGATGAACCATCTGTCAATCAAACTCTTGCCGAAGCCAGTCGGGAGAAGAGGAGCGAAAACATCTTTCCATCAAGAAAAGCCTTCAGTGCTGTTCTTTGCTCTTCTTTCGATGAAGAAATAATCTCCAGTTCTGATATAACTGATGCTATTGCAGCATCTGCGCTAACCTCTTCAGGAGCCGCCATCGTTGTTTTGAAAACAGATTCGCCTCTCCGTATCGTCTCACACACATAAACCACGCCTGTAACTGCAATAGCTCCTCACAGGATGCTGATTGGTCCGTGATCTGGCTTGTCGGACACAAACGCATTACTTAAAGCCTGACGAGATGGATTTTCGTGTGATATGTGATGCTGCGATTCTCGCGTGATCTAGTGACATCACGAGTATCCAGCTGCCGTGCTAGGTAAAGTGGGGAGTGGTGTATGTCAGGAGCATGAGTGACATGCCTTTTTACAAGTCTCATGATGGTATGCCAATAGAAAGGAATATACCATTAAAACAATAGTTAAACTGTATATATGAAGAGGCTACTTGTTTTATCTGTTTTCTGTTTTCATCTCTACCTTTAAGTCTATTGTTGGAAATACAAAGCCTTACAATCTAGCTGAATACAAGTAGGTGTGGGCTGCGATCAGTTTGTGTGTGTGTGTGTGTGTGTGTGTGTGTGTGTGTGAGTGTCCGCTACTCTGTCGGAGCACTGTGTGTGTCATTGATTGACCAGCAGTTATTCCCTGAGGCCTGTGGTGTGTAGAGATGATTGACAGGTTTGGATTAGCAGCTCAAAACCGCTCTGCTCCATCGTGGATTTACCCTGTTGGTGAACACATCGCTGGAGAAACAGACGAGCACACACTAACACACACACGCACACGCACACGCACGCACACACACACACACACACACACACACACACACACACACACACACACACACACACACACACACACACACACACGCACATGAATGCTTGCATGCAGGTGCACACACACACACACACGCTGACTGAAATTCATTGTGAGTCACAGGCAGTGAAAGTTAACATTTTTTAAAGCTATTACAGGCTGTCAGTGTTCAGTAAAAGCTGTCTATTAAACAAGCAGCTTGCAACAAACCTAATGAATGATCTGGCTTTTGACAAGTTGAGAAAGTAAGAAGTGAAAGGACACATATGGTCCAGCTTTGAAATAATCCACTCTCAGTTTTCTACTGCTCACCTAGCTAACTGGTTAGATTTCAGCTCTACAATATGTATTATTTGCATTGCAGATATTTGCCACAATAGTTTTTCCACCTTCTCATTGACTTTTTTACTTTTTCTTGTGCTGTGTTTTCGGCGTTGTGTAATCCAATCAATGTCTAGTCTTCAGAGTTCAACGTTGTTTTACTTCTTTTAACTATTTGATGTACTACATTGATATTTACAATGTGGGGAAAAAACACTTTCTCTCTATTATATTAAAGCAGCAGTAGGCGAGATTGGAGCAAATATATTTAAAAAAAGTTATTTTTATAAAACGGTCGCTATATCGTGACAGTAGTACATGAAACAGGTAACCTGACAAAAATCATGTGCCTCTGTGTCCTCCGGTGCTCCTAGCGGCATCTGAAAGATTTCACAGACCGGATGAAAACAAGCAGTCAGAGCTGATCTGAGGTCTGCTGTCCAGCTGCCGTCTATGAGAGCCGGCTGTCAATCACTCGCGAACTCCGACCAAACGGTCAAATTAGGCAGCACTGATCAAATATGAATCAATATTACGTTACGTTAATGCCTATTTCTCAAATGTTTTCAGAATCATCTTGTAGTGCACGGTTTAGCTGTAAAATGAGAAAGTTTGTGACGCCGCCGCCATTGTGAAATCTGGTGAAGGAACGCCAAGTTCTGGTCACGTGACCGGAGCACAGCCAATAGGAACGCTCTCTCAATGAACTGACCTGTGATTGGTCAAAGTCTGCCGTCACAAGCTAGATTTTCTAAAGCCTGAAAACAGAGCCATGAGGAGGTGCAGAAGTTTAGTTATCTCTCAGAACACTTAAATTACAATATGCTGAAAGGTTATTATGGAATTTATGCCCAATGATGCCAAAAATATACTGCCTACTGCAGGTTTAATATCTGGTTGTCTTTTTCAATTTGTCAAACATGTATGCAATGTCCATCCTGCGCATTTATTCAGTTGAAATTGGAAACTATTTTTATTGTTTTGCATTTCATTTTTTACACTCAAGCTTCAAAGAGCAATAGACGGGTTTTCGAGCAAGATGTAATATGTGGAAAAGATGACAAGTAGGAACGCTGGGAAAAAGATGACAGCCGTGCACAGGGAGATGTTTGGTCCCCTAATGTCATCGCATGGTTATTAAACGAGTCAAAATTTCTCTTTCTGTCTCTCTGCTCCCTCGCTCACTTTCTCTCTCATATGACAAGCCAATATTTGATCAAAATGATTTGACATAGTTTGGTCTGAGGAGCTGATACTGTGTGAAAAAATAATTATTGTTTGTTCTGTGTGAAGTGTTTTTGTTAAGCAGTCAAACACGCAAAAAGAAAGGGTAAAACGTGCTTAGCCCCTTCTGTTTGTTCTGTTTCAGTTCCGCTATAAAAGACGTGTCTACACCCAGACTTACCTGGATGAAAAGCAGCTGTCTAAACTCCACACCAAGGTAAGACCAGAACAGCTGTGCACCCTGTCATCCTGACATCTGAAGAGCTTGTGCTTTGTGCAACCCTCTAAACCGAGTGAATGACACATGCAGCACAAAGACCTGTGGTCAAAGCTTGGTTAGCATGGAGGCCAAGTGGTTACAGCAGATGCTGGGAGGCTCTGCTTAGGTTTTATGTTCTAGTCTTTATAAGATGCTTGGAAAGTGGACCTTGGTAACAGCTCGACTATGTGCGTTAGTTGGTTCATTTGTGTGTAATTAGGCTATGCAGAGCCCTGAGAGCCTTGCACGAGGACAATGTGTGTGTGTCTGTTTTGTGCTGCCATTGCACGTTAAAATGAACAGGTAATCGTCGTTTCACTTATTTCCAGTCATGTGTAACATCCCATCCTATCTTTCTATCTTTTCTCCTATCCTTTGTAATTGCTTCTGTCAAAATACTCAGCAGGTAGCACTGTAATTTTCTTCCGTGTTAAACACATAATATCCTGTCCTACAGTACTCAAACATACAAACTAGAGTGGAACACAACGTGGCATATAAAGCAGCACTGATTGATATATTTTTTCCTCTTGTTGAGCACCAACACACTCGTGTTTTATTGTGAAAGTAAGGCAGACTGGACATTTAAAGGTGCTAAATCCGAAATTCAGAGCATTTGTGTTGCCTCCACGCGGCTCTCAACATGGCGACGGCTGAGTCGGCAGCTAGCAGCTAACGGTGCGGACAGTGAAAACGACGGCAACAGTGCTGACAGAGCTAACAATGTTTACCTGAGGGGGAACTGGAGAGTGGGTGCTATGCTTCCATGACAACACCGGCGGTCGGGACGGTGTTATCAGCTGTGAGTTAGCCAGTGGGGCACGCACACATGCATTAATACGCACTTAAAGGAACGTACGGCCGGCCAAGTGATGTCAACAAAGTGCGGAGAAGTTCAGATTACAACACACACAGAGGGAGCGTGACTTCATTCTCTGCTCGGGACGCCATTACTCCTCTTTACATAGTTGTTTGCTGCTATATTAATGCTCTGAATGTCGTAACCTTTAAGAAAAGGCTAAAGCAAAGTTCAAAGTTGAAATTAATTCAATTATATTGACAAAGTCTGTATAAAATTTGATCTCAGATCAGGTTGAGAATATCTGTATCAGACATTTGTGTAACGGTTTTGTGTATTACTGACTAGATATGAATAGACACAGAAGGCAACACAGTTTCAGTAAAATCAGTCTCTACTTGTTGGATAGGCAGGCTTCTACGCAGCAACAAAAAGGCAGTCCAAACTGGCAAACGGAAGCAAAGAGGCGACGCTGGCAGACGTGGTCGAGGGCAGGCAGGTGGTCACAAACGCAGATACAGAGCTGCAGAATAGGGACAAAGACTGGCACAGGAAGGCTATTGAGCAACCTAGACAATCTGGCAGAGTGTGGATACCGGCTGGGCACTGCATATACTATGAATAATGGAGTAATGGAGACTCTGAGCAGGTGAGCAAGCAAGTAACTAATCAGTTGATCATCTGAAGCTGGAACTCAGTGGGGACGACTAGTGGACAGGTGAGGAATGGCAGGTCTGAAATACCAGGAGATGTCAGTAAGTAGATGCAGATGAGGCAGATAGAGATGCTTGTGTGTGTGTGTGTGTGTGTGTGTGTGGGTGTAATAAGTGGAACAGACAGCAGAGAGAATTGAATGGATTTGCATCAAA
The DNA here is from genome assembly GCF_015220745.1 of Sebastes umbrosus. NCBI lineage: Eukaryota > Metazoa > Chordata > Actinopteri > Perciformes > Sebastidae > Sebastes > Sebastes umbrosus. The sequence continues at coordinate 13,073,048 of NC_051272.1, forward strand.
CCTCATCAGAGGGCAGGAGATTTACTCTGGAGAGAATTAACTGTCAGTTGTGTGTTTTTGTGTGTTGGAGAGAACAATAGTGGCGGAGTTGCTGTTGCTTACAAATCGTGGAACTGCAGTTTTGATCATTTATGCATCAGTCAGTCCTTTTCATCCTTGTGATTGTCAAAAGCCCATTTTCCAATTTCAGCTCAACTTCACTGAGAAAATAACATTTTACTTTTTCAGCATATGCTGATTTTGTCGAACATTACTGAACAGGCTGCTGCATCACATGATCATCTGATAAATAAAATACCATTAAGTAAGACCACAAAGTAAGCTGCTATCATCCCTTATGTGTGACTAATGTTCTTAGATATGCTTTTCTGTTTAAAGGCTGATTTAGCTTTGTAGTGAGCTCCATACAATATATCCCATGAAAACATTTCATTAGGATGTTAACCCTCTGAGACCCACAATACACCTGTTTTTGTCTTTTTTAGGGGGGGTACAGGGGGTCTTTAGGGGGAGATAGCAGGTGAACAGTAGATGTCACATAGACGTGTTGTACATCATCTGAAAGTTGGGAACCTGAAGATTAATTTGAGATGCAGCTCAACACTGTGTGTCAAGTTGTTCTAGTCATAAATCAGATATAAACATGAATTAATAAATAAATAAATTACTTAATTAAAATAAAATGAAAGTGTATAAGGGCTTAGAACATTATGATCGAAGTATATGATGGTCATCTCTATATTCTATTATATCTCATAAGTTGTTGCAGCAATTTTTGGGTTGATATAATTTGTTACACAGATTTGGTGCTAAATTTAACCTTTTTTTTTTTTTTTAAACCAATCGAGAATTGATAAAAGTGATCAATAATTCCTCCTTATGTTCTTGAAACTGCTCATAAACCCTCTTACTGTCAATCTACCTAGGAAAGCATCTGAATGCTCTAGGTCTCTAGTTTGTGGTTGTAAAGGTTCATGAGGCTGTGATTATCCTAGAGGTCACCACAGGTCATTTTATACAGAGAGGTCAAGTTTAAAAAAATTAAATGAACAATGAAATGTCTACTATGGGGACTAACATCATCACACATGAATATAATTGGGCTCATTGGATCCACAAGAGTCTCAGCTTTACAGTCATACCTAATTAACTGTTTAGGGACCCCAGTATGCAGAAATATTCAGATACAACATTTTAGAATAGGTGAAAATAACTAATTTATACTGCATGCAAAAAACTGCATTGTCTTTGCCCCAAACTGAATGTGATTATCACAAAGTGGGCATTTCTGTAAAGAGGAGACTTGTGTGTACCCATATAACCCATTTTCATTCACATATATCTTGAGGTCAGAGGTCAATGGACCCCTTTGAACATGGCCATGCCAGTTTTTCAAATTTAGCCTTCATTGCACCTTCTCTCTGGCTCTTTGCTATCATAGTTTGAGGAACTAGACTAGAGTGCCTAGCAAACATTGGGTGGTTCAAGACTATTCATTAGCACCTAGTAGCTCCTTTTTTTTGTTGTTTTCATTTCTGTTTTTAGTGAAACGGGCATCTGAAATTGTACAGTTAGCATTATTGCTGCATTGGTGTCTGCTGTTTGTACAGTTGTCATGGAAATAAATGCAGCTGTCTTTTGACTGCCTTTGTATGTCTCTCAGCTGCTTTCAACTAAAGAGCACACAGGATAACAGCACTTCACAACAATCAGTCTGTGAAATGTGAGATGTGAAATGTGAAATACATGTACACTATGGCCTTTTTCTGCCACAGACCAATTCCCTGTGAGAGACTTTTCAACATTTATTTGAACATTTGGAAAGTAGAGGCCAAAGAGTGGCCTGTTTTGGGAATCCATGGCTTCGTCCTGGATGTGTGTGTGGGACATCTGAAATGTCATTGGAGAGAGGGGACTTTGAGTTCATTGTTGGGTTATTCTGTCCAGCTGCTGTATATTCATGGACAGTGAGTGTTTTCTTGCTGTGTACTTCTATTGAGAGTGTCAGAGAGAAGGAGAAATAGTGAATGAGAGGGAGATGCAGGAAAGCTGTGATGAGAGGGATGAGTCACACTCTCAAATATTGTCTCTTGTCTAACCAGTCTGGTGTGAGGTGCCGCCGTCTGCTACTGTGCTACATCGCTATGATATTATTACTCAACCAAGATCAGTTTCTGCCCAGCTGCAATTTAGGTGGTGATTTCACACAATACATCTTCTATAAAGAGATGATTTGTTGTGATTGGCCTGTCTCACAGGCCAGTAGACGTGGAACTGGTAAAAGTCTTAAACGGAGAAAAGAGTGTGAATCACCCGACACTATCTCACTGAGAACAAACCTGAATGCATGAATGGGTAGTGAAAGCCAACGTGTTGTTTGAGCTATTTTTTTTTTTTTTTCAAGCAGTGAGTAATCCAGGACAGCTGTGTTATTGGAGAGAATGAAGGTGGTAATTTGTCAGTACGAGCTCCAGAAGCAAATTCTTGTTTTCCTCTGTTACTAATCAACACAGAGACACCAGTCATTAAAGGAGGTGTATCAGGTCAAATATCTGTCACAATACATGTATTTATAAAATACTGGTGTTATGTCTGTTTGTAAAATATTATTTTGCAGATTTGGTATTTCTTCAACTTTTCTCAACATGGGTCAAACACTTTCTCATTTTACAGCTAAACAGTACAGAACAAGATGTTTCTGAAACATTTGAAGCGAGAAATAGGCATTACAGCAACAGAATATTGATTCATATTTGATCGTCGCTGCCTAGTTTGACCGTTTGATCGGAGTTGGCGAGACGGCTCAGAGACGGCAGACTCCAGCTCGGCTCTGATTAGTTGTTTTCTGTGAAATCTTAGGAGCACCGGAGGACACAGAGGCACATGATGTTTTTCAGATTACCTGTCTCACGCACTACTGTCAGGATATAGTGAGCGTTTTTAATCATATTTGCTCCATTTCTATCCACTGCTGGTTATATATCTGTAGCAGTACTGTAGTATGCAAATTATTCAATCATGAATGTTAAAGGCTTTTTACAGGTCTAGTCACTGCTAATAAAAACAACATGTTCCCTTGTGATGTTACAAAGTAATGGAACATTGATGTTTGCCCCCCTCTCTGTTTTTTTTCTGAATGGCAGATATGCTTTTGTTGCATAATGACTTCCAGGGGGTAAAGAGGGAAATCCTGTTATAGTGACTCTTGCAGCCTTGGCAGTCACGATGTTCACTATTCATCCAGCAGCACGCTGCCCTGTTAGGCAGAGGTCAAGCATTAGCCTACTTTTGCTGGTATGGAGCTCATTAGCCGCAGGCTAAAGTTTGAAATGAGGTCATAATTGATAGGATTTTCCCATTCTCCCCCCCCCTCTACATCCGACCCAACCAGACCTCTTCACCCTGAAACTGTCCTGGTTAACCACGCAGGGGGGCTGCACTGAACATTTACATAGTGTACTCTCAGGGGGAAAAAAGAGTGCATGTGTGTGGGTGTTTGGTGTAGGAGGTCGGCCATGTGATGGACAGGGCTGCAGAATGGGTGGCTTTCTTGCAGTGTGACAAAGAGCCTCCAGTGATAGAAACTACCCAAGGCCTTTTTTTCTCAGTCCTTTAAGCAATTTATTCAAACTGACTCAATGATTGTTGACTTAATTTTACTCACTCCAGCTGTATGATGCCGTCAGTATATTGAGTTGCCATTTTAAAACAGGACACCGTGTTTATTTATGGCTGCACATCAAAGGGAAATATTTAGCGCTGCAACTAACGATTATTCTCATTGTTGATTAATCTGTTGATTAATCGATTAATTATTTGGTCTATAAAATGTCAGAAAATGGTGAAAAAATTCAATCAGTGTTTCCCAAAGCCCAAGATGACGTCCTCAAATGTCTTGTTTTGTCCACAACTCAAAGATATTCAGTTTACTGTCATCGGAGAGTAAAGAAACCAGAAAATATTCACATTTAAGACGCTGCTATCAGAGAATTTTTACTTTTATTCTTAAAATAATTAATCAAACCGATTAATCAATTATCTAAATAGTTAATTTAATACATAAATGTATATATCATTCATCCACTTTTCAGAGTGACATGTTTAGATCAAGATCACCTACTTTCTTGCTGTCTTATTTATGAGGAGCAGAGTACTAATGATCCTAATCCTACGTATTGATCAGTTTAGATGTATGTGACCTTGTGAGGAAATCTTCATACACATCTCAGACAGTTTAAAGTTGACTGGACTGTTATACTTTTGCAGCCAGAGTAAGTATAAAAGATGAGATGGTTGGATGGATAGAAAGATAGAAAGATAGGCTGTATATATGAATGAAGGCCCTGGGCATCGTGGCTGTAGAGATGGCTAAGAAGGGGGTTGGTTGGAAGAAACTAAAGAGGCATGTACAGTAGTGGAGAGCATTTAGTAACGCACTATTTGGTAATGTGGTCACAGACTCCACAGAGCACACTGCTAGAGTGAGGGCATTTCCATTGTGCTAATATCATAAACCAGTTGAGAAATTGCACACAATATCAAAATATAAAATGTGCTCACTATTTGGGTTAAAAATGATTGTTCAGTATGATTCATAAGCTAAACTAATGCTCACATCTTGCCAAGTTTTTTTGATAGTGTCCATGTGTGGGAAAGCATAATTCACAAAAGGCTCCCCCAGAAAAACCTATTGCAGAGTAATGCTATTCCTCCTACACCCAGGCTTTGTATTGCAGCTTATTGTATTTATGAATGAGAATTCCTGCATTATTTTTCAATTTACAATGAAACCACACAGAGAATGAAGAGCTCATTGTAGGTGTGATATTGTTCTGAGATGCCAGATCCCAGTGAGCATTTGCACAGAGCCTAAACCCTCCTATCAGTGCAAGGTTATTGCTGCTGCAGCCATCATGAAATTTGATGTGGGATTTCTGCATAATACACACACACACACACACACACAACATGCACACACATACACACACACACACACACAGCTGCGTGGAGCAGGATGAGAGAATATTTCCAGTGGGGAATCCCTCACACACAAAGCTCCCCTTATGGATAATCCCTTAAAAGGAAGAGAAATGTAGTACTTTGAAATAGTAGAGACATATCTGGGTAGAAACAACAACATGCATGCTCACACACACACACACACACACACACAATTGAAACAATATTTTCCCAATTGTAGAAAGCGTGGCTCAGCTGACGTTGTTTGTGTTTCTAATTTGAGATACGGTATGTGTCTCTGTGTTTTTGTGTTGATGTGGGACACGTGTACATACTGTGCATGTGTGGTGTAAATGGGGTTATTTGTACAAACAGTTTGCATTTAAATGAAACCATATTTTCAGGAAAACACTCGGATACAAAACCATGAGCGTTAGTCAATAGTGATAAAGCTCCCACTGTCCTGGAACACTTGGTGTGGACTGTGATAACAGAGACTGCACCAGCGTCCTACAGCATTTTTTATGTCTATGTCCCATTCTTTTCTTTATTTCCTCTCACTTTAGGTATCCTTATCTTTCCTCGCCTCGCTTCTACACCCCACCCACTTTCCCTCTCATTTTCTCTTTCCCCTCTCTCTCCTCCCTCCATTTTCCCTCCCTCTTCTGTCACTCTCTCTCTCTCTCTCTCTCCCCACCCTCCCTCTGTTCTCTCCAGCATCCCTGCAAAATCACCCCTTCCCATCTCTCCGTCTGTGCATGCACAGGAGTCAGGAGTGTGTGTGCGTCTGCGCTTTTGGGGCGAGTGTTTGTGTGAGTGACCATGCGAGTGTGCATGTGCTACTTTGACAACACGAGAGGTAGTGAAGGAGAAGGAGAAGGAGAGGAGACGAGGAGGAGGTGGAGGAGGGGGACTGGATATGGCCATGTGGATGATGTTTTGGCACTGGGACTGTAGCTGACCTACGGGAGTGCGCGTGTGACGGGGAGTGTGTCCGTGTGTGAGTGAGATGGGATCCGCTCTGGGCAGGAGACAAGCAGCCGAGAGGAGAGGAAGAAAAACTAAAGAAGCCAGGAAGGCCAGACTCAATAGTAAGGTACCCCAATAGCTCTCATCATCTCTTTAATATAATTTGATCATTATCTCTGGCGTAAAGGCGTCTTTTTCCTCTTCTGTCTCTCTGTTTTTCATACTTTCTACCTCTAATTATTCCCAAACACTCCCCAACTCATCCCTGTCTACCTGTCTGTGCTCTCTCTCTCTCTCTCTCTCTCTCTCTTTCTTTCTCTCTGGCTCTCGTTCTGTTGTTATGCTCTGCTGCATGTTAGCTGTGTGAAGAGCTGGTGCAGTCTTGTCTGAAACCTTGACAGAATGCTAATGTTTCTCTCTGCACTGGTTCAGCTGCTAACTGTAGGCTTGGATCACTGTGTCTGTTTGTGTGTGCCTGATATGTCAGAGGATGTGTGGATGTTTGTGTCGAGCTGTGGCCAGTGTGAGTGGTTGTGCAGTAAGTAAGGCAAACATATTTGTGTGTCTGTATGTGGCAGATATTCCTGTATGCAGGTGTGTGTTTGCACACATGCGGGTGCACGTGTGTATGGAAATGTGTTTATGCGCTCACGTGACAATGTGTTTGTGCCAGTGGCTCTCTCCAGGACAGAACTCGCCTTGTGGTTTTAACTGTCTGTTACCATAATGCTCCGCTTGTGTCACATTGCTGCCATGACCTGCTATTGATGCTCTCTGATGGAGACGGCCTCACCTAATGTGTGTTCGTGTTGGAAAGAGACAAAGCTGCAAAGAGCTGAAAAGAAAGCACACAAGCTGGGCCACAGCGGGCAAACTTGTTAAGCTAAGTAACTGCCCCATACAGTATATTTTGTGTGAAGCTCCGCTGAGAGTCTCAGAGCTGTCAGTCTCAGTCAGTGAGCGCTCAGCAGGTGGCAGCCGTCAACAAGATGCCCTGTGGGCAGCTTGACCTGAGCTACTGCACAAATGGGCAGCCTGACCTGCTCTACAAAATATCCCACACAAACATGTCCTCCATGTGTCCATTTGGGAAAATGAATACAGTATAGAATCTCTCTAGGGATGCTAATTTTGAGAACATTTTAACCGTTAACAGACCGTCGTTAACCGATTATTATTATTATTATTAACCATTAACCGACAAGATTAGTGCGTCACATGCAGCGGTGCGCCAGCTGTAGTGTATGAGCACAACAGACAACTGAGTTCCCAATTCACCCCTCCGGGAGCGTCAGCAGCCACGCTGCTGCGTGCATTGTCGAGGACACATGCAGCCACTTTCCCAGTAACTCTCCACCGCATTATTTGGTTTAGTTTAGCAGGTTGTCAGCTGTGTGTCTGCTCGGTGTAACGATACTAACGATAGCGAGTGTCCGAGAAACCGTGTTTGTGTTCATGCTTGTTTCACAGCTTAAGTGTTGCCGGTGGCTTCATGCCCGCCGTAGTCACACACATACTGTCTGTCAGCCCAGTGTAACGTTAGCGAGTGTCCGACAGACCGTGTGTGTGTGGCGGCGGTGAGTTTGGGGTTGTCGGTGACGTTATAGCTGTGAATGAAGCTGTAGGAGTGTGTGTACAGTTTATTTGTTGGTGAACAAATGCTACAACTCCTCAAGACCCAAGCCAACTTCCTGTATCTAGCATCTTCGACTCTGACTCTCTTAAGGTGGGCTGTTAAGGTGGACCCGCTTTTCTCCTTAAACTGACAAGGCACTCCTCTGATAGCATTAAAGGGTTAAAATTCTTAATGTCGGTTAAAAGGTTAACATCCCTAAATCTCTCTGATCTCATTTCCAGTTCTACGTGTCCTATCTGTTGTTTTGTAGCTTTATTTTTCATGTGCTTACAAATCCAGCTATTGAAATAGCCATTAAAAGTACACACTGCCCTAAAGTGTGAATTGTGTTCTTTTGTTTTGGCCTGGCTTGTCGTGTGTAGGGCTGTCCCGAGTAACATTTTTTGGGCTTCAAAGCTTCGGTGAGAAACATTTGAAAGTATTCAAAGCTTTATTGAGGCTGAGATGTTTTTCTGTCTGTCTGTCTTCATCTCCCCCGTTTCAGTGCTGCTGCCGCACTACTATACACACACACACACATTTACACACAACAAAGAGCGATTTAAGTCTGAGAATAGCTAATAATAATTCATGTTGAAAATTAATAATTTGGGATTATTCCTTATTTCATGGGCTATTTGGGGATTTATACATTATTATTACATACATACACTGCGCTACCCTAATGTGTTTGTCTCATTTTTCGCTTAACCCGAGTAGGGTATGCATGTGTGTATGTGTGTGTGTGTAAGAGATATAGAGACAGTGATTAGACAGATTAGAAAGAAGGAATTGATTATGTTGTTTTCGGTGTGTTCTGAAACCAGGCCATGTAGAAACTATAGCCCCCGGGCTCTTCATAACACACCCTAGAAAGCTCTATGTGCGTCTCTGCTTGCAGGTATTGCTAATGTTAATTTTTTGGGCTCTGTTTTGTGATTCATGTTATGTATTATCAGTCAGTGCAGTAGAGGAGAAAGGGAGAAATACTGTATGTTCTCCAGAGCACTCTACCTTAAAGGAACAGTGTGTAACATTTCAGGGGATCTATTAATAGAAATGTAATAAAATATTCATAACTATGTTTTCATTAGTGTATAATCATCTGACACTAAGAATAATTGTGTTTTCATTAGTTTAGAATGAATCCTTCATATCTACATAGGGAGCGGGTCCTCTTCACTGAGTCCTGCATGTTGCTCCTTCATGTTTCTACAGTAGCACAGAACGGACAAACCAAACACTGGCAAACTGGCTCTAGAGAGAACCTTTTGCGTTTTTACGTTACCTGAAAGCCACCGTAGTTCTCAGACACGCTTGTGAAATTGCGGTAACATGAGCCGCAAAGTGCAAAACCGTGGTACCGCCAGCTGCCGTCTGACTTCCGTTGCTCCTAAAGTAGGGTTATTATGGTAAGGATGGCCTCTGAGCGAAGTGAACGGCGTTACCATAGTTTTGCACTCGGCAGCTCACGTTCCCACAGTCTTGGAAATGGAGGAGTGAACGGAGGGGTACTCAGTTGGTTGCAAACTGCAACCACACCGCTAGATGCCAACAAATCCTACACACTGTACCTTTAAAGCTGAGATCAGATAAAGTAAAATTAGGAAGTAGGCTAAATCACAAATTTGGTTAAAATGTGTTGCTCTAGTCTTAGAAGAACCACATGCTAAAATAAGGTTTAGTGACGACGGGCAACAAGACAAGCAGAAGTTGGTTAAATCCAACAATTTCCCAGTTGGTCCTCCTCCAGATCTCTGACATCTGATGCAGTCACCTCCACATTCTCTACTCATTACGCATTATGGCTCATACTATACAGGGATTTCTGTGGTGGATGACAATAATGCACACCACAGCCGCATGCCTACACTGTTAGAATGAACAAATGCATCTTATTATTTCATGTTTGCAGATAATGTAAACCCAACAAAAATACATTTAGCTGGCATAACGCTCCACATACTTTCTGCTTTTTTTGTGTGTGTGTTTTGACAAAAAGTGGAGGTACCATATATTGTGCATCCATCCATCTATTCAACTGAACTGGAACTTGCTGTTTGGTCTTGATGATGCTACACATCATTGCACAAGTTCGTTTCACGATAAAGAAATGACACATTGTATAGTTCTTGCTCCATACAGTATAACATCCCACCAGCAAGAGACTCCATCATTCAAGGTCAGGCAGTATGAATAGATGACTGTAGAATAGGATGCCAGAGGCATAAAGTACAATAGAGTTCTAATAATCATCTGGCTGAATAAAAACACCACCCACATACCCCCTGCCTCAGCCTGGAGCGTGCTGGCTGCCCTCTTCTGTTCTCTCTCTGTAGCCTGTAGGCCCGTTTGTAGCCAATCAGTCAATAAATCAATGTTATTTAAAGTGGAGAATCACAGCATGGTCCCAATACACTTAACAAAAGAGTACATAGAACAAAGCATACAGCAAGCAACACAAATAATTAACATTAAAAGTAAAACATTAAAAACATCTATGTTAAAAGGATGTTAAAAGGGTGATGGACCTGAGTTCTGGGGTAGGCTGTAATGAATACAAAGGACAGAATAACATAATACAATTTAAGATAAAAAGATTATCATTTTAAAAACATCATTTTAAAAACATTAATGTTTAAGAGACAAAACATTATCATTTTAAAAACATTAATGTTTAAGAGTTGATGGACCTGACTAAGCTCTGGGGTAGGCTGTAATGAAGTAAATTAAAGATTTCAACTGATCGTGCTTCTTTAACAAGGTTCAAATGCAAGGGAGGATCATTTCTTTGCTATATTTTCAGCTGTATTTTGTTAAGTGTTGCTAGGCTGAGCTCCAGTTCACCTTCGGTCTGTTTAGTTGTGTTCGGTCCTCTGGCTCTGTCCCCATACTTTCTGCCTGTCTGTGTCCTGGTGTCAGTTTGTGTGTCTGTCTAAAAGCACATGACTGGACCTGATTCAGCTCTTTCTTTCTCTGGACTCTTTGATTCTGATGACAGCATGCATTCCCCCTGCTTACAAACACACATAGTCATGCATACAAACAGCAATAGAGCCCTATTGTCATATTTCATGTGGACTGTAACTTAGACTGCACACTGACATTTAGTCATTACTCAAAAATCTATCTTTTGAGTATCAAACAACCCATGTGGAAACTGTGACACCTGGTCAGCTTGCATTCACGAACCATTAATGCAGTTCATGGTAACCACCATTTTTGATAGTGCCGTAGTGGAAAATGTCTGATTATATCCAAAGAAACTTCTCAAACCACTTCCGTATCAATACCAACCTCTCCATCATCCGTCTACACTTTTTCCATCTCAGTCCTCACACATAAACGTTGCCTTCCGTGCAAGCAGGTGCACCCGAATCCATTTGAACTTCCATGATCACAGGCCACATAATGAGAATATAGGGCTCTATTTCTGTGAACCCTTCAGCTCGGCGCAGATTGCAGTCAAGTGCGCCCTGCTCAGCTTGTCGGGGGGGCGTGCCAAGCAAACTTGTGGTATTTTCGTGGCCAGCCTCACCTGGCATACCTTACACCTCACACTTACAGAGCGGGATCAGACAGAATATAATTATCATACATTATAGGTGGCCGCGGTATAGAGGCTGTGACAACCGCGGCCAATCACATTTGCTACTTTCATCCCCTTTAAAAAACACGGCAACACTTTGACCAGACTCATTAAAAAGAAGATTGCATAGTTGTTCTGTGTTTTGGATGGAGACATCAGGAGAAGACTGGCAGGAACGAACTGTCCTGAGGGAGTTATTAGCGGAATGTTGTAATTGATCTGCGATTTTTTCATGGTGCACACGGTTCACAGTGTGCCTGTTGATTTGCAGTAGAAACTGCAGAATAATTAATCAAAATGACAAGTTTGATGTGTACATAAGCACTGTGGTTTCTGTGGTTACTTACTTATTACACAAACTTGAACCAGCGGATCCGCCGTGTGCAATTGTGGCTTGACAGTGCACCACACCAGAGACTGCAGATGGACCAGATACCTGTAGAAAGAGTCACCAGAGGAAAGGCCCTCCGTTTAGACTACCTACTTGCTTTAATGGATTACAGAGCTGAGAATCACTCATCCATCTTTATTATGTCTCGAAATAAAACTAATGAAATAAAGATGAGAAGATGAACAAAAAAAGAAACAGGGAGTGTGATTTTAGGGAGATTTATATGATAGTGACATCACCAAATAAAGTTGCCGAAACATTATGGAACATAAAGATTTGCGTTGCTCACACGGACATGGGCTGACGTGGAATTGTGACAAGGATATGTTTGGGTCTTTTATACTCCGGGCGGGTTTCTCCTCGAGGCAAACCGCCGTTCTCAAAGCTCGTCAAAGTTCATTGTTAGAAATATATGAATATGCACGGACAGGCGAAAACCTGCTACACAGAACTCCCTCGAAGGGCCGTGTCTGAAAGGCGTGACATCACTTTGGCCATGCGGACACTCGCTACCCTTCTGAGCTCTCGACCTGCTACAAGCAGGCGGGCTGCGCAAGACACACTCGTTCTTCGCACCAAAATTGCAGTGCACGGCTTGATTGTCATCGCCACACTCTCTACCGCGCCTCTCCTCCCACTGGGGCACACGGCGAGATACCAAAATACAAAATTGGTGCAGTTAATAAGCTCAGTGCAGGACAAGAAAAATACCAGTTAGCCAGTGGGACACTGTGTTCCGCGCCCTGCGCCAACACGAAGGTGGAGCCCATAGAGAGATAGAGTGGTATCACTGTAACACCATGCATAAACGGTCTGCCTTTCATAGAGATATTGCTTGTGTGTGTGTCTTTGTGTAGTCATTAACACAAATCTGCACATTTAAATGTGTGTGTCCCTGTTTATGCCAATGCCTTCTTTTTTTGCATTAATGGGTTGGCAAGTATAAGCCAGAGCTCAATTGTACTGATGGAAGAGACGATGCTGGACAAAGCCATGCTGCCAGTGTGGCCAGGAGGGTGGGTGGAATTGGTTGAGCGTACAGCAGAATGTGTTTGGGGGTCCACATACAATAAGCCTGCGCTCTGCATGTTTGTGAGTGCGTCGATGAGTGGGGAAAGAGGCCGTGGCTTTGCCGTGCTTTGTTCCGGCCTCTAGCCAACCCTAACAGAGCTACCTCAGTCTGTCCCGCCTGCCCAAACTGTAGTTCATCAAGAGGAATACTAGACATTTTACAGAGCGAAGACAAATCATCAAACCAGTGCTTCTGAAAAGGATTACTCAGGAGGCACCATGCTGCTGCGATCAGAGAGAGCTACGAGGAGCCGGGCAACAGAGGTTAGACTCAACACACTACCGCTAAAATGACTCATGACATCAAGAGTAAATGCAGGTTATCGTCACAGTGTGGCTATGTCTTCTGACACTGTTCTTATTTAGATACCCATATAGAAAGGAGGTTTATAGTAGTTTATTGTGAAGCAATTTGTTTGTTTGCCTGCTTTGAATTTTCTGGACGTCAAAGTTTGTGGCTTGGCATTTACTTTAAGTTCACATGTTGAACTGGTTGGGTGCGTATGTGAACCAGTGCTGTCACAATACTGGAATTTCGAACTTCGATACGATACCTTGAAAAATATCAGTATACTATATCATTTTCAATGCCAATTGGCACAACATTGAGGGCATAAAATGTTTTTATTAAAAGATTAATAGCTGTGTTTGTAGAGACGAGAGAGCAGAAAGTGCAGCTGGTACTACCTCGTATTGATACTGTGAAAAAATGAGTGTTGAAACGGTTTCAAATACGCAGTATTGATATTTATCAGTACTTTGATATTTTTGACAACACTAATGTGAACTTCATTCGACTGCAACTGCTGATTTTTTCTACTATTTGGTGCATGAATGACAGATTTTAACTCAATAGGAAATAACTGATCACATTTACTGAAGACTGCTTTGACATGACCAAAGTTACAGGGACTGTATCAGATCAAATTGTCTGCCCTGTTGTTTCTCATTTTATTATGTGGTTTAAAAAAGCAGAGATAGCCCACATAATAGGGCAACCATACTGGTATGTGCATGCTGTGTCAGCAGATGGCATGTGTGACCATTATGATAATATCTCATGTGAACTAAGACAGCTGTGGGACTGGGCTTCTTTCTAAATCACTAGAGAGGTGTAACATTTTCATGATGTGCAAAAACATTTACGGCCAATGATGTGTTGGATGTTGTTGCTATAGTAACCGCAGCCCCATCACTGAATATTTTTTTTTACTGCACTCATGCATCATAAATAAAATGTGTGTTGTGTGTGCTAAATTATGAATCAGTAAGTGTTTGTGTGTGTGTGTGCATGAGTCCAATACATTTCATCCTCGAGCCTCCAGTGCGTTTTCATGTGGTGTTCGTTTCCCCCTAAGCTTAAGAGTGTATCAAATTACTCCGAGATTTATTTTTGCTGCGATACAGTAAAGGTTGAAGATTCCCCTCACAGAAAATCCTATTTCTTGGGATCAAGTCCGTACTCTGTCATACAGCGTGTTGGTCTTTTTGTAGCTGAGAGCATTACTCTTTAAGCCTGTTAGGTATGGATATTGGAGATTACTTAAGCTCTCGCTCTCTCAGACAAACATACTGTAGGCTGAGGTCCAAACAGACGTAGATAGAGGCAGAAGTGCTTATAGACACACACACAGAGATAAAACACAGAGGCACCAATCTGTTCTAACAGGCGTGAGACGCTCTGTGTCTCTGAGGGGAGTTTAAACACCCACATTAAACCAACGAGGTTAATTAATATGTTCTTTTATTGGACAGATTTACTAAATACACCAGTAAGATATAATGTTATTGTTAAACGTACACTCTGCCTGTGGGTGGTGGGTTTTTAAAGGAATACTCCACTGTTTTGAGTGTCAGACACACTGAAGGCTTAAAAAGTGACTCTGTAAAGTTGCTCCCTTGTGGAGGATGCAGCAGTAGTTAGCTTGGATTAACATTGATTTTTAATAGTGAGTTATATTCACTGCAATAAAAGTGGTCTGAAAGCATCCATAGAAACCTTTCAAACCACTCCTGCACCACGTTGTTGCCCATCAAATTTACTCAGCATGTCATTCATCAGTCATTATTGTGGCAAATGTGCCAAAATGTGGTTATGTCAACCTCCCAAATCCCACAAGAACACAAATTCTCACATGCAACTACTCCAAAATAATAATGGACAGCCATCAAAAACAATTTGGCTATTGTGAAATACTGTATGTGTGGAAAGGCAAAATATTAGACAAAACAAAAAAAAAGTTTGGGTGAAATCGTAGATAAACTCTGCAGAGAAAGTGAGAATGAACTTTGTAAGAGCGAGGTGAACTTCAGCTGAGCTTTTTGCAGCTAAAAACTGGATGAGCTAGTTAACAAATTAATATTCTCATGGCACGCTACACTGTTTCTTTTTGCTCTCTACTTTCACCCACCTTCTTTATAATTGTTATTTGTCGTGTGTCAAATTGAGAGAGAATGTGTAGTTATCTAACTGGTTACAACATGAATGTACTGAGCAGCGTCTGAAATTAACTTCTTTTCACTTCCTGTCACTGGCAGGCAAGTATTTTTTTTATCTGCCACACAGAAATTGTATCTGCCACTTTTGAAATCTATGCGCTTAATGAAAGAATAACATTTTTGATCTGATGTCATTCAACATTGATATATTTTAAATAACAAACATATGCATGGTAAATTCCAGAGTTTGAATTACACTGCAGCTTCAGTGGGAGCCCTATTTTTGGGGGGGTGGGAGGGTACTGTACAAAGTATTGTACTGTACTTTGCTATTGTCATCTCTAGTAGTTATTTGCATAAAAACACACAGTTCAGATGGTTATGATTATTTAAATATTTGCTATGATTAAAAGAAAATCTTGGCATCAGTAGTCTTAATGATGTTATAAGCCGCTTAGAGCTAGTGTTAGAAATTTAAACAGGTGATAAATCTCTCTCTGATATCTATTTTATATTGCTGTGAAAACATCTTCACACAACTGGATTTATTCAGGTTTCTCGCCAAAAACTACATTTTACGAGATTACATTTCAACACATCATGATAATGTTGAAATTTACCTTCGTCCAATAGTAATTTTTGAAGACAGCTTGAACACACCATAATGTAACTCAATGGCACCTTCGTTAACGTTAGTTGCTCCGTTATTTAGCCAAGCAGGACTGTGCTGCCCACTGGCTTCTAACAGGTAACGTAACTAACTCTCCTCCTGTTGATTTCAACACAGATTTGTTGTTGACAGTGTCGCATTATCAGGGGAAAAAATAGGGTGCATCCCCTCAGGTTTAGTAGCGCCATGCTTTTTAGTGCTTTCTTTCTCTCTGCCGTGGCTCCGGTCCCGAACAAACTGAAACGTGATACAGCGTGGATATGCGCCATTGTGTACGCGTAACTGTCGGAAAGCATCGATACAGACAAATTGATCGTCACAGATGAGCATGAGATGCCAAGGAATCAGAAAACTTGTAACCGGTTCTCAATGGGAACCGGTTCAATATTCCCATCTCTAGCGTTTTGCCTGAAAGTGGGGGATGGCCTGACGATTTTAACCGCCACTGCCAACAATTTACCCGCATTTGACGGGTGGCGGGTGTTAATTTCAGACCCTGGTACAAAGACTAGTGCAATGGGAGCAAATCACGTCTCACAAACATACGTACTCCCCTACCCTATTCATTCATGTGTAGCTAATATTGACTTGATATTGCCAATATCTGCAGCTCTTGTGCGGTCTAATACAATCCAAGACAATAACCCTGGAAGAAATACATATACATTTAATGAAGCTTCCATTTCAATTGATTTGGCTCTAGATAATACAGTCTAGTACAACACTACCACAAATCATGGCCCTGAAAATATTACCACAGAGTGGAAGGTAGTATTTAAAGCAGGGCTGTTGTATTAGATTGCATTTTATATTGCCTACCCTTTATAGCATTGCCATTGATAGCTTCATGGTTAACATATCAACACACTGACATCATAAGTGAAATAATGTTGCACCAGATATTTAAAACAAGTGAACTATGCAATGCTAGGGCAGTTAATATGCAAATAGATTGGTTCCCTGCAGCATTTTTTAAGTTGCGTGGGCACTTTCTGGATGGAAAAAAACACATTTTGAACAAAAACTTTTTGTTTTTAAAATTCAGTAGCATCTGTAGAAATTGGAATGATGAATAGAAAGAGCCTGAGTTGCGTAGCTGCCCAAGTGTTTTGTTTGCAGAGATGTGCAAACTGGAGGGATTTCACATTGCAGACATTTATTTGATGTGTTCAGGAGTAACATTTTGCTGGCTTACCAGAGGCTATTTGCACTATATTTATCTCTAAGTAGTGTATTTTCTGCTTTTGTTGGCTGTTAGTTTGTGTACAAAATGTTGATTTATGTAGATCCCGTATATCCAGTCGACCATTGTTGTAATTTGTCATGGAATGCAAATGAATTAAGACTCTGAAGACTCAAACACCCACTCAGACACACTGACTGATTTACAATTTTAGATGTTTATCTTAGATTAGCAACCCAGGAAGTTGAAGGTGCTAGTGCTCTCTGTACAGCCGTTGTATCACACAGACAGCCAGGAGCCTGTTTGACACAGAGCCATTATTTGCTATAATAAGATTGGCTCACAGTCAGAGGAGGCGTACGATGGTCAGCAGGAATACAGTCTGGAAACAGTCAAAGACCTGTAACAGAATTTCAAATCATCCAAAAATAGTTGTTTGCCAGTGTGTGGTGACCCTCCCTTACTGTCGTATCCACAAGAGGAACATTTTACTTACTGGGGTTTCAGCAGAAAAGACCTTACCTAAACCTGGGATGGACTGAAAAGGAAAAAGAAAAAAAGGTCCATTGCTAGCTCTCCCGTCAGCTCCGTTCTCTTTATACATCCATGG
The DNA here is from genome assembly GCF_015220745.1 of Sebastes umbrosus. Classification (NCBI taxonomy): domain Eukaryota; kingdom Metazoa; phylum Chordata; class Actinopteri; order Perciformes; family Sebastidae; genus Sebastes; species Sebastes umbrosus. The sequence goes on from NC_051272.1 coordinate 13,090,544, forward strand.
CTCAGCTACGCCAATGTTTCCTGTCCATGACAGAGTTAGCATGCAGCTTTAGCCATGATGTCTAGCTCTGCTTTTCTTGGCAATGTGTGAAACCCAAAGTGTTTCCATACTTTACTGGATGTGTAGTGTTTACCAGTTTGGATTAAAAATGTGAGGGTGCCGGACGTATCCATGTCGACCCTCTGCCATTTTCAGCTTTGTTGTTTTGGGCGGCTGCGGTTTGTTTTGGTTGACGGATACGGAACGGATATGACGTCACATTACTCAGACTACAACAATAAAAGCGGTAACTTCCTTCTTCCTCCACATAGACTCAAATGAAGCAAATATATAGATTCTGGCATTAAAAGGTTGATTTCAAAATCATAAAAAAAAAGTCGCGATACATAGGTGAATAGATTTTTTTCCCACCCCTGATTAGTAGGTTGTTAAGATTCAAAAGAAACCAAATATTGCACGTGATAAGAAGATTAGAGCTGTAAATAGATTGCTGCTCCACTCTATTCTCATCTCTTATGCTCACACTTCTTTCTCTTCTTCTATCATGTCTTTGCTCTCCTCTCCTCTCCTCCATTCCTTCCCCTCACGTGACCCCCTTTTCTTGTGTTTCTGCCACACCGTATCATCGTGTTGCATTTTTAATGGGAACATGCTTCTAGACCTTCATACTCTGCAATAAAACCATGAATTATAGAATAAACCGACAAATACAACTAGCTAAGCCATTTGCCTGTTTTTTTTTGTTTTTTTTCTCTTCTGATGAGAAGAGGTTTAAACAGAGGAGCCTCTGTTTTGATTGTGAACCTTGAGTCTAATGGAAGATGCATCAGACCAGTGACAGCTCCACCACGCAGTCTCTACTGGCACTGTTTGCTTTGTGGTTTTGCCAAATACTTGAAGCACATCTTAGTATATTTACATGATACCTTTTGCTTTTATCTTCCTCTTCCCAGCTAGGGAGCTGAGTGAATAGACTGCATGCTTTTCAGTTTGTGACTGAAACTACAAGTCCGTATTTATACAAGATTATCAAAAGGACCCATTTCTATGAACTACACAATACTACTAAAATACTGCATCACCTTCACTCTGCGAACTGTGCTCGCCTTATTTGCCCTGCTTACTTATCTATCTACATGGATGGTCTATCTTATCATACTTTCCCTCACTGTCAACACCCTAGCACTACTTACCAAAGCCTTTATATTGCCTCAACAGATATTTACTTTTGATAAAACACTAAAGAAATATGGCACACAAATGCAAAAACAACAACACTTAGCGTGACAAATGCATAGGTTTAGTAGTGCATTACTTAATAAAACTACTACTGCTGCTGTTAGAAGCTGTTGTGTGAGTGGGGGTATGAGAATGTAGCCGGATTTGTATCTAATACGGAGTTGTGTCTCTCTAGGTTTGTGTGTCTAATTAAAATGCAGTGCCCCTGCAGCAGGGCGGCCTGCGTACAAAGCATCTGGGAGACGGAGGTCAAGGCTTGCCCGCTCTCAGTCCAGCCTTTATATAAGTGACTGTCAACAAAGCACAGACAGACAGACAGAGAATCAGGAACACTCTGTGCCAGATAAGGGTGTTTGTGTTTGCTGACGTGACTACACACGACTGATTGTTGATGCCCTGAATCTCTGCCCCTTCATGATGATTGTAATTCGGAATATTACGTTGTATATATGTACAGAATGCTCTACATATTCATTCATTAACAGAGTGCTTACAAGTAAATAATTAAATCAAATTAACCAGAAGCGTTTCAGCTGCGTTGCTCATCAGTGACACTGTTGGGTCTGATTTATCAGACCATCAGTCAGTGTCAAGACATTTTTCTGCATCACTGTCAGACAGGCTGAGTAGACAAGTCACCTGGCATCTGAATAGGCTTCACTATACGAATATGACAGCTCAATGCTGACAGAGTATACCTGATGAGTTGTAGGCACAAAGTAGCCTCATATGAGTCAGTTGTTGTAGCTACTATAGAGTGCTGCAAGAAGGAGTCCTAAAACCCGGAAATAAGTAAGCATTATTGCACTTCCGGTTCCTTCGTCTTGAATCAATGTTTTTTTATGAATGGATTTTATGGTTAGATGCATGAAATAAGGTCTGTGGTTAATGATAATAATAATAATAATAATAATATTTATTTATATAGCACCTTTCAAAGCACAGTTACAAAGTGCTTTACAATAAAAACCAAACACATTTAAAACACAAGGATAATGAAACGTACTAAAAGAACTAAACAAATAGAAACCCAGAGAGTGAAACAACTAAAATGTCTTAAAACATAAATAAAATCACATAAAAGCAGTTCTAAAAAATGTTGTTATTAAAAGTGATTTAAAAGACATGACCGAGTTTGCAGCCCTGATCTCTGTTCCCTGACTGCAAAGGCTGTATGAACTTTGTGTATGAATCTGGACCTCGGAACCACAAGGAATGACGCATCCGAGGATCTCACAGTGCGGAGAGGGACATAGGGCAATAATAGATCTGATAAATAACTCGGGGCGAGTCCTCTTAGGGCTTTGTAAGTAATCCGTAATATTATGTCACATTTAGACATAGGTTTTGAATTAAACGTGAGGATATCTTTTACCGTAACCGTATGCTTGTCTTCACAATGCAGCTTGCACTGACAGCAGGACGCTGATTCAATGGGTGAAAGCATTACTTCCATGTCTGCTTGAGGTCTCTGCTCTTTCCCAACTGTTTAGGCTGTACTCACATCACCCCGACGTCTGACGGTCTCCAGAGCATACCCATGACCCACTACACTGCCTCACCGTGTTTATTGCCTAAGCAGTTGTGACGCTCTAGACCATGTGTGTCTTTTACGGGCCAGCTCACATTAGGCCAATATATGATCCCCCCGAAGAAGCATCATGTTGGTGAACATTTTAATTACTACTCATCCATGGCACGGCGTACTGTAGGCCAGCTGTGAGGGGACCAGGGGCGGTGTAGCCATGTGGTAATGAGTGTAAATATAGGGCAGTGGAAGTGTCTGACACACATATGTACAAGCTGTATGGATCACACATGGATGCACATTCACTATTGAACAGGATATTGAGTGTGTACGCAGTCCTTTTATGAAGCTATGGTAAAAAAAAAACACTTTATTAAAGGAGGAGAAAAACTAAAGGAGAATAACCGCAGTGAATAAAAGAGGCAGGGAAGACAGCAAGGGAGGCAGGGGGAGTCGTGTTGTCTCTGTAATTTCTGGCCTCCTTCTCCGGCTTTTATCAGGTACTGTCAGATAATCCCCCTTTAGTGGCGGAGGAGACGAGAGCCTCCTCAGGGTACTGAACTAAAAGAAGGAGCCTTTATCATCTCTGTACTGCTAGCTGGAGTAGCAATGTGCCAATATTTAAAAAAGAAAATAAGTATGCAGGAGAGGGCAGAATCCTGAGTTAGTGAGGGGTCTGAAATCCTGCAGGTGTAATTCTGATAATCCCCTGCAATTGTAAATTCTTGAATGGGAATAAAAAGGCTGCCCCTCAGTATCAGGAGGTTCCCTAAGCCCTGGCTGCTGGGCTAAATAACCAGCTACTGTACTGGTGAAGTGACATCTTTAGGTAGGGGGTGTCTCACAGGTTACTGAATGAATGCAAAGTCAACATTAATCAGTAGTTGGATTTATTATAGAGCTGTCAATCGCTTAAAATATTTAATCGCGATTAATCACATGATTGTCCATGATTAATTGTGATTAATCGCAAACTAATCTGTTAAAAATGTACCTTAAAAGGAGATTTGTCAAGTATTTAATACTCTTATCAACATGGGAGTGGGCAAATATGCTGCTTTATGCAAATGTATGTATATATTTATTATTGGAAATCAACTAACAACACAAAACAATGACAAATGTTGTCCAGAAACCCTCACAGGTACTGCATTTAGCATAAAAAATATGCTCAAATCATAACATGGTAAACTGCAGCCCAACAGGCAACAACAGCTGTCAGCGTGTCAGTGTGCTAACTTGACTATGACTTGCCCCAAACTGCATGTGATCATCATAAAGTGGGCATGTCTGTAAAGGGGACACGTAGGTACCCGTTAGAAACCATTTTCATTCACATATCTTGAAGTCAGAGGTCAAGGGACCCCTTTGAAAATGGCCATGACAGTTTATCCTCGCCCAAATTTAGTGCAAATTTGGAGTGTTATTTAGCCTCCTTCGCGACAAGATTGTATAACATGGTTGATACCAATGGATTCATTAGGTTTTCTAGTTTCTGATGATGCCAGTATCTTCACTCTAGCTTTAAAACTGCACCCGCTACAACCTCCAAAAGATCGATTGTGTTAAAACGAATTTGCGTTAGCTTTGACAGCCCTAATTTATTACATTCCACATTTCAGATTACTTTTATTCATAATCTGTGTTTAGCAGATAGCAGTAGCACAAACGTCCGTGAAATGAATGTGCGGGGACAAAAATCATATTCGCATCAAACACAAATCAATGTTGTCATTTCTAATCATATGGAGAGCAGGCGGGGGCACCTCTCGCCGAGCATCAAACCGAATCTGCAGGATATTTTCTTGGTTAAACACGTTGATAAATTGCCATAGATTCTCTGAGTTGATTATTGCTGCTGTTTCTTACTCTGCTGCACTGAGATTAGACACTATCTTTAATTTTGCCCTTCCTTTCTCTCTTCTTTTCTTGCAAACAACATCCCTCTCTTTTTTTTTTTACTTGATCCAGCACAGCAGGGTTACACCATCCTCATGACAGTAGTGTACTGAAGCTGCATAGATCACCAGTCAACCTTTTTGTTAAAGTTTGGGGTGTAGACAAGTACAGCTAATGACTAAATATCTCTATCAATAAATCTGTGTGGGGTCTACGCTTTCACAAGCCAACGTTGAGTCAGTTTTAATCGAACTCTGTTGTTGACCAAGTGTTGACCAAGCTCCGACTGTTTCCAAGAGAGCCAAAAGGCAGGCTGCCTGTGCGGGCATTTGTTGAGATGGACACAGGTAAAGGACAGGTCAACATGAGTGGGAGAGAACTGACCTTGACTCCTGCAGAAGTTCGATGTGTGCTTGACATCCGTGCCGAAGAGAACATACAGAATATGATAAATAAAGTCCACAGAAATAGTGACGTTTATAGAGATATACTGGAGGAGAAGGGATTTGTGCGCACAGTAGAACAGTGAAGAGTCAAAGTGAAAACACTTTGACGGCAATATATCAAAGTCCGTGATTACCTGCATAAAAGTGGCAGCTCTTGAGTCGAAAAAGATAGATTCGCTCCTTTGTACACGCCCCTCCACTTTAATTTATACACTGTGAAACCGACTAAAATAGAAAACAAACTGAAAGTATCAATTTCACTCGGATTCGGACCAGCTTAATGGCACAGCCTGCAAACTGTGGGATAGCTATGAGATAGAAGAATACTGTTTTTCTATCACAGCGTCAGCAAGCTTAACTTCAAACTGATAAATCATGGAAGATGGAGGAAAAACACAAATGAGATGTTAACAGAAATAATCCCGTGACGCTGTTGACCAGTTGCAGGTAATTGCAGGAGTATCGGTTGGTTGTGTGAAAACTCTGACTAGCTTGGTCATGACCTTGTGCACATTGTTTTGGCAAACCATCCACTTTGGCTGTGCAAACATGCAACTTTCTGTTCCCTCAGTAGTAGTTCTGTTAAAATGAAGTACTGTCTGTTACCACTAAAGACCAAAACACTTATCATTTGGAATGAAGTGTGAGATTTGAGGAGCGGTTGAGACGAGATGCTATAAGACTGAGAATTTGAAGATGAGCTACATGTTGTTACTACTGTTTGACAGTGACGGATGAGTATCAGAGTAGCCAGAGTGTTTCCTGCTGTATTGGTATCATTATTAAATAGCATATAATAGAGAATAGAAGAGATGGGAACTGTCTATTGGCCAAAATTAGTATGGAGTGACTAAGAGCACACCCTTCCTTCTAAAGGGAAACAGGATGTGTGTGCTGTTTGTCATATCATTTTGCAATTAAGTCAGTTATGTGACTGAGGCGCTTTTTCTATCTGAAATGAATTACATCCGTAGTGTTTTGAAGACTACATTGTTTTTGTACTTTCTTTTATGTAGACTGAGCGTCTCTCTGAGTGCCCCTCAGCTGGTGGTATGGTAATTCAGTGTTGCATTCCTCTCCCAACAATACGTGTACATAAGTATGCACAGGTATCTAGTAGGGGTGTAAATCACAAGTTTCATCGTAATACGATATTTTATTGATTCATTGGACAACGATACAATATTTGCTGATGTCACAGTCTGCCACGATATGATTTCGATCTGATTCAGTTCAGGGGCCTGCGATCGATATGAGACGATGTCATATTTCACATATATTTAACACAATCAGTTACATTTATATCAAACCACAAAAAGCAACTAAATTGTGATTTGACAATTTTATTACTGGGCTCCTCCAGACATTTAAATGAAAAACTATTTTTTTTTAATATAAAGAATAAACATAAAATGTTGTTCATTATAAAAAGTGACACATTTCTCATGTTTAAGTGCAAATGTTTTTTTTTATCCATTAAGAATTTCAAAATAAAGGCGTATCTTCAAGATGACAAGATGTAGCGATGATTTCACTTTGCAACCATATATTGGATCGTTGATCATTGAATCGATAAATCGATCCAGATCGATGTATCGTTACACCCCTAGTATGTAGCTACTCATGTCCTTACCTACCTAGGCACACACGGTGTACCACATCTGTCATTTTTATTTCTTGTTTCCTCTGATTCTATCTCTTTGCTAGGGTTGCCCTTCCTCCCTGGAGAGGACAGTGGTTGCTGTGATTTAGATCCCCATAGTGACATAAAGTGTGTTTGTGTATGTGATGGATTTTACCAGTGAACTCATATGTTATCTATGGAGGTAACTACAACAGACAGCCATATTAAACATTAGAGCTGTAAGAATGTTTATACTGTATGGATGAGGCATATGGTGCCTTCAAACGGGGTCGTGTTTACCGTGTTCACGAGAAGAGTCCATTTGAACGCCCTCCTCTTGTGGTATTCACAACCTCGTATGTGGAAAGTTTCTGAATGCTCCAAGTTCACGAGTTGTGATGTGTTTGTTGACGATGTCACAAATGGCGGAGGCCGTGGAAGTTAAATTTTCAGCGCATAATAAGTTACATTATTATAATTTCAATCGTATATTGTTTTTCTTCGTTATTTTATAATAGGTCTGAGGAAAATGTTGATATTCCCAACGGCCAAGCATCTCGTGTACACAACTTCCCACGTTGTAAACACAAGCTCACGAGTTTCATTTGAAGGCACCAATAGCCTTGTCTGATGGAGAAGAGGTTATACACTACTGAAGCTGCTGGGGACTTTGTTTGTTGTGGAGAATATGTGCTGGATCAGATCCGTTTCTTATGCCCCTTAAGCTAATTGAAGCTGCTGTAGCCCGCAAGCAACAGCAGCAAACTGCCAGGTTTAAGGCTGGTAATAAAAAATAGATTTGTACTCCACAAAATTAGGGGCATGTATTGCACATCCAGTCCTTTTCCCTAAACAATAATTGTGCTTATATCTGGAAATAGTTACCTACGATATGGCTCTACACATCCACTAACAGTGAGCTCAATCACAGCATCTCCTGTTAGTGTGATTGATTGTCGTTTCCGTGTGAGTGGGTTGTAACTTCCTACGGCAGTTTATTCAGACAGGATACCATGCTGCTACAAACAGGGCTGCCTGCCAAAGAAGCCTACATGAATACAACAACATGTTGCCTCATACACCTCGTACAGCGTGTAGTATATCTGTCATAGTCTGACAAGAGGTTGAGTTATTCATAGTTTAGCTCACTAGATTTCAGGACATTTGTCGATGATTGTCATATTAATTATTTTATTTTGTATTGGAATATAAACACACACACACTATCAAGGATGATTTTACTGGTCTTAATGGTCTTTCCCCAGTTTATCATCCACCCTGCAGTTGTGAGGAGTTTTTACAATATTTGATGTTTTGTTTTTGCTGACACAGTGGTTTTTATGGGTGTAATGTTTTCACCTACTGCTGTGTGCATGATGTGGTCCCGAATTTTATTTTTTGCTTCAGGCAACAACCATAACCACCTTATAGTAATCATCCGTCATTATAAGATATAAAAAAAAATTCAGCTCCCAGAAAACAACAGAAAGAATGCTATATCCAGATTGTCATATACAGTATGATAGCCCACGAGGGACAGTAGTCACATTCATATGTGAATGAAACTTGCCAAATAAATGAATGAAATGCGAACAGATTGGGGTACTACTCATTTTTTTCCTACTCCTTTGAAAATTTTTCCACTTCACTTTTTAATTTCACCAGAATTTTATAAACTGTGGAGGAGGATTCCCCCCCCACACTTGCCAATCACTGCCACGCCCCGCTGCGTGTGCATGCAAAAGCTTGGATGATGAATGGAAATGAAAATGCAAAAGATAGACCTATCTCCTGTTGAGTGATTGCTACTAAAAGTAGTAGGTAATCAGTGCACAGATGGCTGGAATAAAATGATCCACACTCATCTCTCTGCACCAGCTGAAGGCTTTTCCGCAATATTTCAAGCTGGGAACATGACAGAGAGTTTTTGACTAAGTCAGGAAGAAAGAGAATTGCAGTATCTAAAGGAGGAGACATGAAAGACATGCAGAGATTCAAGCTTGGATGATTTTTTAATATTGCCAAAGGAGAAAATGGGGGCAATTTTGGAAATGTTTTTGGGCTTGAAATATAAACTGTAAAACTATCGTATTAACTATTTTTTTAAACTTAGATGAGTGGGTTTGGAATGTTTGCAAAATTAGTTAATTTTATATTTAACTAGTTATTTAGGACTGCTTGCATGATTGTCCATGATTAATTCCGATTAAACACAAATTAATTGCACATTTGTTATCCGTTCAAAATGTACCTTAAAGGGACTATTTGTAAGATTCAGAAACGCTGCTTAACAGCGACACCTGTGGCCGTGAAATCAACGAAAGTCAGCATCGGGCTCGCGCTTGCTCGCTCTAAATATACCTGAACGAGCATCGCTCAAAACAGTGAGGCGACACACGTCAGCTAAAAGCACAATATCACTCTATATTTCAGCTGCTTGGCAGTAATGTTAGCTGACCAGACAAAGGTCTCTCCATGAACATGATTTACATCTGATCCTAGTGTTGGCTTTTCCTGCTTCAGCGCAGGCTGATGCAGCGGGGCTCTGCAGCATGTCTCCCTGCTCTCTCCGCCCGCAGACGGAGAGAGCAGAGGAGACACCGGCACCCGGTCGGTAACGAGAGGGTAACGGAATTCTCTGAAGAGCTACGTCACTTCACAAGACACGGGAAAGCTCTGTTGGTCTGGAGGAGCTGCAGCATTTATTTCTGCACAAACGTCTCCTGTACATTCACTAGATATTCTCAGAGCTAAACTAACTCTTCTGCAGTGTGGAGTGAGCGCGCGTTCACGTCTAGAGGTGGAGCGAGACAGCGAGGACGCTGTCTGAGAGAAGGAGAGCAGGCAGCGGAGACGAGGCTCCGGCCACACGCGAGCGCGCATATGCGAACGCGCATGTGTGCCGACCCGCTACATTTATACGCTTAAAAAGTTACAAACAGTCCCTTTAAAGGGAGATTGGTCAAATATTTAATACTCTTATCAACAGGGTAGTTGGATTATATACTTGCTTTATGCAAATGTATGTATATATTTATTATTGGAAATCAACAACACAAAACAATGACAAATATTGTTCAGAAACCCTCACAGGTACTGCATTTAGCATAAAGAAATATGCTCAAATCATAACATGGCAAACTCAAGCCCAACAGGCAACAACAGCTTGACTATGTCTTGCCCCAAACTGCATGTGATTATCATAAAGTGGGCATGTCTGTAAAGGGGAGACTCGTGGGTACCCATAGAACCCATTTTCATTCACATATCTTGAGGTCAGAGGACAAGGGACCCCTTTGAAAATGACCATGACAGTTTGGAGCGTTATTTAGCGTCCTTCGCGACAAGCTAGTTGGTTGGTACCAGTAGATTCATTAGGTTTTCTAGTTTTATATGATACCAAGATATTCACTCTAGCTCTAAAACTGAGCCCGCTACAACCTCCGGAAGATTGATTGCGTGAACGTGTTATTATCGTGTTATCCTTAACAGCCCTAGTTTTAATATATATCATTGAAATAATTTTTTGACATTTTCATGGCAAATTATTGGTCCTGCAAAACAACAACAAACAGATTGTGTTTATTCACTCCACCAGTTCTGCACAGACCTTTGATGTATGACAGACTGTCGTCCTGTTGTTTTCTGAATATTTAGACAATTGTCAGAATGTCACGGTGACTTGTAAATAATTCTGTGTCTTTGCATGTGCGTACATTTGTATGTGTGAGTGTTAGAGAGAGAGGAAGATAGCGAGACTGAGAGAATAGAGTTTATTAGACCCTCACCAAAGCAGATAAATCATTACAAAGGCTTTTTTATCAGCCCTCTGTTCAACAAGCAATAAAACACACATCAGATCCAGCTGATCACTGGCAAATCATCACCGAGCCTCTTCAAGGCAGCATCCGCGGCACAAACACACACACACACACACACACTCACAAACACAACCTCAATGCTCTTCCCACTCATGTGTACATTGGCTGCCGGAGCTGTCTTTGTATCCTATCACCATAACAACTGCCTCACAGAACATCTAAAAAAAAAAAAAAAAAAAGAGGAAAAAGCCAAAGTGAATTTCTCTCACTCAGTTTGACTTGGAGACGGTGAGCGTGGCGGTCGGCAGCTCCTCACAGCATGTCAGTGCGGTGTGCCTGAACAAGAGGCAGGCTTGTGGAGGCAAGCGGGCTGCAGATGACTTGGTGTGAAGAGAAAGGGAGTGTGTGATGTGAAATTCGGAAGGTGCACGGTGTGTCTTTTAAGAACGAGGGATATACAGTATATGATGCCGCACATGGTGAGTGTCAAAAAAAAAAAAAACGTTTGATGTGTTCTGTTCCTATTCTTGCATGTGAGTGTACATGTTTGTATGTGTTTAAGCTGTGCTTAGTAATTCTGTTGTGTAAAATGTAGTCTGTGTCTGGAGGCTTTTGCACATGTGGATGTTACGTAATGACTGAGGCTGAGAAACAGAATGCAATTGTAATGAAAGTTTTCTGTGAAGCTCATTCGGTGTATTGGAGATAATTACATCCTCGAGATACATTTTAGGCTGTCATCAATGTATTCATTGATATTCTATATGCTCAGTATTAAACTATAGTGTAGTAGATATGTTTTAATAATTCCTGTGTTTACTCTTTTGTAAGTACAGTACATCATCATTAGATACCTTCTGCACTGTAATATTATGTCTCAGATAGTCCAAGATCGATCGTTGCCCTGATTTCTCAGGCTATAGTAATCTATTATGAAGAGTTAGTGCTGGTACCTTGCTCACAGCACTTTTCATACTCTACAGGCTTACACCCATCAGCAGAGGTGATGAATATTTTGAATCATAAGTCACAGAGGAAATTAAGTGTATTTGTGTGTGTGTGTGTGTTAAGATTTGGGAAGGTAAAATGTGTGTTTGTATGTGTGTCTTGAAAATGGTTTTATACATCAATGTGATGTAACAAGTGTTGCTCTAAGGCGCAATATTATAGCCATTACATTTGAACTCAAAATGTGGCCTCAGAATCACATTTTCTCTGCAATAATATCCAAAGGAAAGGTCTTCATTTCAGCGTTGCTTTACAGCCCTTTCCTTGTCTTTTTTGGTCCGTCCTATTATAGCTTATAATATCTACTGCACACGGTCCATTTGCTTGGCATGACAGAACAGAAATAAAACCTTCAAACACAGAAGGAGAGAGCAGCGACTTTAGCTTTCATCTCTGAACTGCATTATTAAACATCCCCCATCCACATGAGTCTGACATCACCCAATCACAGATGTCTCTTCTTCTGCTTCCCCCCCTCTCCCCGCTCCCCGCTCCCTTGTCTCCCTCCATTAGGCAAACCTGAAGAAGTTTATGGAATATGTGCAGCAGAGGAACATTGAAAAGGTCTCAAGGTTCCTGGAAAAAGGCCTGGACCCCAACTTCCATGATCCAGACACAGGAGGTGAGGACGTCTGTACTAAGTATCCCATCCCATCCCTAATTTAGTTAATTAATTATCTCTTTTCAACCTTGATTTGTCTTTTCTCTTGTGCTTTCTCTCTCTCTCTCACTTTCTTTCTCTCTCTCTGTCTGTCTGTCTCTCTCTCTCTCTCTCTCTCTCTCTCTCTCTCTGTCTGTCTGTCTTCACCACAAAATGACCATGTATGGATTTTCTGAAATAAGCCTTCTACACGCTGGGCAAAGCTGGATTACTCTCTTTCCTAATCTTCTTGCGTTTATGCAAATGTTTGTCGAGCCATAAAGGAGATTTCCCTGTTGGTTGACCTGTAGTCTGACAGAGGAGCTGAGAATGTGTTGGTTTAACGCCAACAGGAAGCAGTCACTTAGGCAGACTGGAGGGTGACAATCACGACAGCTAAGGCAGTTATTCAAATTCAGAGTCACTGAAAATGTGAACCCACAGTTTTGATAACTGTATAGGGCAATTTTGTCATCATATATTGACAGCTTCAACTGTTGGATGTTCATTTTTCTAAGAAGAGTAATGTCACTGGCAATGCGCTGATTTTTGATGGGGTTTTTTTTTGCTCGCTCATCCTTGGATTTTACAGAATGTCCTCTAACGCTGGCGGCACAGCTGGAAGGATGTGCAGACCTCATCAAGGTGCTGAAGAGTGGAGGGGCGCATCTGGACTTCAGAACAAAAGATGGCATTACTGCCCTACACAAGGCCGTGCGCAGCAAGAACCATACAGCGCTCATAGTGAGTACAACACACACACACACACACACACACACAATCATATCAGAAAGCTGACTCATCTCTTTTATTCCTTTTGCTACACCAATTGCCTGCTTGCAAACTTTCCCTCTGGGAAAGGAGAGTCTGCAGGTAGGCAATCTCTGGCAGAGGGCCTGAGCAATTACTAAATATGTGAGGATTAACATTCCCTCTTTGAATGGGGCTGCCATATTCATTGAACGGCCTTGTATGTGTCTGGTTTGAGGAGGCTTGTAACTAAATGAAAGGATTTACATGAGTCATATAATTGATTTCCTGTTGAGCCAGAACTGTTGAAAATGGAATTGGTTATTTCCGCTCCGTCATTTTCATTATCCAAATGTTCAATGTCACTGGGCCATGTAACATACATAAGCTGCTGTTGGTATAGTTAGGCCCTGATCACACTGAGTGTTTTGCAGGTTTGTTGCCCGATCAGACGGAGCGTTTTTTTTGCAGTTTGCTGTTTTTTTTTTTTTTAACTGTTGCTAGGCAACTACCAAATGAGTGCTAGCATAAGCTTAACACAAACCATGAACTGTACGCGACCCAAATAGTTAATAGAACAATTTAAATGAAAGAAAACAACTTACCCGAAATCTCAAGTACCGCACTAATTTGCCTCCTGCTGTTTTCTGTTCAGATCATGGTAACTACGGTTGGTAAACTCATATACAGTAGCTCCGGGTATCCAGCAACATCTTCCAGGCCTGCTGTTTTCTGTTCAGATCATGGTTACTACGGTTGGTAAACTCATAAAGCTCCGGGTATCCAGCAAAAGTCAACACAATGAGAAAAAAATGCTAATGATGTCGGCCGTTTTTCTGTTCTTGAGTTGAATTTTTTTCAACTTGACGCGTTCAGGGTGCTCTTGAAAAAACGCAAAGTGCACATTGCAGTAAAACGCGAGACGCACGGCAACGCAAAAAGCAGCGCGCAAAATGCTTCACTCTCATTGAAAACAATTAGAAAAAGCCGCCCCAGGCTGCTAAAACGCACTCTGTGTGATCAGGGCGTTAGTCTTCAAAAGGTCAAGCTCTAGCTAATAAAATCTATAATAGTTTATTTCCACTTTCTACATGTCCTACAGTACAAGAATGCTACTAATCACTGACTGAATGATTACTGTACTTTCTGGATTTTTTTCTTAAGATAGCATTTACCTAGTGTTAATAACATATACATAATATGTACTGGTCTCCTTGACCTTCACATTGCATGGTGATGATGATGGATGCAACAGTGACTCGGGAGTGTATGAAGAGTAATTTAAGCATTACCCCCCCCCAACCTTCCTCTTGTCCCACTAGACGCTGATGGACTTGGGTGCATCACCTGACTATAAAGACAGTAGGGGGCTGACTCCTCTCTACCACAGCTCGATGGTAGGAGGAGACCCCTACTGCTGTGAGCTGCTGCTGCATGATCACGCCCAGGTCGGCTGTGTGGATGAGAATGGCTGGCAGGAGATACACCAGGTAATGCACACTGATACACACACACACACACACACACACACAGATAGAACAGTGATGGGTTGTGTGCAGAATACAAATGTAGGTGCAGGGTAAGAGGTCTTGTCTGGTTTCCAGAGTTTCATTGAATTGATTTTTGTGTTTCCCTCAGTTTGAGAATTTCTTTGGTGGTGGTTGAATCCCTCGAGGGGGGGGGGTCTTATGCTGGTGGGGAGCTACAGCTTGGGAAAGAAATTTTTTTTTTCTCAGTCTAAAGGATTGGACATTCACCACTTTGGCAGACTTTTGAATGCAGAAGTAATGAAAACAAACATTTTTCAAATGTATGTTGGTTGGGTGCTCAAATAAATTGTATATCTGGAAAACCACTACTGATACATGGCCTATACCTATACATGTACTGTACTAGGGATGCACCGATCCATCTTTTTCAGTCCCGATACCGATAGCGATACATGGGCTTTGGGTGTCGGCCGATAACGATGACCGATCAGATACCAGTGTTTCATTAATAAGCTGTATGTCTCACTTAGTGGAAGTGACTGGGATCATTCTTTTATGTGTAAGGCAAAAGGCTTGACTTAAACATCGCTTTCTTAACTTTGTAAAACAAAATGTAACAAATAAATACATAGATATAAATTCACTTAATTATTTATTATTAAAATTATAAATCATACACCAGCAACTTGGTAAAAAATCTTCAAAATTAACAGGAATTACAATTCAGGTGTAAACCTTTTTTAATGCAGCAACAAATTAGTCAAAACGTAAGCAGGAATTAAAAATCCATTTTTATAAGGGTATAAAGTATACAAACATAGAATTGAATTTAATAGATCGTCCGATCCAGCTATTTGAGACAGTATCATCCTGATATCTGATCCGGTATCGGTATCGGTGCATCCCTATACTGTACACACACACTCACACATATTGAATTCTCATTTACTCTCAGAGTTATGCAGTGCACCAGCACAAACACTGACGACAACTAGAATGCCATTACCTATACTTAATGTGTTTCTATACTTGGTGAAGAAGAAGTCTCCAGAAATGAGGAGTTACATGTTAAGTTAAATGGGACTCAGTTAGTCATTCCACTGTTGTTGTTGCAGCTGTATCTAAGCCAGCATCTGGCAGTCCAAATAGTGGTGTCCATCTGTGTTAAATGTAGACATAGGTCCTTGACCTACGAAGAGCAAACACGGCATAATGTGTGCATTTCTCACTCATACTGCCTCGAGGCATGCCCTGCTCTGTAAACTAAATGGAGGCTAGTGCCTACAAGCTGTTTTGTCTGTGTCAGGGCTTTTTAGGTTAAATCTGAGTAGTGACAGAAAGACACTGGAGGTCTGAAGGTTTTTGTGCTGTAAATGGAACCAAACAGAAAGCCGTGGGACTCATCACGTCTGTTGCTCACACTGAATAAGTGCAGTGAAAATGTTGAATGGCAACATTTTACTGTAATGAGAGTAGAGAAATCAAGCTAATACTGTTTTTATTCTACCTGTACTATTTTACCTTTTGCCACTGTACATATAAAAACTAATTTGAAGTGAGTAGAGAAACTCAACTCGGCAAATAAAACTGCAAAAAGAAGCACCATGTTGGTGAATATTCTCCTGCACCAACCTTTCATTACTCGCATGTTCCCCGACTCCCCTCTCTTCCATAGTTACTCAGTCTGGTGGAGTTCATCTCAAGGTCTTACTATTATTGTTATTGTGAAGTAATTATGAGCAAGATGAAAAGTTCACAAGTTGTTTTTTTTTCTCTAGAATAAGCTGTACTGAGCTTTGTAGACGAGGATAAAACACAGAATTAACCAAAAGTTTAAATTAATTACAGTCACCTGTGGTGACCGCTGTGTTGTGAAGTGTTTCTTTGAACAAGCACGTTGGTTCAAAAGTTCTGTATTCTGTAAAGACATGCAAGAACCAGTCGTACACACAGATCTGTGAATTTGTGACATACTGTACACCAATTTTCTTGTACTTTAAATGTATTTATTTATTTAATTTATTTATAATCCAGACCTGTATTACAGTACATGCCATGAACAGAAGGTCTGCCTTCCTTCACAGGGGGAAAACACATCTAACTTTGTGTAGCCTAAAACATTCCCTCTTTGTGTTTGTCACAGTATACTGCTGCTCTGATGACACGTCGTTGGCAGCTATACTATTAAAGAGCGACGATTATGCATTTGTGCTTTTTCCCTTTCCTTTAGTGCGTTATATAGTTTTGTGTGCATGTTACAATGTTACAAAGCCCAAAGTCCACGCCAAAAGGAGTTACTCTCCCCCCACAAAAACACTGCTCCTGAACTGCCTGAAACGCCTTGATTGAAGTCCCGCCTTTTCTTCCGTAACATGGTGACGTCACCAAGTATTTACATAATACCTGCCGAGCAGCTAGTTTGGTACGCCCTCAAATAAAGCTTGTTAGAGCGGAGCTGGAGCGGAGTCCGAAGAGTTTGGTGGGGCATTTCAGACAGAGGGTGAAAGGAGGTGCTGCAGCAGAGCCGGTATGAGAAAAATTAAGTGTTTTTTAAACATTAAAGCATTCAAACATGTTCTAGTAGAAACCCAAAATACAAATATGCACCTGAAAATGAGCATACTAGGTCTTCTTTAATAATATAATCACAAAGTGGTCCTCTAACACAACCACTGACACTGCAAAATGTGTTGATTTCTGACTGCAGGACTTGAAGCTCTGCGGTGTGAAATTATTCTTTTTACTCTATGACATTTTTTCATGAATGAAATTTGCCCACACACAGAGCAGAACAGGTAGCTTCATATGACAATTTTAGGAGCGTTGACGATAAAATCTCACGAATGTGCACGTCCTCATGACCCGGTGGCATTCATCAGTCTGAAACCAGCGATTTACGGGAAGTTTGTGCAGTTCAGAGAGTTTTGTGAGTCCAACTTGGAACAGATCATTTTTGGAAAAAAAATACAAAAATGTTCTTGCATGACGGTGTCTGATAGGTTTCACACACTATTTCTGTCCTCCATTCTACCTCCCCTAAAGCAAGCGTGTTCAGGTACCACCGTAGGGAGCGATGCAGATGAGGGTTTGCTTGTTAAACAGAGTTCCCTTTTGGTGTGAAGACACAGTATGAAGGGCTTTTAACGGAAGGAGTGCAACCCTGAATCAGATCATGTTTTTGTGTTTCTAAATTCAAGATACTGTACAATAAATCCAAAAATCCTTCAGCCCTAGACATTTTCACCCCATTTCATTTCTTTCACCTCCTTGTCCTCGTCCCCCTCCTTTTTACTGTGTCCTCTCCAGCATTAGTATTCTAGAGGTATATATCGTGTACAATAGGATACACTGCTGAAGGTCTGATAACCAACAACAATCCCAGCATCATTTGTGTGCTGTCTCGCTGCTGTCACACACTCTTAGCGAGATAGAACACAGGAGGGAGAGAACAATCGCTGGGGAGAGTCGGTGTGCTTCTTTGTCAATGACACAGGACAAAACCGCGGAGTAAGAGGGAGAGAGGAGAGAGGAGATTGAGATTAGATGAAAAGTTTATTGCTCCCAGTTATGTGAAACAAAGAAGCTGGAAAAAAAAAGGCATCAGTCTTGTCGAAATAATTTTAACCCAGAGATTTTGCTTCAGGTGATACAAACAAGGCTCTCGCTTGCTTTTAGAGACTGTTAACAACATGTGTGAGGAGAATCAGCCCAAGGAAAAACACAAAGAAGTGATCCAATAATTTTATATTTTTAAGGTGTAAATGTTTTAGTCGTTGTTACACTTACTGTGTGGGTGTAGTGTATTTGAGGATATTCAAGCTATTCCACTATAATCTCTGCTCCAACTTTATTTTGTGGCAAAGGAAAGAGGTAGGTTACATAAAAAAGACTGTCTGGCTTGGTCCAAACAGGCAGAGCCAGACGGGTACTGCAGCCAAACTCTCAATTGTTTATGTAGCATCAGTTTTCACCCTTTCTTCATTGTGATTGATCAGCTCACAAAAACACAATGTGCTGTTGACTCATTTGGCACATACCTATTACATCCCTGGTTAAACTCCGGTATGGAGCCTTTGTCACACTTTTACACACCTCATTTTGTGTATTTCAGTACAACAAATATGACTGTAAAATACGCTGTCCTGCTCATGTATATTCCTTTCTGTGTGATTGCTCCCTCTTTTGACTTTGTAAGTAAAGAAGGAAGAGTAAATGTGTGAATCTGTCCTTTCAGGCTTGCCGCTATGGCCATGTGCAGCACCTGGAACACCTGCTGTTCTACGGAGCTGACATGAGCGCCCAGAATGCATCTGGAAACACCGCCCTGCACGTGTGTGCTCTCTACAACCAGGTACCAGTGATTTAAAAAAAATGTGCATGTATGCTTGATCAGTGGAGTCTTCTGTGGATTTTCATTCATATTGGACAGGTGCGCAATACATGATTTACACCCAAAGCCAATGTTCAGAGCCAATGCAGGAGTGTCATTTTACCTGAGACACCAGTGGCCGCGGCTCATGTTGCATCTGAAAGTCTGTTGGATTTCTTAAATAATTAACCATGAGCACAATCTTTCCCTAACCTTAACCAAGTGGTCTTAGTCGCCTAAACTTAACCATACTGTATTTGCCACACACTTTAATAGGCTACTCTATCAAAACGTGAGCACAACTACAAATCAAGTATACCTTTCTGTAGGCCCTATAAGCCAAGAATACTTAATTATACTTTTCTTAACAGGGACTTAACAGTGACACCTGTGGCCTTGAAATCAACGAAAGTCAGCGTCGAGCTCGCGCTTGCTCGCTCTACATAGACATGAACGAGCATCGCTCAAAACAGTGAGGCGACAGACGTCAGCTAAAACCGCAATATCACTCTATATTTCAGCTGCTTGGCAGTAATGTTAGCTGACCAGACGGAGGTCTCTCCATGAATCACTACTGATCCTAGTGTTGGCTTTTCCTGCTCAGCGCAGGCTTCAGCAGCGGGGCTCCTCACCGAGTTACGTTATCGCCTTCCGACCGCAGCCGGCAGCCGAAGACACCGGCACCCGGTCGGTAACGAGACGATTACGTAACTCGTTGAGGAGCCCTGTCTCTTCACAAGACACGGAAAACCTCTGTTGGTCTGGAGGAGCTGCAGCATTTATTTCTGCACAAACGTCTCCTGTACATTCACTAGATATTCTCAGAGATAAACTAACTCTTCTGCAGTGTGTAGTGAGCGCGCGTTCACGTCTAGAGGTGGAGCGAGACAGCGAGGACGCCTGCTCTGTCTGAGTGAAGGAGAGCAGGCAGCGGAATCGAGGCTCCGGCCACACGCGAGCGCGCATATGCGAACGCGCATGTGTGCCGACCCACTACATTTATACGCTTAAAAAGTTACAAACAGTCCCTTTAAGTATGTCTTGATCAAAAGGTTAAGTACAAGTAGACCTATAAGCCAAGTATACTGGACTTTTATGTATGTAAAATTGATCGAAAATTACTTTATTATAAACATTATTTACTAATTATATGCTAAATTAGCATATAATCGGTAAAATAGGGCCCTTAGGCTTGAGAAGCAGATGTGCGCTGCTCTTCATCGGAGGTGGAAAACCAAAACTAATAGAAGTCACTTATGATCAGGCACAAATCTCACCATTGTGTGACTTATTGTCTATACAGATATAACCTGGTAGCTAATGTAATGATTCAGGGAGTTTTTTAAGAAATTTCAAATAAGTAATTTGCTAATTATTATATATTTATCAGCAGACATGGAAATAAAGCATATCAATTAACTTTGTATTATTTTCCTGGATATGTATTAAATAAATTTGCCAGCTATTGGGAAACAGCGGAATATAATTATGAATTAATGTTTATAATAAAATAATGTTGATAACTTTTGAGGTAGATATTGGGGGTGATTTGGCAGTAATTCCAAAGAAATGTCAAATAGCTTACTTGCTAATAATCACCTAATTACCATGAAATTAGCGGACCTGAATTGTAGTGTGTATGTGTGAGCATTACGTATGTAAGCTCGTAAGCTTTTTCTCATCCTCCAAGAGTTGTACAGTAGAAGCGATCACTGTGCTGCAGCGTTGAACCTGGTGGGGCTTTAGTGTCTCGCTCAAGGACACTTGTGCTATGCAGAGACTTGTTGTTACTGTACGGACCTTTTCAACCTGGCCACATAAACACTCTAAATGGGCCCCTTTGTATTTCCTGTTGCAATGTTTGTTAATGCAGTAGCTGACAGGAAGTGAACTTGGACCAGAGGTGTTGCCGTAGCAACAGAATGGCAATGAAAAGGTCCATAGGGCCTGATTTGCAGGATAGCATTCACACCGAGCTTCACCTCTTCGTGTGTGTGCACACATACATGCACACTTGTGTGTACCTGAGTGGCAGTCTGAAGCAGAGGTATCCTTTACCTGGTCATTATCTCCACTGTATTTGTTGTCTGTTATGATAATGGACTGAAAGGGGAGATTGAAGAGAAGTGGTCCAAGTGGGAGTGTGGCAGCAAAATGGCCAGAGATCAGGGATATTTCTGTCTTGTGGGTTTCCATCTCACACTAATGCACTCCGTCTGCTGCAATTTGGATGAAAGCAGCAAACAGTGTTTTGTTGTAGTTTATTATTTTTTTGATGCTCTGTATTTGAAATGTGCCTGATACCTTAGAGGCCATCAGTGCCAGACTGAGACTGTGTGCAGAGTTATTATTAACCCTCCTGTTGTCTTCCCGTCGACCATGCAACTGTTGTTGTCAAAATTGACCCGGTCTGGTTTGACTGTTTTTAAAGTATACATTATAAATTATCACCCAATTCTGGATTACACCTTTTTGGCCAACTTCATTTCAACTCATGACCACAAGTTTTACACTTTTTTGGGGAATTCATGGTCAATAAATCTAATTTATATGAAATGAAACCTCATTTTTTTTTAAGGAAAAAATGCAGAAATTATGAATTATTTGGACTATACTCAAAAATGGAGGAATAACGTTGATGGATAATCACAGACCGGTATATGTCAAAGTTTAGTCAGAATATTACAAATATTATAATATTAAAAAAAAGTTTAATGAGGGTTTGACACATTGCACCACCGGGTCAAAATTGACCCAGGAACACCACATGTGCTATAATTTTGGATAAAATACCCCAAATTCAACGAAAGTAGTGGTCATTATTTATATTTTTGCAAAGACCATATAAGGGAACCATCTATGTAATTTTGGGGCAATTAGGTGAAAGACATCCATATTTATGATATAATGAAGTTTGAAAATGGGTCAAATTTGACCCGAAGACAACAGGAGGGTTAAGCTGTTCTCCTCATAAGGATCAATGATCAGCTTTGATTCTTTGTACAGTACTACAGTGACTACCTCCAGCTCTCATTCATGAGTACACACTGAGGATCTTACCTTGGTCTGCATCTCCAATCATTTTCTATCTGCACAGCATGTATTAAAGGGGATATATAATGAAAAATTCACTTTTTCAGTACTTGTGCAGTTTTTTTTGTGGGCTGCCTGGATCAGAAAACACTGGGTTCCTCTTCCTATGTCATATGTAGGCTCATTTCCTCCGCCAAGGCCAAAGGCCTTGGGCCAAGGAGGTTATGTTTTCACCGGCGTTGGTTTGTCTGTCTGTCTGTTAGCAGGATTACTCCAAAAGTTCGCGATGGATTTCAATGAAATTTCTTGGAGTTGTGTGGTGTAGCACAATGAACGATCCATTCGATTTTGGTGGTGATCCGGATAATGATTCCGATCATCCTGAGCATTAAGACCACAGGGTATAACACATGTGTTGTATTTGTATCGCACTCTATGCGATATACTGGAAGACGTAAATGGTAGTAGCAGCTTATAAAGTAATAATATGATTTTAGGATCTGTGATAACAGGAATGAAACAGTGTATATTTTAAAATATGAATGAATGTGTTCTATATCAGGAGAGGTACATGAGGACATGGGGGAGATGAGGGCAGTGAAAACCAGCGTTCTCCCGGGAAAAGGATGAGTGTTGTTTGGTCCAGTGTGCCCATGTGTTGCGTTGTCCTCTTCGGTTAGAGGCCGCTCGAGGAGAAACACGTAGCTGGGCGATCTGGAAGAGGTTTTTCAGCTCCTTCTTTGGAAAATAGAGAGTAGTGCTCAGTTCATGAACATTAAATGAGCACTTTGCTTCTCTCTCTCTCTCTCTCTCTTTCTCTCTCTCTCTCTCTCTCTCATACAAACAAAAAGTGAAAAATATGTGTGTGTTTCCATGTCGTAATTGGAACTGTGTGCTGCTCGACTAATGCCAGTCATGAGGAATGACCTGCTTCAACTGGACTGGAACACCATAGTCTCAGGAGAGTGTGTGTGTGTGTGTGTGTGTGTGTGTGTGTGTGTGTGTCACCGTGGGTTTTTCGAAGCACAGCATCAAAACTTAATACAATCTGTTTGGAACAAATCCACGTGACTGAAGGTATTACATATTACACTTCTCAGTGGAGGGAGGGCCAGAGGTTGTGTGTTTGTGCGAGTGTGTGGAGCAAGAGTGGATATAATCAAAGAGAAAATGGATGAATAGTTTAATTTACAGTTACTTGCACAACTTCTTGTAAGTCTACAGTCTGGTAATGGTCCCAGCTTTGTTTGCTTCCACTGCTAAGGACGGCTGTTATCCTGCCAGAGGAGGTCGAACACCATATTGAGCCGATTGATCCCAGAAACGGTGTCTCTTAGCAGGGTTCCAGCAGGCTCGAAACAGGCCTGGCTCGGATGATTATGTACCATTACAGAGAGAAACGGGCTGGTAGAATTGACCGGGAACCTGCGTAGTAGTCCAGTGGCAAAGATCAATATATCCATGTGGAGAGAGAAAAGATAGAGAAAGAGGAACAGATGAAAGTGGGAGCGAGTGGATGAATGGCGAGATAACATCATCAGAAACAGTATCAGCCTGATCAATTGTCCCATCGCTGGGATCCGACTGGCCATTAACATGTACGTACTGGGTTTTTCAGCTTACCATATGTGATCAGCAGCAGTGAATGAAGACATGGTAGGGGTCTTTTACCTGGCAGACAGACCCATGGGAGGTGGTTAGATGAATGATTGAGAACACAGTAGGTACTGTAATGGCAAACGGGGACAACGCTGATGAGTGAAATTAAAGAGAGGTGGCGCAAGACACACACAGAACTGTTCAAACCAGTCAGACCAATGACATCTTGGGGCAACTCTATAATAAGCTGCATAGAGGAAGTATCACTGTATTTCATGCGACAGTACTTGTATTATGCTGTTATTGTACACACTAATAAGGAAGAATTCAGCTCTTATTTAAAATTGTTCCAGCCTGAAATCCTATGCTTTAGTTGTCAGTCAAAATTCAATATAAAAAAAACAAGCTCTGCATTCAGCGGAGGATGCCAAATCTGCTTCAATTCTAATGAGAGAAGGAATCCTCAACTGTATAAACACGGCTGTGAGAGGTACCATCTGTCACACTCTTTACACATGACTGACCCGCGTCATTACTGTAAAGTACTTGACTTAGCTCACTGTGTATTCCTGTGTAGCTAATGTAATCACATCTAGCAAACCACGGTAACGACTACTGGAAAGGTTTTCTTAATGAATTCCTATAGGAAGCCTTGGAGAGAAGAGCAAGACAGATGGCCCACACTGTAATTGGCCTCCGTTCCCTTGTGTGTGTGTGTGTGTTTGTGTGTGTAAAAGTGTGTAGAATGTCTCTAAATGGCACAGATTCAAGAATTCAGCTGTTGAGGTTCGCAAGCCTTCATTCATTTGATTATTTAAGAAGGTAACACAGTGTCGACATCGACACCGGGCACAATAAAACAAGCTTGATATCTTGTAACCTGCATGTAGACGGAGAGATTCAGGTGCGCCACATGGGGCTTTGTGTGTGACCCTGAGACCAGTGGTTCCCAAAGTGGGAGCAGCCGCTGTTAATTACTTCTGCCGAGGAGGTTATGTTTTCAGTTTGTCTGTTTGTCAGCAGGATTAGGGAAAAACTTCTGGCCCGTTTTTCATGAAACTTGGTGGAAAGGTGTAGCAGGGGCCAAAGAAGAACCCATTAAATTTTGAAGCGGATTGGCTTTGGCAGAGGTCTGCGCTCTCTGAGTGCCCTTCTAGTTTATCATGCGTTTTTGATAATGCTTCACTACATTAAAAAAAAATTGGCGACATTTAAATGAAAGCAGCAGTGGGTAGAATCGGAGCAAATATGGTTAAGAAAAGTTATTTTTTTATAAAACACGGTCACTATATCCTGACAGTATTGCATGAGACAGGTAATCTGAAAAAAATCATGTGCCTCTGTGTCCTCCGGTGCTCCTGATGGCATCTGCAAGATTTTACAGACCAGAGGAAAACAACCAATGAGAGCCGAGCTGGAGCCTGCCGTCAAACTAGTCAGCGCTGATCAAATATGAATCAATATTCTATTACTGTAATCCATATTTCTCACCTCAAATGTTTTCAGAAACATCTTGTAGTGTACTGTTTAGCTGTAAAATGAGAAAGTTTGTGACCCGGCAGCCATGTTGAGATCAGTTGAGGAAACACAAAGCGCTGCCCACCAGCCGGAGCAAACTTCTCATTTTATAGCTAAACTGTACACTACAAGATGATTCTGAAAACATTTGAGGAGAGAAATAGTCATTACAGTAACAGAATATTGATTCATATTTGATCAGCACTGCCTAGTTTGACCGTTTTATCGGAGTTCACGAGTGATTGACAGCTGCCTCCTTTGAATGGACAGCCAATAGGAACGCTCTCTCTCTGAAATGACCTGTGATTGGCCAAAGTCTCCGTTCAGAACCCGTCAGAAGTCTAGTTTTCTCTCAGAACACTTGAATTACAATATGCTGAAAGGTTATTATAGAATTTTTGCCCAATGATGCCAAAAAATATTCTGCCTACTACAGATTTACCTGCATTTCATGTTATGTTTCCAAACGTACCAAAACAGGAGAAAAAAGCAACAAACATCAAAATCACCACATTAAAAACAAATATGCACAGGCATAATATGTTAAGACACAGCTACTGACATGCTACTACTACTAATCATAATAATAATAATACATTTTATTTAATGGCACCTTTCATGGCACTCAAGGTCACTAACTCATGGTTGCTGGTTGTCATAGTAACACAACACAGTTTCCAGCTGGGAGTTTTTTTCAGGAGCTCAGTAGTCAGACAAATAGTGACCGGAAGATTTGACACTGTAAACAGAGCTCAAAGAAATGCTGATACATCTCAGCTCTCTAGACAGTCGAAGAGGACTGAATCTGAGCAGAACAACAAAACAGTTAAAACCGATAACCGTGTTGTCATTACTGTGTGCTAAAATAGCAGGATACACTGTGATACGTTCTTCAAAACAGCCTCCAACCAGACAAGGGTAAAAGGAACTGACTGTTTCAACTCGTGTGCTTTACTTGATAACGTCTCCAGTTACTCTTCTACTAACACTTCTCTCCAACCTTGAAGTGTTCGGCATGATACCTTTCTTCAAAGCTGCCTCATTCAACAGATTTCTCCTTCACTTTTTGTTAAATGACCCTTTTTTGTCACCAAAGCGGAGAAGGGCAAATGCACGTACGTTTGCACTCACAGATCTGTCTGAATAACACATACAAGGTTGTCTACAGATAGATCCTCACGTTTTCTTTAATTACTTTGGAAACGGTGATCATTGTGACTCTCTACACTGAAAAGTGTGTGTGTGTGTGTGTGTGTGTGTGTGTGTGTGTGTGTGTACATTGTGCACGCAACTGCATAATGTATGGGTGATTAGCAATTAGCTAAGCTAACAGCCGTAGGCGATTATCTCTATAGGTTTTTAGATGTTTTAGACCCTTAGTGGTTGTATAGGCTATCAGCAGCAAGGGTATTCATGCATTATTCATAACACCTGCTCCATTTACAAACAGCCCCACGTCTTCACCATCTATGTTTACATGGACTTTGCAGGGCCTATGCAGGTTTTCCGAGTGGACACAATGGTCATTATACACCCTGCCCAGTTCAGGGCAGAGCACCCGTAGCTACCGTCTACGTGTCTTACAAGAAGAGGGTGCTCCAAAGCATCAGTGTCGACCTCATACAGTTGTATATCTGTTATAATACAAGAGTGCTTCATCAGTCACACCCAGCTTGATGAGAAAAATCACACGGACGCTATGAACCGAACCACATGTTCAATGAATGTGTGAGTGCGTGCGTGTCCCTGAATGTGTGACTCACTGGAGTCACCAGAGTCATTGTGCTGATTGTAGAGCAGGCTAGTCCTGTTAATTCTGCTCTCGGTGTTAAATTACATATCGACCCCCAGCCAGCCAGCACATGGACACATAACCACGTCTATCAATCTACAATTGGGCTTTTTCTTTTGCCAGAGGGGCCTGTGCTCATTTACACACAATATATGGCAATAGTCTGACACACACAAGAGAGAGAAACGTGTGGTTGTCAACTATCGAGGTTGTCCTTTTTGTGCTTGTTATGTGTTCCTTGTATTAAATTCATGTTTTATTTATAGTTTAACCATTGCTTTACCAACAGGCTCTACATTTAGTGCCTTTTATAATAACCATTGTCTTACTACACTCACTTGCAAACTTTGATGATTTGTAGAGGTTGTGTTTGGGCCTATTTCCTTTTTTCCTGCATTCCCATTGTGTTTGCTGTAATTACTACTTTTTTTCCTTATACGTCACCAAAACAATCACAAGAGACATTATTGGCATAATGTTACCTGTCTTCTCCTCGGTTATAGCGTTACTTCCAAGCCGACATGCACACGGACACCACCTTCTGTCAGTGGCAGTGTCGGGCGGTGTGGGGACAACAGCGGTGCCCCGGTAGTCGCACCGCTGTCGTCCCGACATCCTCCGTTTTCCCGTTTATCCTTTAAAACAGAGGCAACTGGCTGACGCTAACGCCAAGCACCATTTCTGTAGTGTCTTTAAGCTTTTCCTGTGGTTCCCTTCCTGTTTTAGGATTTCTTCTTTTGAACATTTCTCTCTTTGAGTCTTGTATCATGTAATTATAACGGTGGGATTAACACAGATTACTGTTGCTGCAATATTTTTCCATATTAACTGCCATAAAGGTGTCACACATGTTTAGTGGCAAATTAAGAAAACATCGTAGCCATCACAAACCAACACTAGGCACAATAATTTACCTTTTGGAACAATATCTTTTTTCTTTAACCCAAAAGGTTGACCGTCTGACCGCCAACCGCTGGATGCGAACGGAGGCAAACCAATCTCGTTACTTATACAATGGCATCACTCCAACATGGCGGCTCGCTGGCTAGATAGCTAGTTAGAAGTTACGAAAATAAATTTGTCATATCTGTGGTCTTAACTTTTTAAAATTAGATTTCATGCAAGGTGTTTTTTCTAATATATTTGGGCGCTACAAGTGCCAAAACATGCCCGTTTCATGTCCTCTTTAAAAGAGGTAAATATATGGAAGTTATGGCTGGATGGTTTTAGGTACAATTTTTATAGCGGTATAAATTTTATTCTGTAGACTAACAATGTACTGTATATCTGCATGTATTTTTACCCTCTTCATTTGTTACTTGAGTGCAGTACTACACTAAGGCATGCTAAGAGTTAAAGTTATACCCTACAGTGGTTGTGGTGCCAGAGTTTCATACATGTTGGAAGTTCCGAGCTCATTTCTGCAGAGCTGACGCTGTGCGTCTTCTGTTCTCCCCTTTTTCACAGCTGCTATGCAACTTCAGGGTCGCTGTGCTTTGGCTGAAATGTTTGCAGAATGGTATTACATTACGTACTGCGAATACATAGTTTTCACTAATGCCTTAAAGCCTTTGTTCCTAACAGTTTGAATTGCAATCATTATGTCTTTATGTAGATTCACAGTTGCAGCAGGTATAACGTCCTTCAGCCACTGGCTTCACAAATTCATTCCGGCTCCTGATTTTCCACAAGAGGAAGATGTTAGCTGTCTGGTAGCTTTTCTCTGCATTCGTCATTAGCAAGGACATTAGTATGAATCAGTTGTTTGTACCAGACAGTATACCCAAAAAGCATTTTTCTGCCAAGATGGGAACAAAAATCCTTTGTTGCACATGGACCGACTAATTGTTGCACCAGCCTCATCTAGCTTTAAAGTCATCTGAGAGTCCGAACAGTGATAGCTTGACAGCAGGAGGGTTCCTTAGTTTCCTTTGGTATTTACGATGCTTTATATGCATATGCTTCTGGCTTGAGTCATGATGAGCCTGAGACCAAAACTCTCAAGTCAGCACTGAATCTGCTCCTGTGCGGTCAGGGCGGGTCCTCTAGGTCAAGCAGTTCAGATCTGTGTGGGGCACCCTGGAAACGAGTCTGAGGCAAGAAAAGATCTACACACAGAATTATATTATCAATGTAATAGTAGATATCAGGAAACAAGCTGAATTAAATGCAGTAAAAAATATCATGAGAGTTCAGTTGCAGCCTGTAATGATACTACAATTATTTTAATGTAAAGTTCAAGTGTATCACAACACAAACCACAGCTCCCTGCCGTCTGTTTGCTTTTGCAATCAGACAGAGGATATTTAATATATTTATTTCTCTAATTATTTCTAAGAATCAGTTTGTTTTTAGTGAACTTTGTAGCTTTCTTGATAATTGCGTAGTGCGCTCACTTTACAGTGTGTCTGATG
This sequence comes from Sebastes umbrosus, assembly GCF_015220745.1. Classification (NCBI taxonomy): domain Eukaryota; kingdom Metazoa; phylum Chordata; class Actinopteri; order Perciformes; family Sebastidae; genus Sebastes; species Sebastes umbrosus. The sequence goes on from NC_051272.1 coordinate 13,119,714, forward strand.
TTACTGATATTCCTGTGGATTAATTCATGTTTCTTTTCTCAACCACTGTGGCTTGTGTATATCCATTGTGTGATATTTTTTTTACCTGCTCTTTGATTCCTGATACATACACCACATAAGTCTGGGGAAGAATGTATCACATTTGCACTTGAAACTGCTGCAATCTGCCCCACAGTGACCTTTCATGTTTCTCTCAATAATGCAATTATTTAATTCAGTCTTGTGTCTTCACGTCTTGCGATGAGAGCCTCACAGCAACTTTTCAAAGTCTTGTAGTCTGCAGTGGATTAAGGAGCATACAGTATATGTGTTTAAAAGAGAAAGAAAGCAGTGTTGGCACTCACTTTGATAGCATCATGGATATGAGAAAGGGAGTTATGTAAAATGAAATATTTAACTAATTTCTTCACACTAATTATAGCTGAGTAAACGTAATGATAGCCTTTCATTACCTCATCATGAAATATCAATTTAGTCTCCCCTATAGTCTAAACCTACATAATCTTATGTCAGGTAGTGGTGGAGATTTCTCAAGGGGCATCCTTGTTCATTCTAAGCTGCCACTAGAGCTGCCTTAAACAGCTCACACATGAAGCCATGTGATCAGAGGTTGCTCATGCCTCTAAGAACATCTGTCGCTGTTGTATTCCACACAATATTTGGCTTTTATGAACCAAATCACGTCCAAATTATATAAAGTTTTGTTTTTCTAACACTTTTTTCTTTTTTAATGTTGTTGCATATGGTAAAAATCAAATACGATGACATTTAACAGTCCTACCCAAACACATACATCTCTCTGTTGTCATTCAGGATAGCTGTGCACGAGTCATCCTGTTCCGAGGGGCCAATAAGGAGATAAAGAACTACAACAGCCAGACCGCCTTTCAGGTATGTGTGGTATCCAAGAAACACCATATGTTTCTGTGTGTGTAATCATACCTAATGCTGCGTTCACATGGGGTCAGGCAGACGGCAGACACACAACACCTTCTGGACGGCACGGGAAAAACAAACAGCCTGACGAAATGGCAGGACAGAAAAACGAAACACGCATGATGATATGTTACTATGATGATGGAATAAAATACATTAAATAAAATGATTTTGTCTCCACTATTATTCTAGTAATGCATGTAGTTGTAAAATGCAGCTTTCTCTTAATATTCCATTGCAAACTTAAACAACTTTCACCGGTATGAGGAAGCTATGTAACATCAGGTTGTAAATTCTGTCATGGAGGGCCGCAAAAAGGGCTGTCAATCGATTCAAACGTCTAATCATGATTAATCGCATGATTGTCAATAGATAATCGTGATTAACTTTTTAATCACACATTTTTATCTGTTCAAAATGTACCTTAAAGGGAGATTTGTCAAGTATTTAATACTCTTATCAACATGGGAGTGGACAAATATGCTTTCTTTATGCAAATGTGTGTATATATTTATTATTGGCAATCAGTTAACAACACAAAACAATGACAAATATTGTCCAGAAACCCTCACAGGTACTGCATTCAGCATAAAAAATATGCTCAAATCATAACATGGCAAACTCAAGCCCAACAGGCAACAACAGCTGTCAGTGTGTCAGTGTGCTGACTTGACTATGACTTGACCCAAAACTGCATGTGATTATCATAAAGTGGGCACATCTGTAAAGGGGAGACGTGTGGATACTGTGTGGATAGTTTTTCCTCGCCAAAATTTAGCATAAGTTTGGAGTGTTATTTAGCCTCTTCGGTGACAAGCTAGTATGACATGGTTGGTACCAATGGATTCCTTAAATGTTCTAGTTTCATACGATACCAGTATCTTAGCTGCAACCTAAAAACCACAAGGTGCTTTGGACGCTACCGTTGCTGGTATTCTCTGCCGGCCTCACCTAATTTTACCGTCCTGCTCTCGTCCACTACCGTGATATCCGGTTTGCCGTCTACCGTCTCCCTGATTCCATGTGACCGCAGCATTACATCTTTGACATGTGAGAGCTGAATGGGTTAAATGAGTTGTCCCACACAGCCTAACGCTGCTACATAGAATATGTTGATTGCTATTAAAAACTTAAGCAGCGTAACGACGCCCACCCCCCTCTGGCTTACCATCACAGTCTGTGTCTGATTTCCAGCCTCTCTGGTTGATGAAGTCCGTGTGAAATTGACACAGACACTTCCTGAGCAGATCAAAGATAATTTGTTGGTACACAAGGCAGGCTGGTCCACACAGTGCCCAGGACATTGCTACACATACAGATTTTACACATCTGCCACAACAAAGGACTAAATTTGTAAAACATTTATTAGGAGAGTGAGAGAGAGAAAAAAAATAGGATCTATTTATATGTGTTTGTTTTTTTTCTTTTTCCATAGAATGAAATTTTGCTGTTGTCCACTTTCCGTCACTTATGTGTTTCTCTTCCCTGTACTCCTCTCTTTTCCCCTCCTCCTCCAGGTGGCCATTATAGCAGGAAACTTTGATCTGGCTGAAATCATAAAGGTCCACAAAGTATCGGATGTTGGTAAGTTGACAGCAGCGGTAGTATATCTCCAGGCTCCCCTCAGTGTTTTATAGGTTTAAACATGAATGTGGTGTCAGGGAGACATCAGACTGAAGAATGGCTGAGCGTGGATAGTGGAGAAGCTCAAGGAAAATGATTACAGGTTATGTACAGAGGTGTGGGGAAAGGAAATGGAAATGTGAGGGTAAGGGATGTGGAGAAGGTTTATTGGATCCCTGCTGAGTTGAGCAGTTTCTCTGTGACATGTACATACAGGAAACTCTGCCATCTAGTGTGGACAGGATGTAATACCCACAGTTTTACATTGTGAAATGTGGTATTCAAATGTTTTCTCCCTTTTTACAATAAACAGGTTAAAATAGGAATAACATGTAATGTTTGGAATTTATAATTCACTTATGTTAAATAATACTTTTGCCACTCCATCATTACACAATAGATACACTTTAAGTTTTTCCATGAAGAGAATATTTAATTCACAACTACAATAAATATCCAGTAATGCCATTATCTATCAGCTTTCTTTATTCTGTATTTGTTTCTTCATTCTTCAGTAATCAATATCAAAATATGATAATTATTGATCATTATTACTTTAAATATATACTGTCAGATTACAAACAAATTTGAGTGACCTTGAGATGTGTGGAGTTGCGGTTATTTCCCCCATCAAAGCGTTCTGTTCATTGTGCTCGCTGTAGTAGCTTTATATGATGTGGTGAGTCCGTTAAGCTCTGCTGCTCTCGGTGTCTCTTCCTCCCTTCAGTGCCTTTCAGGGAGACCCCCTCCTACACCAACCGTCGACGTGTGACGCCTGGCACCCTGCCCTCGCCACGATCCCTGCTCCGCTCTGCGAGTGACAACAACCTGAACGGGGACCACGATCACATCCACGGTCAGGCCCCCAGAGAAATTCGCGGGCGTCAGGGTCACTCCCCTGTCCCCTCACTGCGAAGTCTGCCAGCTCTCGGGCAGCATCAGCAGCACAGCAGCCTCGGAGAGGTGAGATAGAGCTCTCGAGGCTGTGTGTGTGTGTTTGAATGTTTAATGTGTGTGTGTGCACATTTCAGCATGTTCACATTGAAGAAACAAGTGAAGGAAAAAATGTGAAAAAAAAACATTTTGACATAATCTCATTAGTAGTTTTGGTCCATACGTTACACACAAAGATGATTGCAATGTTTTACATGAGCTTATGATACTCTGTGTCAGAGCCGTCATGGAGAGATCCCCGACAGCAGTCTCCAGAGTACGGGCAGCTCCAGGTCCTCCCACTCCCGCTCGCCTTCGCTACATCACACGCATGAAGAGGACAGGCCGGTTCCCAGAAGGTCCCACAGCCATGGCTACCCTCATGGATACGGCCATCGTGGAAGACTCAGGTCTGTAAGATTTTGTTTGACCTCAAGAGTTAATTTCTAGTGATTACTCCACTAAACACGTTTTTAGAGAGCTTTGAACGCAAGCAAATCTCTTCCTTCCTGTTCCTAATTCATGTCTCACACTTCGCAGTTTTGGCACTTTAAATAGATAATCTGTGATTGACCTTGTGATCGTGCACCTACTTTGATATTTAAACCAAATTTAAAAAAAGCCCCAGCGATGTGTCTGAATCACTTGTTAGTCACCAGGCAGCGTTCTGCATCTGCTGCCGTCTGCTACTGGTGATAAACATGACATAACATCAATCAGTGCAAAATCTTGTTTATTTATTTATGCATCAATCCCAGGCACATATGAAAGTCGTTTTCCTGTCGAAACTGTACTTGCAACCAGCCCGGAAAAAGTAATCTGTAAAAAGCATGAACTGAGGAAATGAATATAAAAATGTACAGATTTATAGTGTTGATTGACTGGCTGATTGAAACACTGATGAGTATGAGGTCTGTTATAATTGCATTTGGTGTAGCTGTTGTGTGGCCCGTGCTCCTGTCAGGGTATCAGGGCGATGCTCAGTGGCATGGTGTGTGTCTGGCATAGACAACAGCCCCTGTTTATGTAACAAGCTATTGGTCCTGCTGGGAGGGCAAATAACATACTACAAATCTCTGTGTGTGTTTGTATGCGAGAGCATGCATGTATAGCCCCTTGCACATGGCTACGTGCATGGGTGCCTGCACAGTTCAGAGATAGACAGATGGAAAGCGGCTAATAATGATCACCATGGGGACCAATTGAAGGCTGCCAAGCTGTGAATGTGTTTTGTATGTCAGTTTGCGTGAGAGAGAGAGAGAGATTGAGAGAAAGAGGACGCGTTCTGAAATTAGAGCTATGAGTAATATCATTGGACGGGCCACTCAGTTCAAAACAGCTTGTCACTCGATAGATACATAAATCCACAGATGTAGCTGTGCTGCTGGGGTGCTGGAACAAATCTCCTCCCTTGTACACCGAACCATTAGACAAACTGCACAGTAAACTAGGGGCTCTGATCACATCTCGCAGCGATGGATTTAAGTGGTTTACTGACACTTGGTTTGTTAAGCTTTTTATTATGATCATACGTCAGAGCGAGATCACCTACGTACAGCACACACCTCGTGTGATTCCTGGATGCCACACACTGCGTATGTGTGTTTGTGTGTGTGTTTGTGTGAAACAGTCTGATGTCTGACAGGGGAATTGCATTACAGACACAGCTCCAGCCGTACTCCCTTCTTCCTCTAATACTCTGCTGTCACTTTACTCCATCCATCAAATACTCTCTCTTTCTCTCTCTCTCTACCTCTCTCTACCTCTCTCTACCTCTCATTCTGTCATTGATACACACACACACACACACACACACGTACACACAGTGCCATTAATCTACTTCATGGTTTGCAGCCAGAGAGTAGTCAACATCCTTTATTAAATCATAGAACATGCACACATCACACCGCATAGAAACCAAAGCTCTGAAGGACTAAATCCTATAAGCATTGTTTCCACAATCTCAAATCAAATTATATTAAGTGAATAAATTCATTAATAAATCCTCTCTTTCTATCAAATGTTGTACCCCATCTGTTGATAACAAAGTAAGTGCATCGTTCTCTGCACATCTTCTATCTGGCACTAAGTTGGCATTAATGTTCACAGACGACAGACGAACACATCTTTTGATCATTGTCATTTTGTACAAGGTTGAGTGCAAAGAAAGTTGAAAAAGGAGGATAGCAGGTTTTGTATGTCCGCTGTGTCCTGGCCTCAATGGCCTTCTGTACACATGGAGCTGAGACCCTTTTCTTCAGTGTGCATGACCCTTACACCAAGCCTTACAGTGAGGTGAATGTATAAAAAGCCCAAAACGAGCAGCTGGTCTCCATGGCCAGAGCCTGCACCCAAGTGAGACTGATGCTGTCCTTGATTATGTCCCCTCTAATATTTCTCCCTCCCTCTCTCTGATTCTCTCTCTGACCTTCTGTTTATGCCCATGGTAACTCTAGAGGCATTATGGGTACCAGGGGAGTGTGAAATTAGCTTGGCCGGTCAACAGCCCGCCCATCGGCAGACGCCAGCAAGTTCCTGTGGAACTCACCATCACTTCCTCCTCGTTGCACGTGTGCAGCGCTGCCGGGGTTGAATAGCTCGGCCAGGCTTTAGAAGAAAGTTTAGATGGAGACAATAGTGAAGATACAGTTAGGTCAGAGTGGCTTATTAAAGCTGCAGTGGGTAGAAATGGAGCAAATATGATTAAAAAAGATTTTAAAAGGCTGGCGACCTGCCCAGGGTGTACCCCGCCTTCGCCCAATGTCAGCTGGAATCAGCTCAAGCCCCTCCACGACCCTGAATAGGATAAGCGGTTATGGATAATGAATGAATGAATGAAGTTATTTTTATAATATATAATAAGTAACTGTCATTATATCCTGACAGTAGTGCATGAGACAGATTATCTGAAGAAAAATCAGGTGCATGTCTTTGTGTCCGCCGGTGTCCTTCGGTGCTCCTAATGGCATCTGCAAGATTTCACAGACCGATGGAAAACAACCAATCAGAGCCGAGCTGGAGCCTGCCGTCTCTGAGCAGCTGTCAATCACTCACAAACACCAATCAAACTTTCAAACTAGTCAGCGCTGATCAATTACAAATCAATATTCTGTTACTGTAATGCCTATTTCTCGCCTCAAATGTTTTTAAGAAACATCTTGTAGTGTACTGTTTAGCTGTAAAATTAGAAAGTTTATGAGCCTGCAACCATGTTGAGATCAGTAGAAGAAATGCCAAGCACCGCCCACCAGCCGGAGCACAGCCAATAGGAACGCTCTCTCAGAGATTGGCCAAAGTCTCCCGTCACGGGCTAGACTTTTTAAATCTGAAAACAGAGAGGAGGTGCAGAAGTCTAGTTTTCTCTCAGAACACTTGAATTACAATATGCTGAAAGGTTATTATGGAATTTTTGCCCAATGATGCCAAAAATATTCTGCCTACTGCAGGTTTAAGACTAGATCACATGAGAAAAACAAACAAAGCTCGCCACGACAGATTAAAGCATACAAATGTGGGTTTAACAATCACTCCAGTTGATGCAGTTGACAATATAATAAGACATGATGCCCGGTGATGATGTTTTTTTTTAGAACAAAGCAAATTTGCCTGTGTCATAAGAGGTTAATTGGCTACTTACCATGATGTGCTGTCAATACAAAGAGATAATTAATCATCAAGAGGACACTGTCTTGACAGTTTCAGTGTCAGGAATTGTGATATCGAGCTGTGCACCTCAGGACCCAGTTATCAGTCTCGGTTTGGAAGAAAAGCTCTGAAGCTGCCAGATAGACACAAACCAACTATTATCTTTTCCTTTTCCAGTATGTTGCTCTTGTTTTAGTTTTCCTACAACAGAAGAGGGTGAACACAGAATACACATTTCCAACCAACTTCTTTTGCAATTGTCTTAGTGATATGAGATTTTTTCTGCCAGTATTTATTAGGTAAAACAAGTATTACATATCATGTGACTGGTTTGGGCAAGAGATAGATATGTGAGGTTTTTCTAAAGCCTCGGACACACCAGCAACGTCAGGAGCGCGTGGCGGCTGCGTGGCGTGGTGGCTGTGTGATTCACACGTTGGGCGTTCACACCAGCTGCATTTCAGCTGCGTGTCTGCTGCTGCAGCTGCTGCTGTTAACCCTTTCTTTCTACATAGAGTTTGCCTTTTAATGGCCATTTCATTTCATTATAAATATCATTTATATTTATTTTAGACCGTGAAAGGTTCAGAAACATGTGGTAATTTGTAAATAATAGTAATAATCCACAATTAAAACTCTGTACTATATTCATTCATGGAGCTCTCCAAGTCACTGCATGTTCTAGAACACTGTCCGGCACATATTTCAGAATAAAAGCCTCATGTTAACAAATTAAGGAATTCTGTCTACAGCAAAAACGCTTGAGGGCTTTTACTTCGAAATGAGAGCAAGAAGTGTTGATTTAAACCCCATACTTTATCAATTCATGCAGCTCTCTAAGTCAATGCATGTTCCACAGCACTGACTGCTCATATTTCAGAATAAAAGCCCCGTGTTAACAAATGAAGGAATTCTGTCCACAGAAAAAACGCTTGAGGGCTTTTATTTTGAAATGAAAGCAGGAAGTATTGATTTAAAAATAAGTCTTTACTTTTTTTTAACATCTCCGTAACATATTCTAAAGATAGACATCGAAACTGTAATCGTGCTGGTATGATATCAATATACAGTCAATAGATCACCTTCACTGTCCGTGACATATTCTACAGATGTCTAGACATGGAAATTGTAGTAATGTAGCTGATATGATGTTAATATACAGTCAATACATCACTTTCACTGTCTGTTGCTGCTGTGAGACACGCACGGCACGCGTCAAAAATAGGCGAGACCTCTATTCTCTAGAAGAGACGCAGCTGAGACGCGCGTGTCACGTCTCAGAGCAGTGTGGCTGCTCTAACCTGTTAACAGGGACGCCGAAATAAAAAACAACAGGTAATGCAGCCGCCACGCGCTCCTGACGTTCCTGGTGTGTTCGGGCTGTAAAGGTCAAGTTTATTAAAGCACCGCCGGCACAGGGTCTGTACAAGAGCCACCCAGCCAGGTTGGACAAAATGTCTGAATATCCGGATACATGAACTCTTGCTGCCTTTTATCTGAATAGTGTGGGAGGAGATTTGGACGCAGGGGGCCAAATCCTTGTTTCAAATGAAGATGCAGTCACACAACATAACCTGAAACATGTTGTCATGTAATGTTGTTGTGGTAGCTAGTGGTGTCATTGAGCAAGAAACTGTTTCATTACCTACTGATCTGCTCTATCGTGACCCCTCGTGTGATGTATAACAGCAACAAGCCCAACATGTCCCGTTCCCTTCACCTTTTAATTCTCTGTTTGTTGCTGTTCTCCTCACCTCCGTTTGATCCCATATCCCTCCCTCTTTCTTTGCATTAGTCACACCAGTGGCTGTTGGTGTGTAGATTATACATGGCGTGTTAACACAGCCAAAGGGCTGAGCTACACAGGGAAGAAAGGAGGACAGGAAGAGGGAGGAAGAGGAGGAGATGAAGTTGAGCTTCTACTGCTTCACCTGTGGAGAATCCACATCAAAGGAGGACACAGTATTGGTCTGTGCTTGTCATATTTTGTGTCAGAAGGTGATGCTGATAGGCTAACAGCACTCTATTTGGCTCTTTATCCTCCGTTACGGTACCTTAACTACTGTTTAGCATCTTCTGCCACTCATTCCGGTCCGGGTCGCGGTAGCAGCAGGATAACATGGTAGCCTTGATGTCGCTCTTGCCAGCCACATCCTCCAGCTGTTTCTGAGGGACTCCGAGGCGTTCCCGAGGCCAGATTGGATATGTAATCCATCCAGAGTGTTATGTGTCTGCCCTCGGGTCTCCTCCAGTTTGATGTGCCCGTGAGGTCTTACTTTGAGCTCCTTCTGCATATCTGAGCCCTTCACCTCGTCCCTGAGGGTGAGCCCAGAGACACTGCGAAGGGAACTAATTTTGCCTTCTTGTATCCATGATCTCCTTCTTTCTGATAGTTCCCAGAGCTCATGATCAAAGGTGACGGTTGGAGATCAACTAAGAGCCTCGCCTTCAGGCTCAGCTTAAGTACTACACCTACATCACTGCAGGCGCCTCATCGATACACCTGTCAATCTCAGATTCTGACTCACACTCACTCGTGAACGAGACCACACGATACTTAAATTCCTTCAGTCTGATTGGTTATGAATTATGACTCCCCTAGAGCTGTATTCAAGCGCTGGATTGCTCAGAGCAAGGCCCTGGTGCCCCTTTTTCAATCCACACACCCACAAAACACCCTGAGGGACTTTGTCAAGAGCCTTCTTCAAGTCCATAAAGCGCTTAGAGCCTTTTGGAGCCGGAGCCTCTCCAAACGCCTTTTCAACCGAAACAAACATTCAAACATAAAGATAAGTAGTGTACATGCTATCCAAATCATTAGCCCTCTAAAGCCTACGTAGACAGGGACATCGTTTTATATTTTTGCCAATTTTGAGCTTATTCTGTCAGTCAGTATCAAGTGATATGATGATCTGGTGCAGTGTAAAGTTGCCATCATGCATTACCTTTGTGTGAACATACCATAGTTGACATGAAAAATGTGTGATTTGTTGAATAACTCCATAGTCAACTAGGCAATTTTTCAGTTTTTTTCAATGTGAAAAGTTGTATTTAGGTGTTTTGGAGCTCCGTGTGAAGTTTGGTGAAAATACACCTATTCCTCAGTAAGTTATAGCCATTAGGGCTGGGCAATATATCAATATTATGTCGATATCGTGATATGAAACTAGATATCGTCTTAGATGTTGTATATTGTAGTGTCGTAATATGGCATAAATGTTGTCTTTTGATGTAATTTTCTGAACTTACCAGACTGTTCTAGCCGCTCTATTACTCACTTAGTCATTATATCCACATTACTGATGATAATTTATCAAAAATCACATTGCGTTAATATTTTCAGAAAGCACCTATGGTCAACTCTACAATATCGTCGCAATATCGATATTGCGGTATATAGTCAAACATATTGTGATATTTGATTTTCTCCATATCAGCCCTAAGAGCCATTTAATGGATATTGTCCTGGGTCAGTCGTGAAGCTTAGTTCTTTTATATAATACACTTAGATAAGTTTTCTATCGCAGTAAATCAAGACAGATGTACATGCAGAAAAGTGTAGAGCAAATATTTTAGTGAAGAGGAAAATTGAAGCACTGAAAAAGATGCCAAAGCATACGGATGTTGTCGGTATGGGCTAATTGGTTTGTGTGAGGTGGAGTTTAGGGGTTATGCGTTGATCATACCAATTGACCCTTTCTTCTAATTTTGCTAAATATAGTCTCAGCGAAGCACAAGCTGTCCACGTACAAACAGATTTGCTGTTCACAACCTTAATATGTTCGACCCGATGAGTCCACGTTCTACTTCCACCTTGATAGCCCTAAACACTCCCCCATCGCACAAGAAAGAATGAGAGAGCATCTATTCATTCAAGTGCAGCAAAGCAAGGACAGACTGATGATCATTAGGGTGCAAAATGTGATGATGATTATGACTTTGTTTATAATGTGCTCATCTCACCTCAGAGAGCTGGGCTATTTGGGGGAAAAAGCCATTTACCTGAGAAGGCGAGGCAGCCATGTGAGAAAATGCTACAGTGAAGCTGCTTATTTTGATAGCATCTGTGTAAATGGTATTTTGTGACATTTGCAGTTGCATCTTCAGAGTTATGTACGCAGTTCATAGATTTGACTTCCAAACTGAGGCAGCTAGACTCATTATTGAGCTGTTCAGATGTTAACCTGTCTTTAGCGGTCTCATTGATCCTAATCAAACATCTGATAGCTGGCATGCCAGGGTTATTGTCTTAAGACTTTAAGATAAGGGCCGCTTATCTGGAATAATCTCAAATTTGGTCCAATCTCAAAAAAACAGATGAAGAGGTGAACGGCACGTAATACATAAAATGCAAGTGTTTGCTCTTGATCTTGCACAAAATGTACCTCAAAACCCTCATCCACATTATTTGTTCTTTGTTGCTTTGTGCAGCTCACAACTTAACATAGAGATGTATATTTACAGAAACTGAACAGTTTGTTTGAATTTCAGTTCGTCCCATTCTGACTCCTGCTGTGAAAACTATGTTTTAAAGATACAGTTCATAGCACTTATACCACTTTTTCACAAAGGTTGGAACCCCACATATACTGTTCACCGGGGGTGTCAAACATACGGCCCGGGGGCCAAAGGGTCCGGCCCACTGGACGACTTTGTAAGATGTAAAAAATTGCAGAGAAGTAATTTATTCCAATATTTTTCAATAAAATTCGCTGCTATTCCTATTTGGGGGTCGCAGGCCCAGTGCTGCATACGCTATTATAGATCCCATGTGCTTATGTACAGGCTACGTGACACAACACTGTCAAGCGTAGGCTACTCTTCATGCAGCAGCCGCCGGTGAGAAATGTCTTTGTCAAAAAAAGATGAAAAGTGAATCAGAATGTCAGATTTTCCCCCTAAAAAAAATGGCCCAGTTCCTACTTCTTCAAATGGGAAGCCAGTGTGCTTGGTGTGCTCATAGCACCTGTCAGTACTCAAAGAATATGATATTCGGCGTCACTATCAGACTCATCATGGCGGAAAATGCAAGAACTTGCCAGGATAACTAAAAAACAGAGACGATAAATGAATAATTGGCAGGTTTGAGGAAACAGCAGTCTGTTTTTAGTCGTAGCCGAGAGATCAGCGAGACATCTCAGGCTGCTCATCATCTGTTTTGTAAATGGATTGTTCATTAATTGTGAACGTTTTCAGAATGTACTTCTTTACACTAACAGGAAGGGGAAATTTGGAGGCGTTGTTATTCATAGGTTACTATGCAATGGTTTTACTGGTCCGGCCCACTTGTGATCAAGTTGGACTGATCCATGAACTAAAAGGAGTTTAACCCTGCTGTATGCTATTTAGGATAAAATGTGCATTTGCAACTTATTTGATCTGATATCCCTTTGTTTGTTTGTTTGAAGAATAAAACAATATTGGGAGTCAAGGTCACAATGATCTGTGTAAGCTGAATTACAACTACCTCATTCAATAGCTGCAGTGCACTGGAGTTCTTTTTAGGTGAGATTACCTGAATGTGTGAAATGAGACTAAAGAGAGAAAATAGTCAGTTGGGAAAATAATCCATGTGTTTTAAGGCAAATGATATATGACAAATTGACTGTTATAGAGATCCAAGTTCATATAATTGACTTATCAGTGCATTTGTTGGCTATTTTCTTTCCTTTTATTGACAGTTGCCATCGTTACAGAGGCAGGGCTGGTGTCCAAGGAAACGATGGAGCTTTTGTAATAGACTGCATTAGAACTTTGTGTGTGTGTGTGTGTGTGTGCATGTAATGGATCCTACATCTGTATCTAGAAGCTACTTATAATGAGGCACAGTGAAAGAGAAAGAAAGAGAAAAAAGATACAACAAAGCAAAATAAGCAAGAAAAAAAGAGCTGTTGCAAATGTAGCACAAGTTTGCAAATGAAAACGGTGAATCACGTCATCGTGCAAAATACATCGAGCGAGTGGCATGTTTAAAATCGTAACTTCGATGCTTAACTTATTGTTTGCTTATGGAATAAAATGAATAGACATCATGCTGAAATAAAGTTGATATATAGATAAAATACTATTTCATATCTGGTATCCAACAGCAACGGAAATAGGCATGAAACCTTTGCAGAAATATAAGCATACAACTCTGGAGGAAGGCAAGAACACTGAGTATTTGTTTTGTCCCTCTTGAGTGCAGAATGGAAATGAATTTGAAATCCTTGAACTGTTTTTTTTTTTTTTTTTAAAGCTTCCTGGTAACGATAACAACAAAGAAGAGTCTGCTCTTTGCTCTCATTTGGTTTAATTTCAAAGTGAGTGTAGAAAGCTTTCTGGTAGACTCTTCCAGTAGGTTGTTAAACTGTGTTACAGCCAGAGAGGAGATGTAATAACGTAGAAGTGAAATCTTAGATATTACCAACTCGTGGGTTGACTATGATACTAATGCTTGCAATGGTAACTTATGCCTTGTCCACACGGGTATTTTTGTAAATGCGTTTTGGGTTTTGGTCCACACCTAAACGGCGTTTTAGGTCACTGAAAACTGTCGTTGACATGTAGACAGTGAAAACAGAGTTTTTGTCTTGTAACGTCAGAGTGTGCGTCGTTATCTCCTTTGTCAGGCGTCACTAATGAGGGGTCGTGTCTAGAAGGTAATCCGCAATTTGCGAAAATGTGTGAAAACTCTCGGGAGACTCGCTGCCCAATGACCTATCCTAACTTTAACCATTCAAGCTCAATGCCTTACCTAAACTGTTTCACAGCTTGGGGGTTACCTTCCAGACACGACCCTAATGATGCCACATGTCATGCAACGGCGGCATAAATACATCCATGAATGGTGGACATGGCCCAAGAACCTGCTAACAGGACTTATATGTTTACATTTACAGTTACTCTTCCACCATATTGAGGAACAGAGGCGTAAGATTGCGCTACGGAGGTCACTGCTATCTATCCAATGCAGCACTCCCACGATACAGACCCCGTCGCCGGTATGTGTGTGCGTGTCCCAACCTTAGACTGTATATAAAGATGTACGACGCCTCTCCAAATCCTCCCGTTGTATAGAAGTCAACCTAAAATATCCCAGATACGGGAGCTGCCGTCTTGAGATTTTGACGTAATTTGGAGCCAGAATCTAAGCAGTAGTCATCGGGCGGTGGAGCTGCATCATCAATGTCACCCGCCCGAACCGTGACCCCCATTTTATAGCATCAAATAACTAATTCAATCCAAACTTATCAGAAATATGAACACTTGAACGTATATCAGCGTGTTAAGAACTACCTAGAATGACAGAAACCATCTTTGGGAAAAATGTATTTGACGTACACTTTGACTTTTTATTTTGCCCCATGTCCCATCCGCTAACATGGAGGGGGTGAGATTTACGCCCTATACTGCAGCCAGCCACCAGGGGGCGATCGAGACGTTTTGGCTTCACTTTTGGTTTTGGTTTTTTCATGTCGTTCATCTTTATATACAGTCTCTGGTCCCAACCTGCCCACTGGCTTCGACAGCGCTTCAATTGTGTTTTGCGTTTTCGTCTGGACAGAGATTTCTTAAAACCGTGATTGTGTGGACGGTATTTTCTTTGGAGAACGAAGGAGGGAAAACTCTGTTTACAAAAATACCTGCGTACATGTGGACTAGGCCTGTGACTATGTCAGTAGAGTTAAAAAACATCCTACAGATATTTCTTTCATCAAATGAGAAATGGTCAAATCTTACATTGTAAATGTAAAGAGTGAAGAAATTAGATAGTAGAAATGTAATTAAAATTGTTAAAAGACATTTAAGCATATCTAAATTTACAGTTATGAATGTTTTTGAATTTTTGATATCTGATCTATGGTCATTCAAATTGTCGTTGAGTATTTTTATCTCAAATATTGAAGTGCAGTTGCCGATTTTAAGCGTCATCCTGTGAAACAAACTGGTCATTAAAGATGAGAAAAGAGCAGGAACCATCTCCACCCCCGTTCCCTTCTGTCTGACTCATAGATAATATGTGTCAAACCGGTCGTCATCAGCTCAACTGCAGGGAGCAGCTGAGGTCAAGCTGTGTACATAACCTCCCAGTAGGTGTACAGTGTGGCAGAGTAGTGTTAGTGGATGAGGCAGATGTGACTCATTGAAATAATAAATATCATTTAAGGGATCTAATTTTCGGGGCTCTCTGTGTCACTTTGACATAGCCTCATTTCCCTGCTTCTCCAGCCCTCCCTCCCTCCCTCCTCTCCGCTGTATGTGCTGCTGATGTTCGGTGCCGGGGCTCAGACATTAACATGCGGCAGCTATCCCGGCCCCTCAGTCCCTGCGGTAATTGGAAAGCCGTCAGCAAGCCGTTGTTTCGATGGAGAGGGGGACAGAGAAAGAGAAGGCTGTGTGAGATGGGGGAGAGCAAGAAAAGCAATAGAGAGTCGGGGAAAGAAAGAGACAAACAAGGCTTGAAATGAGGAAAGGGGGTGGATATAAGAAGGGAGAAAGAAGGGTAAAGGGCACATGAGGCTAGAATCAGGTGAATGAAAGAAAGACGGCTATAAAGTGACTGGTACAACGTGCCGGGGGAGGAATGGCAAGAGACTGAAAGGGGTCGAAAGGTAGAAAGACAGGGATGAAGGGGTTTAGAGATTTCTAGTCTTTCAAGGAAATGTTGCAGAGAATCTCATCAGTTCATAATCAAGTTCTCCCAAAGCAAATTCCAGATCAGGTAAACATGAGCATCTGATTTTGTTAAATATATATCAACATATGCTTGAGGGGAAAGCATTGACAACACAAGCAGCAGCATGATGCTGAATGCAACTTACACAGTGGTGGCAAAGTAGTGATGAATGAAGACTAGGCGGAGCTCTGCCGCTGCTGTATTAGAATTCACCGCCAGAGAGAGAGAGAAGGAAAGAGAGAGAGAGAGAGAGAGAGAGAGAGAGAGGATGAAGATGCAATGCGAAGAAATGTTGAGAAGGAGAGGGATAAGAGGGTGAAATGGAAGCGAGAGAATGAGAGAAAGAAGGAGGGGATTCAAGGCAAAGGGAAAGAGGGAGGAGCGACAATTAAACCAAATGGGCTGGAGCTTTTTGCCCCCCGCCCCACTGCACACAAGCACACACACGCACACACTGACACACACACACACACACATACATACACATCCTCGCACAGCCTTGCCTCAGGGAGCCATGGCGCATGCACGCTTGCTTGCAGGCAGACAGGCAGGAGGAGATCAATCGTGCTCTGGGACTAGTGTGTGTGTGTGTGTGTGTCAGCGATGTGTTAGCAACATGCTGGTGGTGGCGTATGCCATGCTAGCGGAGGTGCAATGTTAGCAGGAGTGGAGGGGGCTGTCTGTGTATGTGCCTGCGCGCACGGCTAGAATGCACATAGAGGGCTTGTGGCGTGTGAGTGCGAGCGAGCCGTCAAAGGGGAGGGGAGCCACGGAGTGCAGCAGCATCGGTAGCAAGAGCAGCAGCGGCAGCAGCAGCAGCATTGCCAGAGTGTGTGTGAGTGTGTGTGAGCGAGCGTGTGTGTGTGAGGGGTGGAGGGGAGAGGAGAGGCAGACGCGGCGGGACTCCCAGGAGAAGGAGCGGGAGTCGGGGAGCAGACCCAGCCTCTCTCCTCCACAGCAGGAGTACCAGGACCCAAGGACGAGGCAGGATCTGTAACCCAGCCTGGAGCAGCTGGAGCCGGGGACACACAGGGATCTCTCTCCCTCTCCGGAGGGGGCTTCTTCTGGAGCCCCAACTCAGGATGTGTTTGACTAAGGGGGTCTTCCAGACGGATCTGACAGACCCACACAGAGAAGGAAGCAGTGCAGTCCCTCTTATCGTTAAACATTTCTGCCTCTACTTCGGATAGGATGCGGGGGAGAGGGGAGAGATAGAAGGAGAGGGTAAAAGGGAGCAAGAAGGATATTGTCTGTGCTATTGAAGAAGGAAGAGAGGGAATAAGACGAGGAGGAGGGGGGAGAGAGTGGTTGGGAGGAGTGTACTCTCCTCTCATGACTCTCCCATGGAACACTGATTGTTGACTGTTGATCAGCAGTCTTGTTTATGAATCCCTCCCTGGCCAGCGTAACAACCAGGGGGTGTCACCAGGTTGCCGTCCCGCCGACAACCATGTCGGTGACCACAGGCTTCAGTTACCAGCTCCCTGGAATCACCACAGTAACATATGTGTTTGTTTACAGCCCTGGCTCAGTGCAGCGAGACCCAAGCCCCCCTCATCACACGCCTCCAGCGCTGACGGGCCCCCGCGGGCCCAAACGGAAACTCTACAGTGCTGTCCCGGGACGTACCTTCATCGTGGTCAAGCCCTACACGCCACAAGGGGAGGGGGAGATCCAACTCAACCGAGGAGAGAGAGTCAAAGGTAGGTTGTCTGCTATTATTTGTGTACATGTTTTATTAACCCGACACTGTAACTACTACTTCTGGATACTACTGCTGTTAATATTCTGTATTTCATCGCTACTAGTCGTGTTTAGGATCTCCTGTAAAGTTCGTTGGCTACATGTGGCTCTCAAGACTGTCAGAGCTGGGTTTGTTGCAGACATTCCTATGCTCTCATACGTCTCCGATACGAAGCACATCACATTACTTCACCATGTTTTTGGGCTGCAAAGCAGTTATGTAATCCCTCAACCCCGGAAGTCATCTCTGAGCTTTGACATTGTGAATTATCATTTCATCCACTTTGTAAATGTGCTGTTTTCTGCTTTACACAGAGGTGCAGTGGCTTCGCGTTCATGTGTTTGTGTGTGTGTGCTTTTGTCTCTCCATCCATGCTTCACTCAAGACTATGACTGTAATGACGTAGAAGGTAAACTCCATAATATTCTTCTCACCCTGTTTCTCTCTCTCCCGTACACTTCAGTGTGTCAACCCTACACCTACAGTGTAGCAATTAGTTCCTGGCCCTGTTTGAATCCACTTGAGATATGTGCACAATCTCAGTGTAAATCTGTGATTACTTCAAGGAGAGGGCATGCAAATTCAAACAGGTCCCGTGTGCTGTTTGGTTGTTGGTATGCATACACACCCTGTGTCCTTCTTCTCCCTCTTTGAGAGTGCTTCCCCTCTGAATGTACAACTGCTTTTGTCCCTCCTCTTATCACCTGTCCACAGACACCCAGCTCCACGTTGACCCCACACCCTACATCCTGCCACTTCACATACATCACCGTGGATCAAACCCGCATTAGCCTAATGGAAACAGTTCCCTCATGTCCTCAGAAAGGCCGGAGAGAGAGAGAGAGAGAGAGAGAGAGAGAGAGCGGCCGCACTCATGCTGAGACCTCTCATGTTCCTCTCAGATCTACAGTACAGAGGCACAGGAAGTACAGATTAAGGGTCAATTTGGAATTTCAATTTGGATTTTTTTGTGCAAACAACCACAACACACACACAAATCTCTCTCTCTCCTTCTTCCTCAGAAACATTCAGTATCAAACAACACACAAACACTAGTCTAAGAACCCCCCTCTCTCTGCCTGGATACATACTGAAGTATTCCCACCCCTTCCTAGATGTCTTCCAGCTTCTCTGACCTTAAACACGTTTACCTCCTGTATGCTTTTGATGCCTCATCTTTATAGTATTGTGTCTGTTTTATGGAAACACAGCTGTTATTTACACATGAATTACTAAAATAGGCGATAAACAATTCAGATTCAACACTTGAGAACCGAATGATACAGCATTGTCTGGAACGGTGATGCATACTGATGTTGACACAAATGTTATCGGAAATGTGATGACTCAACAGCAGCCAGTATGCCTCCATCTACTGAATGGATCTGCTGTCACTGGCTTTTCTGTCGGTGCAGCTGAATCTATAACCCTGCCACTAATGTGAACACACAGTGTTTTGCCGTTCTTTCATGTTGGCCATGCAGGAAACAAGCTTACAGTCGCATGGCTGCCAGCACCATGGCCCAGCCAAGTAAACCATCTGGCTGCGATACGCAACACTGACCATCATAACCATTACTGTGTTGCCTTCACTATGCTTCTGTAGTCTTGGGATATAAACTGAGAAATAAGTCATTGATGTCAACTGGTTGTTGAATATCTCAGAGCCTAATTCACCCAAATTCGGTTTAGTGCAGTAGTCCTACATGTAGCAGGGAGTGACCAGCCTTCCTGCTGCACAGAGAGGCCTGAGAAGCCACTTCCTTTAGGGATGGATGACCCTTGGTTTGATACATAATGCATTTCATCTAATCTGCATTCATAAATGGATGAGTTGCTAATAGTAATAGGGCTCATTTGCAATGGAGGACAAGAAAAGGCAAGGCAAGTGAAAGAAAGAGGAAACGATAGATTAAGGATTTATTCATTTATCTTTTCCGGTCTCCTCCTGGTTAAGGTAACAAACAAATGAAACACACCTACACCTTCGGGGAGTTTGATTAGCCCTTAAAGGGATAGTTTAAACGGGTGTTTTGAAGTGGGGTTATATGAGGTATTTATATATAGTCAGTGTATTACAGTGGATTATGGTCGACATGCCCCCAGTTTGGAGAAACAGACAGGAGTAGTGACTTGGGAGCAAAACATATTTTAGCCACCTAAAAGAAAGCCTCACCTAAAAAAAAAAAAAAAAATCTGTTTAAGTGTACGCTATATTTAGAATATTTTCTGATGGGGAACTGAAGTGAAAGTGAAACTTATCTATACGATTTTTGTCATCTGAGTCTGCTGGCTTTGAGGAGAGCATAGACACTTTCAGTTCTTTGTCGGAAAGGGCTTTCTGACGCTAAGATAGAGCGATGGAAATATTCTTATGTGGCTACAATACGGTTTGCTGCCGTCCCCGTCCACAGCAGTACATTGCTTTGCTCCGGTGCTGGTCCTGTCTGTTTCTCCAAGCTGGGGGCGTCCGGACCGTCATCTATTGTAGGTAACACACTGACTATGGATAAGTACCTCATATAACCCCACTTCAAAACACCCAAACTATCTCTTGAACTTACATGTGTGCGTGTGTGAATGTGCATATATGTGAAGTCATTATCAGCAGAGTTGTTTGTACCCTGAAGCTAAATCTAATATTGCTTCCGACTACAAATATGTTGATGATTCAGTTATAGTTAGATAATTTACCCCCCCAAACACACACTCAGTCACTCATACACTCATCTCCGTCTTCCTGTTAACGTCCTTACACCCTTGTTAATCACCAGCCGTACCAGAGGAGCATCTTTATGATGAGATCAGACTGGGTAAATCTCACTAAATGATTTGTCTGTTTGTGACTGTGTGCGTCATGTGTTAGCATCCATGCTTACAAGCATTAGCATAAATGTCTATTAGCTCACCTGTTAGTAGGACAGATTGGTGGCCTGTTGAGGCAAGGAATATTGTGTGCCGTACAGGGAAAGATGTGTCACACTGTGTAGTTTAATGAAGACATTGATTTTGTTCTAATGGGAGACGTACTTTAGTTCTCAGCAGTAGACTGTAGCACATTCCCAGTCAAGTGTGTTGATAGCTAAGCGTGTTTTAATATACGATTTAAGAAATGCACAATATGATGATTTCTTGACTTTTTTCCTTGTAGTGGCGGATGATCTGGACTCAGATGGTAAATACAGTAGAGAATTATAGCAAAACTTCACATAGCAATTTGGTTCTACACTGTCTCATGTCACTTAACTAGGACATTTAACTTAACATGAAAGTCTTAGAAGTTGGTTTTTGCTTACTTGCAATTAATTCATCACAATTTGAGTGTCTTTAAATTCCAAACCCATTTTAGGCAAACTGAAGAATCTTCCTCAATTATGTATTGCTTTTTACACAGCTTGACTGTTTTCTTGCAGTGTGCAACAGCCAACTTAAAAAAAACAACAACCTCCTTTTAGTTATTTCCTGTTAAGATTCACCATAAAGGTTAGCAGTCATATTCAGTGTGTTATCCATGTTGTAGCGGTATGGAGGTATGTTGACGACAAAAGATTTGAGAGAGCACAAAACAAATTTTGAGCGCTACTCAGTCTGCAAGTCAACTTTTGAAAGCGCACAGGCACAAGGGCAAATCAGATTTGAGCGTGCTGATCATGTGCACGCTCATTTCTGAGTCTGCTCTCTCCTCCAGCTGTTTCGGCCTCTTCTGAGCACTTGAGATTGTGTCGATCGGCACTGTAAAGTTGCAAAGTTCAGCCAAATTCTGGCAATCCAACTGATCCTCTTACCGTAGTCTGGTTTATTCATAGTATGTTGGATTTGCACCACAGCTATTGTGAAAAGGCCGTCATTCTGAATGTAGCCACAGTCCAAGATTAAAAAACTTTGTCCATCACATATTGATAGAAAATTGTCTTAGGCTTAGGCGAAAACATACACCCAAGAAAGACTCACACAAAATCAAATTAAATCACAAACAAAAGAACATGATAATTTTATTTTTTCTAAACCAAGTACTGCTCTTAATATCTGGTGGTTAAAGAATGCCACTCAGCTTTTATTTTGAAAGTAGAGGGAAGGGTCTAACGAGATGATCCATCCCATCCAGGTCAAATTGAACAGGAGACGCTCTTTGTGCTAAAGGGATTCAGCCTGCCAAACGCGATCATTACGTGTGTGAGAATCCTTCTTGTTGGCTCAAATATCGTTACACAATTCATCTGTTCAAATCATCTGTTACACTCCGTCCTCCCTCACCCTCTCAAACATTGACTTGCAGCATGAGTAGCACTCAACTGTGTTTTATGCTCTTTTAAATCTTTTGTCATCAGCATATAGCAGTATGTTGTGGTGGGATAGTGCTACTAACTCAACTGTAGACAGCCAATACGTATATTTAGGTTTGAGCATTGTGATTTAATTAATGTGTTTACCATTTTCAGTCATTAAGTATTTACACTATAATGAAAAAAAATGACACTACCTTTTTTATCAGTTATGTATTAATTCATGTGATGCCTTATAGCTGACATCCCGTATAATGAAGACGATGAGGATTATGCCATTGACATTAATGATGATGATGATGAACATGAAGGTAAAATTTATATTTTTTTATTATTATTTTGAAAGAAGGATGACAAAGTGGTTAAAACTATAAATCATTAAGGAGACAATTATTTTCATATTTTCATTTTGTGAGATTGAGATGTGTAAAGTTCTCAAATTTGGCACGTGATTCCACATTTTCATCCTTCCTTTTCCACGTAGACTAGCATTGATAGATGCACTTCTACCCCCCATGAACAACAGTAGAGGGGCCTTAATGTGTGCTTAGTTTCAATGATGCTAGTGTCCCCATGAGGACATGTTTTATCCAATCAGTTTCTCCTCGGCGATGAAGAACTGCTTGGAAAAACTCCCAGTCTTTACTCAGTGATTGTCAGTCCATTGGTCTGCTGTCTGAGATCAATGTCTCTAGACAGCCTTCGTCTAGACAAACAGCCCCGCCGTCCGCCATTTAGCGGGGTCATCCACATCCAGCTCTCCAAGCAGACTCTCGTGTAATGAGATCTGTTTGTCCTCCCTCACTCACTGACCGCCACTGGACCACAAAACTAGCATGCATTTGGCATCATGGGGTGTTTGAGGGTTTGTGTGTGTGTGTGTGTGTGTGTGTGTGTGTGTGTGTGTGTGTGTGTGTGTGTGCGTGTGCGCTGATGTCAGTGATGGCGGTTCAAAGAAATGGATGCTTCCAAGATGATCAGATTTTGTGGTCTGTCTGTGTGTACATGTGTGTATCTGGCCACAGCTGTGTGTGTGTGTGTGTGTGTTTGATGATCCCTTTGGTACACTCCATTAACAGGTTGCCCGGCCCATCACCCCCCACCTTCTTGCATCCCCTCACTATACTCATTCCCCTGCTCACCCCTGTGTTTGTTTCTACTCTTCCCCTTCATTGATGTAATCTGATCTCATCATCCGGATGGACATCTCTTGAAAGGCCACTTACTATCGCCATGGTAACGAAACAGGGACACATGCCACCGTAAAACTGGTCAAGCTTTTCGCACACTTGGGACCCCGTACACATTCACACAGATGTGCACACTCTGTGCTCAAACTCAACACACAACTGCAGGTGTGAGAAGGTAACACACACAGAGGAACAACAAACACATTCAAAGGAACAGATGTGTGTGTATCAACATGCCGGTTCCCCCCCCGCTGGGAGCATTAACTGCACGTTCAGGACATTCTTCTCCTCAACAAGGTGACACATTTAAGAGCATGCTTTCGTAACAATGTATTACATCTCACACTCACACACACACACACACACTGCATACACCTTCTCCAAACGCCATTATAAATCTTGCAGACAGCCATGAAAATGAAACCAGCACAAGTAACGTTGAGATTAGACATTCACAAACATGATTAATGGGGTTTGGCCGCACCCAGTGTGTGCAGAATATTAACACCGCTATGGGCAGTGGAGGATACCTGGACTAGCTATACCGACACAAACACACACATATACTGGGTTTAATGGATTATTCCAGGTCTAGCTGCACACAGGCTCAGAAAGCAGCTATTACTGCTGTTATGATCTCTGGGAACACACACAGTAGCTCAGCCATTTACTAATGCTGGCACACTGATCGCACGTCATAGAACTGCAAAAGCTTTCTGTTGAACCAAATGTCTGAAGGTATGCTTCTCTTCTTGTGTATTTAATTCTCTCCGACAATAGCTACATGTGTATATCTACACTGATGTGTATTTTGAACAAGAGCCAGTAGATTATACAAATGAAGCTCTGCACAGTGCATTATGTTTTTGACCACAAAGCTTGCTATTGTTAAGACTTAAAATGCATATGCATCTGTCCGTTACCAAGCAACAGGTTGTAAGTGCGTAACAGCTCTGACATGTAATTTTAAGACAGAAATAAAAATGATCAAATTATGCCTTTTAGTGAGTTTCATAAAATTCATTTGGTTCTGAGAAACAATTTTCTTTTACCTGCATATTTTTTACTTTGATTTTTAGAAATATTCATCCATTTTATCTTTTTATCTGCTTCATGCAGATCAGGTTGGACGAGAAGCCTGTGTGCCGAGTGTTGAATTTAGACTAAATATCATTGTTAGCCTCCCACAGTGAGCTTGGGTTGAATTACCGGTAATTAGACTTCCTCTCTGTCTAGTAATAGCATGAAGTGTACCGTGTGTGTGTGTGCGTATGTGTGGGTATGTCTGTGTATGTGCAAGTATGAGCAACTCTCAATTGTTGCTTGTGTATGTGCTGCGTGCAGATGTGTGAATCTGTAAGTGTGTGTCTGCCTGTGTGCTTGTGTGTTTGTCTCTGTGCAGCACAGTGTAAGTAATTGCCTCCCACAAGTTAGATAAACAGCATCCTTCAAGTATTCAGCAACTAGCTGTCCTAATATCCGAGGCACATATGGAAGAAATGTCTCCCCGTCTTTCTCTGCCCTTGTTCTGTCTCTTTCTATCTCTTATATACCTATGCGCACGTACACATTGTACATTTATTTTTTTGTATGAGTAGCAGATGTACACTATGCTTATACAGGCTTTGTGTTTTTTTGATTTTGGAGTAAACATTCTGCAATCGTTTCTGTGCATCTTGCAATTCATTAACACAATGTGAGACCTCACTTACATCAACAATACAACCTGGGATCTCATATCAGTGTACTTAATGCGTTTAAAGTTACTCTACAATATGACAGCATTTATGAGACGTAGCTACCTGTCAACATGTGCGACTTTTTGCATGATTTTAATGATGGCACTTAAAGGGACTATTTGTAACTTTCAGAAATGCTTCTTAACAGCGACACCTGTGGCCGTGAAATCAACGAAAGTCAGCGTCGGGCTCGCGCTTGCTCGCTCTCAATATACCTGAACGAGCATCGCTCAAAACAGTGAGGCGACACAAGTCAGCTAAAACCACAATATCACTCTATATTTCAGCTGCTTGGCAGTAATGTTAGCTGACCAGACGAAGGTCTCTCCATGAACATGATATAGATCTGATCCTAGTGTTGGCTTTTCCTGCCTAAGTGCAGGCTGAGGCAGCGGGGCTCTCCAGCGTGTCTCCCTGCTCTCTCCGCCCGCAGCTGGAGAGAGCAGGGAGACACCGGCACCCGGTCGGTAACGGGAAGACAACGTAAATCTCTGTAGAGCTCCGTCACTTCACAAGACACGGAAAACCTCTGTTGGTCTGGAGGAGCTGCAGCAGTTATTTCTACACAAACGTCCACTGTACATTCACTAGATATTCTCAGAGCTAAACTTACTCTTCTGCAGTGTGTAGTGAGAGCGCGTTCACGTCTAGAGGTGGAGCGAGCTGAGCTGTCTGAGTGAAGGCGAGCAGGCAGAGGAGGAGGGTACAGCGGCTACACGCGATCGCGCATATGCGAGCGCGCATGTGTGCCGACCCGCTACATTTATGCGCGTACAAAGTTACAAATAGTCCCTTTAAGAAAAATGTTGAGATGGACATTCAACATTGACCGATTAACTTAGTCAGTGGGAAAGAATCTATATAAGCTAAAGATACCAAGGAATGGTATTCTAGATGTGATTTTGACAATGGTCACATCCTTTTATAAGTACACTATCAGATTTTCTCTTTTTCAGGGGTCATAAAGTAATTTGTAAAATATATTAATGGCCAAACTAAGTCTGCTGTTATCACTTGAGATAATCAAAGTAGAAATTAAATCAACTTGAACCCCAGAACGTGTCACACAATTCCTGTGATTACCAAGATTTTCCCACTGAGATACTAGACAGGAAGTTGTCTATACGATAGCCAGAGCATAAATATAGCAGCTATTTGCAATGTAAAGATATAGAGGAGTAATGTCTACCTGAGCAGAGAATGAAGTCGCTCTCCCTCTGTGTGTTGTAGTTTGACTTTCTCTGTGCTTTGTTTACATAAACACGGGCCGGCCGTCTATGCTTTTAGTGCATGTGAGCTGCCCCACTCTGCACTGCTCTCATATGGCAGTTACAGCTGATTGCGTTGTCGCCGAAGAGTAGCACCCACTCTCCAGTTTCCCCTCAGGTTAACACTGTTAGCTCTGTCAGCACTGTTGCCGTTGTTTGCACTCCTAGTGCTGTTAGCACCGTTAACTGCTAGCTGCCGGCTCAGCTGTCGTCATGTTGAGAGCCGTGTGGAGGCACTAGATATTTTCAGAATTTTATATTGAGCACCTTTGAATTATATATTCACATTTTTTTTTCCTTAGGTTAAAATTGGGTGCACTGTAATCCTAAAAGAACCTTCCTTAAGGCTAAAACGATGATAGCACTTTTTACACACATTTGTGAGCTACAACTTATCACTGATTACACGTGCTTACTACCTGCTAGCTATGCCCCTTAAGGCAAATGTGTCGATCGTCTTAGCTTCAAGAGAGGTGAATAAAAAAGCATCATACTAAAAAAAGCCCATTTCAAACATATTACTATTTGTTAATATGTCGTCACCAACCCCCACAAGGAAACCCTGAGAGGCCACAAAGATGTTTAATAGCGTAGTGCATACTGCGTGGGGGCATTGGAGGAAAGAGTGTGTTGTTGGGGATGAGGGTTTTGTGTGTCCCATTTTACCCAGGAGAAATTACTATTATCACAGCATGGACCTGAGGCTAGTCGGTTTATTAACAGATTTCACTCGTCGGTCATTCATTATGTCCCAAGCTGTGTGTGTGACGTGTGTTATTGATACCGGACATGGTCACAAGCCCAAGGCAAGGACGTTGATGTCACAGCTAACCTTCGAGCTGTCCAATCAGAGTAGCAGTGGGGTGCAAAGTCCCGCCCACGCACCTACCTGCTCCCCGCTGACCACACCACCTGTCCTCCTATTACACTCTCATCCTCTTTGCTTTTTTTTATCTTTTTGTTTTCCAAACATGTCCATACGGTGCACCTCTAGCTCACAGGATCATCCCACACTTACCCGCTCACTGAAATTAAAACCCATGCTCGCCTAACACACATATATACTTGTAACTTACCGAGATGTAGCCTCGTACAAAATGCTAATTAGAAACACGGCATAAACAGCAGTTGCAGAGTTAATCAGTGTATAAATAAACATGAACAGGAAAACTGCTGCATAAACAGGAGCCATTGACTGACACAGATACATATTCAACAGGAACACCGATATGCTTTTGATTTACAATCACTCTTATCATGTACAATGTGACGCACACTGTTTGAGTTGGGCACGGCGAGTGCGGGGCCGAACTGACTGAGTGACTCCAGATGGTTGTTAACAACAGGCGTTTTCTGTCCTGCACAGTGACACCCTACTTTGCAGTCATGGGTGTGAAAATGCGCATGTAAAGGTCACGTCCTTAGCCGGTAATGTCAGGTAGAGAAGCTTTTAACACATTTTGAAAAACCTTGTGTTTTGACCTCTTCTTGTTGAGCTCTCTCTCTCTCCAAATGCATGCAGGAATGAAATGAAAAACAATCAAACAACAAAGAATTCAGTTTCCTTTTGAGTTTATTCTTGTTATTAATGTCCTTGTATTCAGCCCCTTGACCACTCACCAACCCAACTCGCCCATGCAGCCGCATGCAATTTCATTTTTGTCATGTAATAATATGTAGCGGAGGCCGGAGTACGGGCGCCGGTCAGCTCATTACAGCGTGTTCATTTATCACGGCATAAACACCATCATTTATGTGACACCCTGACTCGTCAATCAAACGATTAGGTGTGTGATTAACGACTCAACAACAAACAATCTATCACTGATCTATTAACGATCAACAGACAATCAATGGCTGGTCTACAGCTAATCAATCACTTGCATACTCTGATGGAGAACTCCACTGTTTTCTGTTCCTTGCTGGTCAGTCTACCAGGTGATGAGATCTGGATCTGATTTTGTCATATCAGTGTGTGTCCATGTTTTGATGTAGATTTGTTTGCATGTGCTCATCATGCATATTAATGATAATAAACCATTGTATTTAAAGGAACAGTTTGTAGGATCTGACGGTATCTAACGGTGAGGTTGCAGATAAGCCAAGCGTGTAGGATTGCTACGGTGACCGACGCAAAAATGTGAATGGCCCTCACTAGAGCCAGGTGTTGTAAGAGTAGAGTGCTTAGAGTGTACGTGGGAAGCGAGTAGTGAAGCAAGAGAGAGCGGCGGCGATGGGAGTGAGTAACGTTAGCGATTCCAGCCCAAGCAGGAAAAGTTAACAGAGTTTGGTTTGTCCGTTCTGGGCTACTGTAGAAACAAGGCGGACTCCGTGAAGAGGACCCGCTCCCTATGTAGATATAAATAGCTCATTCTAACGTAACAAAAACACAATGATTCTTATTGTCAGGTGATTATACACTAAAGAAAACATACTTATTATATTCCTTTTCACCCAATAGATCCCTCTAATTGTTACACACTGGTCCTTTAATATAGTTTGTTTCTATTTCTGTGCCATCAGAGCCGGGCTTGTATGTGATATTGCCCTGGAGTAAGAGAAAAAAAAGAAGCAAAGACAGAGGGTAACTATTAGGTAGCCTGTTCTATTTTTGTCTCCACCTGAGGGTTGACACAGAAGGAGAGAAAGAATGAGAAATGGAATAAAAAGCAGAATGAAAGAAGAGGAGTGTCATGTAGCGCACCTCAAGCCTGGGAGGGAGGGGGGGAGATGAGATGAGAAGAGAAGAGGGATCCCTCTGAGTCAGCCTTGGAGTTTTCCTCCCTCCTCTCCTCCTCCGCCTCCTCCCACTATAATTTACAACACTCCCGCCCTCCTTTTTTTTCTCTCGCCTTCTTCCTTTGCTCCACTCCTTCTTCGGTCTCTGCTGTCATTCACAGCAAGCCATTTCTCATTGTTTCCATATTTAAATTTTTTCTTAAACTTGTCAAGTCTTTATTTTTTTCAGTCTCTCTCTCTCTCTCTCTCTCTCTCTCTCTCTCCCCCTCCATCTCTCTCTCAGTTGAATACTGATGAGCCAGAGACTGCACCACTCCCTCGCCCTCTTCTAAGCAAAAGAAGTCCTGTGAGGACGAACATGCAGCAAACCACAGCACACATTTGACTCAGAGCAGTGTGACTATCCCTCCTGCTTCTTATTTATTGGCCCTCTACTTCATTCAGTCTTGCGTCTACTCTGGGGTCCACTCATCCTTTTTCCCACATCACCTTCTTAATTGCCAGCCACCTCTGCTTCTCCTATTTCATGTCCACCTCCGTCCTTGTCATTAAACTTAATTTTCTTATACCTATTCATCTCTTCTGTTTCTGTATGACCTTGTTTTGCTATGTAATACTCCGTCTATGTGGTTCCATGTGTGCTGTATTCTCCCTCCAGAGCATTAGCATGTATTGTTCTACTCATATGTTACAGGTTATGATGACCATCCCTGTTGCACTACTTTACTGTACATAGTCATCCCCCTTTCTCTTCCTGGTTGAGTGTGTGTGTAGGCGTGTGTTAGCGTGTCTCCGGTTGTGTCCCCCTTGTTTCATAAAGATGCAACTCTGCTCTCTCTCTATTACACTGAATTGAACTGAGGTTTAATAAAGAGTGCAGGGATCCAAATCTAATAACAGCCCCACTCTGGTTATTGGAATACTCTCCACTCTCACCTTCACACACTTTATGTCAAGCACACACACACACACACACACACACATGGCTATGTCGGTGGAGATATATACTTGCTCTTTATTCAGAGAAAAGCCTTACTCAGCAGGTTCCTCTTTCACATTACATTACACTTACTGTACATCACATGCAAACACACACAATGGTGGTGTAAATTGTTCTCAGTAAAGCATCATAACAAGGTTTTGAGAGAACAGTGGGATCCCCACACGGGGATGTGGGCGCTACAGAGGTCAGGTCCGTAGGAGGGGTCACCGATGTATTCATATTTGTTAGGGATGCACCGACACTGTATCGGATATCGGGCCGATACAGACTCAAAAAGCTGGATCAGATAGCGGTGACAATGGGGCCGATCTATTCAATTCAATTTTATGTTTATATACTATTTACATTATATACTGTAATTTTAATTTCTGTTTAAGTTTTGACCAATTTGTTGCTGAATTAAAAAGGTTTACACTTCAATTGTAATTCCTGTGATTTTGATGATTTTTTTCAAGTCGCTGGTGTACGATTTATTATTTTAATAATAAATATCAATTCAGTAAATTTATATCTATGTTTTTATATGTCAGATTTTGTTTTACAAAGTTAAGAAAGCAATGTTTAAGTCAAGCCTGATGCTGCCTTACATATAAAAGAATGATCCCAGTCACTTCCACACAGTGAGGCATACAGCTTATTAATTAAACACTAGTATCAGATCGGTACTCGGTATCGGCCGATACTCAAAGCCCAGGTATCACTATCGGTATTGAGGCTGAAAAAGTCGGATCGGTGCATCCCTAGTATCTATGATTGAGGGATTGCCTCCACACGGCTCTCAACATGGTGACGGCTGAGCTGGCGGCTGGCAGCTTACGATGCTAACAGTGAAAACAACAGTGCTGACAAAGCTAACTGTTTACCTGAGGGGGAACCGGAGGGTGGGCGTTACGCTTCCGTGACGATGCCATGGGTCTGGGCATGCGCAGCCGGACAGGCTATACATAAAAACAAAGCACGGAGAAGCTCTGATACAACACAACACAGAGGGAGAGCGACTTTGTTCTCTGATCAGGTAGACATTACTCCTCTATATCTAAATACTCTTAAGACTTAAAGGTCCTTATCTTCTTTAACTTAATCTTGAAACTGATGGTTAAATTCACTTGACGTTGAGGTTTTAGTCAGTGTGAGTCTCACATGCTAACTCCTCTCAACACCAGTGGTCAGAATGCTGAAAGTGTTTGTTACTCATTATGCTTAAGAGACAAAGAGGAAACAGAGAGGCAAAGCACTGGGCATGAAGTGAACAGCAGGGAGCAGCAACAGAATGGTGAAAAAATTACAATAGCCTGTGTCTCATTAGACAGCTCCTGCTACCAGCAGTAGAACAAGCTACCAGGTGTATCTACCAGGTAGCTTACTAATTGCTGTCATCTCTTCACTCTGTCTCCCTATACTATTGTGACTACATTATGCAACCGTGAAATATGGCTGCAGAAAATATACAGTCCATCACTTTAAATGTGATTCTTTTGGATATATAACTGCACTAAATTATGTCTGCCTGAAGAGTTAACAAGTGGAGACTGGAAAAATGAAAAGGCAGTTGAATGGAAAGCATTAAGAACAGTGTGTAGCAGCTATAGAGAGACACATTTAAGAGGCAGGATATCTGAGAACTCCACAATTGTACAATGAAGCAGCACATCTACCTTCATTCAGCAGGTAGAAATTAAATAGTTGCACAGATTATCACCAAAAAATCCTATTTTTCTCCTTTAATGTTGCTTACATCCCAATATTTCCATTATGTATGTGAGTAAAGACATCAAAGATGCACAGTTTCCCTGTGTTCCTTACAGCAAATCCAATGTGCAGAAAGCCTATCGTGACATTTTATGGAAATCAAGTTGTATTTTGGCTTTGGCAAGTCTTCCATGGCATCCCCGTCTGAATCAGTTTGAGTGCATCAGTGGCAGGAAGCCATCAGCCTCCCTCAGCACAGCTGCATCCTTTCTTGTCTGTTTCTGCAGGCGAATACAGGAGTATGACGCACCCACTGTTACCTGTAAAAAAAAATATGTTTGTGAATGTGTTTGTGGAAAATCTACTCCTTCCTTCACCAGCTGTCATTCATTCATTCATTGATTCATTCATTCATTCAGGCAGTTCCCCTCACTCTGTGTGAGTGCATGTGTGTGTGTGTGTGTGTGTGTGTGTGTTGGTTGCATAGAATACAGAGAAACAAAGACGATGGGAGAAAGAGAAAGAAAATGAATGACTCAGCTCAAAGCAATAGAGCGAAGCAAAGCAAGAATTAAAATGAGCTCAATTGGTCGTCACGTACACACACGCACGCACGCACGCACGCACGCACGCACGCATGCACGCACGCACGCACGCACGCACGCACGCACGCACGCACGCACACACTCGAGCAGGGATGCATTGAAGCTTGCTTGCAGGCAGGGTGTGTGAAGAGTATAAATAGCTCTGCATCCTCGCTGGTGCTATTTTTAAACCAGGAGCCGTGACTGATTTAACCAAGGGCAAAACTCAGACGTAACACACACACACACACACACACACAGAACAATACCGTACCAGACTTTTCACGAGACAGCAGACTTCTTGGACACTCATGAATAACTGGGCGGCTGTTGAAACATAGCTCTTTCCCTTTGTCAGCTCGTGTCTGTCTTTAGCTGGCTCTCATCTCTCTGTGTCATTGCTCAATGCAGGCCTCTTTCTGTCACATTCTTTCCCTTTGTTTCATTCTCTGGGGCTCTCTATTATGCTACCCTCCTTTCTGGTCACATTTTATGCTTCGTCTCTATGTTATTTCTGTATAAGCAGAATTTTCCATTAAATGGTCCAGGGAGATGTTGTTCAATCCACTATGAGAACTTGCTGTGGATTTTTCACGAGGCCTTACAATACAGTATGTTGGGCATTGTTACAGAAGATACGTTTTACTGCACAGTATACAGAATCAGCATGATAATGCCCTAGGCAAAAGTGTGTAATAAGAAGGCCTTTCTTGCTTTTGGTGTGTCATGTGTACGCCGTGTAGTCTGTACTGACTGCAATGTAAATGCATCCGCGTGAATATGCTACACTCAGAGCTAGTGGCGTAGAATAAAAAGTGAGAAAGACCGCTTATGATGGGCGGGAGGTGAGGTGGATGGGTCCAACAAAGATTGTTTTGTAAGTTACATTTTTGTGGAAACGTTTGTGACGTGTTTTCCATACTGAT
Source organism: Sebastes umbrosus (assembly GCF_015220745.1). NCBI lineage: Eukaryota > Metazoa > Chordata > Actinopteri > Perciformes > Sebastidae > Sebastes > Sebastes umbrosus. The sequence goes on from NC_051272.1 coordinate 13,152,675, forward strand.
GTTACGTTGTTTCAGTACGTATTTTACTTAGTTTACGTATTAATGTTAAGGCCAACCATGATGTTTTTCCTAAACCTAAGTGAGTGGTTTTGTTGCCCCCTACTGGTACCGCAACCTTAACACACAAATGTAATATTCACGCATCGGTGATGCAAAACGTGACGCTGACACGCTATCCTCTGGCGGACAGGCGGGTCTATTACATGCCGTGGTGTGATATCGGGTTGACAGAATACCTGAGCAGTTGTAATGTTTATTTGTCATTCTGTGCATTGTTCAGTCTGGGACAGGTTAAAAATGTGAGTATGTCACTGAGTATATAGAAAGTATTAAAACTCCAGTTTATTAGGTTTTCCCCCCACCTTCACACAGATTGTACATTCATCACGTGATTGCTATGTGCAGTAGAAATCTGGCACAGATCAGAAATAATGATCTATAATTCTCAATAGGGATGGACCGATTTTTTTTTCAGACCGAGTACAAGAACATGTACTTACATTTGGGTACCGGCCGATACCGAGTACCGATACGAGTACTTCTCTGGGACAAAAGAACCTCGTTAACAGCCAGCTGGAGGGTGTGAGCGACACATGGCAAGCTGGGGAGTACCGCATATGAGGCGGTGCGCCGCGACCGGCTCTAGGTCGGCTTGGAAAGGCTCAGGGTAAAGGCGCTTCCCAGGGGCCGCGGCCAAAGCGTCACCGGGGTGGACTGTCGTAGCCCCAGGGCGGGGCTCGGCCCACATAAAAGGCGCCAGGGGTCTGCGGCGATGTCTGCAACCCACCCGACCCGTCTTGAAACACAGACCAAGGAGTCTAATGCATGCGCGAGTCAGAGGGTGCAATCAAAACCCCGTGGCGCAATGAAAGTGAGGGCCAGCGCGCCGGCTGAGGTGGGATCCCGGCTCTTTTTTATCATGATTAGATGAAAACAGCTAATGGGTCAGAGTCAAAGGAGAAAAGCAAATAAACAAAATGGACAAGAGATAAATCATTTCTGAATTCAACGTTGGTTTTCAGAAAGTCATTTCTGAGCATGAATTTGATGCTGAAGACCATGTGTGGTTCTGATCGGGCTAGGCGATAAGACCTAAAGTCTGTATGATGATAAATTTTCACAATTAGTTATATGTGACAAGAACTCCTTTTTAAGACGTCAACACATTCTGTTTTATTTCTCATCTTGATTAATATAATATGACTCCAAATCCATTCTGGACTTCTGGACTGGACCTTGAGCTGAGCGGATTCAGCCAACGTAATTAAAATTTTGATACTGTGTTAAAAAAGAAACAGGGACACCAAATCTGGTCCATTGAGGAGAGTAAATGTCCCTTTTGCATTATGCTGATCAAAGATTCAGAATTTGGCACAAGCAGAATGAATCCATGGAGCCATCCGGTCAGGTGTAAACATCACAGGCTGGTTGTGTCAGTGTGATGAGAGAATGTGGGGAATGTTTTTATTTTGGTACACATTAGCACATTAGGGTTCCTGACACCCACTGAAGCATGGCTGAACAACACAGCATATGTCGATGACCATGTTATGGCTACACGTCAGTGGGTTTTCATTGCTCCGGTGGCCTGCACAGTGCCCAGACCTCAACCCTACTGAGCAATTTTGGTACGGAAAGGTTAGGATTCAACAAGAGTGTACCAAGCACAGTAGGCCACAATAGGCCTGTCGCAATTATTACATAAACGCCTGATAGCGATTATCTGAGCTGACAGTGACCGTTTTGCATAATCGATGGATTCCACAATCAAGGGAATTTAAAGCCAATGTTACAAATGTGGCAACAAATAGGAAGTGAATTAGGTGCGTATTCATCCGCTGGGTAAATAAAGAGCTCATACGAGACCGTATTTGTTGCTTTCCGAAGGAAGATGGTGACAGAGAGTCGCCAATAATGATAATTTATAGCGGAGAGTTTCCCCTACAGCTGCAGCAGGTTGTTTGACAGCTTAGGAGGACGTTATGCTGGAGTTGTTGCTTCCATCCAGCTTTTCTAATTAGATAATTCACTTAAAAATGTTTGGATTGAAACATGGTGTTATAAGAGTAGCGTGGGTCATTTCAGAAATAGCTGATTGCGTAGTGTGTGTGTCTGGTTGAGTGAGAGAGACGGTAAATGCGCTCAGTGCAGACAGGTGTTGGCGATCGGAGCAGAGAAGAAATTAACATTTAAGATGTCCAGTAGTAGTAAATGTGCAGTGTAGGTCTTATTTTGTGCACGAATAAGTGCTGCAGCTCCTCAAGACCCATGTAAAGTCTGTACAGTCTCCCAAGGCCAGTCTGGAAGCTGAAGCAGGAACGGTTAACACTGACTTGAATATTATATATTAACTTTTGAAAATAAATTCAAGCCTCCTTCTACATGTAATTAACCATCTTGAACCACTTTTTCCTTACATTAAGTCAGCCTATACAGCATTTTTAACAAGCTATTTAAAATAAATCTAGTTGCAGCAGAGCTAGAGGGGAAACATTGTTTCAGCAAACTATTTGAAGATCAATTGACGCTCCTTTGCCAACGATTGCATCATTTCGATGAGCAACCATTGAAATTAACAACATGGATTTAGGTGTAGTTGCAAAGCCAAACAACAGCACCGCTGTGATGAACAGAAATAGACAATTACATTTTTTATATACATCAATTAATTAATTATTTGTATGACAAGTAATCGTCAACTAAGATTTGATGATCATGATAGCCCTACTCCACATTGAACAATATTCCCGCTCAATTCATCCAGCATCTTGCAGAATCATTCCCAGATAAATGTATGCTGTTGTAGAGGAGGCACAACATTCAACTACTGTAAATAGGTGTACATAATAAAGTGTGTGTGCAATGGTGCGTGTGTGTTCATGTGTGACTGCGTGTATGAATTCATGTCAACGCACGCTGTGTGTTTGCACCCACTAGTTTACCTGTGGAGGTGATTATGAATCAGCGTGGCAGGTCACTGCTTCTAGTGATACAGTCGAGATAGGCCTGACCTCTTATCGCCTGACGTCCGGCTGAGGTGTTGATTGCCTCATGTACTGAACTGTTGTTTAGTTAAGCCCCAATAGACCTCTATAGAGAAGAGAACAAACGGCATTTATTGCTTTGCAGTGAAGCAGCTCTTCAAAGACTCTCCAGTGTACGCATGAAGCCGAGTCCCACCAAAGTGTATTTCTTCTCCTGCTTGAGAACGGCTCTCACTCATACCTTTGTTCTCTGTAATTATTCGTACAGGAGACGTCCATTAGAGAAATAATAGCCTTCTTCATTTTGACCAAGGTATCCAGTTTTTGAGCTGCTGTCCTATTTCCAAAAAACTCTAAAATTAAGTTAAAAAAAAAAGACCATTTAGTATTAGCAGATAAGGCCCTGACCAATTTGGTGCCGTAGGCAAGATATTAGCTGGTGCCCCTCCACCTCTTTGTCTTGTGCGCTCGCAAAGCACGCCTTGCCGGGAGGATCTCAGTGTTGTTTTTGTGCATACAGGGTTGACATAGCCTCTTAATCTGCTCATAATATAGCTGCCATATTGACCTTGATTATGAGACCAAAAAAAATATCTGACCAGAATGCACTAGTAACAGTAACACATTTAACAAAAACAAGGTAAGCTGCTATATATGTCTTTTAAATGAAATTGTCTAGGTGGAATAGGCCAAAAATTAAACTGCAGCCTACTGGTAGGCCTGTTTCTAACACAATTTAACAATCTAAAAGTGAAAAAACAGAACCATAGGCTATATTTGAATTAGACTCTGCCTGTCTCATTGATCACCATGATCTTAAAATTGGTTCTCCTCAGTACTTGGGTTTACTTGGCCTACTTTTAACCCTCTGAACATCATATATGGTATGGTATATCACCTGACTGATTGGCATTAACATCGCTGTCTTTTGAAGGCTGTGGACATACAGTGGTATCATATGAATGTTGAGATTGTGATGAACCCGTTGATACCAAACATGTCATGCTTGCTTACTGGAAAAGGGGCTAAAAATGTGAGCTGTCTTTACCACGAGGTCCGTGACACCTCAGTGGCAAACGGCGTGTTATGGCCAGGCTGTTTGTGACCCCTCTGGCGCTTGGTGCCCTTCACACAGCGTGTGTGCCTTGCGGCGGCACTGAGTACGAGTATCAGGTACTTGCAAACACAATTTTTACTGACCTTGCCTACCCTTCTGCATCTTGGTTATTTCTTTAGTCGTAGAACGCACTCATCAAAATCTTGTTTGGCCATTAAATCACTACCAACCTGCCCTGACAGACTGTGTGATTTCACATTGAGAGATTGAGGAGTGCTACCTGAATCAAAAGCTATTTTCACGGTGTATGAAAGGGGACTCTTTTTACATGGCAGATGCAAAAAAATGAAAAATATCACCAGCAGCAAAAGATTGTCAAGATAATCCAACTTGTGAGGGCATGTGAATAGTCTCCATGCAAAGTGACCAGTGATCTTTCCACCGCTCAGCTAGAAATACTTTATCGCAGAATGTGACATAACAACATTTCCTCAGAGCAGATGAGCGAATAGAGTTGTTTGAAGTCACCATTGGCTGCAGACTGCTGCCAATTAGAAACCACTGTTTGTGCTTTCTCAAATGCAGTTTCATCTACAAAGCTCAGGACTGACTGCCTTGCAATGTTTTTGCAAACTTGCACCGTTTCTTTTTGGATTTGATCAGTTTATCTTTGAGAAATGCAAAATGTCCGTTGTCACACGATGCCACCATCCCAGTTCATTGTGTTAAAATGATCCGATATGGAGACCAATAGAACCAATAATAGAAAAAATGAAATATAGTATTTTTTCACTTAATTTGTTTTGTAACAGTTGTGACATATTGTAGACTACCTTTACTGTTGGCAGGCCTTTTCCCACTACCATCTACAACTGTAGCGCTCCACATGGCAGTGGTCCCAAAGCGGTCTGGTTGGACGAAAGCATCAACACGGCACACATATTGTAAATCCTCCTGCACAGACATGCACTGTTTGAGTTCCTTCCTGCCACTTGGCTCCTGTGAGCCCACATCTGAGTCACAGGGACAGTTGTCATGCCAACACATTGTTGGCAAGCACCAACACAGAGTGGCAGTGTAAGGTAAAGGCTACTGACACAGTCGGGAACTCTCTAAGTACATGTAAGGGGATATGTATACTGTACATGTGGACGTAACCTAAACATGCATGTGGTTGTTGTTGTTGTTGTTGTCTGTTTGTGCTAAATAAAGACAATAAATGTATCTGTAGAGACAGATTTTCTCTAATTACAGGGTCCGTATCTCTTAACCCTCTGAGACCCGCGATTCTGACTGACTTTACTGTCCTTCAGAGGCTCTAGCAGGTTTTTTTTAGAGCTAGACTGAAGATACAGATAATACATTTTGGTGAGGAAAAACTGGCATGGCCATTTTCAAAGGGGTCCTTTGACCTCTGACTTCGAGATATTTGAATGAAAATGGGTTTTACGGGTACCCACAAGTCTCCCCTTTACAGACATGCCCACTTTATGATAATCACATGCAGTTTTGGGCAAAATCCATACAGGTTTGTGCATGCAGTATAAATGTGTTATTTACCATTTTATTGTAGTGAGACCATTTTTTGTTATATGACCTCTCTGTATAAAATGACCTGTGGTGACCTCTAGGATAATCACAGCCTCATGAAACTTTACAACCACAAACTAGAGACCTAGAGCATTCAGAGGATAGATGGCTAGGTATACTGACAATAAAGGGGGTTTGTGAGCTGTTTCCAGAACATAAGTGCTCGTTGTCTAATTGCGTCCTTTTTGCCTAAATCTCAGAATGTCAAAAGTTGTCAAATCACAGCATGGCTTTTTCTATGGTGTTCCTCAAGTGTCTTGGTGTCTTAATGTGGTATATGGAGGGATTATTGATAATTTTTTATCAATTCTCGATTTGTAAAAAATGGGTAAATTTAGCAACAAATCTGTGTAACAAATGGTACCAACCCCAAAATTGCTGCAACAACTTATGAGACATAATAGAGCATGGGGATGACCATCATATACTTATGTCATCATTTTTTCCACTGTTATACACTTTTCCAATGAGTAATTAATTAATTAAATCATGTTTATTACTGATTAATGACTAGAACAACTTGACACACAGTGCTGAGCTACATCTCAAATTAATCTTCAGGTTCCCAGCTTTCAGATGATGTACACCACTTCTATGTGACATCTACTGTTGACCTGCTATCTCCCCATAAAGACCCCCTGTACCCCCCTAGAAAAGACAAAAACAGGTCTATTGTGGGTCTCAGAGGGTTAACACTGTAATTTAGCCAATTCACTTTACGGTGTTTATTTTTTCTCTGTGTGTTTATGCAGACTCTCTGCTATCAAATGCTGAGAGCACCGTGGGGATTATCAAGCATGTTATGTGTTAAAATAATAAGTGTGTGTGTGTTTCACTGACCTTTTCTTGACTTCACTGACAATCAATTAATTGGCTTGATTTCCACATTTAGAGTGCCTGGGGTGTATTTAAAGTTAATTGAAGAGGATGTTTGTGTATATTACATATGTATGTGTGGAAGAACAGCCTACGGTGTGAAGGTGTACGTAGATATTTTACATCTGTAAAACAGTGACTTTTGCTCACATTCTTAGATACCCGGTGGTCGATTCTGTCCGTATTGTCAAGTGTTGGTGTCAGGAACCAGAAAATGGATTAGTAGCAGGGGTATAAGGGAGTGAGGGAAGTGAGCGAGGGGCCGCCTAGAAGATCAATCAGAGGTCTCACCTTTTCTTTCATTTCTGCCAATGGGGAACAGAGAGCACAGCCGGCACCTGTCTGCTGCAGGGACACCATTACAGTATATAGACGGACACACTGACAGAGACAAAGAGGGAGGGATGGAGACGATGACCGAGAAATCATTCAGTGAAGAGGACCGGGGGAGAAAGTCGTGTAGAGCAGAGTCAGAGGGAGAGAGAGAGAGAATAAAGGGTTTAAATAATGGAAATAACGAGACAGAAGGAGTCCGTTCTCAGGAGACAGGCAGGGTAAAGTTGTGTTAAGCTGCGATCAGAGAGGGGGATCAGTCCATGTATCCTCTGTGTGCTGAGTGTCATGTTTTTTTACAGCGGGAAGTCGATAAACAGCCGTTCTCCCCTCTTGCACGCCACATCTCTCTTAGCTGTGCAGCAGCAGTGTAGGATAACGACTTGTGGGGATAGCTTATATACGTGAGGTAGTCACTGAGAGAATTTTTTTTTTTTATTCATGAAAAAATGTTCTATTCAGGCCCAACATGTAGACATTATAATATATACATACTGTATACTGTATATATATACATGAATATATATAATTCAGGGTTGATTTGAACGTGGATGATCACACACTCTCCCGCTCTAGCCTGCTTCTACATGTGTGTCTCTGAACAGGATGTGGATGGACCTGAATTTTAGGGAAAAGCGAGATGTGGGCACAGTGAGTGCAGCAGCAAGTCCTTGAGAAAATGATGTATTTGTTACAAGATCCGGCCAGGAATCCTGTGAATGGCTGATATTTGAACTTTTACTCTCATGTCACTGAAGATGAAGTCCAGTTGGCTGCTTCTCATAGTGCCCCAGGTTACATCACCGTGACATGTCCCCATGCCAGAGTAGAATATAGTTTGGAGGAAGTAGACTACATCATTTAGCAGGCTGTCTGCTGGCTGCAACATCATACTGCCGTATCCTAGCAACCGGTTTTAGAAGAAGGGCTCGCTCAGGCAAAGCTTCAGTTCCAGCTGGTGATCTCTGAGGAGTGTGTGTGTGTGTGTGTGTGTGTGTGTGTGTGTGTGTGTGTGTGTGTGTGTGTGTTAGCTTGCTGGAATAATGGATGAGTGTTGTAGAAATGAGCGTGCTGGCTCAGTCCTGCAGGGAAGATCAATATCAACTATACATTCATCTCTAATTACCACAGCGGAACTTAGAAGGAATCTCTCTCTTTCTTTTTCCCGCCCTCTTGCTCTCTTTCACCATCTCCTCTTCCTCTTTTTTTTCTCTTGATCTCCTTTTTATCTTTTCCCGTCCACTCCCCTTTCCCTTTACTTTTAAATCTCCTCAGTCTGTCTCTGTATTTTTCAAATTTAAAAAAATCTTTTATTGGCATGAAAGAGAATAAAGCCTATGTTGCTCAAGCACCTTGGCACGGTACATTAGTTACAGACCAATATTTTCACATTACAGTTTCTCCTGTCTGGTATTGGCTTTATGTGTGTGTGTGTGTGTGTGTGTGTGTGTGTTTGTAAAACAAAAATCCTTCTCTCTCCCTCTCACTTGTCCCTCCTTCCCTCTCCCTTTATTTATATAATTTATGAACCCAGGACATGGAAACCTAAATACCTCACTCTGTTTTATGGCCCTTTGTCGTTTTTTGTCTCTTTTCCAAGGCTCTACAGGCTCCACAACCTCACAATGATGACGTGTTTTATGACAATATTTGACTGATTTAGAACCCCCCTCCTATTTTCTTTCTCTCTTTACAGTGCTGAGTATAGGGGAAGGAGGTTTCTGGGAAGGCACGGTCAAAGGGAGGACAGGCTGGTTCCCGGCAGACTATGTGGAAGAAGTTCAGATGAGGCAGTATGACCCACGGCTAGGTAAGACGTTCCCATGCACACGGACACACACATACATGCACATGCTGTACACTCATACTGTCACACTGCAACAAGTTTCTATCTTGCTGTGATGTGTTGCACTGGTGTTTGTTCATAGCGCTGTCCGTGGTGCTGAAAAGCAAAATAGCTCTTGTTATGGTGTCAGAACATCTGCTAATGTATTTGTGATCAAATAAACTAAAGATATTGCAGTCAAAAATTGAGAGCCCTCTCATCCCAACCACAAACTGCCCCAGTGCGTGCTGAAGGTCACGAATATTGGAGCTCCACGCGACATTGAATAGACGTGTCAGCCAAGAGAGCTCAACAATGTCCAGAGCTTTCAGCATCTCAGGGCGAATCTCATATGGCCCAACCATATACTGTATAGATAGTACCGCTCCACCTCCTGCACTAGCTCTAGTTCATTCCCTGCCAGAGAGGTTTCACGTTCCACATCCCTAAAACCAAGTTTAAGCTCTTTATTCTTGTCATGTGTGCAACAATTACAGAGCAATGAAAACCTTTACTCATTGGGCATCCTCCAACAATGCTCATTAAATATCTATAAAAGAAATCATACAAGTAAATGCAAAATCTGGAGCTAAAAATATAAGTATTAAATATTTCTATAAATATAAAAATATAAATATATCCACCTGTTTTGCAATAAAATTGTCTCACTTGGATAACATGTCCCCACAATAAATCTGGTCTACCAAAGTAAACTGAATAATGAATTGCCTGGAAAAACAGCAAGTGCTCCAATGTACAGTAAGACACAACATGCTGCACACTGGTCTTAAAACTTCTTTTACAATTTAATACAATTCACATTTCCTATTCTTAAACATACAGTAGTTCCTACTGTCCCTGTTTCTAGATCCATTATGACAATAAGCTCAAGTGAAAGACACTGTTGGCAATATCTCTTAAAAACAATCTGTTTTCCTCAGAGTATTAAAAGCTTGTCTTTCCTCCTTCATTAGTTGACATTTTCCTCCCATGCTGACTGCCGACTGTCAGGAGTTTTCCACCAAAGATTGTCAAGCTTTTAGGGACACTTAATTAGTGCTTAATTAAATGCAGGTTCACTGAAAAGGTCGAGCAGTTTAGCCTGTGTTCAAAACATGTAGACAACAGTCTTTATAATAATAAGAAGAAGAAGAAGAAGAAGATAATGAGAATAATGGGAATAATAATATAATGATACAGCATCAGGTGTGGAAAGCTCTCTTACACACACAGACACATATTTACAAGTGACAAGCTAAGTTCAGTAAATTGCACTGCAAACAAGAATTGCATGTTTACCTATTACATTTTTAAACCGATTAATCTACGGTTTGAAATAAAATCTCATCCTTAAAGGTACAGTGTGTAGGATTTGATGGCATTTAGCGGTGTGGCAGATTGCAACCCACTGAGTATCCCTCCGCTCACTCCTCCCTTTCCAAGACTTCAATAACGTGAATCGCTGAGTGTAAAACTGTTAACGCTGTTCACCTCGCTCAGAGGCCATCCTTACCATAATAACACAACTTGAAGAGCAAACGGAAGTCAGACGGCGGCTGGCGGTACTACGGTTTTTCACTCTGCGGCTCACGTTACCGCAGTTTCACAAGTATGTCAGAGAACTATGGTGGCCTTCAGGTAACGTAAAAACGCAAAAGGTCCTCGCTAGAGCCAGTGTTTGGTTTGTCCGTTCTGGGCTACTGTAGAAACATGGCGGAGCAACATGAAGGACTCCATGAAGAGGACCCACTCCCTATGCAGATATGAAGGACTCATTCTAAGCTAACGAAAACACAACGATTCTTAGTTTCAGGTGATTATACACTAATGAAAACATAGTTATGAATATTATATTCCCTTTCTGCTAATAAATCCCCCCCGAAATGTTACACAGTGTTCCCACAGTGCGATTCCTGGTGCTCTGTGATGTTCAGTGTATTCCAGGAATTATTTTGTGACATTTTGAAAATTACTTTTTTAGTGTAGCCCCTTCCCTAGAACCCTCCTCATCACCATCAGTTTGTTATTTCCCACAATGCCTGTCAACAGTCACCTGAGAATGTGCCTGAACTTGAGTTTCAGATGTTTCATACGAGTGAAGAAAGCAATCGCGCTTGAAATTACAAACAACAAAAATCACCAAGATTTGGCATTAACCCCTGATGCTTTAGAAAGCTGATAATTAGTCTGCCAGCAAAACCAACTGTTGCTGCACTAAAGTGACTCAATGTGGTATCATCCGTCTTTTTGGCAGTTATACACAGAAAGTGCACAGCCAAAAAAATAAATAAAATACACCACCTAACAACAAAACAGGCCCAGTCACTAATGAAAGGGTAGTAACACTGTTAATCTGTTGATAGGTAATCATTTTCAAAGAACTATTTTGTGTGGATTATATTATTACACACTGTAAATATATGCTGACCCTGATGAACCTGCAATCCATCCTACTGTGACGGATTTGAATGGAACCCTTTGTAAACAGCAGCGAGTACATCAGATTAATGTGACCACTTCCCCATTTAGTCATTTAATTAACAGATGGCACATTTGGTTTTGCTGTGGTCTCAGGGGCAACAACATGTGCAGCATCATGAAAAACATCTGGTCATTGTGTGAAAAAGTTTAGCGTGATGCTGCAGCAAGTACATACATTGGAAATGGGCCAAGGACAAGTTTGTCATATATATCTCCCTATTCCTCGCGTGTTTATCGTGCATCTCCTGGGACCTATTTCTGGAGCAATTGGGGGCATTTTCCCTTTTCAAAGGGTTGTTGAGGGATTGAGGTTACCTCAGACTGTGTGTGAAGAGATGAGAAAGGCCGGAATCTCTAAATACCCCATTTAAATGCATTGTGAGAAAAAGATAGGGGAAGGTGGGAAAGAAAGGGCCAGATAGCGAGTGAGACGGATGGTGGAGCATACTCTAAAGGACAGCAAAGTGGAGATGGCAGAGCGTGTCTTTCAGGGAGAAAAAGAAGGAGGAGAGTTAGGGAGGGAGGGAGATGGGCCTGATATTGAGCTCCACTCACTCATAAATCCTGAAAAACTCCCAGACCTATTTCTCAGGGATTAAAATTGTCTTCTGCCTCCCCTGTCCTTTCTCTCTGACACTGTGTGTTGTTGTTTGTCTCTGATATTAAACAGGGATGTTAGTTTTTAAACATTAACATACGTTTATTCTTATTGTTAAAGGCAGGGCCGGTAATACTGAGAAACTGATCCAACCCAAAAACCCAGCCCAGTGTTTCCAACCCTTTTCCAATTAAAGTGACTCGCAGCATTAGCTCTAAAAGTCCCTAAAGAAAGCTGCCAAGTCAGCAACACTGACAGCCCGTCCCTTCAGGCCTCCCTCCAAAAGCCACTCCCTCACTATTATCATTATGATCATAAACATATGAGCGTAACCAACAAACATGGCTATTGTTAATACTCACAGCAGTCAAGCTAGCAGCTTGTGGAAGACTGCGGTGACGTGTAATGAGTACACGGGCAAAGTGCAGGTAGGTAGACAAGCAGGTAGCCTGTCCAATCATTTCATTCGGCCCAAATGAAATGATTATACAGGATACAGAAGATATGATACAGGATACACCTGCATTGCTAGAACCAGCTTATATGAGGACAATGCCACTGCACTACTCTGGGCCAAATGAAATGATTGAACCAACTTATCGCAGTCCTGCGACAGCCACAGATACCATATTTTTGTGTTTTTTTTGTCAAAGCATTTGATTTATTGATTGCTGTCGGGATGTAACGACAATATCAGCAGATATAACAAAAATGTATTTGAACAGATTAAAGCTTAAGTAGGCGAGATTGGAGAAAATATGATTATAAAAAAGTTTTTTTTTATAAAACAATCATTATATCTTGACAGTAGTACATGAAACAGGAAACCTGAAAAAAATTGTGAGCCTTTGTGTCCTCTGGTGCTCCTAACGGCATCTGCAAGACGATTCAAATCCCTCTCATCACTAAACTCCAGCCCCATGTGCCGTTTCACTCGGAAATACATCACTTTACCATAAAGATACAGTCTAACTACCGTTTCACTGACACTTTAAACCAAGCCCCCAGGAACAGCGCTTGGCTGTGAGGACCTTTTTTGGCAATGTGGCCAAACGCAGTATTATAATATCACAGTATCACATGGCGCTAAGTGGCCCCCAAAGCCCTTTTCCCCCCCATACACAATCACTGCAAAAGGAACGTCTGGAAAATGATGAATACATTTTTCTGAGTGTCGCAAATACACCAAAATGACTCTTTGTACTGTGTAATCAGAGTTTTATTCATTCAGTCCAAAGTCTAGAAGAGCTACTTGTAGATAAAGGGGATTTGATTATAATTGTGTATAATAAGTATATTATACAATATATTTAATATATTATTCAATAACATGCTAATTTCAAAATCTACTGAGGCATTTCAAGGCAAATCTCATCATCATCCCTGGATTCATCAACAGGGATACAACAGCAGAACAACACACACTTGGACACACTAAAACACACACAGAGTTGTTTATCTGAAGGCAACCATCGAGGCGTCACTGACAGTTAGGGCAATATGTCTCAGCCTAGTGAAGCAGGAAAGACAGCCCTGTCTACAATTAAGTAACCCAAATACTACTGCTCTCTCTTTCTATCCCTCTCTCTGCCGTTGTACATCATCCATGAGTCATAACTCTGAAAGTGCTATCCCTCTTTATCTATCTCTGCCTCCATCTCTTTTCACTCCTCTCTGCCAGGTTTGAAAGAGCAATGATGGAGACGGGGGGAAAGACAAAAAATGGGATGATGGAAAAAGCTGTTTCAGTTTGGGAGAGCGAGGCGGGGGGGGGGGGATGGGTGAAGGCAGCTAGCAAGAAATAGAGAGACGGGGAACGAGAGAGAAAGAGAAAGGAAGCAAGTGACCATGTGAAAGAGGCACAATTTAAACCATCGCTGACTCTCTGTTGGCTGTTATCTGTCACCACACTGCTCTTCTCTCTCTCAGCATGGCCAAGGCTACCTGCAGCCAACAGTTCATCTTCAACCGGTGCTCGGGGGGACAGCGAGACGGAGGAAAGACAAAGATACCAAGTGTAGAAGTCAAAGGGGAAAAATAGGAAAGAGGAGAGCATGAGCGACTGATGGAGAAAATGAGGGCGAAAAGCAAAAGACTATTGATTGAATTCATTAAGACTACAATGAGTGATGTAGTGGTGAAACGCTGCCGGGCAAATGGCTGATCTGTGTTTTTGTTGGGGAGGTGTGCTGTATCCATGTGTTATTATAAATCATTGTACTGTTTACGGTAAAAAAAAAAAGAGTCCAACGTAAAATCTGTAGAATATGCCTGAAAATCTTCACCCATCCTGCTAACACCCCACTCCCTCTAACACACACACAGCACACATGCTGGTGGCCTGTATGTGGGGGTTAATGGTAGATGTTTACCCGTGGTAATGGAGGGGATAATGATGTGAGTATGAACTGCTCTTCCCTTTCTAATGATGCTACCAAATTGCCGGGGGCCACTCATTTTCAGCAATAGTACTGTTAATCTGTTGGCAACAATCTGTTGGGATCTTACAGCCCTCCAGCCAAAAGACCCCACCCCCCCATCCTGCTATCGTCAATAAGGAATGGGCATGCTACAGCCAAACACAGAGACAAATACTTCCAAATGGTAAATGAAACTGCAATGCATTTTTACCAGCCCCAGTTTCCATTATATCAGCCTTAATTTTTCTTCGGTCGCCCTGCAGCCTCGAATGTCCTCAAGGACCTCTGCACACTCGCACGACACTCACAGCATAGTAATGCACATTTTCTCTGTGATGGGATAAGCAATGCTTGATTTTCTCAATCGTTTGATATCTTAACAAGCGTGCAAACTTCTATTTCTTTTCTCTTTGTGCTCATTCACTGTATTCCCTTGTTCTCCTCACACCGCGGCACAGTTGAATGACTCACAGCCGCATGAATCAGCCCAGTCAGATCCAGCCTGAGCTATTTTTAGCCTGCCCATTAAGAAGTTTTGGAGTGTGTCTGCACTCCCCTAGAATGCTTAAACATCAGCGTTGCTGCGGCAGCTGAGACTGACATGGAGGGTAGGGTGGAGGAGAGAGGTAAGAGGGGACACAGAGATGGTGCAATGGATTGGTGAGGGAGTCATACAGGGAGTCATCTGATCAAAAACGTGGAGCTATCAGCGTAGTTGCCCCAACAATTGGGGGTCTGCGTGGGCTTTTTCTAGCTTGGTTCTTCCCCACTCATGTCTGAAGTGCAAGGTCAATAGTTATTGCTGCTACAATGATGGATTTCAGTAATCATCTAGGCCTGTTTAACGACAGTGGTAGAAATCTTTTGACACTATTTCACAATGAGTTGCAATATCATTCTTTTGAACATCTTTACGGGCGTTGTCATCGGCGAGATGGATACTGAGGGCTTTATTTTAATGGTGCAATTGCAAATCTGATTTAAGCCCACTGTATATTACTAAAATATCAGCATCAGTAAGAAACGTTCCTCCCATAGCTTAGTATTGCATTATAAATCGCAAGTACAGTTGACTGTGTTGTAATTCAGAGCAGCTTCCTAATTACAAAGCCATCCTGATTTCAGGCTGAACCCCGCGGGATACAAGTGATAACTCTGTACACATCTGTCAACATACTACACAACTGAGACATGAGGCTTGATGAAATAAAGAAAGATAGATTAACTCAATAATTTGGTCGAGGAGACATCAGGACAAGGAGACGGATTTAAGATGGACCAAAAGATGTTCTCGTAGTCCATGGGGACAGGGAGCCACATCTGGATGCCAGAAAGAGGAAAGAGTAATTGTCCAATAAGCCTGCAATGTGCATTGTAAGATTATTTTTCCTTAGCTTAAACCAAATAGTTTATGGGCAACCCAGTCGCAAGAATAAAATGTTGGCATTAAACCACTGATACGTTGAATCTCGACGTGCGTTTCATATCAACTTTTCTACATACGTGTATATCAGCATTATAGTGTTTTACCCAACTGTGGTTCTTTTGTCATTTCGGTTTAGTAAAAGATCATAGTTTGAGTTAAAATAAGTAAAACGCCGTTTAAAATAAACGAACGCGGATCTCCTGGGTTAAAGTCCAGTGTTTGACCCATCTATCTACCCCGACCTCCTCCCTACGTGGGCTTTGATTAAACGTATTTGTGATATTCTGTAGTTATGGGTGATGCATTTTTCATTTGGTGGTTGTGATCAGTGATGTTTTTTGATGCATCACTCAGCTATGAAAATGATCAGCTGCTGATCATCATGACTTAAAGGGTATTACATTATTATTATGTTCATTATGAACAGTATCCTGGTATCTGTTTTGCTGTTGTCAGCTCTATTTCTTTATTTTAGTTTTTAAAACATTTAGGAATATTTTGGGTAGAATTAAAATGTTCAAAATGTTGCATGAAGATGTATAGGGCAAAATGCAGTACATACATAGATGCATACCTTCATCTTAGAGAGATTCATTTTTTTGTATTATTATTTATTATTATATACTCTATATACTTTTTGCCTTTATTGATAGTGATAGTGATAGTTATGAAAGGTGGATAAAGAGGGGATGACCTGCAGCAAAGGGCCACAGGTCAGATTCAAATCCCTGCTCTACCAGGTGAGGTACCAGGACGCCACAAGAGAGATTTATTTTGATAGTTACAGGGTTAATTTATGTGTTAGTCTGCTGACAGAGCATTTGCCGACTTGACAGGAACAACTCCAACTTCAACCCTTCACACCTAACACGATGAAAATGAATGTTTTCCTGTGTTAACATGGCCAGTGTTGGTAACACACCTTTTCCGTCTGCTTGCTACGGTAGAGACATGATATCGCTGTGCTATATTTTCAAGAGCGTCACCGTCATTTAAAAGGGAGCGTAACTAATTGATATATGCAGTTTCTCTGTTTCAGTACAGTCTAATCCAAGATCATGAAAACCAGAAAGCTAAAGACCAAATCTGTGATGGTGGCAGGATGAAATTTGAGCTGCTGCATATAAGAAATAAATAGACTGCTCTGATCTTCTAGTGCATCCTCATCCCTCATCAAGCCCCTTGTGCTCTCACAGTCACCTTGTCCATCTTCTGCTGTGAGTCACTATAGCTGCATTTCTACATTTGATGTCTTATTGTTCAGATTTATTCAGTCTGTAGTTTTAGTGTTCTCAAAGGTTAAACTGAGCAAGCTAATAAAAATAACAAAAAATATTAAAGCATTTGTCTTTCAGTGACAAACTACTCTCAGTTAAGTTCTCTCATGGAGCTATAAATGTATCCGTACAGACGCAGATTGCAAATCACGTAGATAGTGAGTTCAGTCAGAAACTCTCTAGTGGCGACTTGTAAAATGCAGAGTGAGTATGCAAACGCTGACACCACAGAGCAGTGCATGTGCACATGCATTCAAATGGGCACGTGTATGCTTATGCACATGCACACACACACTTCAGTTATTGTCTATATTCTGTGTGGAGTCAGCAGATAGATTAGCATAGCCAACTAATCCATCTTATTAGAAAGAGAGAGAGGGTATAAACCACAGGTTGGAAGACATGCCTTTGGTATTAAGGTTTAGCTGAGTCAGTGTTACAGACTGGCAGTTCAAGAGGAGTCCTGCCATTTACCCCCATAAAAAAAAATCCACATGAAGTGTCCTACAGTGACACATCTCAAGGTGTGTGTGTGGGAGTGTGTGTGTGTGTGTGTGTTTGTTTGTTCGCAGCAGAGTGATGGCCACTATCTGTACTTTTCATCAGAAGTCAGTCGGGTGTGTTGAGCCATCTCTCTCTCTCTGGAGGACAGATCCATATCAAATCATAATAGATGGCGATGCTATTTGGACGATGAATCAAAACTGAAGCAGGTCTCACAGTGGAGCAGAGACATATCACATTTGACAGCGGCCGCATCGGATGAGAGCGGGTCACCTGCAGACACACACACACACACACACACACACACACACACACAAATAAACAAGCACGTACACACACATGGGCAGGTTACTGCATTTCTCTCTGATAGCCAAGTCTATTTCACAGTCATGGCTGCTCTTGCACACCACATTCACCTGTAGTAGTCGCTGTTTTATGAGTAATCTGACACAGTTGGTTGAATCATTTTGTTTACATGAGCTGTTTCAATGCCATGACTTGACAGCGACTGTGTTTCACTGTTGTGGGTATCACGTCTAGAAAAGGTGGCAACACACACACACACACACACACACACAGTGATACCTGGCAGAGCTGTAAAGCATCCCTCTGACTGGGCATGACTAATCACACGCCCACCTTAACACCAAGGCACCCTTGTTTTTTTTTAGTTCCTCTCCCTCCCTCCCTCCATCTCTCTCTCAGCATCAGTCCCCAACTCTACTGTATGATTGGAAGATGGAAATTAAGAATCTCTTTTTGGATTTGAATAGTTTTGCTTAGACTGTTTTCTTCAGTTCAGTACAATATTTGGCCGATATAAGCATTGGAGGGAAAGAGATAGAAGCTTTGCACACAGCCCGGTAGGTGCTGGTAACTGCAAGTTGAACGTACTGTAATGTGCTGTATGTATCTCACAAACCTGAAGCAATTCTAATGTTGATAAAAAGATCCTTGATTAGGTGGAGTATGTGGCCACCACCACATTTTTTTTTTCTGCCGATATAAGCAGGTACATTTTGAACGGATAAAAAACGTGTGATTAATTTGCGATTAATCCCGATTAACTATGGACAATCATGCGATTAATCGGGATTAAATATTTTAACCGATTGACAGCCCTAATAAAAACCTGTAGATATTTAACATAATCACTGCACACCCTCGTGTCTACAGTGTAGGTGTTTATTTTTTGTCATATACACAGATTCACAGATTGAAACAACACCTAGGCTTATACTACACATCTACTAAACTTTCACTTTTCAACCTTGAATAACCTTAATCTAAACTAAACGTCTACAGAGAGATAGACATATAATATCTATTAAATGTATTATTTTCAATTAAGTGCCTTACTATTTTCAACGCAGTTGCCGTAAACTTTCAACTACCACAACAACAACAAAAAAATTCTGCCAAAAAAAAAATTTGCGCTGGTTAGGTGCTACTTGGCTGAAAAAGATATTTCAAAGGGGGTACATTATTAAAAAAGTTTGAGAACCACTGCTGTATATCATACAGCTGAGCTGACAGTGAGGGAAGTTCCAATGCATAACGCTACAGATTCGAGCGGTGACCTTGATGATTCAATACACTCAGTTCAGCTGGAGGATTCAGTGTTAAAGATACATTGCTGAATACTCCTAGCGAATACTCCTAGTCCCCTGCTTCCCTTCTCATTCCTGGAATATTTGTTTTGTTGTGTCTGTGTTTGTCTGAGTGCATCTCTGCTTGTCTTGACCTTGACTCAAAGGCGTGTCGTGATGAGCCGTCAAAGTGTTTGAAGAGCTTGTACAGTAGTCGCTTCTTGTTGTCTGAATTTGACTGAATTATTCAAGGCTTCCACTTTGACAGAGCGGAGGTATTTATAGCCGCTGGTCTCTGCCTCCGACACTTACACGGTAACAACGAGCCCCTCTGAAGGCTCTTCAACGAAAACCAACCAATTCTGTGAGAGGGGAGGAGGAAAACGAAAAGACAGCAGAGAAGTGAAATATATGCTGGAGTTGTTTGCTGGAGGCTGAAATAAAATGGGACATTTAGGCCAAAGACACTGGCACACAGTTTTCACTGCGACTCGTCCAGGAAGTCTTATTTTGCTCTCAAAACGAAGAAATCGGGGAAGTCTTCGCTGAGGAATTTCGAACAACCGTCTGCACAAAATGGGCATTTCAGGAGTGCTTTTAATCGTCTCTAGGCGAGAATGAGAGGGAGGCCAGGCCCGGCTCTTCTCCGTGACTCGAGCTGGGAGACGGACCAGTGGCAGGAGGAAGTTGTAAAGATAGAGTGGGGAAAAATGGACTGTTGTCCCGTCATGGTGTCAGATCTGCCTGTGATGTGTAGCAGGATAGACGGGGTGGTAACGGTCGTGAAGGCAGAGCATCCAAACTCCACATATCATGACCTGTACTGGGGTAAGTCACTCCCTGTCCACAACTCTGACGTCATCACACGACTCCTATAGAGGGCAAACAGATGGCTCACTTGAAGTCATACTGCATGTAATGTTGAAATGGTATCTTGTAGGAGAACCTAAAAATAGCCACCGTCTGTAAATGCGAGACACTTGCAAAATGACTCAGCATGAGGGGAAATGTAGTAAAGACAGAGGAGTAGTGTCTGTCTGCAAGCGTACAAACGTTTCCATTTTTAGAAGAGGACGGTGTGCACTACTACAAATTTAAGTGACTATGACTGAGAGCTGGAGTCAGTGCAAAAAAACAGCATTTGACTACTTGTCCAATACATATTTTACAACAAAGAACTCATTGAAGGTCTTCTCAATGTCCACTTAGATGATAATCGAAGGTCTTATTTTCTTTCCCTTTGTTCTTGCCATCCATTGCCTCCTCTTCATATCACGCCGCTCCACAGATGGAAAGTTTTTTTTGTTTTATTCTTGAACATTTTTATGTTTGTAATTGAATGTTCTTACTGGTGCGTTCCTTTTTAAATGTAGATATATCCCGATTATCGAATAAATTCCATTACTCAAGCGACCTTCTATTGGTCTAAATGAAATAAGAGAGGGCACATCTGGCATTTTAACTTCTAGAGCCGAGGGAAAACGTTGTCCAGCTCTCAGCTTTGATGAACTCTTTTCTTTTAGTGCTGGCGTTATTAGATCTCATCTCCTATTCTATTTTATTAAAAGCCTGTCTTGCGATGTCATTTTCTTAGTCTGTACTTTGATCAAAGCGCCTCGCTGAGTTTATATCCAGAAACTATCTCTGTCCCTCTCTCTCTCTCTTCGCCTCCCTTCTTGGCTTCTACAGTGTTTGACAGTAAGTCTTGATGTATGTATGTACGGCTCACCAGAGAAAACTCAAATCTGCAGACAAGCAGGATGAGACTGTCCTGACCAGAAACTCGACAGCATTGGTCGTTTGTTCAAACACATGAAACAGCTTATGTTTACCTTTGTTGACCTCTTGGGATTGTGTGAATAATTACTGTCCTTCAGTAGCAAAGGTGGAAGTAGTGTAACCTCCTAAGGACGAGGTCAAGGCTGATTACCAGAAACTGCAGTTTGCTGAACAACGATGACAGCCATGCCCATGATTTATTTATCCCTTAAAGTTGTGATTCTTAAGAATCAGTCCTGGTTCTGTTACCGTGGTAACAGCACATATGCTTCAATACTACAGGTCCCATAGTTCGGAGGGCAGCAAACGCTCCTTGAGCAGCTACTTTGTCAGAAATACAACAGAAAAGCAACTGGTGTATCTGTTTGCAGCACAACCAAACAAACACACATTGGTTTAATAAAGTAGTCAGTCCAATATAGCTGCAGCTGCAATCTGATTTCATGAGTATTTTTCCATACATGATAGCAGGTCATAGTAAAGCTGGTTACCTTGAGGAGTTGGAGGTGTGCAGCCTGTCGCCTGTAGCTCTTTGTCTAACAGCTCACTGTGGCTGCTCCTTCTCGTTCAACTGCTCCCAGCAAAACTTAAAAGGATCCGTTTTAAGAAAAATGACAAAAATTTATGTTGACTTGTTTGTTGGTGCATTATTTCTGAACCATCACGGTCAACGCTAACCATGGTGACAAATGTGTGTGTTACCTGTTGCTTCTTCACAATAAAAGCCACCTCGTGTTTCACCAGTTGAACACTTTTAATGTGAAGCAGCAGCAAGCAGGATGTAACGTTTGCATTTAAGTAGAGAGAAGCAAAGTGCTATAATCGTTAGAAAATGAAGACAACTGTGCACATTTTCAGACAGTCTCTCCTGGAAGGCATTCGTAGTGTTGCACTTGGATGTACACATGAAAAGTGAGCAAAATAGTTGTGTCAAAAATGAAAAAAGAGAGCTAAAGAAGTTCAAACCCTGACTCCTCACCTCCACAGCGGGCCATTTATGGCTAGAAGTGGATATGAATGTCAGATGGTCAGTATGGGACAGTTGCAGAAATCGTTGGACACAGCACCCCCAATTCCAACATCGGAAGGCGAAGGGGGAGGGAGTTTTCGAAGCTACTCCACCATCTAACACGCAGTTCTGATGGATTACAGTATACTGGCGCCATTAGTAGTAGCTTAATACATCTTTGACAAGGTGTAAAGAGAGGAAATAGTGAGGCTGGAAGAGCAACGATTAATTGATTAATCAACTAGTGGTCAACTATTAAATTAATCACTAACAATTTGGATAATCAATTACTCAGTTTGAGTAATTTAAAAAAGAAATTCTCTGATTTCAGCTTCTTAAATGTGAATATTTTCTGGTTTCTTTAGTCCTCTATGACAGTTAACTGAATATCTTTGAGTTGTGGACAAAACGACACATTTGAGGACGTCATCTTGAGCTTTGGGAAACACTGATCGTCATTTTTCACCATTTTCTGACATTTTATAGACCAAACAACTAATCGATTAATCAAGTAAATTATTGATGGCTAATCAAGAATGAAAATAATCGTTAGTTGCAGCCCAAGTCTGTTATCAATGAGACAAAATGCTGGATCATTTCCTGTGAGTTTCTCATGCGTGTGAAGGCAACTTTAATCCAGAGCTGGGATGGCGGACTCCGCCACAAACAATGAAAATGACTATATAGAGAGATGATAACAAATATTAAAACATTAAATAGCTATTGCAGGAAAACAATGAAAAAAATATACCATATACTGTATTATAAAACATTGGTTTGAACCTGAACAAACTAACCAGGACTTTTTGGCAGGTTACATTATTATACACTCTATTAGATGTTTTCTCAGTCGTCATCTGCTACCGTCCATTCAGTCTTGCATTTAATCTGTCTTTCCATTCTAACATTCCTTCTCTGTTTTTTCCTCCTCATCTTTTCTTTTTGTTCTGACACCCTCCACTTCACAGTTAATGAAGCTACCCTACATTCTCCTTGTCATGTCCATGTATGCACACAAATGGCTCGATGAAAAGATCTAGTAGTGCATCATGCCCGTATCAAAAGTGTGTGCTCATACAGATTAAGTTTTGTCACCTTTGATGTTGAATATTATCCTGCAGCTCCAAACCACGTGCATGGTTCATTTGAATTCCCATATATGTACAGAACAGATAGAGATTAAATTGATACAGAGCCTGCTTTTAGTCTTTCTTTTGTACTTTTCTTTCCCCTCAGTGTCCTCTCTATCACACTGTCCTATTGTGAGCATGACTAATTTCATCCAGGAATGAAAAAATAATTCACCTTTCTTTTAAAAGCCTTATTCAAGAATCGTTTGGTAGAGGAACAGAAAATCAAGAATAGACACAGGAAGATGAAGAGAGGGGGAAAAAGAAAATGAAGTCATTGCTTTGTCCTCTGTGCTGTGTGGAAGTGGGCTAGCCTTGTATCCACCTGCACGGTCCAGCAGCTCCCTGTTGGATCTGTGGAACGACAGGCACATTGTGTGACAGCACAAAAGAGGAAGATAAAGAGTATGATTCTGTCTTTATTTCTCTTTTGCCACTAGCATCTCCTCACAGGCTCGTGTGGCTCTCGGGGAGTTGTTCCACCGGAGAGTCCAGCATTGTTCTGATTAATTTAAACAGTGTTTTAGTATTCAAGGTGTAGGGAGCCCTCTGAGTTTACTACAACACAACATGAATGAGGAGGCAGAGAAGGAGAAAAGGAAAGGAGGGATGAGTGGGGGGGGTGTGGAAGGAAAGAATTAAAAAGTCAATGAGGCTCACTTGATGTGTGTGTGTTTGTGTGTGTGTGTGTGTGTGTGTTTGTGTGAGTGTGTGTGCATGTTTGTCTGCAGCTCTTATCAGTGGTAAAACAGCATAGGTTAATTCTCATTCAGCAGGGCTCAGAGACGGTGTGTGTGTGTTTGTGTGTCTGTGTTGCGTTTCCATGCATCTGTGTGTATGTGATGTAGCTCTTGCGTCCTTCAGACAAGGACGGTGAAGGTGTTACAATTTGTCCAGAATAGAGAAGCACTGTGAGCTGAGACGGCGACGTTCAGCTCTCAGAGATGTAGCAGGTTTAAACAGAAAGAGCGACAATTTTTACAACATGACATACAGCTTTATGTGCTAAATATGCTTTCGTCTCGACTATAACACACTGTGTTCACAGTTATCACCAGCGAGAACAGACTAACAGCTTATTCTCACATTTTTATGGATGAGTTATCACTCCCAACACGTAGAAACAAAACCGTTCCCACGCAGAGCGTTTATCTCTGGAAGTTAGTGAAAAATCAGTGCTGTCGGTAAATAGAAAGGAAAAACAACCTTTTTTTTAAGTTAAGCTACATTTTTATCATTCTTTGACATAAAGAGAAAGAAAACAAAGAGATTGATTTCTAGTCACATGGTGCTGAGAAGAAAAATATGACCTTGTGTTGCTTTTTTGTGGCACTGTAACCAACTTTTGTTGTCAATGGCAATTAAAAATGACCTCATGGGCCTTTACCATCACTGTTTTAATAAATCTTACTAAAATGAACTACTTTAACAAAACCTGTTGTACTAAGTAGTTATTACAGAGTGTTTTAGCAGTGCACCTCCCAGTATATGTGGCCAGTACAGTGATTTTATTTTCCTTGGACATTATGAGGTTGAGTTTTCTATTCGTAGTGCTGCAGCTGTAAGCATTAAAGCTGCAGTTGGTAACTTTTATCAAAAATAACTTTTTATTGTATTTGCTCTGTCACTATATTCTGATAGTAGTACATAAGACAGATAATCTGTGGAAAAAACACATTCCTCTGACTCCTTTTAGTGCTCCTAATGGCATTTGCAAGATTTCCCCGCGCCCGAAGGAAAACAACCAATCAGAGCTAAGGATTGTCTGACACGCTGTCAATCACTGCTCGTGACCTCAGATCAAATGTCTCAAATGTTTTCAGAAACATCTTGTAGTGTACTGTTCAGCTGTAAAATGAGAAAGTTTGTAACCTGGCCCCCATGTTGAAAACAGTCGAGCCAAAACCAAGCACCACACCACTTTCTCATTTTCCAGCTAAACAGTACACTACAAGATGTTTCTGAAAGCATTTGAGGCGAGAAATAGGCATTACAGTAACAGAATATTGATTCATGTTTGATCAGCGCTTCTTAGTTTGACCGTTTGATCGGAGTTCACAAGCTTCACGAGCAGCGATTGACATCGTTAGATACTGCTTGGCTCTGATTGGTTGTTTTCCTCCGGGCGCGGAGGAATCTCGCAAATGCCATTACTGTAGTTGCACTAAAAGAAGGCAGAGGAGCCTGATTAAATTAGACTTCTGCACCTCCTCCAGGCTCTGTTTTCAGGCTTTAAAAAATCTAGCCCGTGACGGGCAACTTTGGCCAATCACAGGTCATTTCAGAGAGAGAGCGTTCCTATTGGCTGTGCTCCGGCTGGTGGGCAGTGCTTGGTATCTCCTCAACTGATCCCAACATGGGTCACAAATGTTCTCATTTTACAGCTGAACAGTTCACTACAAGATGTTTCTGAAAACATTTGAGGCGAGAAATAGGCATTACAGTAACAGAATATTGATTCATATTTGATCAGCGCTGCCTAGTTTGACCGTGTCATCGGAGTTCACAAGCTTCAAGAGCAGTGATCGACAGCGTTAGATACAGCTCGGCTCTGATTGGTTGTTTTCCTCCGGTCTGTGAAATCTTGCAGATGCCATTAGGAGCACCGGAGGACACCGGAGGAACATGATTTTATACATTTTATAAAAATAACTTTTTTTTTAATCACATTTGCTCCATTTCTACCCACTGCCGCTCTAACCACTTGATCACAAAGAAGCTGACCTGAGTTAATCCCCTCAAAGACTTTGTGTTCATACCGAACCTGCATGGTGCCATTAAAAGGAACTTGAAGTCTTGTTTGTTTATGTGGTACGACACTGCCAGTTAAACATCTGGTGCCTGAAGAGTCCGTCTGCTTCCAGGTGACGTGTGGTGCTGTTTGTTTACGGTGCGTACACAAAGCAGATAAGTCACAGGGTTATACGATGTGAATTAGTGATTAATTCAGGAGCTATTATAGAAGCTTATTGCTCTACAGAACATGTTGTCTCCTTACTCTGATTCATTTTGTGCGCTGTTATTTATGCCCAGAACTATTTAATATAACTCTCATATCCAGATATGATCCAGATATATTCTTTATGAGCCTCGTGAGCTCTTCATGGCCACCAGAAAAGATACTTTAAAGCTTTCAGGAGTGAAAAAGTAGCATCAGTCGCTGTCAGTCAAAAGAATTTGGTAGCTTTTTCCTGCTAGTCCAAATATAGTAACTTTAATGATGCAGGATTATAATTCTGTCCAATGCATGAGTTACTTCTCAGACAATTATGCCCCTTATGTTTGGAAGTAAGTACTGTAAGTAAGGAAGTGTAAACCGACCTGCAGGTGTCTTAATGTACAGTGTCTGCTGTGAGTTATTTTGACCAGCAGGTGCCCCTAGTGCATTCCTGAAGCCTTGGATGCTCAACACAAGTGGCTGGAAAGCCTCAATGCTTCAGTAAGCTCTTTTACTCCTATACTCTTTTTTTCATATAAACTGCTTTCGCTGTCATCTGAAATGTGGAATTTATTACCTCCTTTGCAAGAGAGAATTCCTCCCAGGAAAGACCAACTAAGCGCCAGGTGTTTTGAAGAGAAAATGTAAGAGCTTTAATGAGCTTGAGTGTAGAAGTGAGTGCTGCTGTGTCGTATCAGTCTGTGATAGAGACGGGTTGTACCTATAATATCTATCTATGTCTGTCCATCAGCAAGTAGTTCAAAATACAACTTGACCAAATTTGACTTTTTTCTACATTTCATGTGCTACACATTGTTTTTCCATCACCGCCATCTGTGTTTCTGTCACCAGATGCAGCATCTATACCGTCTTAATGAAGATGCCATTATCTCCAGATCTCTTATTAAACCTCATTCTGAGGCCAACTCCTAATGTGCACTCGCAGGCAATCGTCCCTCATGTTGTTTTCAGAGGGAAATGACCTTCCTCTCTTGCTACAGAGGGAGACTGTGTCTGTGAAGCAGCATGCCGTTATACTTTGCTGTTTCTTTATTTTTTTATATGTTTTGCTAATGCTCGTTATTTTTCTTTTCTTCTTTTATTTGTTTGTTTTTTTATCTTTGTCTGAAAAAAAAAAACTGTAGCTCTTTCAATATTGTGTGAGTGGTTTGAAGGAGAACAGAACCCAAAAGACTGTTTTATCTGGACATCAATAATATCTCCAAACTGGAAATCGTTGGTAATGTGCTTTATTTTAACACGACTGTATATCAAAGAGTTTGCTGAGTAACATCCCAGCGAGTGCATGATTGTCTTTTTTTCTCTGGAATCTCTTCCAGCACTTATCTGCCCCTCTGACAGCCCAGATGTTGTAGCTCTGCTTCAGATTGGAAGATGCTTCTCCTCGTGTTATTCCCATCTGGTGCTAAACAATGACCTCCTGTACTAGCAAGCAAACCAAAAAATAATAATGATAAACCCTCCAAATGTAAATGAACGTAAACAACAGCCTTTATTTACAGTGGAGGCACCTTTGTCAGGTCTCACATTCCCTGCCTGTGTGTGTGTGTGTGTGTGTGCGGTATGATAAATGGAAGTGGAGTTTAGGTTATCTGTGCTATCAGGGCCCTGCCTTTAGATGCTCCTGGGCTGTACAAAATAGATGACAACTGTGATGAATGAGCTGCATTTCACACTCTTAGACTGCATCTGGTATCACATGGTGTGCACACACACACATACTGTACATACACAAATGCATATACCACTCAGACACACAAAATACTGCGTGCACATTCAAACTCACTAACTCCCAAAAGTATCCAGCATTTGGCTGATTTTATTTTTCTTTTGTCCTTTTTTTTTTAAACGAGGGCTTTTTGATGACATGTGAGGCTAAATGAGTACGTAGGGCTGTAATAGACTGACTCTAAATATCCAGCAGAAGACAAATGATGATTCATCTACAACTTTCTGCCCAAATATCACCTCTTCTTTCATCTCTTCTTCCCTTCGACAACCCGTGCTAACAAAATGCCACGTCTTTTCCTCTCCTCTCTTTTCCGCCTTACCTCCTCTGATAACCGATAAACTCACAGAAACACCCACTCAGCTTTCTTAAATGCTCAAATACTCTTGATCAATCTACTATTTTGTTTTGTTGTTGTTGTTTTTGTGAGGAAATGCTGTTCATTTTCTCACAACTACTTTCCCTTAACCTGCCTTTTCCACTTCTATTTTATGGTAGTTTGTGATTTTGCATTAGGGCTGCATCTAACGATTATTTTCATTGTCCATCAATCTGTTGATTATTTTCTCCATTAAAATGGTGAAAAGGTTGATCAATGTTTCCCAAAGCCTAAGTTGACGTCCTCAAATGTCTTGTTTTGTCCACAACTCAAAGATATTCATTTTACTGTCATAGAGGAGTAAAGAAACCAGAAAATATTAACAATTGAGAAGCTGCAATCAAAGAATTTTGACCTTTTTTTTTCTTAAAAAATTATTCAAACTGGTTAATTAAAAGAGTCGGTGATTGATTTAATAGTTGACAACTAATCGATTAACCGATTGATTGCTGCAGCTCTATTTTGTATTTTTCACGTCTTTGTACAATCGTCCTTGTCATCCAGGTTGTAAGATATCCGAGCAAATTAAAAGCAATTCACTGAGCTTTCTTTTGGCAGTGAAGAAAGCTAAAGAAACAGGGTCTGATTGGAGGGAAGGGGTGGTTGGTGACACCACTTATCTGCTGCTACAACGTTGCTATAACATCATTACCTCGGCAGTTTTCCAATGCACCTATAAACCCAGTCTATAGGGAAGTGGGTGCCAAATGAAAGATGCCCTCTGCGCAGGTGTTCTCAACCACCCCCTCATCCATAAAAGCTGAGGAAATGCTGAAAAAGACAATTCAGTTGAACAACTAAAAGTTGTCCAGTGGATTCATTTCTCATAATTACTTTTGTCCACCCTCAGAGAACAGACATGAAACTTGTTGCATTCAATTGTGGGTTGTTTGTGTGGGTGGAGAGAGCAGTAATTGATAGCGTAGTTAGAGCAAGACAGCGAGAGAGGTCTCAGCATAGAAAATATAAGACGTGTCCCCTGAATGCAGACGCTGCTATTGCTTTTGCTTTTTCAAGCTGAGTTTCCCCCTGTATTATTGATCACTGCAGCAAGATTATGACTCAAACTAGAAAGAATCACATGCTTTCTTCTCCCGATGGACTGAACCCCAAACTTGATGTTTGATGTTGACGTTCAATAAGCCGTCAAATTTGTTTGTGGCTGCACTGCAAATTATATTAATACGTCCGTTTGTGGCTGATAATTCATGAAAATAACAATAAATACACCCCAAAATAGTTCCAGACTTGGAAATTTGATCACCAAAAGTTTTTTTTTTGACCATGAAAAATGATTTGGGGGAAAAAATGTCCTTTCAACTAAGCCACAAGTTAAATACATATATATTATATCATCCCAGCCAGTGACCGAGGAGGTGACTCACAGACCAATTGACTGTGTTTCTCGCTTTTGGAAGAGATGGGCCTTGTTTTCAAATAGGCAAAGCTCAGCTTTGTAACGTAGGGCGCTTTCATTAAAACAGCCTCCCTCCTGTGAGGGAGTAGTGAGGGAAGAAGAGGAAAGCTACACATTCGCAATCATGCTGAAACAAATGAATGTGTGAGAATCACAGAGATTGAGAGGATGAAGAACACAGCAGCACAAGTAAACAAGATTATAATAGAACGGCAGACGGAGAAAATGAGAAGGAAGGTGAGAGAGGTAGAGCAGAG
This sequence comes from Sebastes umbrosus, assembly GCF_015220745.1. NCBI lineage: Eukaryota > Metazoa > Chordata > Actinopteri > Perciformes > Sebastidae > Sebastes > Sebastes umbrosus. Next base: position 13,182,294 of record NC_051272.1, read on the forward strand.
GAGGAATGGTTCAGAGTTTGAAGTGCTAAATCCTTTTCTTTTTTTTATTGTTTTTGCCCTTCTGGTGTGTCACCAAGTGTCAGTGGATGCAGTTATCAGAGCTTCAAGTTGCTCTCGGCTGACAGCCTGTCACTCACGCACACAGTCAAGATGGACAGGCTAAAGTGGATCTGAGGATACCAGCCACTTCAAATCTGCTCACTCACTTTGATGTCTTTCCCCTTTTTCGCTCTTTACATGTCTCTTTCTTTCTCATACATACGTACACAGGGTATCTCAAACAGCTTGATGCATTGCCTTTATTAGATAGCGGACAGTAAAAGTGACAGGAAACAGAGAAGCTGGGGGACGTGCGACCAAGGTTACAAGCCAGACTCGTGGCTTTGTGCCATGTGTCTCACATCAGCACCAGGACGCCCCTCGCTCTCACAGCTTTGTCCAATTAAGAGTTTGTGTGTGGCCTGAAAGGTTCTCGGGGTGTGTAGTCAGCAGATTGCTGTTTAGTGGAGGTGCAGTGTGTATTATTGGGGTGGGGAGAGGGCATCGATCTCTATCAGCACTCCCATAGGATAAATCCACCCACATGCTGACAGGAACCACACACACACACACACTATATTAATTGAGCTCAACACAGTCCCCATTCTAGTGCATTTGCCCGCTTTAAGATAGACACTTTAAAGCCTGTTTCAAAGACAAAAAAATTACCATGGAACAATTATACTCTGGTAGGTTATGATAAATGAAGCATGTTAATGATAATTACTTCTCTGCGGTGGCTTAATTTCTCTCTGTGCTAACTGAATTAAATTTTTGCTGACATTTTTATACTAACATGCAAAGAGCTGGGGCGGAAACAGCCTTGACATTTTGGGATTTTTTTGTGGATTTGTAAAAAAGTCACTAGCAGAAATTAATCAAAAAATGTAATTGTGTCCTTCCTAAATCATATTTAAGGAGTGCATTCCTGGGATTCAACTCATTTACTCATTTCTGTGACAAAATACTGAAAGAACACCACACACTGGCAAAATGTGGCTGACCTTGCTTTCAAGACACGGCACTAGGATGACGTGTGGGTAATTGCAAGAGATTCCTCTGATATGAAATCATAACGATAATGTAGTCAAACTTTGATTCTGTGTGAGGCCTTGTAGGTAAAGTAAAACCAAGTGTATTTTCTTTTTTCACAGTTTAAATATCTTCTCTCTTTAAATCACTCTACATCAGTGGTTCTCAACCAGGGGTCCGGGGACCCCCAGGGGTCCTTGAAGGAGTTCCAGGGGGTCCCCAGAAAAAAATGGGGAATAGTATATTTTCACTATTTAATTCACCATAGAAGTAAGTAAGTAAGTAAGTAAGTAAGTAAGTAAGTAAAGCTTTATTTATATAGCACCTTTTAAAACACACTGTTACAAAGTGCTTCACACACAAATGAAACATCAAACAATGATAAAAACAAAGAAAAACTACAATATGAAACAGAAACAATGAGAAACAGACTAAACTAAAACAGACAAACACACATGTGGATGAGGCCTATAAAAAAAACGCTTGCCTATAGAGATGTGTTTTTAGAAGCTGCTTAAAGTGAGTCATAAGAATGATTATTCTGATCGTAGGTTTCCCTTCCTCCGTGGTTATCTCAACTGTAGTTGGTCTTAATGTTATCTAACAACCAAAATCTTTTCAGATGTGTATCAATTTAGGGGTCCTTGACACGGAAAATGTTGAGAACCACTGCTCTACATAATACCTAAAGCAGTACTTATATACACACAAAAAATACCAGATGAGTGAATAACTTTTAAACTTAAATACACTATGTCGACCTAATATGAAAACATTTATCAATTTTAAATTAAAAAAGGCATTTAATGTGTTTTGCAGAGACCCGGGAGGACCGCACTAAGAGACTGTTCAGACACTACACTGTGGGATCCTACGACAACTTCACCTCATACAGGTACAGCCTCTCTCCTTGTACTATCATGCTACATAGGCCATGTGTATTAGTGTATACTGTACTGCACAAACGCTACTGGTCGTATCACAGAGTGCTTCCTTACCTGAACCGGGGTGATGAAGTCCATGTGAGAAGGTGTTGGAGTGCTATGGAACTGCTGCCATCTAAAGGCATAAGGCTGCTAGTGCACTCAGTTCTAATGTAAAATGCTCATGAAATGGTATTGCATAACTCTTGCACACACATGCATAATATATACTTGCACAGGCATGGTTGTGTGCTTCATATTTCTATGATTTGCTGCCAGGAAGTTCTTATTCAATCTGTTTAATGTTTTATTTTTTTTAGTCCAAGTCTTTATTTTCTTTTTTGCCGTCCCCGTCTCAAGCTGACATTTATTGTGTCGAGAGTGTCAGTGCTCCCCCTCTTCTAAATCAGATTTGTTATTTGCGAGTGGAGTAGCAAGCTATGTGTGGATTTGTTATGATGCAAATTCTGTCTTTAATGCCACCGAGTGTCAGTTTGAGACACGGCGCTAGTCTGAGTGAGCATTGTTCCTACCCACTTTCTCAGCCTTTTATAAAATGTCAAGTTCTTGCCTTCTAGGTTTTAGTTGGATTAAATGTCATCTCTGTTACCAGAGCTCCAGGTTTGTAGAATAAGCATTTCCACAGTCACACAAGCCTGTGATAGTCTACGTATATGAGGCATTGCGTGGTATGTAGCCTATAGGGGGGATGGCAGGTAGCACCTTTAACCAAATATAGATTAGTTGAGAACTTGAGAAATAGAAAAATAAGTACATTTCTTGTTGCTTTCTAGAGGTGTCGCAGTAAAACATGAACACAAAATCACAGCAGGTTACAGCTATGAACATATGAGTCTGTATAAAATACCAGTTGCACATGCCAGCAGAAGGCCAAGGTAGGACAGAAACGTATTGAGTTACAATTTCTTATATAGATGTCTGAACTGCAGCCTGAGGAATATTAGAATCACAAATGTCAAGAGGACAGGTTTATTTTGAGGAAACATTTACCGTTTTAAATTGTGAGTCTTACATCAGAGTTGTTTCTTTATTGAGTTATGTAGGCGGATAGAGATTCTGAACAAGGACAGCAAGCGTATTGCATTAATGCGGCATTTTGGGGGCATAGAGCAGAGATGAAAGCGTAGTGAATAAAAGGGTTCGGACTGAAACAGAGCATCTTGCTTAACCAACACAGTTTTCTGTGCATAACATTTGATGCAAAAGTGGATAGATAGTTTTTTTTTATGAAACCAAACCTCTGACCTCCCTCCTGCAGAAAGGTTTGTTTCGGGTCTCCTGGCTCCAGCAGCAGGAGCTCTGTTTTCCCTTGGTAAGTCTAAGAGAGTGGAGTGTAACTAGGCTAATGGAGACTGCAGCCGCCTACTGAGTTGCAACCTGAACACCAGCCCTTTGCATCCGCCTCAGCTGTGAGGTAGTATGCTGAAATTCACAAAATACTACAAAACATCCTGGCTTTTGTTGAGGTGTTCAGGCTGTAAACCGGCAGCAGGCCCCTCTGTCAAAGTGTGGTGTGAAAAGACCGGAAGATACGCCGCAATTTTTGTTTGTGTACATCAAGTTTAAGATAAGAAATAGTCATTATTTGTAGATTAAAACCAACTCATTCTTACCTCCTGAACATTCCCAGTCAGTTTGATGAGAAGGACATGTGATCTGAATATCTTTTGCACGCACATCCGGCCGCCATGCTGATATTCGCTTTGCTGCTAAAGACTGCCGTACTAACTCTGCTCTGGTTTTGGCTCACAGGTTTTTTGGACACAGTTTGCAAAAAAATGTAACATTGAAGTGTGTGCAGTGCAGCGCAGGTTAACACCATCTAACAGCCTCCACCCCTCAACACTCACCCAAATCAGGCAGTGATGAAGTGCTCACTTACTTTTGCCTCCTATTCCCTCTGTCATTAGTCAGGGGATAATATTGCATCTCAGCCATCTCTGTCAGTTTCTTTAGCGGAAGCCCTCCACACCCTCCACAGCTGCAGTCTCATCTGAGGGATCAGCCAGAAGATTGATTCACTCTTAGGTTTTATCCCAAAGATACTTCAATCACGAGGACTCTCTCTCTCTCGCTCTCACGCTCTCACTCGTTGTCTCTCTATCTGTGTGTGTGTGTCTCTCTCTCCCTCTCAAAACACTAATACAACCCCTGGACATCCTGAGCTGTGGTTGTTTGCTTGGCTTTTAACTTGGCTGTGGCCGAAAAATCTTTTTTGCTGAGGAAAGTTCCTAACGGAGTGAAATGACCCGGAAGTATCCAAGTAGCAGCCGTGTTGAGAGCTGTTTCAAATCCTCTAAATGCTAAGGAAAGGAGCTTCAATGCTTCCTTTTATTATCTCCTTTAGCATAGGATACACTGGACCATCCTTTACCAAAGGAAAGGAGATAATAACATCCCACAATTCTTTGCGGCCGCAACATTTATAGCCATAGAACCATTTCGTTCACTTTGTTTTTAATTACTTATTTATTTCGAACATGTAAAACAAAACAAGAATAACAACAGTAAACATATAGCAAACTGTCAATAAACAAATAATCCTTATAAATAAATATTACATGTCTGAAAAGGAGTAGGAAGAAGTATACATTTAATGGTTCTCCCCCTTCTCCATAACTCAAACAATAACTCATTATTTATCATATAAACTTTGTGGTAGCCTATAGGTTATTCCTTTTTATTTCATTTCAATTCCAACCTTGGTTAATGAACTGATATTTTTTCACCGGTTGTCCACATTTGATGAGATGATCCTTTATTATATGTTGACGTAAAGTGTTGCAGCAGCAGAAGGACCTGCGGTATCTCTCTTTCACACAGCGCGGGTGAAGCAGCCTGTTACTGATTTAATACCGCATGGGGCGAACTTGCGCCTTTTTGTAGTCCATCTTTGGAACATTGTAGTTTCACCACGGCAGACCCGCGTCATTAACATCCACCGCCGTCGCATCATAATTACAGAGCCTAGTGGAAGTGCAGTCGGATTCTCCTCACATTCAGTCCTTCTGAGTTCTCCTTCACATCTTTCCTCGACCTAGTGACGTTTTCCATCGAGGTCAAGGATTAGGAAAAGACATTAGGATGTCATTTTTGACTTTTCGACCACAGCCGTTGATTGGTTAATAGGAAAAGGAAGTACAGGTGGGCGTTTGTGTGAGTGTGTGTGCCTCCGTCTCCTCCCATTTATCAACCCCCCCACCCACCCGCCCACCGACGACCCTCTTTACTCTCGTGCCCTCCCTTTCGCCCCTCTCTCTTTGTGTGTGTGTGAGGATGGTGTTGGACTCATACCTGCTCTCCCTCTGCTCTCTCCTTCACAGTGACTATATCATAGAGGAGAAGAATGCTGTTTTACAGAAGAAAGAAAATGAGGGGTTTGGCTTTGTCCTGCGGGGAGCCAAAGGTGAGACACACACACACACACACACACACACACACAGACACACACTTTCACATTCACCACCTGGCTGTTTTCAACGTGTGAGAGTTCTGATGCGAGAAATAGTTTGTTGATCTGAGTCACTGAGTACGGCTCAGTCTGTATTGTTACTGTGTGAGTCAACAACACGACCGGCTTTGGTCAACACTCAGCTTGTATACTCAGATGCACTGTGTGTGTGTGTGTGTGTGTGAGAGTGTGTGTGTGTGTGTGTGTAGAGCCCCATTGGTGGCGTCATCCTTGGCTGAGCTGTCGGCTAGCTGTCCCATCTGTTCCCCACACATGGCGTTCAGCTTTAGTAGAGTCACACTCCTCTCTCCCCTCCTCTCATCTTTGCTCTGTCTGTCCTTGTTTTTTGCTCCACTCTCTGCTCTCCTCCTTCACATCCTCCCCGTCCATTTATCCTCTCAAAATACTGTTTTCACGCAATCGCTTTCATACCTTCCACGTTTGAAGCGACGTCGCCTCTCGACTCCATCCCCCCGTCGTCGCAAATTCATTTTTTACTCACACACGTGCCAGCCCTCCTGCTCACGCTGGTTACCATGGCAACCCCTCTCAGGCACCTTGCCGGGAGTCTGAGTGTGCTTTACTGCTCCGTCACTCACTACCATGGATCTTGGCTCACCCCGCTCTCTTTTTTACTCACTCTGTCTTTTACTCCCCGGTACCCTTAAACACACACACACACACACACACACACACACATACACACACACAAACACACACACTGCAGTTCACTCAGCGGTCCTCTCATGTGTCAGTGATTTCGTTGGATTCGTTCCAAGATTAAATGGAGTTTGTGGTGGCGCACTGCACTCACTTAACAAAGTGTGTTTGTGTCCTGTGTGTGTGTGTGTGTGTGTGTGTGTCTATTTTGTTGAGAGATGCATATGAGTAGTGCAAGTGTGTGAGCATGTGATTGTATGCAACTACATGTATCAATAATATCGCTGAGGTGCAGCAGGCAACAGCAGTGCATCCACTCAGCCTGCTACAGTAGTATCCCTGCCTAATATAGAGATCTTTAGTCAAGGACTAAAACTAAAAGCAGTGTAGATATATTAATTAAATCATTTTTTAGTAAAGCTAAAAGGGAAGTTTTGAAAAATACATAATTGCCTTCAATGAAATTAAAAAAATAGAGCAGATTTTAACCAGCAGCCAATACTTTTCAAATATTATTTGCAGCATTTAATACATTTTCTGTTTGTGATCTTTGTTATGATCATTGGCAATCTCATTTACTAGAAAAGCAATATTGGATCAAAGGAAGCTATAGATTACACTTAAAGCAGCAATGGGTAGAATTGGAGCAAATATGATTAAAATAGGTTATTTTTATAAAACGATCACTATATCACAGTAGTGAATGAGACAGGTAATCTAAAAATAGATGCATCTGTGTCCTCCGGTGCTCCTAATGGCATCTGCAAGATTTCACAGACCGGAGGAAAACAACCAATCAGATCCGAACTGGAGCCTACAGTCTCTGAGCAGCTGTCAATCACTTGTTAACTCCGATCAAACGGTCAAACTAGGCAGCGCTGATCAAATATGAATCAATATTCTGTTACTGTAATGCCTATTTCTCACCTCAAATGTTTTCAGAAACATCTTGTAGTGTGCTGTTTAGCTGTAAAACCAGAAAGTTTGTGACCCGGCCACCATGTTGAGATCAGTTGAGGAAATACAAAGCACCGCCCACCAGCCAGAGCAAACTTTCTCATTTTACAGCTAAACAGCACACTACAAGATGTTTCTGAAAACATTTGAGGCGGGAAATAGGCATTACAGTAACAGAATATTGATTCATATTTGATCAGCGCTGCCTAGTTTGACCGTTTGATCGGAGTTCACAAGTGATTGACAGCTGCCTCCGTTGAATAAACAGCCAATAGGAACGCTCTCTCTCTGAAATGAACTGTGATTGGCCGAAGTCTCCCGTCATGGGGTTAGATGTTCTAAAGCCTGAAAACAGAGCCACGAGGACGTGCAGAAGTCTAGTTTTCTCTCAGAACACTTAAATTACAATATGCTGAAAGGTTATTATATTAATAATATTCTGCTTACTGCACGTTTAACTGTTCTGGGTGTTTTTTTCCCAGCCGAGACGCCCATTGAAGAGTTCACCCCCACCCCAGCGTTCCCTGCCCTTCAGTACCTGGAGTCTGTGGACGTGGAGGGAGTGGCCTGGAGGGCTACTCTGAGGACAGGAGACTTCCTCATTGAGGTAATTAAGGATCTGTATCTATCTCATTACTGAGCACACGGGTAATGACCTTGAACAGAGAAGGAAAACAAACAACTGCAGGATTTCTGTACAGTTCTACGGTGCATTTGTGGATATGATGCGTAGTTTCTTCCCGTGCCTGCAAAAAGGGTTTGTAGAAATTTGTGAATATCTAATATATCAAGTTGATATAAAGCTTATATTTTTTTATTCTTTAAATGAAAGCTCGATAAAGAATAGACATGATTTGCAGAAAATTGAGTGTGAAGTTTGATCATGTGAAGTACCCCCCCCCCCAAAATGACCAGAAGTTGGTAACTATGGTGCTTTAATGTCAGCAGAACTGTAAAAAAAAAAGCACAATGATGTCGACATGCCTCATTCTGTCTGTGTTTGTTGTGTCTCATAGGTAAACGGGGTGAATGTAGTGAAGGTGGGCCATAAGCAGGTGGTGTCCTTGATCCGGCAAGGGGGCAACAGGCTGCTGATGAAGGTGGTGTCTGTCACACGCAAACCTGAGTCTGAGGAAGTCGTTCGCAAGAAAGGTAAAGACAAAAGGATAAGCTCCTCTGTGTTGAATTCAAGATAGCTATAATGTAATTTTTAACATATGAAATGTCACTAAAAGGCATGTACTTATCTTATGTGAAATACTGCTTTACATATGTGCTTTTCGTAACTATTATTAAACATAATTAGTGTGAACAGTCATTGAGATATAACATGTTCCACTAATTATATAGTAATGGCTTAATTAAAGTATATTGTGTGCTCTCGGGGGTTTTAGCATAATTTCTCAGAGGTTGTCTCAGTTTGATAATGAATTATATTACTATAATGTAGTAACGGAGACATGTGAGTTGGTTTCAATGTTCGGAGGACTTAGGAAGATATGTGTGTGATTTCTGTTGTCAAGGTGATTTCTACCACGTTTCTCTGCTGTAAATTCATGTGGTTTCCATGTCAACCACGGCTCGCCATTACTCAGCTCCCACACAGTTCTGGCACTATGACCTCAGGACTGTGTACACTGCTATTGTGTGTGTGTGTGTGTGTGTGTGTGTGTGTGTGTGTGTGTGTTGTGTGCGTGTGTGTGTGGTAGAGTGGTGTGTGCACCTCCTTTGCGATTATTGAGATACACAGACAGTGATAAATGGGTTTGACCTAGTTTCATTGGGACAGTACTGTATCAACTAAATCCTGCTACTCAGAGCCTTATGGTCTCTCTTAATCTCTCTCTCTCTCTCTCTCTCTCTCTCTCTCTCTCTCTCTCTCCCTCTCTCCCTCTCTCTTTGTGTCTTTCCTTATGCGTGTCTCTTTTAAATAAACCCTTCTCTAGACAGTGACCATCACTCTTCTAGCTATTTCAAGTTGTATGTTTACTTGGTCTTCCTCAGCAGATTGAGTTCACTCAGTCAGTTGTCATAATTTATTAAACTTTAAAGTTTGACATTTTGAGAAATATGCTTAGATGAGACGATCGATACCGCTCTCATTTCTGTCCGTTAAACATGAAGCTACAGACAGCAGCTGGTTAGCTTAGCTGAGCTGGAAACAGAAGGAAACCCTTTACTGTGTCTCAAAATCTGCCTACCAGCACCGCTAAAGCTCATTAACTAACGTGTTATATCTTGTTTGTTTAATCCATACAAAATCCAAAGTGTAAAAATTACAATTTGCCGTTTTAAAGGGGATTAAGTGCCAGACTATTTCTTGCCACTTTGGTTTTTATGTGGATTAAACAAACGAGAATGTGTTAATTAATGAGCTTTAAAGGTGCTGGTAGGTAGATGTTGTTACCTTTGGACAGAGCCAGGCTAGCTGTTTCCCCTTGTTTCCAGTCTTAATGCTAAGCTAAATGAGAGACGTATCAATCTTCTCAAATTGTATTGCTCAAAATGTCTATATATTCCTTCAACATAATAAAGCCAGGAATTTAGCATCACCCTGGTTTCCTCGACAAAAAGCCGATAAACTAGTCCGCTGTAAAGGCGGACGAGTCGGCGGGATGACGTTTAGTAGTCTCATTTAGCCACTTGTTGTCACAAAAAAAGTTAAAATCTCTTAAGCCTGTGTTAACCACAGACCTTATTTCAGGATCTAACTAAAAACCCATTCAAAAAAATCCATTGACTTCGAGACGACGGAACCAGAAGTGCTAAATTGTTAACTAATTTCCGGGTGTTAGGACTCATTTCTGTAGCACTCTATAGACTTTTTACTTGCTCCCTGTATAGTACGGCATTTTGTGCAATATAGCACCATCGTGGTAGATGTAATGGAACTACATGAAAATATGTCGGCGTATTTGCATTTATTCGGAGTGCCTCTACCTTAGTGGTTCTTGTCCATTTATTTTTGGTCTCTTCTGTTCCCTAGTCGTTGTCTTGGCTTATCTCTGCTTGTGTAAAAGCTGCTGAGACCACAGATATTCGGCAAGTGATAATGAGGCTGACTGAAAGGAAAATGGCTGGATAAGATTCCTTTATTGTAAATCGAAGAAAAGATGGACAGACTGATTCAAGTGCTGCTGAGATACAGTACAGGCAGTGCAAACAGCTGTAGACAAGATGGAGCGTGTGTAGTGTTTCAGAGCCGAGAACGGGATTCTTCCCTCCAAACTTCTCCTTAAACGCCTTCTTTTTTTACATCCTGAGCTGTGTCGAACGCCCTCTCCCCGCCGCACTGCTCCTCCGCTGGGACTCGCTCTGCATATTGTGCCGCACCTTTGCAAAAAAATGCACAGCAGACGCATGCTCTCACACACACACACAGAGAGAGACTTGCAGGCAAACACACATACAAAAAAACACACATTCTTTGCACCATGCGAGGCCTCACTACTGCCACCGTTGCCATGGTGACTACACTGCATGTTTGAATTAAGCATTACATTACAGCAAAAAGCATCTCTCTCTCCCTCTGACTCTGACTCTGTTCGTCTCTCTTCCTCCGTCCTCCTCCTCCATCTCCTCTGCTCCCTGCTACTGTACCAGAATGTGCAGACTGGTGAGGAAATGAAGATGTGTGATTATGGACTGTACCCAGGATGGCGTATGTACACTAGATCTGCAGCTGCAGCAGGATAGGTAGACTCTAGTAAGGCACTAGGGCAACCATGGGATTTAGAGATCGCTATCGCTCTACAGCAGTGCATTGAGTGCTAGCTGGACGATCTCGGATAGAGTGAGCTGATCTACTTGCGTTGTGGGATATTGATAAGAAACTTGGGTTTGTTATAGCATGGAGAGGCTGCTGCTGGATTAGGCTTTATGATCTGTGTCCGACTGCATGGCATTACGTCGTTACTGCAGACTTAACATGCTTAAATACATGACCACGTTATTTTTAATTTGGTTGATTACAGTGTTTATTGTAACCTGATTTTGTAGCTTTTATTGAAACCTGTAACTGTCGTTTGCATCCGGAGCTGGCATTTGTTAGATGTGTTTTACTGCTTTGAGTGGGACGATAGCAGCCCAGTTGCCTTGTGTGTGTAGTAGGATTGGGAGGCTCCCATGGGCTTTGGGGTGTAAAGTCTGCAGCGCATCATTTTCCTTAGCTGTTGAATTTACTGTCATCTCTTCGTCTGTCAGCCCACATGTCATTATGTCCTCCCTCAGGGAGTTTTCCCCGCGTGTCTGCATGTGGTCCCGCATGTGGGAGGATGTGCATGTGTGTGTAAGCCGGTGTGTCAGCGCGTCTCTGTCTGATACACACCTGCTACATCCCAGACAGGCAGCATATTAAAAGTAAGATGGACGACTTTCTCCCTCTCCTTGCCACACTCATTTTACTCATTCTGCCTATTGTGGCAGACAAATGCTGTTGTTATGTGTGTAATGGGAGGATTCAGAAAGCTAGGGATGCTACAGACTGGACTGAGCTGTACATTTACTGCCTCTGGGCTCCTCAACAGAGAGGAATTCTTGCAGCACAAAGACTAGAAAACTGAAAGTCTTGGAGACAGACTGACAAAGCCATCGGACCAACAGAGAGCGAAAACATGAAGAAGTCGGGCTCCAGTCGTAGCCTGAACAAGGTCCTGGCTAAGTGCGAGCGGTCCAGTTCGACTGAATTTGACCAGATCAAAGCAGTGAAGACGGGATGGGCTGGCCGTCTGGGGGACGCCAGGAGGGCACTGAGCCGCAAATCCAAAGGATCTTCATCCCCCTCAACTTCATCCTCAACACCATGCCTTTTCTCCACAGCTCCCCCGCCGCCCAAGAGAGCTCCCAGCACCACCCTGACACTGCGCTCTAAGTCCATGACTGCTGAGCTGGAAGAACTGGGTGAGTGCCAGATAGCTGGCGTGCAAACTCCACACTCTCGTCCTCCTTTTTAGTCAAATTTTCCGCTTTTCCCTTTGTCATTAAAACTTGTCTCCTAACTTTTAGAATAGTCACTTCTGTTGGCTTGTTCTTGTCATTTCCCCTCCTCTGCTGACGCTATCTTTTTCTCACCAAGCTTCTGCTCGGAGGAGAAGAGGAGGTGAGTCTGAGGCAAGACAATTGACACCTCTCTGAACGTCATAAAGATGATTTATCACTGCTGTTTCAATTTAAGCAGTGATGATTTAGAGCTGAAGAGCAGAACACTTGACCTATGTGGACCCTCTTTCTCCATCTTTTATCTTTTTTTCTCTCTCTCTGCCGCTTTCTATTCTTAGTGCTCGCTCCCTAGTGGCCATCAAGGAAACACAGTGAACTTGTATTGAGATAGTGCAGTGATTTTGTACAATACCATAGATGCATGACCTCACGTTGTAGTGTATAGCTACATTTTGGAGATGCCTTTTTAATCACAATTTGTATTCTCTACTGTGTTAGCAATGTCACAAATGACGAAACCATGTTTCCCTGGTGTTATGTCTTAGTATTTAGTTCTGGCTCATTTCCTTCTCAACAGATAGGCTAGATGAGATGTTGGCGTCCCAGGAGTCTATCTTGCGTTCTCAGCCCTCGGAGGCAGATTACAGAGCAGCTACTGTCAAACAAAGGCCTACCAGCAGGAGAATAACACCAGCAGAGATCAGTGTGAGTGCACCTACACACAGCAAGCTGGCAGACAGCATATGCCAGTACATATAAACTCAATCTGACGCATAATACTCAAATACACCTGGGCTAGGCAGCGCTATGCAACACTGCATTGCATGCACTGCTTTGTGCTACTTTGTTGTTGGTATACATTGTTTAGGAGTTTTAATGAAGCTTTAAAGTCTTACTTGTCCACTGCACAAATAAAGTTCCTCGCAGAAAGATAAAGTAATTACATTTTTTTTTTTGTTTTTTTTAATTAAAGGCATTAAAACTGTTTCATAACACAGTAAATTCTCTGTTTTGCTGTGCTGCAGTCACTGTTTGAGAGACAAGGGATGACTCTACATGGAGGTCTTCACCCGGGCATTGAAAGAGGTCACATACCACTACCAAAGGGGATGTCCAGGACCAAGTCTTTTGGTAAAACAATCACCCATCCTGTACATATTCAAATAAGGTGAATGATAGTGTATCTTATGTGCAGTATGCTTATAGGTAATATATAGACATGCAGAGAATATAAAATAAGGAAGCTTCATTCTTTCTTTTTTCTTAAAATTGCATCCCTACACCCACAAAGAATAGCATGTAGACCGCAGTATAACAAATACTGAAAATGAAGCTGCATCGTCATCAATCAAACTTTAATTTCCTGTTGACAAGAAGTACAGATTAACAGACGTTAACATGCTTACAAATATATACATTGCATTACATGTTCAGAATGTGCATATGTTATATCTTATTGGATATCCACAGAAACAGATTCGCAGAGCAGATGCTCAAGTACAGAGCCTATTTCAAAAGTAGATATACACATACATTATTAATACTCTCTGTATTATTAAACATTTTCCTGTTCGCAAGTACACTCTTTAAATGAATGTTGAATTAATTGCTAAATAAGTAAAAAATAGTAATAGTTACACGTTTTATTGAAATATTGTATAGCTTGGTTTGAGACACCTGATACATTATTAAATGTGTGAGTTAACAGATTTACAGATGGATGCATTGCAGTATGTTTTTCAGGGAGCAGCTGTGGACCTGCTAGGCTGGTATAAAATGCTCCTGTTTCATGAGCTTACTCCCCGTCACTAGAAGATCTGTGCTCTTCCCTCCCTCATCAGGTGCCACTGAGGAGGATCGGCTGTCTGCCCTTGCAGGCGAGCACAGATTTCCCCGCAGCTCCTCTATGACAGACTCCCTCCGAGACCACTCACAGCCCCATCCCATCCCTCCACCTCCACAAACAGCACCTCCTCCTCCTCCCTACTACCTAGACACTGGTCCTCCCCCAGCCTTCTGTCCCCCTCCTCCCCCATCTAGGACCCAGAGTCAGGGCCATGAGCCTGGGGGACGCTCCAGCTTCAAGCCCTCCTCCTTGGACCTGCCTTACGAGGCCGCTCAGCGGCAGGCCACACACCTAGAGAGACAGAAGAAAGCTCGCTCCATGATCATCCTCCAGGACTCTTCCCATCTACCTGTAGAACCTACAGATATCCCCCGTCCTTCTGCTGCTACTCCACCTGAGCGAATCAAAAGGAAGGGTCGGGTTATTGACAACCCGTATGCTAATGTGGGTCAATTTAGCATCGGACTGTACACACCCACCAAGCCCCAGAGGAAGAAAAGTCCGCTGGTGAAACAACTACAGGTAGGTTACATATTGGGTTTTGTTTTATTTACTTTCGTGTCAAAGACCCTCAAATTTTGACATGTTCGGCTGATTTGTTTTGTCTTACTGCAGGTGGAAGATGCACAAGAAAAAGCTGCATTAGCTGCTGCCCACTCCCGAGATAGCTCACCCTCAGGACGACACCCATATGCCCATGGACACTCACACACCAGCCGTGCAGACTACTACCAGCAGCAGCTGATGGCTGAGCGAGAGCGTATACGTGCCCAGGGAGAGATGATGTTTCAGGGTAAGGGCCCCTTCGCCGCTGCAATAGCTGGAGCAGTGAAAGATCGCGAGCGTCGCCTTGAAGAACGGAGGAAATCCACTGTCTTCCTTTCTGTTGGGACCATGGAGGGGGCGTCTACCACCAGCTCTGACTCCCCCTCTCTGACTCAGTCTCACTCCATCGATGAACGGATGCTAACCCGAGAGCTGGGACAGCTGCCTCCTCCTGCCTTGGCCCTGAGCCCCTCACCTAGTGGGACCACCTTTATCCACCCGCTCACAGGGAAGCCCCTGGACCCCAACTCTCCACTGGCTCTTGCGCTGGCCGCAAGGGAGAGAGCACTGACCTCCCAGAGCCAGTCCCCAACTGGCAGCCCAGAGCCTAGGACTAAACAGGAGCGGGTAGGCCAGAGCGTAATGTTCATTGACCCTCAGACCAAAGAGTCTCCACATGGGGAAGGGGCACCTTCAACTCCTCCTTTTTCACCTAAAAGCGCCAAGGCAGCGGGGTATGGAGCCCCCCCGGCATCTATTTTAGTTCCCCAGCCCACCAAACCACAGTGGGCCTCATCACCATCACCTGTATCATTCCGGCAGGAGATGGAAGCCAGAGTAGAGGAGCGGAAGGAGGAGAAGAGACTAGAGGATAAAAAAACTATGTTGATCAGTATTATGGATACATCGCAGCAGAAGACAGCAGGGCTCATCATGGTCCATGCTACCAGTAACGGCCAGGCCGTCGGGGTGGGTTCAGAACTAGAGCAGACGCCTGCCCCAACGTCCACGGAGCCCAGCAAATCTCCAGTTCCACGGGCTAAATCTCCCAGTCCTACGGTCTCCCAGCCCCAGGCCCAGCTACAGCTCCAGGCCCAACCTCAAACTCAGCGTCCTGCCAGTCCAGCCCAAGAGAAGAGTCTGGCTCAGGGAAGCTCCGAGGAGGACGTGGATCCGTACACAGTGACGCTGCCTCCTGCAATGTTGTCCTCCAGTGACGAGGAAACTAGAGAGGATCTACGTAAGATTGGAGTTGTTCCACCACCAGATGAGTTTGCTAATGGGCTGCTGGCGCAGGCACAGGGGACACCAGTGTCCCCGACTAAACCTGCCTCTTCTCCAACCACCTCTACAACACCAACACTCCAAACTCCCTCAACCCCAACAACCCCAACAGTGACCCCTAGCCAGCCTCAGCCTCCCCAGCCGGCACCTCCACCCAGTGCAGCAGTTGTCTCAGGGAAGCCCTCTGACCCTCTGGAGCCCCCGCCGGTGGGCGAGTCAGGCTCTGCGGCTGACTCAGGCGTGGAGGAGGCTGACACACGCAGCTCCAGCGACAGAGAGCGAGACCACCATCTCGAGACCACCAGCACCGTCTCCACGGTTTCCAGCATGTCCACATTGTCCTCAGAAAGCGGCGAGCCTGCCGACACACACACCACGCACACCTCCTATGCCGACGGGCAGACTTTTGTGCTCGACAAGCCGCCAGTGCCTCCTAAGCCCCGACTCAAGTCCCAGATAGGAGGCAGTAAAGGCCCCGTCACCTTCAGGGACCCTCTGCTGAAGCAGAGCTCCGACAGCGAGCTGCTATCACAACAACAGGCTGCTGCCCTGGCTGCTGCTGCAGCTGGAGGAGGCGGGCTGCCCTCAGGTGGTTCAGCCTCAGTGACTGGACTAGGCCCCACCAAGCCGCGCTACCTCTTCCAGCGGAGGTCCAAGCTGTGGGGGGACCCAGTGGAGCCTCGGGGGCCAGGGGTGGGGCTAGGTATCGGGAGTTTGGGCAATCTTGGTGGGCTGGGACTGGGGCTGGGTATAGACGAGGGAGCAAAACCATCCGTTATGGGGGAGCTCAGTTCACGACTACAGCAGCTAAATAAAGACACTAGGTCACTGGGAGAGGAACCAATGGGAGCATCACTTGACCCGGGGAGGAAGTCACCTGTGGCAGGTGCCAGGTAAGAGAAAAGCTAGTAGAATGTACTGCAAAACTGTATTTAACACTGAGATACAGAACAAAAGGTTCCATTAAAAGTAATGATTTCAAGTTAAATTGATATCTTTTACTCAGATGGTGGCAGAGACAGAGAGAGTCTAAAGCAATTCCAGCGCCCAGCATGAATTAAATGATTAAATTAATTAAAACTGCATACTTGTCAGACATTGAGTTTAATTCTTTTCTCTTGTCTACCAACATTTGATATTACTCTTTATTTAGATCAATTTATAATGTCTACAGTCGATAATCCCTCTTGTTTTGTGCACTAACTAGAAGAGGAATTGCAAACATAGAAGCATTTATTATTTAAAAGCAAACATTTAATAGACAACCATTTTGAGTCTATTTTAGTCCTAAATCTGATAGCATTTCTCTGGAAAGGCTGATACCTAGAGGCGGCTGCTTTAAGTTTTATTTCTGTGCATGATTCGGTTTTTACTCACATTTTAAAAACATGCAAATTAATCCACATTTAAGCCGCAGCACTGTGATGGTAAGCGGTAATGAGATCAGAGGTCACCAGCATCGCTGCCGTTAGCTTCCCTGACAATGTTAGTGTAACATCATTGCTAATATGTGCTGTACCTTTCTATGGGTCATACAGTAGGTTGCAACATCAGAAAGTAAAAAAGCAAATATGAAGCATAGAAAAGAAGCAAAGACGAGCTTTTCTTCTCACACAGCGACACTAACTGAAGCATCTGAAACACAGTGCTGTTTTGTCTGTTATCTGTGGGTTTCTTGTTTTCACATCATACCTGAAGGTACAATGAAGTCCTTTATATTTCTGCAGATGTGAGGACACCGAAGAGAGTAAACCTTAAGGTTATAGCCCCTAGGGTAAACTTGAGCTTTTTTTTAAACACATTTTTTCCTAACAAGCCTATCAACTAATCCCATTGAAAGATAACAACCCTTTTATACATTTTGTTTCATGTACTTTCTTTTAAATATTATATGTTACCTTGTTTGCACCACCGGATTTATTCACTTGCCGCAGAATGAAATTTATTTAAAAAAAAAGAATATACGATATTTGGCCATAGTGCTGTGTTTTCAAGACACAGTAGATATATATTAGATATATACAGTAGTACAACAATTGATGCCTATGGTCTCGGGTCTAAATAGCTCCTTGTTTCCATAGTTACAGCTGTACTCCTTGGCCTTCTGTTAAGTGATCTGGGTTGTTAAGGTAGTGTGTGTGTGTGTGTGTGTGTGTGTAGTAGTAGTAGTAGATTATCTGTTGGTGCAAACAAGGTAACAGAGCTTGGAGGCATGCACTTCCTGAAAGCCTCTCCTCATCTCACACACACTCTGTCGGGCTCTAACCTTTGACCCTGCTAGCAGCTACCCTTCCAGCTTTTCCTTGAGCTTTTCCCAGAGTTCTTGTTCAAATAATACATAAATACATCCTTATATCCACATCTCTTTGCAGCCATCACTGATATCACTTTGATAAGACCAGAAATGTTCCTTCTATTCTTATCATCGCCCCCCCCCCCCGCCCACCCCACACAGTAATATCAGTGATAACCTCAAAGATTTAAGGATGTATTTTCAGAAGTATTTGAACACGACTGAATTATAATGGTGTGTCACGTTAAAAACCATCCCCTCATGATGTTGGCATTAACAGCCATGTTAACGACGCGACTACCAGACAATGTCCTGACCTTGTCAAATGTTGCGAGGAGTAACTGTCAAATAAATGTCTTCTCGTTTGATCTACTCAGGATTTGGCCCGGTTGTGTTTTTATGGGTTTGGCAGGTTGCAAGAACAAATGCTGTCATTCTTTTGTTTGTCCGTTGTAGTTTTACTCTGTCATGAAATTGACACTAATCGATGTTAATTTTAACGTGCTGTTCAGGAGAGTCCTTCATTCACAGTAATTTATCAGTCTGGATCTCAGAATGTAGCTTTCAAAGAGCTCAGGAGGAGTTTCTAGACTCTCTTCAGATGCAGCTGATTTTTTATAGCCTTGCGCCTGTCCTTTCTTCTTATCTTGTCCTCATTTCTGTTCACTATACTTCACTGCTGATTAAGAGGAGCTGAAGAGATATATTCTTAGATTTAGAAGATGTTAGAATAGACTTTTCGTAGTCCTCTCGTTGTATTGACATGGGCAGGAGGAGCTGACCAACCCCACTCAACTGAAACCAGTGTGCTTCACCTTTTTGTGTTTCCATCCAGCTGTCAACTAAATTAGTTACATAGCCATCTAATAATGGAAAACCTTTCGATAATTGATCAGTATAGGGCTACTAGTTATTGGCGTTTTCAGTTGGTAGAATTTTGTAACCATAACCGTTGTCCTCTACTTGGGAGTGGCTGTAGTTTGGTGTCAACAGAAGTCAGCTGCTGATGCAACTTGTTGTTGCTTCTGGACATGTTGGATGCAGAGTTTACCTCCATAAATGTATCAATGTCATGTCCGTTTTTTTAAAAATGAAAACAATTGTGTAAGCATAAAGTATTCTGTATTGTAAAAGCAGTATAAGCATGTTTTGTAGTCCCATCCCTTTACCTAGTATTGTACTTTTATTAGTAGTCATAATCTGGTAATAAAATAGTTTGGGTTAAAAAGCTAATTTATCCCGATTGCTTAAAGGGATAGTTCGGGTGTTTTTAAGTGGGGTTGTATGAGGTACTTATCCGTAGTAGGTGTATTACTTATAGTAGATGACCGTTGGCGTGTTGGCAGCATCGAGAAACAGACAGGAGTACCGACACCAGAGCAAAGCAAAACAGTGCTGTGGATGGGGACGGCAGAAAAACATATTTTAGCCACCTAAAAAAAAGTGTACGCTATATTTAGAATATTTTCCATCAGCGAACGGAACTGAAAATGAAACGTATCTATACTGTTTTTGTCATCTGAGTCTGTTGGCTTTGGCGAGACCATAGATAAGCTTCACTTTCAGTTCAGTTCCCTGTCGGAACGTAGAAGGAAAGGGGCTGTCTGTCGGCAAGATGAAGCGCCGAAAATATTCTAAATATAGCTTACACTTAAACGGATATCGATTTTTTTAAGTGCCTTTCTTTAAAGTGGCATAAATACATTTTTCTGCCGTCCCCGTCCACAGCACTGTATTGCTTTGCTCTGGTGTCGGTAAGTACCTCACACAAACCCCCCTTCAAAACACCCAAACTATCACTCCACAGACAGTGCGTTGCCTGGGTGACCACAAATGAAATATGAAGTCACCATGTGACATTGAGCCAAATTCAGCCATCAATCATCGGTCCGTACCTCAACAGCATCATGATCCCTGGATGGAACAGGTGACCATGATATCACACGCAACATATCATGTAACACTCGCTCATGATTGGGCTCATCCTCTCCTGAGATAATGCAATCAAATTCATCCCCACCACATCCATCCCGACAGTTGATTGCCCTCGGCTCTGACAAAAATGATCATGCACACCATTATTTCTCTCTCTCTCTCTCTCTCTCTTTCTCTGCCTCTGCATTTTTTTCCTCCTCACCTACTGGAGCATTTCACACGTAGGCATCCCAGCACCCTTAACTGTAATATTACTCCATCACTTACCCCATCCACTGTGTGCCCCATTTAAACACCCTCCAAAAATCCACACATGCTGCTGTATTTTTGTCTCTCTTGTATCCACCTCGTTCACATGCTGTGTCTCATAGCTTTGGGTGGTTTAGAAACCTGTGGTTCTCATTTTATTTCATTTGTGCTCTTTGGTTTTTCTGTTCCTCTCCGTTTATGTAATTTGCATAACTTTGTTTTTGTTTTTCAGTGATTGTGTTGAGGATGGCCATGGTCCCTGACTGTCTTGCTTATTGGACACTGTAGGTTTCTTAAACCACACTAAAACAGAGCAGAATATTTATATATAATAATATATTTGCAATTTGTAGTTCTTGATTATTAAACACACATATATACAGCACATACGAATGTAAATTAATAACTACGACTTGCACTTTTTATATATATAAATGTGTGTTTGCCAACAAGAATAGTTCTTTTAGTCCATCATTTCAGAATAAAAGCAACCACAAAAGTCAAGGGACATGTGCCCGCCTTTTATTTGTTTGTTTGTTTTTCTTTTGTTTGTGCAGTGTTTGATATGTGAATAGTGTGCTCATTTCTCTCTCATGTAGCCCACTGGTCAGACCTTCCAGTGCTGAAGCCTACTCTGCTGTCTTTGCCATGCTTATACATCAGTAACATGCACACACACACATAAGTACATTCATGTACTCAACACTCGTACACACACGAGGCGTGTCAAAGACAGCAGAGCCGGCTGAAGCGGACTATACGTCTGGTTGGCAGGCTGCGTCTCATGGAGTGATGCTAACATTCTCTCCCATTGCTCTCTCTCTGCTCACCTTGCATGCTCCGCCCTGCTGCTCTGATCTGATTGGTCTAGAACTGACTGTGCGCCCAGGAGGGCAGGACGACTGTGTAAGTGCGCATGGAGCTCATCTCATATCCGTCGGCTCCCTGTAGTCTGATCATTTTTTTTTCCAGCCTGTGCGCTGCCTATAGCTACCTTTGTTTCATTACACTCTTTAGTCTCCAAACACACGCAGTAGAGGGAGAACATGTGCCACACCTGTACACCAGACACTCACTAACATGCATGAATGAAACAGACACCATTGCACCGACTCTCACCACATCTAGGCCTCTCTTTTCTTCTGCTTCTCCCTGCTTGCACCGAGCCAGACAAATCTTTCATGTTAGACTTAATCGCTAATCCATCACCTCTTCTCCTTTCTAACCATCTTTTCATCTCCATTAGATCAGTAGTATACTAATTAGCCGCTTTTAGACTGTTTCACAAATTGATGCTATTATGTTTTTTAAAAGAGGGTGCGGTGATACTGGATCAGATTCTTACTGGTTAAGAATTATTGCCAGATTGTGCTTGTACAATCTGTTAGTACCTCTTCATGCCGCAGATGGTAAGATTGGGTTGGTTGGCCACTGAGATTCCCAAAAATGGTTGACTTACTGCATTGAATGAAGTGTTAGCTGCACTTCAGAGTAAATACGCATTTGCTTGATTAAATGAAGCTAAGCTTTTGGAAAAAGATGCTGCTTTGTGTACCTTTAATAG
Source organism: Sebastes umbrosus (assembly GCF_015220745.1). Lineage (NCBI taxonomy): Eukaryota > Metazoa > Chordata > Actinopteri > Perciformes > Sebastidae > Sebastes > Sebastes umbrosus. Next base: position 13,204,032 of record NC_051272.1, read on the forward strand.
ACGTGATTAATGTCACCTGTTGTCTTTATACACTAATATTAAAAAGAAAATGGCAATTTAACTGTACGTAATTTTCATTGAGAAGTAATGTACAACTGACTGCTGTGTCTAAATGTAAGTGAATGTGTGTCTGTGTGCATGTTTGTACTGTACTGAATTCAGTGCTTTCAGGTTAGTGCTATCTGCAGTTTCAATGTGAAACACTAAATCTGTTTGATTAATCTAATTCTAAACCTTTTGCTGTTTGTGGGTCACAGTGAAGCTTCAGGGAAGCAGGTCGTATGCCTTAACAGGAAGTAGCTTTTGATTCAATTTATCAGATGAAACAGACTTTCAGTAATGGTCAGACGGAGTATTAGTGAAAACTTATTCTCAAATGCTGCCGAATATTCCCTTTTATAGTTGTTTTACTTGAAACGGTGATGCGAGTCCTCTGTGACATATTCATGATTGAGTAGTAAACAGATTTTAATCCAAAACTGTAAATAATCTCAGAAACCGATGAGTTCAGTTTGCTGCTTTGATGTTGCTGTGATGTGAGACTAGCTTGCCATTAACCTCAAGCCTACACTAACTTAAACTTTAGAAGAACGTACAGCGGTTAATACATATAACCCAAAGCTTGGTCTCCTTTCCTTCTTCTTTATTTTCACTTTTATGTTCACCTTCATCTCCTCCGTTAACATTCCTGAACCCCTCTCTCTCTGTCTCTGTCTGTCTCCTCCAGACTTTTCAGCAGCCTAGGCGAGCTCCACACCATTTCTCAGAGAAGTTATGGCACCACATTCACCATCCGCCCCGGCAGCCGTTACCCCGTCACCCGACGCACCCAAAGCCCAGGTTCACCTGATCGGGACCCTCTCGGACGATTCTCAGGCTTCGGCCTACCGACCTCTCCGACTACACCACCACAAACCATCCTCAAATCCTCCAGCCTCAGCCTACCCCAGGAGCCTAAAGAGGTCCGCTTTGTAATGAGGAGCTCCAGCGCCCGGTCCCGCTCTCGCTCCCCGTCCCCATCACCTTCCCACTCCCCCGGGCTGGGGTCGCCACTTTTAGCCCTGCGGCCCTTCCACCAGAAACCCCTCCACCTCTGGAATAAGTACGACGTCGGAGACTGGCTGGAGAGCATCAATCTGGGGGAGCACAGAGCGGGGTTTCAGCAACACGAGATCGAAGGCTCTCACCTCCCGGCTCTAACTAAGGAGGACTTTGCGGAGCTGGGAGTGACGCGAGTCGGACACCGCATGAACATCGAACGAGCACTGAAAATGCTGCTAGAGAGCTGACCCCTGCCCTGAGACACAGCAACAGACGGAGAAGGAAGACGAAGGCAGAACGGGCAAAGTTGATGGAAGAGAAAAAGATAGAGGCCGCTCCTCTTTTACTCCGGCTGCTTTCATGTTCCGCATCACAAATGTTTACCTGTGTACCTTTACGTTCCCGTTCTGCATTAACACCCCGCACCTGGCACTGCACTGAAGAGGAGGAGTCAACACATTCTACTCGGCCCTTAGCGTCTGCCCACCTCCTTGCCTGCAGCCAATTAGATCAGACCTCAACATGGGCTCTGGTCGTTCTTTGCCGAGGAGAATCGCATGAGCTCCAATTAAAACTTTTGATTTGTGAAAGCTTCAGTTGTAACACCCACACTTTCTCTCTCTCTCTCACTGTTCCCTCCTCTCCTCTCTACCTCTATCCCTCCATCTATTAGGCCTCTGAAAAGCCTTTTGCAGTTTGAGTAAAGGAGGACGAGGAAGAATATTTCGTTCCAAACAGAAAGCTCAGTTGCCTTTCAAAATATTTATACAGAGATCAACAATGATGAACACAGGACTATGGATAGTGCTGACACCGCTCGGAAAAGTCGTGTCTTCTCTATACCTGCTGTTGTTTTTAAACCTAAGACTTTCGAGCCCAGAGGTGGAGCTCCACCAAGTAAACCACGGGAGAAAACCTCTCCGCCTTGGTACCCAGACTGTGCTATCTATTATATTTGGAGAATGTTTAACCAACACTCGTGGCTTTTTTCATAATCAATTTTTTGGTTTTCCAAAGGGAATATTATATATAGGTATTATATAATATAATATATGTATCTAAATATAGCTTTCAGAAGAAAAGACAATGTTGCAAAGAGGAAATGTAATAAATTAATCTGCGCCTGTTTTTGGTTTTTAGTATAGAAGGCAGAGAGAAAATCTTTATTCCACCAATAGTTTACTCATTTCTACCAATTATATACATATATATATATATATAAATATATATTTGAAATTTTAAAAAAAGTATATAGATATAGATATGGAAATGAAAAAGTTTTTGTCATAGGTATACAACTTTCCTTATGGTCACCCTTTCTTGAACCGTAGCATGACAAGTTGCATCATGTCTTGGACAGAGAGTTTGATGTTTGTTTTTATTTTCTTACGGTCTTCCTTCATACTAAAGGGCATCCCGTAATGTGAGGCTGAGACCCCAGCTGACACCCATCCCTACTGCTACAGCTACAGATCTCACTGGCGTGGTTCATCCTCAACAACACACAGTAAGGACCACGCACTGAGACGGCTAATTGGTAAAAGGGGCTCTTCATCTTTTGCCTTTTTATCACTCAGGGATGGAAGTTTGGGGCACTAGCATGCGGAGAGGTTGTTGTTTTATTACTATCCATTTCAATTCTCTTACCTGTGAGGACAATTTAACACCACCACAGTCTGAAAAATGTTAGACGGCTAGTAAAAATTTCCATCCCTGTGACCCCCTGATGACGCTTCTCAAGACACTGGGATGTTTCTCGTCAACAGTAGAGAAAGAAATGATCACGGAGGATGGCAGTAATCTCTTTCAGATTTCATTAATCGTAAGTGTGTGAACCTGGCCAAATTAAGCTTAAACTGTTTTCCTTAAAAACCTACTTTTACCTGGAGTATAACCAACAACAACTTGTCACACACGGGCTTAAAAAGAGCTAGACATAAAGTCTGTGCCCTTCTGAAATGCCACTGTAGGAGCTGTGTCTGTAGTTTATCAGGCTGTGGGGATGGGAACGCCTCTGTGAGGTCTTAAAGAATATTCAGTATTTTACAACCTGGTAGTGTCTTGCAACATCGCTGCTTCCCTCTATCTCTACGACTTACTTTAGTGAGTAAAATATTATCATAAACGGTGGCAGCTGGAAAAATAAGACCCAGGTTGTAAAAACAAAACAAAAAAAAAACTGAATTTTCTTTTAACAATACAAAATCTGCAATTGTACTCATGAGTAGCTTCTGCTGGCAGTGAGAAACAGTGAGTTTTATTCAACAACAAAAAGCATTTTATCCACAGCTTTTCTCTAACAGACGGCCAGGTAATCTCTATTACCGCTAAAAAAAACCTCCGTACATCAGCAGCATCCAGTCAGTACGCCAAGGCAGCTCCACTTGGCGAGAAGTCGTGTGCATCTTTTCTGTCTTTTCTTTTAATGCTAGCAGTTTGTAAAAAAAAAAACGGGTGGTGAATCTAACGTCGTATCTGGGTTGTAGGAATAGCACTCACTGCCTCACTGTGACCTCACTGATTATTTTACTTCTGACTCCAGTGTTACAGTACGTCCTCAGACTCATTTTGGACTTCTTGTGTTTATTGTTCTTTTTCTATTCTTTTTTTTTTTTCTTTCTTTCTTTCTGTGTTGATTTGTTACCCTCGGACACTGTGGGTAGATTTTGTAGCGTGTGGAACATGATACTTAAATCTTTCACTCATTTGAATTTTAGAGTGACAGAAGAAGAAAAAAAAGACAGAAAAAAATGAATATCCTGTCCATTCTCAACGTACTTACACTTGTAAAAATGGAACAAAAATGTTCTTTTTTAAAAAAAAAAAAAAATCACAAGCAATGTATATATGATAGATTTCATATAAATTTTTGAAAAACAAAAAGTATATAGATCTATATATGAATGTTTGGCATATATGCATAGTTAACCACCTGTGGAAAAGGTGAGCAGATTTTATTCTTTCTATGAACTCTTGAACTTTTGAACTCTGAACTATGAACTAGGGGAGGATTTGCACAAAACAAGGTGACAAGGTGCTAACATAAAAGCCACCCATCGTCCAAGCGCATGCGTGCATCTGGATTCCCCGAATCTCTCTGTGTGGTCGTTCCTCTTCACCATGTGTGTGTGTGCGACTGTGTGTGTACGACTGTGTGTGTTTGCAGATGCTTGTTTGTGTCCATTTCTTGTGTGTATTTGTTTGAGAGAGAGACGATGAAGATGCACGTGACGGTGAAAGAGTGTGTGTGGTTGATTGTTAGGGTTTACATCTTTGGAGCTAGTCCACTAATAGCCTTACTGTATTACCATCAGAGATTCCCGGCAGTGGCTGTGTCACACAAACACACGCACACACACAATACATACACACACACACAAACACAAGATAAATGCACACACACATCCATCTTCTATAGATCGAACATCATTGTTCTGCATTCTTGTTTTGTACCGAGTGACGTCTTCACAAAGTGGACTGCTCTGCCCCAAAGGGAGAGACAGACAGACAGACAGATTACCACAGGGTATTGAACGAAAACCATTGTCACATTTTGATATAACTCACCTTGTAACTGTGTAGGTTCAGCTTATGCAGTGTCACTGTTTTGTATACGCCCATATTACCAGATGGCATTCGCGCTCCTTACCCTCCACTCTGTCTGGCAGCACTCCTTTTTCCTTTTTCAGACCTTCAGTTTCTGAGTTTTGGATATGCTATATGAGGTGAATCCAGTGAGGAACAAACAACACAAAGGAAAAATGTGCCAAAAAATAACTTAACTTTTAACTGTATATTATGTCTTTGCTTTAGGACTATCTTAGTTACAGCATTCTTGAGCTGTTAGACTCAATAATATGGTGCCATCTCCTGGAAATCTTGAGAACTACAGACATTTGTTAGATCCTTCTGTGTTTCCTACAGGTGGAAATACAGTCACTGTTATTATTTTGTAAAGAAGCAGGCTATTGTTTATATTAATATACATACATATATATAATAGCCTGTGTATATCTACCTGTGAGCTTTGCATTAACATTTCTATTTAAATTTTGAGACAAAGTATCACAATTGCTTGATTTTACTGTGATGAAGGTTATTATCCAGCTTGGCTTACTGTTCCCATATAAATAGAAACACTCGAGAGGTGAACGTGTACAGTCTGGACTCACACAGGCTGGCCTGGTTAGAAGAATTAATGAATAACTTGGTCAGATGGTTGTGCAAGTTTAGCACGAATACAGATGCAAAATACAACGTGTAACGGACTTACACACCATTAGGTCAAATAAGTTGAGCGAAGGGTTATCTTTGTCTTATTTTCTAATCAACAAAGCACAATCTAAATAGTGTAGGGGGAGCAGTGTAACCTTTTTAAAAACCCACTGGTGTCCGGTCACCCACTGGAACCAGTGATCTTATCATCGAAGGGTTTTTTTTCTTTCATTGTTGGTTTTCTCCTTGTTTGCACTGTGAAGTTTAGAATGGTGGATGTATCACTGCAACGCCTCAGCCTTGTCTCACACAGGTCAACTTCCCCTTCTCCAGGCAAATCAACTTTTCTCCCAGCGACTTCTGGACGCATATAGCATTAGAACCCCCCTTCCTCCTACCCTCCATTTTAATACATGAAAGCTCTAGTCGTAATAAAAGTTAACCAGAAGCTACCTAGTATTCTTCATGCAAACAGAGTAAGGGTGATAGTGAAGGTTGAGGCAAGATCTGAGATGTTGCCCAGGATATCTCCACCACAGAGATATATGTTTGTTATATTATGTAATAAATTTATAATTAAAACATGAACTGCATCAAAGTCTTGTTCCTGCTAATTCAGTGTCTCAGCAGTAAAAATTATATTCCAGTTAGTTAGAATAATTAATTGTGATTAATCGCGTGATTGTCCGTAGTTAATCACGATTAATCACAAATTAATCTCACATTTGTTTTGTATCTGTTGTACCTTAAAGGGAGATTTGTCAAGTATTTAATACTCTTATCAACATGGGAGTGGACAAATATGTTGCTTTATGCAAATGTATGTAGATATTTATTATTGGAAATCAATTAACAAAACAAAGCCGGTCATCGTTGTGAAAGAATCCCCAACAGGGCGATGCTGCAGGTCTCTCATCGCCCTGAAGGGGTTTCTTTCACAACAATGACCTGATAGCTGTACATTATCCCGCTTATCACACGGCTACTTACTGAAGAAATCAATATTTTGACCCAAAAACAGTCTGCCAGAGTCTGACATCAGAGCTGCGTCCATAGCAACGGTCTGTTACAGAGAAACTATAGACCGCAGAAAAACGTGATTGACCAATCAGAATCGAGTATTCAACACAGCCGTGTAATAATGACAAATATTGTCCAGAAACCCTCACAGGTACTGCATTTAGCATTAAAAAAACATGCTCAAATCATAACATGGCAAACTGCAGCCCAACAGGCAACAACAGATGTCAGTGTGTCAGTGTACTGACTTGACTATGACTTGCCTCAAACTGCATGTGATTATCATAAAGTGGGCATGTCTGTAAAGGGGAGACTCGTGGGTACCCATAGAACCCATTTTCAGTCACATATCTTGAGGTTGGAGGTCAAAGGACCCCTTTGAAAATGGCCATGCCAGTTTTTCCTCGCCAAAATTTAGCGTAAATTTGGAGCCTTATTTAATCTCCTTTGCGACAAGCTAGTATGACATGGACAAGGTTTTTTAGTTTCATATGATAACAGTATCTTCACTCTAGCTTTCAAAATGAGCCCGCTACAACCTAAAAATCGTAGGTTGAGTTAATGCGTTAAAGAAATTAGTGGTAAGTTTAAAAAAAACAAAACGAATTTGCGTGAATGCATTATTGCATTAACTTTGACAGCCCTAATTCCAGTGTGATTTATTTTGAGTAAATGCCACACAAAACAGTCAAATATAATTACAAAAAATATATATACATGATTTCTGTGTACAACATAATCGTCATATGTAAACAATTGAATGATGTTAAATTGAGCGTCGCCTTCTGCCAGAAAACTGGTTTAATGTACTTCATGGCAACATTCCTGCTAATATGAACGGAGACACAGCTGGCTGAGCATTTCATTTCCCAAAAGTTCAATACAGCTGATGTCTACTCGTGCGTGACTGGCAGTTGTATCTTAATATAATGTGCTGAAGTTGACTACTTATTGCTCTTGTGCCTACTGCTGCTGGATCACAGCAAGTCGGAAAGAGACACATGATAACAGTTTTGGTTACATGGTACATTAAGTTTTCATTTAAAGGGTGCTGAAAACAGACTTTACATCATAAAATGAATGCAACAAAAGCAGCCGACAGATGCAGCTCCCCGCTGGCACTGCACACAACACTACACACTGATATCGAGAACAGCAGCAAATACGGCTCATAATCACACGTTCTCTTTACTCTGTGTGAGTTGGTTTTCAAAGCTTCACATTCTTATTACAAAATAAAAACCACATACAGACTCATTGTAGGATTTTCTACTATTATTATAGTAGATATTATTAAACAAAGTATGAATGACAAATCTAAAACAGCAGCTAAATAAACTTGGTAAACAACACAATTCCTAATAATTCCACCAGGTTTATTTCCCTGCCAATGTTGCTGGACAGAAGGAGGGCAGTGACTTAACTAAAAGACTGTCTGCCAACCTCCAGTGGTAGAATTACCATCCAATGGTATAAAAGCAGACCACCAAAATGACATAAAGACAAACAATGTCCCTGTAGAGCATCAACCCCAGAGGAGGATAACTTATCCATGAGATGACAAGACGGTTTGGAGGATCTGTAAACATCCGTCAGTCCAACTCGGGACTCTCTGCTTTCAATCCGTCTTCATCTGCTTCTGAATTATCTTCTTTCTTCTCCAGGTCGAAGTTCTAGAAGATAAGTGCAACGAATTACATCAATACAAACATGTTTTTACTTACACAACTCATTTCAGCAACAAAGACAAAATAGTAAATTAGTACATGCATTTTCCACATGAACAAAAAAAGTGATTTAAATTGTTTTGGCGTTAATGAATGGGTTTTGAGTAAATCTCCGGGTTAATATAGTCAACAAAAACAGAAACTAAAATGAAAACAAGTCAGTAAAAAAGATTCTTAGTACACTGAAACTAAATAAAAATGATATCCTTTAAGAAAAACTAAACTGAAATAATATTGCCCGGGTAAAAACTAATAAAAATGAAAGTAAATTCATTTCAGTTTTAGGTTGTTTTTTTAGCTGTAATATATAACTACCGAAAAAATGAGACCGCAGGAATTTCCGTCAAGTTGTGTGACATCTTCCTGAACCAGGAGATGGTGCTGTGGCTCAATTGCTCCACATTGGACACTAAAGTAGCTCCAAGATTAAACATTATGGCCATTCCTACACAGTTCTCCAACCATGTGTACTATTTTGTATGTATATATAGCTACATACTTCTGAGACATTATAGCTGGCCCTAACAAAAACAAACTAAAACTACAGTAAAACTAAATATATAAACTATATCTAAACCTTTTTGAAAAACTGAAACTAAACTTAAGCTAGCAAACATACTCTGAAAACTAACTACAACTAAACTAAAATGAAACTGAAAAGACAAAACATAAAATTAAATAAAAACTGATTGGAACTTCAAAACTATTATAACCTTGGTAAGCATCTGAAGGACTTCTATTAAAAGGATGGCAGATTATAAACCAATTATGAGCACTTTTTATGTTAAGCCTCCTTTAGCTACGGTTGTATGAAATTACAGCAGCTTAAAAGACGAGCACATCGGTGATCAGACTGTGTTTTGGTATTCAGAGAGGTGTACCTCTAATTCTTGCAACACCTCATCCATGAAGTCGCTGGGGTTTTGCTTGTAGTCCACCGCTCTCTTGATCATCTCTCTGAACATCTGTTGTGACAGTTACAGTCAGAAACATCAACACACAGGGGCAGTTCAAGTGGTCTGGACAATTTATTAGATTAAACTGAATTATAGGGTGAATTAATTTGATTCTTCGGTTTATAAAATGAGCACTGTCCATCTTGTTGTAACCTAGTACATTCAGTCAACAGTAAAACTACTAATGAGTTTGAAATGCATGAAGAAGTGAACTTGGAAAAGCAGGAGAATAAAGAAGAAGTTCAAACCTTAACTACATTAGTCCCGTCAGCCGCTGATACAAAGTAAAATGGGAGTCCTTGCTTCTTCCCAAAGTGAAAGCTCCTCTGCGTGACCTTCAAATCAGCTGCAGATACAGAAAACAAACATGTTCGCATCTGTAATTCTAGAGTAAATTGTGTTGGTCACACAATTAATCAAAAGGATAGAGCAAATAGGCAATGTGTGCAAACTGAAAAAAACAACATTATCCTGATGTAACACTAACATTTAATACAATAAGAGCTGAATATTCATTGTTGTGTGCAGTGTCAGACTCACCATCAATTTTGTTGGCCACCACACAACAGGGTATCTCCGGTCTGTACTCTCTCAGCTCCTTATACCAGCTGGCCAGATTCTTATACGTGATCTTCCTTTGAACATCAAAAACCTAACAGAAAGAAGATGAGTTAACAAAAGAGTTCAGCTTTATTTGCTGACAGTTACAGAGTGGCACCTCCTCAGTTTATCTGGTGCATTTCAGCAGTCATCTAACATGTCCTTGTTGACTTCTCTGTGAGAGATTTGCCATCAAATCCAAAACATAACTACATTTTCGAGAGATAAACCCGTCAAGGCCAAAGGAACAAGTTTAATATACACTAGACAGGTGGATCTTGCTCAATGATATATACGTGTAAATAACACATATTTTGGACCTTTTTATGGAAACAGTTGTTTAAGTAATCAATCTGAAATAATGTATTCCATACTTTTCTGTAGGGATGCACCGATCCAACTTTTTCAGTCCCGATACCGATAGTGATACCTGGGCTTTGGGTATCGGCCGATACCAGTGTTTAATTAATAAGCTGTATGTCTCACTGTGTGGAAGTGACTGGGGTCACTCTGTTACGTGTAAGGCCTTAATTTAAACATTGCTTTCCTAACTTTGTAAAACAAAATGTAACAAATACATTGATAAAAATTTACTGAATTGCTATTTATTATTAAAATAATAAATCATACACCAGCAACTTGGTAAAAATCTTCAGAAACAACAGGAATTACAGTTCAGGTGTAAACCTTTTAAATGCAGCAACAAATTGGTCAAAAACGTAAACAGGAACTAAAATTCCAGTACATAATGTATATAGTAATAGTATACAAACATAAAATTAAATTGAATAGATCGGCCCCATTGTCACTGATATCCGATCCAGCTATTTGAGTCAGTATCGGCCCGATATCTGATCCGGTATCGGTGCATCCCTACTTTTCTGAATACTTTTTATAGTCACTAGTTGTGCGACCTCCCTGCATGGTCCTGGCGGGAAGCGAGAGAGGACAGGATTTGATTATTACTGAAAGGCACCTGTCTTGAAACCAAGAGTGTGTTTTACCATGATGCATGCGTGTGCTTTGTGGTAGTATGAGGGATGCATGCTCTGAAACCTCTCCTGACCAGCGGTGTCCCAGAAATCTGTGAATCAAAAAACAAAAACCATCCTTTCTGATTCAAGCTTTACATACAGAGGATTATCAACTGTGTAAAAAATTGATTTCCAGTGGTCACTGAGAGCAGAACAAAAAGCTATTAGCACAATACATACCGACCGCTACTGTCTTGTTTCCTACAGTGGCTGTGTGTTTGTAGAGAGTCAAAGCGTAGGTTGACAACTGCTGGGGACGACTGTAGAAAGAGTTAAGGATCTTAAAGCTTTCAGGACAGACAGTCTGCTGTGTTGGAGGCATGCCATCTTGGCCTTAAACAGCATGTTCCTATGCACACTGTAATGGACCATATAATATATGACTTACATAAATGACTGACACAGATATGGTTCATTTTAGCTGAAAAAAGGATACTATTCGTCCATGAGAAACCTCTCCATCAGCCTACAAGAGAGAGAGAGAGAGAGAAAGCAACAATAATAAGATAAGATAAGATAAGATGAACCTTTATTAATCCCCGGGGGGAAATTCAGGTGTCAAAGCAGCAAAGCTCAGATATAGAGGTACAGGTGTACAAAAAGATTATTAAACAATAAATAGAAATACAGAATATACATAGTGAATGGACATAGCGTGTACCGTCCGTCAATAAAAAAAATGTATTGTACAATAAATAGATGTAAAATGTGCAGTCTATAAAATGGTATATGGGATGTAGTGTAAAGTAAGTTTCAAGTTTAAAGTGCACCAGTGGTTAGGAGAGGTGGTTGCAGGTAGTGCAGATAGATACAGATAGTCCAGATACTACATGTTTTAAGTTTAAGGTAGTGCAGATAGATCCAGATAGATCCAGATAGTGCAGATAGTGCATGTTTTAAGTTTAAGATAGCTCCAGATAGATCCAGATAGATCCAGATAGTGCAGATAGTGCATGTTTTAAGTTTAAGATAGCTCCAGATAGATCCAGATAGATCCAGATAGATCCAGATAGTGCATGTTTTAAGTTTAAGATAGTGCAGATAGATCCAGATAGTGCAGATAGTGCAGATAGTGCAGATGGTGCATGTTTTAAGTTTAAGATAGTGCAGATAGTGCAGATAGATCCAGATAGAGCAGATAGTGCAGATAGTGCAGATAGTGCAGATAGAGCAGATAGAGCAGATAGAGCAGATAGAGCAGATAGTGCAGATAGTGCAGATAGTGCAGATAGTGCAGATAGTGCAGATAGTGCAGATAGAGCAGATAGAGCAGATAGTGCAGATAGTGCAGATAGTGCAGATAGTGCAGATAGTGCAGATAGTGCAGATAGTGCAGATAGTGCAGATAGAGCAGATAGAGCAGATAGAGCAGATAGAGCAGATGGTGCAGATGGTGCAGATGGTGCAGATGGTGCATGTTTTAAGTTTAAGATAGATCCAGATAGATCCAGATAGTGCATGTTTTAAGCTTAAGATAGTGCAGATGGGCTGTAATGCAGATGGGCTGTAATGCAATGTTAGACAGGACATAACAGATAATATGCTGAAGAAAGTTACAAATATTATAAAACACAAAACAGCCACAAGGAGCTTACTACAAGCTTTCTTCCTGTGATACTCACTTAGATTTACCAACAGCACTGTCTCCCAGACAGATGATCTTCACCTGCTCGTTTGAATCATACTTCTTCTGGTCCAGTTCAGGGATGCAGCCGACGTCTCCAGCCATCCTTAGTCTCACTTTAAACGTTATATCTGGGATGTGTGTGACTAGGATGAATGTATTAGCCAGCAAGTGCAAGTGGAAAAGTATCTTAGTCTCCTAGAGGAGCTATAGCATCAGATGGTCTATTGGTAATGAGTGTTAGCTAGCTAGCTTTGTGTGCTTCGTCTGTCCTCCTCATATCAATATAACAGATGCTAGCTGGAACTGAGAATAGTCATTGATTACATTTGTCTTTTAAAGCTCTTATTTGTGTTGTTACCTTGACAACCTGAAGCCCTGGAGGAGGTGAACCGTTACCTTGACAACCTGAATCCCTGGAGGAGGCATCGACTCGGCTAGCTGAAGTAGCTTTGTTAGCATGTATTTAGCGACGTTATAAACGGTCCGTGTCCAGATGTCTGCTGTCCGTCTGGTGTACAATATGTTTATCTATCACAAGGACAAGTTGAGTTAGTTTTCACTAATCTTTGTGTTCAGATATTAACGTTAAAGGTTTGTGTGTTTCTTGATGTCGCCGACGGTTTCTGGTTTCTATGCAACGGGGGACGCCTGAAGGACCACTGACGTCATGGCTCCAAGGTGTCCTTAACAGGTGCCTGTCAAGAATTGGTGAGGTATTTTCTTTATTGAGTGACAATTTTTTTTTAATGTCTTTTTAAGAATAAGCTGTAAGATAAATTTGTTTTTAACACATTTTACCGAATTTTGATTATGAATTACCATGTCATTATGGTAGAAAAATGTCATGAAAGAAAAGTCATAGTATAGTATGTCGAGAATTTATTTTTAAAAATGTCATAGTATATTATGTCGAAAAAATTCTTGAACAAACGTCATAGTAAAGTATATAGAAAGATTTCATGAAAGAAAGTAATAGTATTGTATGTCGAAAAATTATTTTAAAAAAGTCATAATATAGTATGTCGAAAATGTATTTAAAAAAAAAGAAAAAAGAAAAAATTCTTGAACAAAAGTCATAGTAAAGTATGTCGAAAGATTTCATGAAAAAAAAGTCACTGTATTGTATGTCAAAAATGTTTGTAAAAAAATGTCATGAAAAAAAAGGCATACAATATATTGTATGCCTTTTTTTTCATGACATTTTTTTAGTATGTCGGAAAAAGTCATCGTATAGTATGTCAAAAAATTTCATGCAAAAAAAGTCATAGTATATTATGTCGAAAATTTATTTTAAAAATGTTATAGTATATTATGTCGAAAAAAATCTTGAACAAAAGCCATAGTAAAATAAATATGTTTGTCTATCAGAAGGAGAAGTTTGTTAATTAGCTGCACTAATCTTTGTGTTCAGATATTAAAGTTAACAGTTTGGTATTTTCTTTATTGAGTGACAATTATTTTAATGTCTTTTTAAGAATAAGCTGTAAGATAAAAATTTGTTTTTAACACATTTTACCGAATTTTGATTATGAATTACCATGTCATTATGGTAGAAAAATGTCATGAAAGAAAAGTCATAGTATTGTATGTCGAAAATGTATTTTAAAAAAGTCATAGTATATTATGTCGAAAAAATTCTTGAACAAACGTCATAGTATAGTATATAGAAAGATTTCATGAAAGAAAGTAATAGTATTGTATGTCGAAAATTTATTTTAAAAAAGTCATAGTATATTATGTCGAAAAAATTCTTGAACAAAAGTCATAGTAAAGTATGTCGAAAGATTTCATGAAAAAAAAGTCACTGTATTGTATGTCAAAAATGTTTGTAAAAAAATGTCATGAAAAAAAGCATACAATATATTGTATGCTTTTTTTCATGACATTTTTTTAGTATGTCGGAAAAAGTCATCATATAGTATGTCAAAAAATGTCATGCAAAAAAAGTCATAGTATATTATGTCGAAAAAATTCTTGAACAAAAGTCGTAGTATAGTATGTCGAAAGATTTCATGAATGAAAGGCATAGTAAAGTATGTCCAAACATTTTGTGTAAAAAAAAGTCATAGTATAGTATCTCGAAAGATTTCATGAAAAACAAGTCAAAGTATTGTATGTCGCACATTTTTGTAAAAGAATGTCATGAAAAAAAAGTCATACTATAGTATGTCGGAAAACGTTATCGTGTATTATGTCAAAACATTTTGTGGAAAAAAGGTCATAGTATAGTATGTCGAAAATTTATTTTAAAAATGTCATAGTATATTATGTCGAAAAAAATCTTGAACAAAAGTCATAGTAAAGTAAATATGTTTGTCTATCAGAAGGAGAAGTTTGTTGATTAGCTGCACTAATCTTTGTGTTCAGATATTAAAGTTAACAGTTTGGTATTTTCTTTATTGAGTGACAATTATTTTAATGTCTTTTTAAGAATAAGCTGTAAGATAAAAATTTGTTTTTAACACATTTTACCGAATTTTGATTATGAATAACCATGTCATTATGGTAGAAAAATGTCATGAAAGAAAAGTCATAGTATTGTATGTCGAAAATTTATTTTAAAAAAGTCATAGTATATGTCGAAAAAATTCTTGAACAAAAGTCATAGTAAAGTATGTCGAAAGATTTCATGAAAAAAAGTCACTGTATTGTATGTCAAAAATGTTTGTAAAAAAATGTCATGAAAAAAAGTCATAGTATAGTATGTCGAAAGATTACATGAATAAAAGGCATAGTATAGCATGCACTTCTGTTACGTCATGTAAACAAACCACATAGGCTACCTATCAGCCATGCACTCGAGATCAGACTGGAGACATAACCATTTATCTTCCTGAGGCATCTCCCTGTGACCTTATTTCGTTTTTTTTAGTGAAATGAGGATGTATTGTATTAATAACTCCACATTTCAACTTTTTTATCACTTTTTTCGATACACCATACTATGACTTTTTTCTACATACTAAACTATGACGTTTTTTTCAACATACTGTATTATAACTTTTTTCGGCATACGATTTCATGAAAAAAAAGTCATAGTAAAGTATGTCGCAACATTTAGTGTAAAAAAAGTCAGAATAGCATGTTGAAACATTTACTGAAAAAAACAGTCATAATATAGTATGTCGAAAAATTTTGTGAAAAAAAGTAAGTATAGTTTGTCGAAAAAAGTCCTAGAATAATATGTTGAAAAATTTCATTAAAAAAAAATCATAGTATAGTATGTTGAAATATTTCATGAAAAAAAGTCATAGTATAATATGTCGAAAAATGTCATGAAAAAAATGTCATAGGTTATTATGTCGAAAAATTTCTTGAAAAAAGTCATAGTAGTATGTCAAAAAATTTCGTGGAAAAATAAGTCATAGTATAGTATATAGAAACATTTCATGAAAAGAAGTCTTAGTATAGTGTGATGAAATATTTCATGAAAAAAAGTCATAGTATTGTATGTCGAAAATTTTTGTAAAAAAATCTCATAGTATATTAAGTCGAAAAATTTCATTAAAAAAATTCATAGTATAGTATGTCGAAAAATGTAATGGAAAACAAATTTCTGTGTGAATTTTTCAGACTTTGTTTAAAATACTTTCTTAAAAGTCATGTTACTTTAATACAAATGTCAGACACGTGTTACTCACGAAACCCTCTTTTTAAATTCAGTATAATTTACTTCAAACACAGATAGTGTTCATAACCCTGACAAAGTGGCAAAGTACTAATACAATAGGGTCAATACATGTGGTAAAAAAATCTGGTCTCAATAATCCTGTGCAGTTTCCTTTTTGTGCTTTATTGTGCTTTATTGTGCTTTATCCTGTGTGAATTTCCAGTTAAAAACAGAGATCATAGGTAACATTATTCAGCCGCATCTAAAATGAGGGGTGAGATGAATTCCGAGTGACGCAGTCCAAAGGAGAAGCTTGGAGCTTTGGCTCTTGTGAAGGTCACCTAGGAAGAGGAAAAATGTCAGTGAAGAAACAAAACACTAAAAATTTGGGGCCTTTGTGATGATCAAGTAAATATAATATGTGTTTTCTTACCTGCTCAGGATAGTGTGCACCAGGACCTGGTTTCTTTGTGGTTTCACCGGGTGGGAAGTTGCGTCCTGTCATGCTAAACCGGGGAGCTTTTTGCCTATAAAGACAAGGGTCCACAACTCTGTAGGCAGAAGGGCCAGGAGTCTGGAGGGTAAATAAAAGTATTGAAAACAGGTAAATCACAGGATTTCTAGATTTTTTTAAATTCTTATTCTCTTAAGGAAATTGTTTGACATTCATAAACCTTCTTCAGGTCTTCATCGAAGCTTCCAGTTTTGCTGCGGCCACAGAATGAGTAGGAGCGAGCTGTAGATGACACCACAGTGTTGTGCCCCAGCACTGGGGGCAGAGAGTAGGAGGCTGGACCTGCAGTATGAGTGACAAGGGAGGTTTGTATCCTATGTTCCATGACATTTTGTAAACCACAGCTCAAATAAAGTTGGCACCAAATACAATATATTACCTGGTGTGTGGATATTGTTGAGTTCTTTGCTCCTCCCAGACAGAGAATAAGCAGGAGCAGAGCGGAAGATCGACTTTCCTGAATGCTCTGGAGAGTATTCGCCTGAAACACCAAAGAAAGTTACATAAAAACACTGCTGACAGGTAAACTCAAATGACAATAGTGTGCATCATGACCGAAAGTGGCATATTGTCAGCCTTCAGTAAATAGTCTGAGATTTCAGAACAGCAGTATTTCATTTTCATGGGCTTTTAGAAAAATGACATTCTATACTATGACTTTTTTTTTTTTTTTTTACTTTTTTCAACATAATGTACTATGACTTTTCCTACATACTATTCTACTTTTTACCTTATTTTAACTTTTTTCGACAAACCATACTATGACTTTCTTTTTAGAAAAACTGTCTTAATGCATAAGGGGTTTTGCTGACCTGGTCCAGGGGCCTGGAACAGTTTTAGCTCCTTTGGACGGCTGCAGAGTGAAAATGCAGGAGTGCCGTCTCGGCCCACTCTGGTGATGTTGGAGGGGATGAGGTAGCTTGTTCCAGGGAAGCTCTCACACCTGTGGTCATGACGTACCCCAAAGCTGAACATTGGTGCTTTGTATTTAGTAGGGTCATGTTTAGAAATACCTTTATAGAGGAGATAAGGACAAACAATATCAGTTATAATAATAATAATAATAATAATAATAATGATAATAATGATGGTGTTGGTGGTGAAAAAGAGGCCATTATAGCTATACCTGTGAGTCCAGGCAATGCATACTTGGGCCCTGGACTGCCGTAGAGGGCAGCTATGGGCCCTCTTGGCTTGTGGGGCCTCCAGGTCCCAACCCAAGCTTCGGTGCTTGCCATTACCCTGAGGGAGAGATGGATTGGGACCAAAAGCATGTTGATAAATTGGCGAAGAAAACAAAGAAAAAGAACAATGTGTCCCTTACACTCACCAGTGCTCATCGGTATGTTGTGGCATAAAAAACAAAAAACAAATTCCAGGCAAATTGAACGGCCTTTAATGAATATTGGCTAGTACATTATGAAATAACATCAATGCGTATCGGCATACTTGCCTTCTCAGGGTGTCTTGACACACATATCTTTTAAATTAGAAATCTAGCTCTCATTAGAATCACTAACAGGTCTGTATAGGTCTTTGTGTTTGTTCAGAGTCCACTCTAAGCTTGGTGAATATTCCTTTACATTATGTGCTGCACATGCCTGGGACTCTTTGCAACAAGCTCTTAAAGAGGGGGTATTATGCGAGAGATTTTAATGTTACTTAGGTGCTGTTAAAGTGGCAATCGTCAGTCCTGGTTGACTGAGTAAAAACTGTTTTTTAATTCCATTGTCAAACAGATTTTAGTTTAGTTTTGTTAATTTTACCATGAATGTATATAGCTGAATTAAATAGCTATTCAGGGTATAAAACACTTGTCACAGGCAGGTTAATCATGAATCATTCTACTGGTAGCAATTTCTGTAACTTACACTACATCTAATATTAAGCCTACACAGCAGTGAAAATTACTGCAGTCACTTAATTAAAAACATTTTCAACCAACGCTACACCAAAACCAGTGAACACATCATACAACCCAGAGTAGCCTGTTATACAATCCCAAGATGTCTACCAAGTGCATATGAACTTATGAAATCAGTGACTTGCTTTGAGTTCAGTTCAGTTACGGACTTAAAATGAATAGATGAATCATTTTTACCTTATTTATCCCGATCCTGCCGTGTCTTTCTATACCAGGTTATGGGTATTATGGTCAGATCCCCGGAGCTGAGCATGTGCACTGAACCCAAACACCGATTGCTTAGTGCTTGTCAACTTCACTATGACAACGGTGCCATGGAGACAACTCTTTGACTTAATAATGTGTTGTGTGTGAATGTGAGTGCCAACAGTGCAGGCCAAGTAAAGGAATGTCCAATATGTTATTACAGAAAACACAGTATGCAGATGGTGTAAATGATTTATTAGACATGAAAGGCTGAAACAGGCCACAGAAGCACACTGTTTGGATTTAACCTGCTAGTGCTAAGTTACAGTAGCTGACATGCTATTTATAGTAGACATGAAACAAAATGTATTAGCCTACGGTAAACATTGCATCTGTGTCATTTATTAATTCTAATGTAGGGGCTTTATTTCAAGTCTAACCACTGTTGTTAAGTGAATTAGGCCTAGGGCCCCACCCTCTCTTAGATGCACCCACCTGACTTTTTTTTTTTAACTCATAGCCTATAATTAATTGTGGTACGTTCGTGTTCAAATATGAGGTGGTGTGGGTCTGAGAGATCAATCTTCTTTATCCACTGACGTTGTACCAATTGTTAATAAAGAGCAATGAATGCTTGAAAAGGATATGGATGTAAACGCAAAAATCTATATGACATCTTATGTTTCTTTTTTAAAGCTTGGCATATTTTTGCACATTTATTGCCGTGAGTGAGTGGTAGTATGCGGAAGTATGAGCAAAAACAACATAAACACAGTATTTTAGCGCCAGAGAGAGCAATTAAACTGAGTTTAGGCTGAGACAGGAGTGGGGGAGATCATAGTTCTTATTACATGGTTGGCAAGTTATTTAATATATAGATAGCTGGTGTTGATTTCACATCCGTTGTGTACTTTTTAGTGTATATTTTGTAAAGGGGGAAGATATAATTGAGTATCAGTAAGGTTTGGAGGGGGACTCCAGAAGTCAAATCTCGCCAAGCTCTCCAAAAAGACCCGTCCTAATTTGCCTTTTTCACAGAAGACATTTCAACTGGTCATAGTAGGAAATGCACAGAATCCCAGAGGTGTTACTAATAACATTAACCATGGCTCTGTTCCCAGTAAGTTACGACAGTGTGACAGTGAGCATGCACAATACCAGGACCCTAAATCTGAAGCAGCTAAATGGAATTTAGCTATAATTAAATGTATTATTTACCCCTGTGTTTCCTACTGTGGCATGCCAAAACGTCTTATGTAAAAGGACCTATTAGGGTGAGTTGTCATAAAGTGGGAGTACACTGCCTATTGTGGGACACCTAAGCTCCAGTGGGTGTAGGTCTTCCTCAAACAAATAAAAGTATTGATATTTGAGGTCTTTCTAATATGCCTAAATGCTTCAAAACTATTACAGTCTTTATTCATTATTCATTATTTATTGTCTTATTGTTTGTTTGATGTTCAATTCTCCATGTAACATCCACACATAAGCCTAGGTTTTGTAACAGCAATAACATTGTAAGTAGTACAATTACCGAACATGGGATTGCACATTTAGCCTTGAGTGTTTCCTACATTAATTAAGGTGATTTTTAGGCCTTTTAACAGACTTTTCAGTGTCCCACATTTCGCACATGACTGTCCCACATTAGAAAAACAAGATTTGTCTAAGAAAACTTGGCATTGGAGTACTGATATGTCTACCATTTCTTTCATGAGTGTGATATATGCATTTTTTTTTTTTTTTTTTTATTTGATTAGGACACATCCTGGGGATTTCGGAGTGGTACTGGGTGTGAATTTAATGTATTAGCTTCATATCATAATATATTCCAGAAATCTGAAATGCAAAAATCATCTCACATTAGGCTAATTCACTATACACCTTGATTTTTCCCACAGTTAGGTGCCCAGAATGAAATACCACCAACTTCTGAGATAAAAACTGCAGTTAGTTTTTATTCCGATGTTGTCTCTGCTCTTTAAAGTGTAGCATTGGTGCTGCTGGCCCTCCTGAGGTATATGTAGTTGTGGAAGGTTTCTCTCAAACTCGCCTTCAGGACTGTCATCAAAGTTGCAAGGCTTCCCATTTCCTCCTGGTGGCGCTGTTGATGGATTTTTTTTTAAAGAAAAGTCTAATTATTAGTCTAATGGTACTGCAAGAACACTTTAACATACTATAATTGCATGTGTCTCTTACCCTTGTGAGTGCCCGCATCAGTCGTTGCAGCACTGCCTCCTCTCTGTGTGGACACAAGCTGGTCACCGAGCTCACACAGCTCAGTAGACAATAGATGGTGTCTCTCTGCGGCTGTAATAATGTAATATTGCAAATAACTTTTTTAAATCAAAGAGGAAATGTATCTTAAGAGGAATACTCAAGAGTAAAAGATGACTTCTGTTTCTTTACCTTCTTGAGCACACTGAGGGGCTTCCTGTTGTTTGCTCCACAACTCAACCTTTCTACATCGTCTGCACTCAGAACAGGCTCCTGGAGGAGGGTGAAAGAAACAGAGATAAGACTGAGAGAAAGATGTTTTCCACAGTATGGGAAGTGAAAACTGAAACTCAAAATGTCAAGGTGTATTTTGTTTTTACTTCACAACCCCAGGGTAAATTGAGAATACTGGAATTATGTCTTCTTGTTTGATGCCACAGACCTTTAACTTGTCCAGCCACGTCCACAACAGACAACTGAGAACCTGAGGATCTGACTCGGTGACCAGCAGAGCCCAGCCACAGTCACTACTGTTCAGTTCCTCCTGTTGAAAAGGTGAGTGATGGTATTAATTCAGTGGCTTTTAGAGCTCAAAATCAAAGTGATATGTTCTGATGTAAAACCAGGTTGGCACCAGTGTTTTTCACCTGCAGCAGAGCCGATCTTTGCAGGACGGCTTCTCCTGGAGGACCAGGGTCTGCCATCGCCTTAGCAACAGCACGGGCGACTGAGGTCGGGCCTGGATTATGTGGATTTCTGCACAACTTCATGGGACATACACATCAAAATGTTTTAAAGCATTCACATCATCTTTATTTGCTTTATGTTTTCATAGTAAGAATCACAGTTACCTCAGTGTTGGAGCTGTATTTGGGAAGCGCCTTAGACCTCATAGCACAGTTGTTGCTGGTTGTCATGCTAGATATTGGGATGTTGAGTGTATGAGATTCCTTCATGGTGGTCTGGTGGCCTGGTGAAAATGAGGCAAGCATCGGACTACCTGGTCTCAGATCAGGTCGTAACAGATCCTGTACGGACCACTGTCTCTCATTCCCAAGTGCTGGTGTGCAGTATGGACTAAACTCCAGACCCTTCAGGACAGAATGCAACAAAGTGAGAAAAGCCTCAATGACCAGTTTGATTTTTTCAGAAACTTTATGTAATTGTGGACGAATAATGTGAAATTGGACCTCATTTACTGCGAACTTGCTGAGGTCAGACTCGCTGTAGCTGCGTTTGTCCAGCAGCACCTCTCTCTTCCTCTCCAGGAATCCCAGTGGCTCGTCCCAGGAGGACACCGACTCTGAGCTCACCCGCGACCCCTTGTGACCCTCCCTCAGTAAGGGCAAGTACTGTTTGGCCGCCAGGATCTCCCTCACACTCCTGTTCATGGTCCTGAGTGCTGACCTCTTCTCCAGCTCAGCCTGGATCTCTGGAGGAGCAGGGAGACCCTGGGCTAAGCAGGACAGATGCATACACAGGAGGTACACCATCTAATGGGAGGACAGAAATGAGTAGGTAAACTGTTCTACAGTGCAGTCGGGTACGTTCATGACAAAAGATTTCTGTAGTATAATGATAAAGTCCTGACCTTGGGTGTTTGTCTGAGGGTGCGTGCCTCCTGGCCATGCAGCAGTATCGCCTGTCGGTTTAGGTAGTGCTGCAGGGTGAAAGGGACTCCGTGCCGCAGGCTGAGGTCTGGGTATTGGACCAGCTGTGTGCCGAGCAGGCGAGCAAAGTCAAACACCTGGCTGAGCTGCGCCCGAGTTTGGATAGAGTGTGGCCGTTTAATTCGTACGTAGTGGACGGCCTCACTCGGGCTGATGCGCAGGGTGTAAATCAAGTAACAGGCTATCAGAACACCTGTTGAGCAGCAAGAAGACACAAGCTGACACACACACAGTGTTTACATGAACAGCAGATACAGTATGTATGTTTATTCCTACCTGTCCTGCCCAGGCCTGCGTGGCAGTGCACAGCCACTCTTCCCTCGCTCACTGCAAAGGCCAAAACCTTCACCCCATCAATCATACCGACGAGAGAGGTCACACCGAAATCTTGCATCCCAAAGTTGTAAAAGTAAACTGCAAAAATACAAATATGAGCACGCATGAATGCATTTAGGATCATAATGGACATTCACAAGGATTAATTGTGTTTGTGGGTTACTTAATAATGTAGGAAATCACATTACATAATGCAACGTGAAATTAGTTGCTGCCAGGGGTGGAAAGTAAATTTACTCAAGTACCGTACTTAAGTATAAATTTGAGGTACTACTTATTCTACTTGAGTATTTCTATCTTCTGCTACTTTATACTTCTACTCTACTACATCTCACAGGGAAATTTTGTACTTTTTACTCCACTATACTTATCTGACAGCTTTAGTGACTACAGTATTTACTTTGTAGATTCAGATTAACGATACAAAAATATAATACGCAAATAAATTATATTATTATATCAATAAGGCTTTAATGGTTCCCAGGGGGAATTCACAAGCTACACAGCAGTATGTAAATAATTTATAAAATATATATAAATAAATTAAAATGAGCTGCAACATCAAAGTGATAAACACATTAATGCATCACTAATTAATAATCCAATAAAGTAATATATATTTTCTCTAAAAAAAATGGGCCATTCTGCATAATGAGTACTTTTACTTTTGGTACTATAAATATATTTTGATGCTAATACTTTTGTACTTTTATTGTAGTAATTCAATGCAGGACTTTTACTTGTAACAGAGTATTTCTACACTGTGGTATTTCTACTTTTACTTAAGTAAAATATGTGAGTTCTTCTTCCATCACTGGTTCCCATTGACACAAACCTGTAACTGTCTCTCATAATATTTGTTCATCCATAACTGTTTCTGTTTATTTACATTTCCCACATTGTGAGTGGTACAGTCTTCCATGTTGTGTATTTACTGTATCGAGATCTCACTGTCATTGTCCATGAAGATCTGTGGAGAGTATGTGAAGCCACTTCCAGGGTCTAGTGGAGGTCCACAATGAGCGTGCTCTCCAGGGAGCTGCATGTTGATGATTGATTTGATGTTCAACCTGGGAAAAAGTCATACATTATGAACACAACTTTTGACCCTAGTGCTGGGTTTGTAATATTTGTGTAGTAATATTTCTTGTAATAATATGTCCATAATTCGATGAATTGATTAGTGTAATTAAAAAGCAATGATGCCGATGTCTTATCTTCATTTTACCCAATAAAAGTAACAGAAGGTTGTTGTTGTCATCTAGATCCGTTTCCCCACTTTGTTTTCAACTAATTACCTGTACGTGTGCCGGGGGTTACACAATAATAATGTTGTCACACCTTTTAAGAAGGCTTATAATTCCTACAACTACTCATGTATCATGCATACCCATGCACTGCACAGACACACGGGAGATCAACACAAACCCTGCAGGAATAACAATCAACTGTGATTACCTTTGAAATTGTTCTATGATGTTGTACTTCTCAATTAGATGATTGGATGGTCGTGCCATGGCAATAATGTCATCTGTCACCCTGCAATAGGAAGAAGTTCATAATGAGTATTAAATTGCCACTTAGCTGTTTTTGATACAGCATCTACATACAGTAACACCTGTGAGACTGCAGTCACTTAGTCTCACCAGGAGGAGAAAACGCCTCGAATGAGCTGCTGACTTGGTTTCCAACCCTCTGGTCCTTCATAGCGGCAGTCCATTCCTCCACAGGCCAGCAGACAGAGGAGCTTGGGTGGGATAGCCCTCACCAGGTTCTCCCTGGCCTGGGAGTAGGAAGGCTGGGGCACTGGTATCAAGGTCGGCATCATCCTGCACCAGGAGAAACCCCCCCCCAAGATCAGCCTGAGCTATCACACTGTAGACATGAAGGACTTTGCTCCAACTGGTCCACATTGTATGTGAGCTTTTGACAAAGACACAGCTTGTTAAACCGACCATTTTTGTAGTTGTGTGTTGTTAGATTTTGCAGTTATTCAGCATATTGTGCAAGACTCGCAATACTAAAGTAGAATTAGCAAAACAAATTCAATCAAAGGGCTGTAAAGGATATAAAAAAAAGTAAGCAGAATATAATATAATGAAAGAAATCAAATTTAAAACTTACCTTTTTGATTATGTTGCACAGTGGAGCTGTAAATCCCATTTAATGTATTTCCTGGGTTTAAGGGTGCAGGAAAGTGAAGAAAAAAGGGTGCTGAAAGCAGCAGAACACACATGTGCTCCTCTGTGCTGATTGCTGCTTACAGATACTGTACACACACATTGTGTTGACCCAGCTCCACTAATCCTGATTAGCTGTCATAATTACATTATGACAGACATTCACATATCATAGCAAGCCAATTATATCATGCTTATACCTTCACCTGTAAACACTATATGAAGGTCCTAATTACCTGGCACCAGCTACACATTCAGATTGTGAAGCAGAGAAAATCTGAATTGTTTATCTCACTACTATTAATAAGCACCGATAGGGTGTGACTTTGAAAGAACAAAATAATGTTCATGTATCCTGGTGTCGTATGCAAACACACCAGCGCCGTCTCTCCCTTCACCACTTACCACTAACAGATTTAAACATACTGTGAATGAGTGGAATAGCCACCCTAAAAGTAGTAGATGTTGAAAAACTATTTAAAAACCTGACTTCCTAAAATGCATGACATTTATTTCACTAGTATGTCTTTCTCTTAAGGATCAAGCATGAAGCAGAAAACTGACAAGTATCACAGGCTTGTTGTTTTGTGCCTTTGAAACATTGTAGATCACTCACTTGTCTGCTGGAGCGGCTCTGGACGTATCATCACCCCCTGCAGTGCAGCAATAGGAACAGCATGATAGTGATGGGGATATATCTCTCTCTTCTGTTGTGTGAGGACGGCAGCGTTACCTCAGTTTACTTTTGTTCTTCCATGCACCTTACAACACCCACACTCCATGCCTTGTTAATGTTCAGTTATTTATTTTATTCATTTGCTTTTGTTAAATTAATGTCTTTGGTTAAATCGTTGAAATGGTCCAAGACCCAGATGGTGACAGAACTCAGTAAACCTTAAACGTTTCTGATACTGTGGACATAATTAAATAATTCTAATTAAATAAACTGGTTTTTCAAAAGTAAATATTAGACAAAACAAACAGTGTGGTGTATATGAAATCATTCTAAGCTTGGTGCTAATTCATCGCGAGGGACAGAAAGGCCTCTTTGTAGTGTGCTTTTGTATTTTTCTAACTTGTGGGAATAAACTCTGTGTCCATGCGTGTCTGATTGTCTGCATGTATCGACCTGGTTCCTAAGTTTGACACTGACATTTGTTTTCCTCAAATTTCCTCTGAGTTTCCACC
Organism: Sebastes umbrosus; assembly: GCF_015220745.1. Classification (NCBI taxonomy): domain Eukaryota; kingdom Metazoa; phylum Chordata; class Actinopteri; order Perciformes; family Sebastidae; genus Sebastes; species Sebastes umbrosus. The sequence continues at coordinate 13,230,077 of NC_051272.1, forward strand.
GACGCCTACATGAAAAAAAAAATTATAAGGATAATTAAAGGTGCAGTGTGTTGGATTTGACGGCATCTAGCGGTGAGGTTGCAGGTTGCAACCAACTGAAACTTCTCCCGTGTGCCAAGCGAGAAGGAGAACTACGGCGGCCAACGCAAAAACGTGAAAACGCGAACGGCCCTCTCTAGAGCCCGTGTTTGGTTTGTCCGTTCTGGGCTAGTGTATAAATATGGCGGCCGGTTCCGTGAAGAGGAACTCGCTCCGTAAGTAGATATAAACGGCTCATTCTAAGTTAACGAAAACACGATTCTCATGGTGCCTTCAAATGAAACTTGTGAGCTTGTGTTTACAACATGGGAAGTCGTGTACATAATATGCTTGGCCTTCAAGTGGTCAAGTCGTGAGAACAACGCTGCTAAGCAACAGCAATATTAACGTTACAATCTGCGTTTAGAAACCACAGAGGCTAACAATTTAGCAAGCCAGCTAGTCGGTAACATAATGCAGTAAATGAAAAGACATAATGACAGAGGAAAAAGATGAGGCCGTTGGGAATATCAACATTTACCTCAGACATATTATAAAATTACCAAGGAAAACAATATACGACTTAAATTACAATATATTAACTTATTATGCACCGAAAAATTAACTTCCAATGAACACGTTACAACTCGTGCACTCTGAGCTTTCAGAAATTTTTTCACTTACGCGGTTGAGAATAATACAAGAGGAAGAGGGAGGCGTTCATATGGGCTCAACTCGTGAACACGGTAAACACAATCCTTTTTGAAGGCACCAATATTTTCAAGTGATTATACATATATATTATATAAAACATATTTTAACTATTAATGTGTTCTGTTTACTATCCACTTTCACTTTAATTTCCATGCAAACTGCTTCAAAAACCAACAGACTCATTTAGTAAACAACCATTTACTAGACCTTAACATGTAGTAAAAATACACAGAACCATATAGATTAACATGTTGGTATGTTCTCTCTGCATTCTAGGTATCATCATTAGAGGTCAGAACAAAAGTCAACTGCAGGTCAGGTCATGTAGGCTCACTGCCATTTTGCTGTGCAGATTACCTCAGACAAAGATATATTACCAAGATGTTAAGATGTTTTAGGAAGTGTAGTGGTTTGAAAGTGAGTAGTATTACAACAAAAGACAGGCCGGGGACAGGATGTGTGTCCTTAACACTTCCTCTTATCAGGCACAGTTCCTGATAAGATGCCAGTTAAGTTTTTAGTGACTTATTATAAAACAAAATCTGAAAATTAAGTAAGCATTATTTTTGATTTGACCTTCCGTGAATACAGTAATCAGAAAATGTTTTCATAATGTATTTTGAATGGGTAAAAGCTTCAAGTCCAGATAAAAGGTCAACCTCAAGCCTGTCCTCAACAATGAGCGGAGTCCAAAACGCACATTTGTTTTTAACATCGTCTTTATTCAGAGCTTTTTTTTTTTTGTAAAATATTTTTCGCGAATAATTTTAAGAGTGGCAGCTCCAGCATCTGCAAGCATAGGTTGGAATGTATACACAAAAATAAACTGATGGCCAGGTCTGTTTTTGTGTTTCAAGAAGGGGTAGAATAATTAAGAATATAATACAGTATTTGCCTTCAGACAGTACAACAAACTCAAACAACAAAAAACATGCTACTTTACTGTGTCACACTGAACATTATGTCAACACTGAAAAGATGCTTCCTTCCTCCTTTTAGGGTAAAAAAGATTTTCAGTTAGAGTGTCAGAAGAAAGTTTGATTAAATCCTTATTTTCATGGTGACTATTAAAAAAAAAAGGAAGGAAGAGGAATAAACTGGATGAAATCTAGTTGATAGTGAAGTCAAGTTGTAAAGAAGCAATCTACACTCACATTGGTGTGGTTCTGCTGCACCTCAGCACACATTACAGAACAAAAGGAAGTGTCTTATTGCATTATTTTGTCTTTCAAAAAGCAAAAAAGTCACTAAAGCATCTTATGAGTGAGCATGACCTCAGAATGAGATAAGGAAAGGATTACTCTGATTTCTGTTAAGAGGGACCAGAAGGCACAATGTTCCTTTTTTGGATCCATTTTACTGGGAGGCCACGTGGTTCCACACTACTAACAAAATCTACCTGTGAAATCGACCGCAATCCTCATCCATCTCATTCTACGGGCCACAGGCCTTTACAGAAATGAGTGGGCATGAGACATAGCAGTGAAGTGTAAGGTCTGCAAGGGAGTCAAATATCCACGAGTGGTTGTGGAGATGAACAGCCTGATGCAGCCTAGTTGTCCTTCAACGAAGCTCTTTAGTATTATTATCATATCCCCCAACTGAGGCTCGACAACGGCTACAAGCAAGTCCAACATTTATATAAGTGGTTGATTACTGCAAATGCTGCCTGGACAGGAGCAGAGGTGTTAGGTGGAAAAACAACTCCCATCACTCTATTCATTGTTTCCATGAAATTCCCCTAATAGGCCATTTGCTCATCATGCAACTGAATGTGTAAATACAACTTGTTGCCGTGTAAGAGTTTCGGAATAAAAGGAGAAAAAAACAGAGAATATGTCGAGAGATAATATGGTAATATTATTGATAATAAAAGAAAAAAAAAACATGTAATATTAAAATTTCCCAAAGATGATTATATATTGTCCACCAGCCTTGTCCTTTTTGTGAACATTGGTGCTGGAAGACCAAATGTTTCTGGATTGAATGTCTGTGCCTTCTTCTCCTGTCCTGCGGTGTTTAGTCTCTCTCTCATCCGTCCAGCCGATCCTTCTTTAGGTTTTGGACAACTGGTTGGATAGCCAGTCAAGTCCTTCATACAGCCCACTGCCCTGGGTGGCGCAGGTTGACTGAATGTGCCACTGTGGGGTCAGGTATTATACGCCGTGAATTAGATGTGAGAAAGATATGAATGCAGCTCTGCACGTGCTTACAGATTTGAATCTTACTTTCAGGTGTAGGGAGCGTGAGATTACTTACATTTTTGTTGCGGAGGGATTGTAGGCCGAGTTTTTCTGTGAGATCGTGGACTGTTAAGGCATTGGGAAGGTCCTGTTTGTTAGCAAACACCAGCAAAACAGCGTCTTTCAACTCCTCCTCACCCAACTAGAGGGGCAGAAAACAGATCAGAACATCAGCTCTAAGATTTCCTATTAGGACCAAATGATTTTATTCATTACATACATGTTATGACATACTGTCTCCTTGTTCGTCATAAGAATTTCTCAAGAAGACGGTATGTATAGATACAGTACTGTAGCGCAATGTAGTCAGAATATGTGCTGCAAATGATTGATTAAAAAAGCACAGCCAAAAGATGTTACACTGGCTGTGGTGGCTGCTGTTGAATAGTCTTTTTTTTTCTTAGGAAGTTTTCCAACTGAGTGAAATGACCTGGAAGTTTGTAAGTGAAAGCCATGATAAGAGCTGTTTGAATTATCTCAGTGCCAAGGAAAGGTGTTTCCATGCTTCCTTTCTTATCTCCTTTATGTGCATAGGGTGCACCGGATCATCATTTACAAATGGAAAGGAGATAATGCCGTCCCACAATTCCGTGCGGCAGCAACATTTAAAGCAACGCCCCATTATAGGGGTCCACGCTTATATAGCCTGCATTATATAGTCCTCATGGATTTTCTTTCCTTGACCTCATGACATTGTCCAATTGAGGTGAAGAAAAAGTTGCGAGGGAAAGACTTTTGTTTCACTATTCGGCCGCAGCCCATGTCTTCGCAACGTCCCCGGTTTAAGTCCGACCGGGGACCTTTGTTACATGTGATCCCTCCCTGTCAAGTAAAGGCAAAAATGCCTACAAAATATGCTTTAAAAAATACCTGATGGTTTAAGAAGCAGTGCAACAAGAGTCACAGTTAAACAAAACACTGTCCCCCTGCCTATAGCACTTAAAATTAAAAAAAATCATGTAACATAATGACAAGTTAAAATAATGACAGACAATATGAACTGATTATACAGTGTAAACAATTCAAAGTAAAAATAAAAAAAATGCAATGCACTGTCACATAAATTTGGACCGTGGTGAAGTGGCATTTCATGGAATGTATTCTTATTTTCTTTGCCCACACCCAAGAATATTTTTGTGACTCATCAAGAAGTTGACCGCACCTATTGTCAGGAACACTGACTCAGCTCAAGGCAAGTATAATCTGAGGATTAAGGTGATTGACTTGTATCGTTGATGTGCTCAGAATAAGTCAACATGGCTACCCATTGTTTTCAAAATTCATGGGTTAACCACACAAAGAATACACACATAAACAGATACTATTTTTTTATATATTGAAAATTTATATTACCCTAAGGCATGAACATAAACAGGTTTTAATTTGACTATATATAGATCCTGGAGGTGTGAAGGGTTGTCATCCAACGTACAGTTGACACTGTTAATAATATTATAATTATGAGACAACTCTAAGTCAGAGACGGCTACTCCACATGTCACGACAATAATGTCAAATTATGAAACTCTCAACAAATCGTCACTGCACAGAGAACTATTCTTGCATTACGGTCCCTTCGGAGTTGAACTTATTAAATACCTACCATCTTCCTGAGCTCTTCTGCAGACTCTGCCACTCTTTCTCTGTCATTGCTGTCCACCACAAAGATGAGGCCCTAGATGGAAAAAAAAAACGCATTGAAGAGGTTAGTTTCCCTTTTCCTTTAGAGCTGCAATGATTAGCGGAATAACTGATTAGTTGATTGATTGAAAATTAAATCGGCAACTGTTTTTTATAATCATTTACAGTCATTTTTGCTTTCTCTGGTTCCAGCAGCTATGTGAATATTTGCTGCTTTCTTTGATCTTCTGCAATTGTGAGCTGAATAAAATTGCGTATGTACATTTGAAGGCATCACCTTGGACTCTGGGAAACTTTGATGGACATTTTTCACAACTCTTCTGATATTTTATAGACATGACAATCGATTAATTGTAAAAAAAAAAAAAAAATAACCTGGAAATTAATCTTTCATGAAAATAATCTTTAGAGGCATCCCAGTTTAATTTTAATGAGTAGATTAATGTACAAATATGTTGTTATGTAGATATATAGTTAACAGTACAGAGATGTTGGTATGTAGATATGTAGTTAACAGTACGGAGATGTTGAGAAATGGCCAATTATTGAATATAATCCAAGATCCAACAACTGCAAAACTGGTGGTGAGAAGTATTTTTGATGGAATTTGGAGATGCGATGCTGCCAAGTTTTTTGTTAACAACTGCATAGCTTGGCTGATGGACTGATATGGGTAAAAAAAACAGTTAACAACAATTGATTGCAACAATGAAATGTGAGCATTACACTTATCTACTTTTACCAACAGCATTAATGTAGCCAGGGGAAAACACACATTGGAAAGAGCGCTTTGGCACTATTCCAGTCTACTTGGTGAAGCTTCAACATCATAATTTGACAACATGAGTCGTGGTTGATCAAAGTATTATTATAGATACTGAAACAGCTTTACTTGGTGACCTGAGAAGTATTTTGAGAGTTGACACTTGCAGTTGTTATATTAAACATTGGCTTAGCTTTGCATTATGAAACCAAAGACTCATACCTGTGTGTTCTGGAAGTAATGTCTCCAGAGGGGTCTGATCTTGTCCTGACCGCCAACATCCCATACAGTGAAGCTGATATTTTTATATTCTACTGTCTCAACATTGAAACCTTTACAGGGGAAAGGAGAAGGGACGGACAGACGTTAATAACACTGTACACAAAGTTCAATAAGTCAAACACATGTTGAGGTACACATTAAACAATCAAAAGAACCTTTAAGTGAACTTGAAATAAAACCTTATTGTGTCTCTTACCAATGGTTGGGATGGTGGTCACAATTTCACCAAGCTTCAATTTGTACAAGATAGTTGTTTTTCCGGCAGCATCCAACCCAACTACAGGAGAAAAGTGTGATTAAAATCAACGTTTATATATCAGGAGAGGATAGAAGTTAGAGCTATATGGATAACAACCTGCTGTAAATTGCATAAGAGGCCGTGTCCTATAGATCTAATCATCAGGCAGCAGAGGACACATGCATGCAATAACAGAGTAACCTTACATGTGACTGATAGTGCCATTTTCATCAATTACTATGAGAGAAAACCACCCACAAATATTAAAGCTCATCTTAAAGATCCCATATTGTGCTCATTTTCAGGTTCATACTTGTATTTTGTGTTTCTACTAGAACATGTTTACATGGTGTAATGTTAAAAAAAAAACATTATTTTCCTCATACGGTCTGCCTGAATATGCCTGTATTTATCCTCTGTCTGAAACGCTCCGTTTTAGCGCATTTTGAAAGAATTGCAACAGAATTGCAACAGATTTGCGTTGCTAGGCAACAGCTCGGGTCCATGTGTACTTCCTATCAGCTGATGACGTTCACATACACTGCAACCAGGAAATAAACTGGGACACATTTAAAATTGTGTAAATGGTCTAGATATTGTATATTCGTGACATCACAAATGGGCAGAAATCCTGACAGCTTGTTTCAAATGCAGAGTTTCTGAATACGGGCTGTGTGTATTTCCCTGTGGATTGAGTGTTTTGATACTTTCACAGTATTTATATAGGACTTAAGTCTGCTTTATAATAAACAAACATGAAAATCTCACTTTTTTATAATATGGGACCTTTAATATTAATATAGTTGTCCTAACTAACCGGAAACCGGAAGCAACACAATGACACTTGCTCATCACACGTCATAAGTTACGTTACCAAGTAACAAGTTAAACAAAGTAGAAAACAAGTCAAACAAGTTAGGGTTGACTAATATAAACTAACCTTTTATATCTGAAACAGATTATCAATAAACGTGTTACTGTAGGTTGTAGTTGGTGTTACTGTTTGGAAAAAGCCTATTTATTCTGTATAAAAGACACACATGGCAATAGCAGCCACACTTTGTTTAATTAAAAGCTATTAAAGTGTAAAAACATTATTATATTTATTTTCAGGATTAAGTTAAGCACTGACAAACTTCCTTTTAAAGAAACACCTAAAACTCTTAGTTTTATTATATTTATTACTACAATTAATCAAATGTTTGTGTTTTAATTCCGCCTCAATGTTACAGACTTTAAAAGTTATGTGACTGAAAGCTAGCAACGTTAGCATCACTAGCTAACTAAGCTAAGCTAATGATGCTAAAGCTAAGCTAACGGTAGTTTCACTCACCCATTAAAATCCTCATCTGCTTCTTGCCAAACATCCGCTCGAAGAGGGACGAGATGGTGAGCCCCATAACTGGCCGATAGTGTTTGACTCTGTTGTATATGAAGAGAAGCGGTGCTGTCGAGCCTCAGCGGAGGAGACGTGTGAGAGTCTGATCCGGTTCCAGGAGGACTGATGGAGGACTCACTACTGTTACTGCCACGTCCGGGCCAACGTGGAATCCATGACGTCATCACTTTGAATCAACTTTATCAACACCATTGCGATGTGTCGGTCGCGAACGAGCCGGTTCATTGAGCCGGCTCTTTTAAGTCTTCTCAATCACTGCCAAAGACATCAAGAGCTCCCAGCAAGCATGCTGATGCTGCAGGAACCAACGCACGGGCATCGATCGCAGGGACGTCCCACACCAATACACATGGACGTACCGAGGAGAGATGCTGGACAGTGCTGGCTTTCCGATAGTTGTATTATCACTCTTTCCATCCACCACTATTGGTTTTGTGTTATCAGCCCTACTTATATTAGCTATTACAGCTGCTAGACTGCTATTGTGGCTGCTTCTCTATCTCTCTCTCTCTCTCTCACTCTCTCTCTATCTATCTATCCCCCCAGCCGGTCTCGGCAGATGGCCGCCCGCCCTGCGCCCGGTTCTGCTCCAGGTTTCTTCCCAGTAATCGGGGAGTTTTTCCTGGCCACAGTGCGCTTGGTGGATCCTGTTGGGTCTCTAAACTATGGTGTACGGTCATAGACCTGCTCTTTATACAAAGCGTCTTGAGATAACTTCTGTTGTGATTTGACGCTATACAAAAATAAATTGATTTGATTTGATTTGATTTAAGTGGACGATAATGGTACGTGTCCACAGGGGCGTTTTTTATCGCGAGGGGACGCGACGCTTCCCAACATTGGACGCTTGGTGGGCTGTCCCTAGAAACAAGGCACTCGGCTCCTGATTGGACGAACGCTTTCCCTCCGCTGGCTGCTGCTCCCAGCTTTCAAACCGGAACCAGTATGGAGGCTCGTTTGGAAACTTTCTTCTCTTATTTCACGAAAATAGTTCACTGAAATGTGTTTCTGAAAACATTTGAGGCGAGAAATAAGCCATGCAGTTGCTGAATATGTCTTTATTTTGGATCGACAACGTTTATTTTAAAAGATCTTCGGGAGTTTCGAGAGGCGGCGAGTCGCGTCGGACGCCCGTGATTTGCATAAAGTAGCCAGGACTTCAACTTTATGCAAATGAGGAGCGGGCTTCCTGCACGCCTATGGTATGTGTCCACAGGTTCCGTGCTTTCCACGCTCCCCATTCATTGTCTATGCAAGCAGCCGCGCAATGCATTCTGGTAGCGTGGCGTCGTGTTTCGAGAGACTAGGCGTGCAGGAAGCCCGCTCCTCATTTGCATAAAGTTGAAGTCCTGGCTACTTTATGCAAATCACGGGCGTCCGACGCGACGCGCCGCCTCTCGAAACTCCCGATAATCTTTTAAACTAAACGTTGTCGAGCCAAGAGCCGTTTGGGAGCCGAAAGAGCCGACTCGTCTTGGTGAGCTGAGCCAAATGATCTGGCTCACTAAAAAGAGCCTGAATTCCCATCACTATCAACAACACGTCACTATCTGTGAACAGTCACTGTTTGATTGCATTGTGTTGCTGTTTGCATTCACATTCAAGCTGTTCTACTTTATACAGTTTACCCTGCCTGTAACACAATGGAAAATGTTTGAATTTTTTATTTTTATTTTTTAATTGCTTAAAAGTTGTTTTCATCACTTAGTAAAATGTAATGCCAACTAGTACCACTAGATGTCTCTGTGATATAGACCTTTGAACCAGGCAACATGGTTAATCATTTATTTAAAAAGATAATAATAAGAATAAGAATAATAAACTTTATTTGTATAGCACCTTTCCAAACATAGTTACAAAGTGCTTTACATAAGTTAAAATAGTGCAAACATCAAGATAAAAACAATACAGAATAAAAACATAAAAAACATAGGCCAAAATACAATGTTGAACATAAGACTTTTGTACAAAAAGTCAACAATAATGACATTTAAAACAAGGGATTGCTATAAAAAGGTCTTCCTGTAAAGGTAGGTTTTGAGGCGTGATTTAAAAGAAGAAACAGAGTTTACTAGCCTGAGTTTCTGAGATAGCCTCATTGAGACTGGGATCTCTTTTTCAAGAGAGGCATGTGTACAAAAATAAAATAAGCATATACAGTTTAAGCATAGACAGACACACAGATTATTCACAGACTATACATTTTCACAATTAAAGCATTTACAAGTGTGGTTGCAAGTACATGAGATAAGATAATATAGCATCATATTTTTTTGGCGCTTGTTCCATTTGTATGCAGCATTTGAACCAGGCAACATGGTTTATTATTTAATCAAAGATAGTCTCATTTGACTGGGATCTCTTTTTATTTTATTTTTTTTAAACTCTTTTTTTATTTGAGAACAAAGAACATGAGGTCATCATGGGTGTTACAATGTATGCAGCATAGTAGGCTATTTGAACCCCCTTTTTCCAAGTTTGGTTTGAAGAAGAGGTACAGCTAATGTTAAAATGTCCTGTGTCCTGGCAGAATTGTTGATTACAATGGTCTTTCGACTAGCAGAAGAGGAACATTATTTGTTTCTTTTAGGAAAAAAAATCGGAACAAACATTTAATTGCAATTAATCGCATGATTGTCCATGATTAATCGCAATTAATTCCAAATTGATCACACGTTTTATCTGTTCAAAATGTATCTTAAAGGGAGATTTGTCAAGTATTTAATATTCTTTATCAACACAAGAATGGGCAAATATGCTTGCTTTATGCAAATGTATGTATATATTTATAATTTGAAAGTGTGTCAGTGTGCTGACTATGACTTGCTCCAAACTGCATGTGATTATCATAAAGTGAGCATGTCTGTAAAGGGGAGACTCGTGGGTACCCATAGAACCTATTTTCATTCACATATCTGGAGGTCAGAGGTCAAGGGACCCCTTTGAAAATGGCCATGCTAGTTTGTCCTCACCAAAATTTAGCGTGAGTTTGGAGCATACTGAGCCTCTTTCCAGACAAGCTAGTATGACATGGTTGGTACCAATGGATTCCTTAGGTTTTTTTAGTTTCGTGTGATACCAGTATCAACAAGAGCATCTAACATCTACATCTGTAATTTTGGAAGAAAGTCCAAATAGGGAGGAAATTCCATTTCAGTTTTCATTTCTTATAAGACTGGAGGTAAGACGAGGAATTGTAAACCTGGGGATTCCCATTTAAAAGTGCTGCACTAACAGCACACACCCAAAGAAGCAGGTGGAGTCAAAACAGCAGCACGTGACAAGGTGTAGACTTTTATAGAGGTGCGCTTATGAGAAAACACTTATTCACAAAGGCCTGTTATGGAGACAGACAGGTTAGCTGTGCCCAAACAGAGTGTGAGTTCTGAATAGACCGATGTTCGCCATGGAGCTCAATGGTACACTGAGTGGAGATCAGGTAGGCATTACTTTATACTTTTCTGTGCATGAATGCATTAAAGTAAAAATAGCTTCTATGAATGAAAACTTTTAGGAGGCAAATAATACATTTCTGTTTTTAATTCTGCTTTTCAGATTGACTTCCTCTCTACTGAGTACCTAGTATTACTCACACTCAGGTAACATGCTTCCTCATACTTTTTCTCTTCCATGCTATCGGTGGCAATGGATTTTATTTGTTTACATCTGGAGTTTATATAGCAGCCGTATTATGGCATATGAACATGTTTTAAAATGAGTTAGCCTATTACATCAGCAGAATGATAATGTTATAATTTATAGTATTATGATTGGAGAGGTTTGCCAAACCAGCAAGGCAACATGTAAGAAGAGGCGGGCTTCTGTTTTCTTTCTGAATTCCTCCTGTGTTCTCACCTCACGTGTCTGTTCTATGAAGGATATTAGCACCATGTAAATGTAATAGTCAGCCCTAAGTTGTAGCTCATAAGATAGTTATAGCTGCTGAAAACTTACGACTTCCTTCAGTGAACTCAGTCACCCTGCTGTTAGGTGTGTCTTTCTTTTGCATGTGACAAAGAAAGTGAAAACAATAAGAGCGAGGACAAAACTTGTGCTGGAGAAAATGTGGGAAAGCTTTCAGTTAGTTCATTTCTATGGAGCCAATAGGGGAGGGTTATGATAGAACAAGTTTGTCATCTTACAGCTTTTTATGCAGGTGTCACGCTAGAATATGCAATAAACAATGTAATAAACCCATCTTGGCTCAGGTTTGGTGTTAATGTGGTGCCAAATTACCATGAGTTTGCAACTTTCTCATTCATTTTAAACCTTATACACATGGTCAAGAAATGTACTAAAATGAATGCAGTGCTGATATAATTTTGGTGTTGTTTAATACTAATACATATTTCTGATTAACTGCAGTGTGATTGGGAGTTTTTCTGTCCTGGTGGTTTCCATAGTGAGATGGAGGCAACTAAAAGAACAGGTGAGTCAGGTTGTATGTATTTATGTGTTTACATTACTGTATGCCGTGGTTAATTTTAGATTATATATATTTTATATTTTTGATTGTGTTTTGGTACAGAATGTTTCAATGAATTTTCACAGTTTTACAGCGAAGCAACATCTTTTATGTGTGTATTCTTATGTTTGCAGGTGCAGCTCCTGGTGCAGCTCGCCCTGGCGGACCTCCTGGCTGCTCTGATCCTGATGTCCACCAGTGTCATGAACAGAGTGAGCACTGACAACAGCGTAGTCATCTGCCAATACAGCCTGCCGCTGTCACTGGTGAGGAACAGTTACTTTCACTCTGTTAGACCTCTAAACCACTGCAGATTAATATTTACACAATAGTTTCCAGATGAGTGAAGGGGTCACATCTGAAGTTTAATCTTCTTAAACAAGACAGGGAGGTTGAGAGATGCTTGGGTAAATACATCCACTTAGATTTAGGAACTTCCCAGCTGAAGCACCTGTTGTGGTTTTCGGGGTTGAAGATCAGATCACTGTCTGAGGATTTTCCATGTCACTTATTACCGTAACTGAGATTCAAAACCTTGTGTTCCTTATTGCACCTATAAAGCAAAGTGGTTAGCAGTTCTGCTGTGCCATGTCGTCAGACTGTAAAGTGACGCTGCATGGTTCACGGTCTAATACGTATTAAAATTTTTCTGTGAGTCTATTGTAAACTAAATCAACTTAAACATTTTCTGAATTCACATTGTATTTTACAGTGATAAGAGTTAAGGGCAGAGTACATATTGATTTTTACATAAAAACATAGGAAAGAATGTAATGTAGGAACAAAAACAGAGTGTGGCTTTCTCTCCAAAACGCAGATATGGAAAATATTTTCCTTTTAAAAGTCAAATATTTAGTCAAAGAAAAAATTAACTCACTTTACATTTCTTAATTAATGAAAATGAAGTGACCCCCCAAGCTTGTTCTCTAGAGCTGCAAGGATTAATGGATTAGTTGTCAACTATTAAATTAATTGCCAACTATTTTGATAATCGATTAATCGGTTTTAGTAATATATTTTTTTGAAAAAAAAGTCAAAATTCTCTGATACCAGCTTCTTAAATGTGAATATTTTCTGGTTTCTTTACTCCTCTATGACAGTTAACTGAATGTCTTTGAGTTATTGATAAAACGAGACATTTGAGGACGTCATCGTGAGCTGTAATCAACATTTTTCACCATTTTCTGACATTTTATAGACCAAAAAACTAATCGATTAATTGAGAAAATAATAGACAGATTAATCAACAATGAAAATAATCGTTAATTGCAGCCCTACTCAAAACATCTCAGTTGGCCATTAACCCAAATTTAAACCTCTTCACACAAACTCTATATGGAGTACAAGGACATTTGTTTTACATGTGAGAGCAGCAGTACCTTTAATTTAATTTAATTGTGGCGTATGGTATTTAATGTATGCAAACAAAAATGAGCAACTAACTGATCAGATCCAAGTGAGCGTTCAGCTTCACGATGCATGCTGTCACATTTTGCATCACTGTGCCACAATAAATTGTTATACTTGACAGTTGCATCTTTCTGTGTTCCAGACATTTTATTTCATTTCATTTCTGCTGGTGGTGGTTTACGCATGGAAGTCAAAGAACGCAATCCAAGGATGGAGAGCCACAGAGGATGAGGGAGGACAGGTGAAGCATCCGCTGCATCTGTACGTTATAATTTGTACAAAAACAGTCAGGACTGATTCAATAATTAATTTCTTCCTACCTATCGTCTGGTTTACAGAATCGCTGCAGAAGGAAAATACTTGCTATACCTGTATATGTCGTTGTGTGGTGAGTTTGTTAATAGCATGACTTTAATTACCTTTCCAGACTTTATGGATCTTATCTCATCAATTTAATTCTGTATCTCTGTTTGTCTAATATCACAGGTTGGTCCCCATTGCAACGTATTTAGCATATGTGCTCACTCCCTTCATAAAACCCACTTTGCTGACTACAATCACTGACAGATCAATGATCGGCCGTAATGAAAGCAAATACTGCACCAGGTGAGCACCCAACCTTCATTATCAACTTCCTCTAAAAGTCACTGCTTTCAAATAAGTCACAGAAGTGAAATATGTCTGTTCCCCTGCGTTCTTGACCTTTTTGATTTTTTTTTTTTTTCCTCAGTTGTATTTTGTTCCTGCATGTCTGGAGGGATCCCTGCCCTGACACTGTGAGTATAAAACTGTCTCTCAGGACACACTTATTTTAAACAAAAAGACTTTTCGTACACACATTCATTCTAATTTGCGGTGTTTTATTTCACAGCTTTCACAGTTTTCACAGTTTTATTATTATTTTATTCCCCCTATACTTGATTGGTATTGCTGCATATTGTATTTATTAAATAAGCTATAGTTTGTAAAGCTAATATGTTTTTTTTTCTTCCCAGGAGAGAATTCACGACACTTTCATCAGAGTTTTTCTTTTCGTCGTTGTGATACCAGTGATGCTGTCTTGCTCTGTAAGTTATAAGCAATCACATTATTTTAAATTTAAGGACATTTGTCATTTTGCTTTGTAAATTTGCTTGAAACATCCACAGAAAAATAGTTATGATTTCAAATTTTTACAATGCTATCTAAAGTCTTGAATAGTAAAATTTACATTAATGTTAGCAGACTATAATGATTTGTTTTTTCTTGTTCCAGGTCATTTATTATAAGGTTGGTAAATGGTATGAAAGAGGAAGTAATGAGCAGGAAGGGCTTTTCCCTGTGGAGGGAGATGGACTTTCAAGAAGGAGAATCAAAAGAGTGTTTTCCACAGCAAGAAATATGGTGATGGTCATCATAGTCTGCTGGGCACCAGGTACAAACACACACATTAACACATTTAACGCTAACATACTACACTTCATCAACTTTAAATTAACATCAGATTGATGCCTTGTGTTTCTGTAGCTCTTCTCCTCATTCTGCTGTCTACTCTGATGGTCTGGTCAAAAGTTGAACAACACAGTCTATTCGGCTTGTATATGATACAGGTGCGTTTCACAAGATTTCAAATGAGAAAATTAAAATATCATCTGATGTCTTATAGTATTGTTTTTGTTTTTTATTTCAGGCTGCCAGCGTGTCCCTGCAAGGCTTCCTGAACAGTATGGTTTACGCCTGGAGACGGCCCAACTTCACGGAGGCCGTTCTCGGGGAGAATACGCCCCTGGTGGCTCACGACCGCCTGGCCTTCTTTGAAGAATCACTGAGGAGCTCGCTTTGATTGTTGACTCTATATGAGAGACATGATTGTGCTGCGGAAACAACACACCGGCCCGAGGAAGACTGACCGCACGCCTGCACACTTCATGACTTCATGTCAATCTAGACTGAAACACAAAATGTCCTCATTTGTGGTGCTGGAGATGAAAAGAAATGATGAAGCAAAAAAAATGAAGGACACACAAAGACGACTGATGCAGTGTTTTACTCTGCAGCTGCTGATGTTTTCATGAAGTCATAGTCGCGTATTGTAGCATATTCTTTTGTATAAATGGGGACAAATTATAAAATTGTGTTGTATTTATAAATGTGCTGTTAGTGTACTATTTTATTAAGATTTAAAAGAGAGAATTATTGCAATTATTGTGGCATGTGATTTTCATTTTGTCACATATTTATATTGTTCAATAAGGTGCTTTTTAACCAGTTGTTTTTATTATTGACTTGTTGTGCAACAGTCCCTCAGTACTGTTTAGTTCAAGACAAGAATAAGGGTTGTACACTCTGCATCATGTCAGAAGCACGTGTCGCCTATTGTACGGTAACACAGAGTTCAGCCTTTATGTGTTGGAACAGTGAGGAATGCTTAGTCGCTGCAGACAACAGAAGGAACACAGTATCTGCTTTGTCACGTCTGAGTGCAACCATAACTGTATCTCGTAAAGAATAATGAACGGTTGTGTAACTGAGGTCACACGAGGCATATCTGCATTTTATAACATGCTAAACTCCATGATCAAACATGTGTGTCTCTGAGCTGACCTCTCTGTTAATGCTTGACAGACTGCAGGCCGACCTGTTGGTGCTTGTATAAGCGATCACCTGACTCGGTCATTTATCTGCTGTACTCTAAAGTCAACTCGATGTTCAGTTTCTTTGCTGAAGGCCTCACAGTCGCCTACATGGGGTCAACACATACAATAAAACATGAGAGCTTCACAAAACACAAGTAACAAGCTACATGTAACAGTTGGACAATTGAATCAGACACAGTTATAGATATGTGATGTGTCTGCCCAAAATGTTTTGCCTGTTTGGAAATATGTTGTGTTTGTTATATATGAAAAAATGGAAATATTGTACCTTTGAATCTTGTATACCATAATATACATCTCTGCCAATAAAATGTTTTTTTTTAATATAGAGCTGTTTCTCCATTTTTTTCCGTTACAAATTCAATTGAGGAACAAATAACAAACACCTTTGTATGATGATAAGTTGCGCTGTTATCACAGATCCAAATCTTTGAGTTGTTTTACTACCAGTACATTAAAAAAAAAGCCATGCAGCCTGCAACACCTGAGCCTATTGACCTAATTTAAATTTCCTTGGAGCGATCTACGTACTATCAGATGTGTCCCAGATATCCTGCCTATTCACGGATATCGTGATAAAAATCATGACTACAGTGTTACTGGAAAAGCAGCCGCACTCAGCGGATATACAGAACAGTACCTGGGGAAACTTGTTCCCTCTAATAAGAGGACAACTTATGAAAGCATTCGGGCAGCACAGTGCAAGTCATTATGAATGACCCATTCACACTATCCATCAGCTGTTGGGTCATATTTGTATTCTTTTTGTCATGTGTATAAAGTAACCAACCAGAGTGGCAACAATTAATCGATTAATTGTCGACTATTAAATTAATCGGCAACTGATTCCAGCTTCTTAAATGTGAATATGTCCTGGTTTCTTTACTCCTCTGTGACAGTAAACTGAATATCTTTGAGATGTGGACAAAACAAGACATTTGAGGACGTCATCTTGGGCTTTGAGAAACACTGATCCACATTTTTCACCGTTTTTCTGACCTTTTATAGACTAAATATCTAATCGATTAATCAAGGAAATAATCTACAAATTAATCAACAATGAAAATAATCATTAGTTTCAGCACCAGAGCAAACCTTTATTTATTGTATTAATTGTTCTTGAGCATGATTGCGCTCTCTCTCTCATAAACTGCACCGATAACTGTAGTGACAAGACCACATGTTTGTCTGTCTGTGCGCATAGTTGCTCCATTAATTATCTGCCCAGTGAATTTTCTGAATATGATGAATGAACCCCACAGATGTGCTGACTAAACTGCGAGGGCGATGGCTTAGAAATGGCTCCAAGGTTATCGAAGTAGTTTGGCACGCTGAACACAAAGCTGTGCCTTTCACATTTTCTGATTCTCGTCAACAACCATCACTGGGATACATGTTAAAAGCAGTCTTTTAAAGCCATCTGTCAAAGGGGAGAGCGGGGTCGTCACCAAATAACCATCCATTACTCACAGACTGAATGAAAATAATTTGATCCCTGAACAGATACAGGTTTCTGCTAACAATTTATCAGGTTTTTTAAGAGCCCAACCCAAACGTGAAAGGCACAATTTTGTTAAATGTACAAGGAGTGCATTTTCCCAAAACTCTGCCTCCCCGGGTCAGTTGGGACGCCTTGTTCTGCGCTAAAAAATATCATTTAAATTGAAAAAACTGCAGTCTAACTTAACCTTATATTTAGCCTACATTGCGCACATGTTAATTTGTGGTCCTATTTTATGATGAGGGGAAAAAAAACTAACAGAAACCTGATCTTAATCAGTTCAACACTTTTACAAGGTCATTACTGGCACTCACATGTTTTTTCTCTCTAAATTAGACGAGTTAACCATCAGTTATATTATATAGTTATATTCAGTGTCTACAGCTCAAAATGAAAATGAAACATACAAGGTTAGACTGTGCCAATAGTACAGTTTGATGCTTTTGGTGGTTATATAACCAGACTATAAACGTCATACTTTGACAACTACTTTTATAAAGGAAGTTCCAACCAGCATACCTGTGTGACACACCTTTAAGAAGATTCACAATCAACACACGCACCCTCCTCCTGGGTAAAAACCCCAGTTAATGTTATATCTGGTGTTAAAACTGACTCTATATCAAACGCAAGATGATAGATTTCCTAAACTGATATGCAGAAATGTGCCTATTTATTCTTTAATACAGGTTAATAACAGATTAAACGAAAACTGAGAGGTGATTTTTACATTGTTTGTTTAAAATGTAATCACGCTGCTCTCATTCTTCCAGAACCTAAATACGGATTTAAAACATATTTCAACAAAAAATCTATTTGCTTTACAGTAAAATGTGTTCAACAAAATACACTGATAACAACAACAATAAACAGCATCTGTCTTCACTTTTACACTGATCACAAACACGATAGCAGCTTCCTGTGTGCTGTTTCTGAGTCAGAGCAGAGTTGGCGGTATCTGTAACAGACTCTGTGTTTCCCAACCTCACTGTGAAGGAGGCCAAAGAGAAGTCAAGGAGCGCTTCTTTATAATCGTTATTATAATAAAGAAGAAAAGTGAGACACATCCGCTCCGTGGTGTTAAATGTCTCCCCTCTTCTGTAAATGTGCCGGCCCCCCAATAAAAATTGGTTGAAAAGTTGTCGCTGCAGCATTTAGCCAACCTTGTCTTTTCTTTTCAGAAATCCATGGACAAGGATCTTTGCTGGGCCATTTCATAGTTCCCTCTTCGGCTTCCCCCTCTGCGTACATACACATCATACCTTCCATCCTCCTCCTCCTCTTCGTCCTCTTCCATCACTCTATCCTGCTGCCCCATCGCTCTATCCCCCATACCGTGATGGCCCTGCATTCGGCCCGGTTTCATACTAGGCCAGCTCTTCTTCCGCATACTGCTGTTCAAGTCCCTGAGAGGCGGTAAGGCGCTTTGAAGGTCCCCTCTGAAAGGGGGAAGCTCCATGGACCCCCTGCCCATTTCATGTGCACCTAGACTGGCTTTGATGGAGTTGACGGACGCCTGAGAGCCACAGTGGTGCTCGTGAACGCAGCGTGAGCCTGATGAGGATCTCCTGAGCGCCTGCAGGGACTGGAGCTCCTCTGATAACTCTCCAAGGTCCCCAGACATCTCCTGAAAAGGATCATGTTGTTACATAAAAGAAAAAAATCACCATATTCAGCTCATAATGCATCCAAGTGATCAAACTCACCTTGTCTCTGAGAGTAAAGAGCTCATAATGAGGAGGGTCAAACACCTCCTGGAAGTCGCCTCGCTGGAACAGGTTGTTCTTACGTACCAACACCTTACCAACACCAAATTACGATTAAAAACACATGATAAATTCTACACTGATATTTTGTGGCATGATACTAAATAATTACAATAATATAAAATACTATATTACCTTCTTTCGTGGCTGTTTGACTTGCACAAGGACGGAGATGATGAGGAGCAGCAGCACCACCCCCGTAGACACACAGATTACCGTCCCATGAGTCTTTGTGATGTGGTGAAAAACACCTTTGCTCTTTTTCTCTGCATGACGGACATGAAGAGTGACAAAGAGAGATAAAATATGAGGGGCATTTAGAGGCACAGAGAGTACATTAGTCACCGCTCCCATCAGGACAGTCTGTATCTTTGGATGCCAGGAACAATTCAGAGCCTTCACCAAAAGCCAGTTTCACTGATAAACAGCCATCCCAATCAATGGAGGTGCTTTAGAGCCACTAAACAGCCAAAAGACCTTAATGGTCTTTTAGCTGGAAAGGCGTTAAAGATGATTAGATCATTATTTTCCTGCCAAGAAGAGGTTTTGAATTCTACACACCAACATGCACTTGCCCTGTGGTATCAGAGTGAAAAATTACATAAAAAGAAGAAAAGAAGAGAGAAGGGTTGAGTGTCTATTTTCTTTTAGAGTTATAGCCACGGATCCTCAAGGAGGCTCAATGTGACACGACCAGAGTCAGACACGACATGCATCATATTACATAACGCATCACAACTCATTGTACTACAGAAAGGCGGATTTTCTAAGAGAGAATCACAGAGTGCGTTTGGCACAACTGGAGTACCTTTGCAGTTGCTTTCGTCCCAGGGAAAGACACAGTTTTGTATGCCGTTGCACACCAGAGAAGTGTTGATGCACATGTTGCTGTGGCAGAAGAACGCGCTGCTTAAACAGGGCGCTGAAACACAAACACAGGTGTGTCAGTATGTGATGCAAACAGGCTGACAGAGAAACCACAGCCATTAACAGTGAGAGGAAAGTCTTGTAATTCTTGCCTAAGAATTGGATATGCTCTTTCTCTTTATATACATTGTATATTTGTATTCCGGGGGTATCGTTCCTATGCAGAGGGTAGTTTAGTTTATTTATTGACTACACTGAGAGCGTTTCATATTTTAATACTTTATTTATTTATTGTGTTGAGTTGAATGTGCTACTTATTTTGTACTGTAATTACCTTGTGCCTTTTCTACCTTTTTTCTTTTCTTAAAGCTGACTCAGTGTAAACTGCTCAGAATTCCAATGTACTTAGGTGCAAATGGCAAATACAACTCTTGAATCTTATCTCTTTTCAAAAGTATACACGTAAAAAAATGAATACATTATATAATTGAAGGCATTTTCTACAACTGTTATCAAGACAGCTTTAAAAAACTGGAGTATTGAATCGACACCACAGGAGGGTGCTGCTACAAATCTGTTTGCAATCATACATCCAATCCACATACTCCAGCCCGAGGCATAGGCAGTATAGGTGAATGCTAGAGGCGCCCCAAATGAGGGAAGAAAAAAAAATTCTTGATTGATAAATTTTACTATTTTTTACTAATACTATTTCAATACTATTATTTTAAAAATATTACAAAAAAGGCCACAACATCATAACTATGCAGCCTATTATATAGGCCCTGTTTTCTGGGTTGTCCTCAGCATCACCCCGGCGCATTCTTTAATTTAGATTAGATCCATTAAAATATTTAATTGTGATTAATCGCATGATTGTCCATGATCAATCGCGGTTAATCGCAAATTAATCACAAATTTTGTAATCTGCTGAAAATGTACCTTAAAGGGAGATTTGTCAAGTATTTAATACTCTTATCAACATGGGAGTGGACAAATATACTTGCTTTATGCAAATGTATGTATATATTTATTATTTACACAAAACAATGCCAAATTTTGTCCAGAAACCCTCACAGGTACTGCATTTAGCATAAAAAATATGTTAAAAACATAACATGGCAAACGCAAACGCAGCATGTGATTATCATAAAGTGGACATGTCTGTAAAGGGGAGACTTGTGGGTGACCATAGAACCCATTTTTATTCACACATCTTGAGGTCAAAGGTCAAGGGATCCCTTTAAAAATAGCCATAACAGTTTTTCCTCGCCAAAATTTGGCGTATGTTTGGAGCATTATTTACCCTCCTTCGCGAGTATGCTAGCAAGCTAGTATGAAGTGGTTGGTACCAATCGATTCCTTGAATACTGTAGTTTTATATTATACTAGTATTTTCACTCTAGCTTTAAAACTGAGCCCGCTACCATCTAAAAATCGCAAGTTGCATTAATGCGTTAAATAAATTAGTGGCATTAAAACGACTTTGCATTAACATGTTATTATCGCGTTTACTTTGACAGAACTAATTTAGATATAACTTTATATAACCTTAAATAACTTTAATTTAGTTTCTTTATTACTGTTTTCATTTTGTGGGTTTTGTGTTGTTTCTAAAATAAAGAAAAATCTCAAAGGCATAAAGCTATGCAGTTTCAGCGTGAGTGTATGAACACAATGACTGGTGGTGGAGTTTGCTGCGATGCATCAGCTAAAATCTTGATTTGGACAAAATTGGTCAGGGTCGGCTCTGCACATACTGTGCTTGCCCTGTCACAGCTGCATAAAACTAAACAAAAGGGGTACAAATGTCAAATGACAAAAGGTTAAGAATAATCTGAAGGAGGAACTCACGGTCTGCAAAAGAAGTGAACAGCATCCGGAAGCGGCTGAGACGGCTCGCCTCATCAGCCCACATCCTCACCACTCCCACACCGGTGTCCAGCATGATGTCATTAGCTACTGTACTACAAAACTTGGCCTGCAAGAAACCACACATCGTTGTCTCGTATAGGTTGGGATGTGTAGTCTCATTGAGGTCAAGGTCTGTAGAACAGTTGCTACATACTTCGGATTAAAATATGATAATTATAAAGGAGCGATGTTATTACAAGGAAAGAAAGATAAACCCTGTTGTGTAGCAGAAGGAGAGAGAAAACTGAGAGTGAAGGGGCTTTGATTTTACAGTTTTGAGTAGCACACTGTACTGTATATTACACATATGATAAAATATATTACCTTTAGGTCCTCAATGGCATTACTGCCGTCATAAACAGCCACAAAGTTCTTCTTACATTCATTTGAGTTTTCCATCTGATATTCCAAGAATCGCAGGTAAATCTGGAATAAGCAGTGAGGAGGGATATACACGTTTATTGTACATGTACATACATGTACTGTACATGTTTATAATTCACGCAGTTCTGTGTATTTTGCCTTGCTACAAGGTGACATGACTTCATGTCGCTTCATGTCTATCTAGCCTGAAAATGTGTGGGCTGAAGATGAAAAGAAATAGAGAGATGAAGGACACACGACGACCCTTTTAAAGAAATGACTGATGCCGTGTTTTTCTCTGCAACTGCTGATTTTTTGCTGAAGTCATACTTGCATGTAGTAGCATATACAGTATATACTATATATATATATATATGTATATAAAAATGGGGACAAAAAGGACTTAAATTGTAGAATTGTATATATATATATATGTGCTTTAATGTACTGTTTTATTAACCAATTGTTTTATTATTGACTTGTTATGAAACAATCCCTCATATTTTGCATCGTCTGAAGGCATCGCTGCATTAAAGGATTAAATATAAATCATTTCGATCCAGCTTTACTGTATGTGTACTTATGCAGACTGTTGGATTATCAATGCATACGATCCCTTTATACTTCATGTGCACACATGTCGAGCGGTGGATGTACTGTCAGGGGATGTTTGATCATAAAGCGCATTTATCTAGGGGTTCTGAAGAAATGAAGCTTATTCTGCTGTTGTGCATCAGATAACTGGCAAAAATGTAAAGGTTTAACCACATGTCATACCCGGTTGTTTGTTGGGGCTCGTATAGTCCAGATGCAGTCCACTGCCTGGTCTGGCTTCACTTTATAATCCTCCTCCACCTGACTGGAACGGATCAAGCCGTCAGCTCCAGACAGCTCAAACTGACAATCTGACCCACGGACAGCGACAAGAGGCGGATCAAAAGAAGACAGAAGACAGAAAAGGGGATTAGAGGTGATGGAAGCTGCCTTGACTTGACTTTGCGTCACATATTAAAAGGAACAATATGTAGGACTGACAGCTAGCGTTTCAAATGGGTATAACAGCAGTCCAAATTCAAAACATTGGTCCTTTAATTTTAAAGTGTACAACTGAAGTTATTTAAGTAGGCTGTGTGTGTGGTTGCACTACCTGGGATGGGGTTTAAGAGTCCTCCCACATGCAGATGGAATTCAGGGTCTTTGGAGGGAGATCGTAGAGACAAAGAGATATCACACAATCAGGGGCATCATCAGTGGAAGTACAGATATTTGATTGGCTAATATAGTTGAGACATTTGATCGATTCCGTTATTAACATTCAGTGAGTAGCAGGAAGGTGCCGTGAGAACATTGCCATACAGGGATCAATAAACCATCACCTGAAGTAAAGCTGTACTGGACCTGGAAGCCGGTCCCCTCCAGCTCTTCATCGCTGAAGAATTGGATCCACATGAAGCGTCCGCTGGAGAGGACGAGTCCGGGACTGGCTGAGCCACAGAAGCGATTGATGAGCGGCGAGAAGCTGAAGGGGCCGTCCCGCACCTCGATGTGGTCGAAACGACACTCGAACGACGCTTCGATGTAGAAGGTCTGATCGAACAGCAGCTCTATTCTCTGGCGGGGCAGGGCTGAGGGAAACAGAGCGCTGTGTCACATTCAGGGATATAAAGCTAGCAGAGAATGGACAGTGCTGTGGAAAAAATACATATTTGCTCCTTTCAAATATTTACCCACGAATTACTGTGGGTCTGGCTGATTTGTGGGCTCCAGTAGCAATTATAGGGAAACTGATGCACAAAATGACAACAAAGTTTGCTGCATTCTTTGGTGTGCAAGATAATGAGGAATGCACTGTGAAAAAGATATTGCCTGCAAGCTTGTTTGTACTTTAACGAGCATAGAGGGGAAACTTTAGCATTGGTCAGTACACTTTAAAGGAGAATATTGTTCAAAATCCTTAAATAATAATAATCCAAACACCATGTGCGACCAATTTACGATGAGAAATGTTGACGTCATTGTCGAAAGAAGGAGGCAATAATAACAACAGATCATTACAGATACAAATACGAGTGTTATTTTGTTCCTCGGACTCCCTTTAATGTCCATCAGAGGAATCTGACATAATTTAATATCAAAATCTGCAACATTCACAGCAACTTTAAGAGGAGCTCAACTTTTTTTTCAGGCTGAGGCTCATGTTGTTGGTTACCTTCCAGTACGTACAGGCACTCCTTGTTGGCGGGGTATGTTTTCGGGTAGTTTGGGGAGCTGAAGGTGCCACCTTCTTCGTTTCGTGCCCAGTTTCCACACTGGTTAGATTGCTGCGGCCGTTGAGAAGGTCTAACCACTTTTGATCCTGCACCTGCATCTGTATGTGTGACAGCCAAGAGACATTTAATGATGGAACAATTATTTGTGCAGTTAAAGGTACAGTGCGTATGATCTGGCGGCATCTAGTGGTGTGGTTGCAGATTGTAACTAACTGAGTACCCCTGCGCTCACTCCTCCCTTTCCAGGAGTGCGGTAACGTGAGCCGCCAAGTGTAAAACCACGGTAATGCCGTTCGCCTTGGAGCAACAGAAGTCAGACAGCGACTGGCGGTACCACGGTTCTGGACTCTGTGGCTCACGTTACCGCGGTTTCACAAGTGTGTCGGAGAACTACGGTGGCCTTCAGGTAACGTAGAAACATGAAAGTCTCTCTCTAGAGTCAGGTTTGAGAGTTTGGTTTGTCTGTTCTGGGCAACTGTAGAAACATGGCGGAGCAACATGGCAGACTCTGTGAAGAGGACACGCTCCCTATGTAGATATGAAGGGCTCATTCTAAGCTAACGAAAACACAACTCTTAGTTTCAGATGATCATACACTAATGGAAACATAGTTATGAATATTATATGATATTTCTGCTAATAGATCCCCTGAAATGTTGCACACTGTTCCTTTAGTGATATAATGTGAAGACAATTGACACCTGGGAGGCAATTGTATAGCTAATTTGTGCAAAAAAAATCAATCACTGATCTTTAATGAAATTAAAATATATGTGTCTTGATTTAATGTAGTCCCTCTATTAAAAGGAGGGCAGTGAATGCATCAATCTCACCTTTAGTCTTTTGTGCCAGAGCCAATCCCTCCTCAATGAACAGGAGAAATATCCACACTGTAAAAGAAGCCGACAGTGAGGGAGGAAGAGTACAATCAAGGAAGAAAAGGAAATAGAGAGAGAGAGAGCTTAACAGGATTTGTGTCTGTGTTTGTTGTCTCGATGCACTCAGCTGAATCCTTGAATGTGTATAACAGGTCAGGCGAGTTGAGTTCAAAAGCTCGACAGGGCGAGAATAAGGATGTGCTTCTTCCACCATCTGCTTGCTTAACTCTTCCTGCTATTTTTACATCCTCCTTTTGCTTTTTTCTTCCTAAGGGTTATATGTAACACAGTGGACGAGAGCAGGAACTGTTGACAATCTGCTGATACTGTGCAAACACCTCTAATAGCAAAAAAGTCTCTGTCATGAAGTCATATCTTGTGCCATATATTTGTGACTATTACATAAAATATGACCTAAATAGAGCATCTAACCCAAGGGCAGCAAGCCACCAAAATGTTGCTTTGAGTTTTCACCAAAGTGGCGTGTTGACATGTTGCTGTTCTCTCACAAACTGCAAAGCACAAAGCAGCAGATATCATACAGGCTGCATGAGTGTGTGAGAGTTTGTAAACTGGGAAGGAACCAGTTTGAAACATTAAAACATTTCCCCCAAACATTAGTAATATCTGTGATGTAGCATCTGGCACCACAACAGTTGCTGATGATTTATTGGTTTCTGCTTGAGTCAATAAAAAAATGGATAAAGAATCTGAAACCAGAAACAAACCTCAAGAAAACATCACACAATCTACAGTAACAGCATATTGTTCTTTCAATTAGCTGATGGAAAAATGTAACTATACACTGTCAGTCTCCACAATGTCTCCAGCTGACACTTCAATGGCTGAATCTCTTCCACTGAACCACTTCCACAGAGACCAAATAGAGGAACTGAGACAGCAGCTGCCCAAATCCTCCTGTCCAGGCACAGAGCCACCACATGCTGCTGATGCAAGGATGAAAACAGATTTACCCCCCCCCCCCTTTTTGACATTTTATTATTTCTTTCTTGCAAAATTTGTACTTTTATACCAGTAAAGCAGCATAGAGGACAAGAAGTGAGGAGCTGTCACTTCAGCACCATTAACACACCACACAACATTTCAACACATTTTATTTCTCTTTTATAAATTCTCCAGTATGTGAAAAAAATCCTGCATGTACTGATTTTTTAAATTTTTTTTATTTCATACAGCCTCATTCTGATGTAACTGCACTTGAAAAATACCACAAATCTGTGTACACAAACGTGTTAAGAGTCTGCCAAGAAAACGACATCTCGACAAAAAGATTAGAAAAGATTAGAAACTCCCTCTGCCTCTTGCATCTCCCTCACACTGACACAAAAAAAAGCATCAAAAAACGCCCTGAATAAATCATGCAAATATGGATTTATCCCACTCACCTACATGCATCCTCTCAGCTGAAGTCCTTTTCCTGATGATGATGATGGGGTTTTGATTTCACACTTAGTCAACTGTGCATCCTTTACATGCCTCCATTGACGGTGCGCAATAACGCATGTTAGAACAGAATCCAACTTTCACCTTTTCATCCTAATCCCATTGCTCAGGATGAGAGAAGCTTCTGGGGCAAAAAAAAAAAACAAAACAGCTGATGAACTTCTGACTCATCATCAGTTTTCCCCTTATAGAATAAAAAAAAAAAAAAAAAAGTCAGACGAGGTCAGTTTTGCAGCGTAAGGACGCAGTTTCCTGCAGAGCTCCAGTCTGTATCAGCCTGAGACTTCTTGTCCTCTCCAACACACACAGATGGATCTGTCTGTCTGCGGCTGCTCGAGGTTTAAGATTGGGCTCAGTTGGCGCGAGAAAGGGCGAAGAGCTGACTGCGCATGTGCATCTTCATACATGAGGAATAAGTGATATGATAATCCTCTCATAGTGTGTTTGGCATAACCTAATGGTGAATTACATTAGGAAATTCCCATATTTAAAAATATTTAATTAGCTAATACTGGCACACACACACACACACACACACACACACACATCCTCACACACTCATCCTCACACACTCATCCTCACACACTCATCCTCACACACACACACACACACACACACATCCTCACACACTCATCCTCACACACTCATCCTCACACACTCATCCTCACACACACACACACACACACACACACACACACATCCTCACACACTCATCCTCACGCACACACACACACACACACACACACACACACACACACACACACATCCTCACGCACTCATCCTCACACACACACACACACACACACATCCTCACACACTCATCCTCACACACACACACACACACACACACACATCCTCACACACTCATCCTCACACACGCACACACACTCATCCTCACACACACACACACACACACACACATGCACACACACATCCTCACGCACTCATCCTCACACACACACACACACACACACATCCTCACACACTCATCCTCACACACACACACACACACACACACACACACATCCTCACACACTCATCCTCACACACACACACACACACACACACATCCTCACACACTCATCCTCACACACGCACACACACTCATCCTCACACACACACACACACACACACACACATGCACACCTGTGCCAAAAAAGGCTCACCAGGCATAAATCAGTCACACATTGCCTTCCTGTGCATTTCTATGCAGAGCAGAGAGCAGGGCACATTCCTCTGTTGTCTCGAAGGACACACAGCGCCCAGAGCCTAAAAAAAGCTGGCTGGAGCTGCAGAAAGATGCAAATGGAAGCCAGGAGTTGGTGTGGGATGGAGATGTCCCTTTGATGTGTTGCCTTTTAACAACTGAACCTGTCACCGCGCAGGTCCACTGGCAGATTTGTGCCTCTTTAGCTGATTGTAACGGCTTTAAATCAACGACTTTCTCTGACAGATACGGACAATGTCAGGGTGCTCCTGGCAGCTAAAGACACTCTCACTTTGACAAATGTCCTGTAGCAAAAGAGTGATATATTGTGATTTCCTCCCATCCTTGCCTTTCACACTCACACTCGGATGGTCATCCATACCAAACAGTTTTTGCAGGTTTTTTCTAAATAAACTGGCATTTATCAAATAAGAAGCATGGACCTAAGTATGACTTTAAAATGTTGTTATCAATATCATATCATATCGATTCTTTGGATAGCGATGCGATATTTGCTGATATCACAAAGTCTGCCAGGATACGATATCATATTCCCATTTAACACAATCGGTTGCATTTATATCAACTCACAAAAAGCAACTAAAATACGATTTGACAATTTTATTGCTTGAATTGAACTTAAAGCTTCAGTAGGCAGTATATTTTTGGCATCATTGGGCAGAAATTCCATAATAACCTTTCAGCATATTGTAATTCAAGTGTTCTGAGAGAAAACTAGACTTCTGCACCTCCTCATGGCTCTGTTTTCAGGCTTTAGAACATCTAGCCTGTGACGGGAGATTTTGACCAATCACAGGTAATTTCATTGAGAGAGCGTTCCTATTGGCTGTGCTCCGAATTTGGCGGTCCTTCACCAGATTTCACAATGGCGGCAGAGTCACAAACTTTCTAATTTTACAGCTAAACCGTGCACTACAAGATGATTCTGAAAACATTTGAGGAGAGAAATAGGCATTAACGTAACATAATATAAATTCATATTTGATCAGCGCTGCCTAATTTGACCGTTTGGTCGGAGTTCGCGATGGATTGACAGCCGGCTCTCATAGACGGCAGCTGGACAGAAGACCTCAGATCAGCTCTTACTGCTTGTCCAAAAAAATCACCGGAGGACACCAGAGGACACAGAGTCACATGATTTTTTTCAGGTTACCTGTTTCATGTACTACTGTCACGATATAGCGACCGTTTTATAAAAATACCTCTTTTTAATCATATTTGCTCTAATCTCGCCTACTTCAGCTTTAAATGGTGATACAGACGTGCTATGGGAATTTCAAAATAAAGACGTTTCTTAAAGATGACAATGTGTATCAATGTATTCACTTTGCATCGATGATATTGGATCATTGATAATTAAAGCGGTATATTGATCCAGATCGATGTATCGTTATACCCATAAGCCTTTCTAGTGTTGTTGTTATGGAACTGATACAGCGCCATTTACCAGCAGAACAATACAGATCCTTTACTTGTTTAAATTGTACTTACTGTAAAGTGGGACTATGTCAATTTTGTTGAACAGAGGCCACTGTCGCCACAAATCACAATTACAGGATAATGGTAAATGCTAAAACATTGTGGAGCACAAGTAGCCTATAAAAGTAAAAGGTGGAGCTATATTTAATTACAATATATACCACTGGGTAGTTTAATTCATCACGTGTCATGAGCCGATCATTTGTACAATCTTAGTCTGCAAAGTCAGATGAATGTATTTGAGTAAAAAGTACAATATTTCCTCTGAAATGTAGTAAAGTGTAAAGTTAAGTATACACAAGTACAACTACCTAAAAATCAAAGCACAGTAATTCAGTAAATGTTCTCAGTTACATTAAACCACTGCTCACCAGCTACTCGGACAAGCAGTAGATGGTGAGACTATAACTTCCTTTCAATGTGTGTAATTTATGTTGAAAAAGTCTAACCTATTATTTCTGTTATCTTTCTAATCATAATGATCTTATTTCCTTCACTGCTCAGACAGAAGAACAACAGGAGCCACCAAACTTCACAAACAACCAGCAAAGCACAAATTAACACATCCTATATCAGAAAGCCCAGGGGCCATATTTTCAAAGTCTCCACAGCCATCATTATTCAGTAACGTGGGACCAGTTTTTCTTCTGCGGTAACAACCTCGGGGTGAATTAATTTGGCAGGAGATGAACACGCTCACCCACACAGTATACGCACGATCATAAAGTTGCATCATCTGGGCCTGTGCTTAAAGACGACACTATTCCCTTGTGATTGGGTTATAAAGTGAAAGCCTTGTCTCGGAGATGTATGAAACATTTATTTTTCTGTGACATTTGAACTGCGGCGAGAAAATGAAAAGCCTCTATGAACACCAGCTGTTACAGATGACCGGACGCCACAGCTGTCGACTCTCACTTTGTTACTCTCCGTCCGTCTGTCTGTCACTCATCCAGACTCTCGTAAACACTGATACACCTTTGTTTACTGCACATCAAAAGGTGCTAAAAATCTGCATCTGTTGCCATGGCAACCGTGACGGTGTCTTGCTTGCTCCTTCTGAGGCAATCAGGGACCTACAAAGCAGAGGTTTTAGGGGGGGGAAGGGTTGACAGAGACGGGGATCAAGGTGAAACAAAAGACAAAACCTGTCTACCTGTGTTACAGTAACCTTAAACCAATTGAAATACTGTGTTTTCTTTGAATCCTCCATGAGTAGCTGTAATGTTGGGAAAGCTTTTGTAATACTGAGGTCTCCTTCAGTTTAGTTAATTTGAGAGAAGGGACGGTGCAAATTAATAAATATACCTGGTAGAATTAGACAAAAGGCTGTTTTTCATTTGTAGTCTCAGAGGTGTCCTTGAAGTCTTTCATTTGCCTCCACCATGTGCATCTCTGCAACACTAATTCTCCTGAATATAGTGCTCTGTTAAACAAGTCTTCAGTGTGCTGCATGTGTGTGGGCTCTGTCTGTAAGAACTATTCAACAAGCTGATGAAAAAGAGTGCTCTGTGATATTTACTGAAATGTTCCCAAATAAACAATAATTGGCCTAATTCTGTATAAACTGAATGAACAAGTTGGCTGCCGTCTTGTACTTGCAGGAAACTATCATGATTTCTTTTGGCGAAACATTTAATCTCATCTTGATCAAAAGCTAAACAAACAAATTGACCTTGCATTGAGATTTTTTTGGCAACGTTCACTCCTAACATCATTTCTGTATAAGCAAAGAACAACCAAAATGTTCAAAAGGCATCAAGTATTTCTTCTATTTGCAGCCGATTAGACTGTTTCAGGCTATTAAATAGGCGTTATGAGTCGCTATAAGCCCCGTAGATGTGGGCCAAACAGGGCCTACTACACCCACTAGTAGGTTTTTATCATTTATTCACATGGTAGATCACCGAAAGAAGGTACAAAAGAATACAACAGCGACCTCTAGCGACCGTAGTAATTATGACAGGAGCAGAAGCGGAAGTTAGGTAGTATAGACAGGCTGAAACTACATGAGGGGTGGACACAAAGCTCAGGGCTTTCAGCCAGGAGACTGGAGTTTACATCCTGTGTGAAACCAACAATGTATAGTTGTCTTTGTGTTATTTTAACCCAAAACACAATGTTTTTCCTTAAACTTAAGGTTGTTTTTTTTTGCCTAAACCTAAAGAAGTTGTAGTTTTGTTGCCTAAACCTAAAGAAGTTGTAGTTTTTGTTGCCTAAACCTAAAGAAGCTGTAGTTGTATTGCCTAAACCCAAAGAAAATGTAGTTTTTGTTGCCTAAACCCAAAGAAGTTGTAGTTTTTGTTGCCTAAACCCAAAGAAGGTGTAGTTTTCTTGCCTAAACCTAAAGAAGGTGTAGTTTTGTTGCCTAAACCTAAAGAAGTTGTAGTTTTTGTTGCTTAAACCTAAAGAAGGTGTAGTTTTGTTGCCTAAACCTAAAGAAGTTCAAGTTTTATTGCCTAAACCTAACTGTATTTTTTGCCTAAACCTTAATAAGTTGTAGTTTTATTGCCTAAACCTAAAGAAGTTGTAGTTTTGTTGCCTAAATCTAAATAAGTTGTAGTTTTACTGCCTAAACCTAAACAAGTTGTAGTTTTATTGCCTAAACCTAAAGAAGCTTTTTTGTTTGTGTTCAAAATGTGACATTTCATTCAGTTTTACAACATAGTAGAACGTGTTGCTGTTAAGTTTCACTTTCACTTTGTAGTAGGTGTAGCAGGCCCCTACTGACCCACATCTATGGTGATTATAGCGACTAATAACGCCTATTTAATGGCTTGATAACAGTTGAATCGGGTGCTATTTGACACATGAAAATGTGCATGCATACATGTAATGATTCTAGTGTCTTTTCTTGCCTTCTAGCGATTATAAAAATGCATGGTGGCACGATTGCACCAAATTAAAGCTTACAACAAAGAACAACTGCACAGTGGAACATCGTCTCAATGCCAATCCCCAAAATCTCACTTAATCCTCAAAAGCACTAACATCTCTCCAACAGCTGTAGATTAGACTCATGCATTACGTGGAAGAAAAGAAGTCAGCCGCAATGTGAAGATAATCAGACATCTTTCTGTAATGTCACAACCTTTTTGGCATACACTAAAAGGAAAGCAGAGACAGAAAAGTGGAACTAAAGGAGGGTAATGAATCCCAAAACTGTCCAGGATTGCAATTAGCATTTTGATTGGAGCCGTAACCAGGCAAGTGATTGCTCTTATTAGCGCGTGCTTGAGGATGAAATTAACATCTTTAATTTGGCAGAGGCTACGGTTGAGTGAGCCAGGTGACACTGCTGGGCCAAATAAACTTTCACTCCCTCCATTCATTCTTTCTTATTGTGAAAGAACATGTGCATGTCTGCATGAGTGCGTCTTGTTTTGAAGATAACTGAAAATGAGCTTTCAAGGAAAAGGGTCATCTTTAAGGTCAGGGATTACACAGCAAGGCATTTCATGCAGTTCAACAGCAACATGCAACAACAGGGTTAAAAGGTCCCAGGGGCTCTTTAACTATTTCCATAGTAATACACTATCTGGGCTCGCTTTGAATGCATGCTGGTGTTGCTTGATCTACTCTGTGCAGTCAAACACAACACATTTTAGAATAAAAACATTCTTATCAGCTTCTGAGGAAAAGTCATTAAGATACTACGAGCCTGTGATTGGCAGGAAATCCCTGTGGATTTGGCCTGTTACTGTTGACGAGGAAGCGCAGTAGCCTACAAGTCCCAACTTTAACAGGGTGGAACAGATTACTGCGTCCCAGTGACTTCTCGTTTATCATCACTTTGATTTGTGTGTTTTTAGCGCGACAGATTTTATTGCCTTTGCTAGAGCCATGGGTATTTGATGTTACAACTGTAGATTATGTCACAACTAATCACCCCCATGCTGTGGTAAATCCTGTACTTAGCTGAGGCGACAAAAACAGGTTATTTAATGGAGCAATAAAAAGCCTTTACTTCTTCTTTAAGGTACTAAAGGCTGTTCATCAAAAACATTATCTCCACAGAATTTTGACTTGAAGTTTAATCATCCTCATAGATGACTCCTTACATAATAGTCAGCTTAAGGTCCAAAGCCAGACGGTCCCAGGAGCCCCAGTCACTGAGAGTTGACACAAATATCCTATTTCTGGACAGATTTAGACCTTTGTGATATCGCGGAGCAGGAAGAGCTGAACTCCATTCTTATCTCTGGTCCATATGACAACAGATTAGATAAAGAAAGAAAGGAAAACATGATCTCATTAGACAAATGTCAGAAAAACCACTACTACTACTGTAAGCCGTCAAAACAACCCAATGCGAAATAAATAATTAAATATTTGAGATTTCTAGCTCCCTATTTCACTTTCAACCCAATCCTGTGCCTTTGCGTAATTTACGTCTCTTCTTCTAATCTGTTTATGCTCAGCCCCTGCTACCATGGAGCGCTGCATCTCTTCTGTGTTATATACGGTTTGTTGTCTGCCTGATATCTTCTAAGACCAATTCATCAGAGACAGACGCAATCGCAAGAAAACAACCACACACACAGTTTTACAGAAAATGTTTGGTTCCCACTAATCTGCCATTTGCAATCCTTTAGTGTCATGCAGCTAGATGCAAAATCATTTACTCCCTTTGCTTCCACTAGTCTTTTGTTCCCTTTGAGATCGAAACTAAACTGCGTGCATCCCGGTGCAAATTATTCTGAGGAGAACAACGCTCTTTTTGTTATTCAGGATATGTCACCTGAGAATTTCTTCCCTAAAGCATTTTCAAAGATGTGAAGTAAACCAGGAGTGAAGGAACCGTGTCACTGAGAAAAGTTTTTGGCAAAGCGCTCTATAAAGAGAATGAGGAGAGGCGGTTTGTAGGATGTTGATGAGCTGATTTTTGGGTGCACTGCTCGCTGGTAAAACTTTGTTTACGTGTTGGCTCAGCAGACTGAACTACACAAGACTTCCTAATTGCAACCCTCACAGGAAAGCGTATAAATAGCCCAACATTACACAGTCATTCCGTGTGTCATGAGGACGCATTTTAGGCTTTTCGTGTGTCATTTGTACACCACGCTACAAAACTACGCTAACTTTCGCAACTAGGTTTAGACAACAAAACCACTTGGTTAGGTTAAGGACGTCATGGTTGGGCTTAAAATAAGTACGTAAACTAAATAAAACACAGACACAAACGTGTGACAAACACATGACAAACGTCACTAACGTAACTTAAAAAACAAAACACCGGTCTCCTGCTTGAAAGTCCTGTGTTTGTTGGACCCATCCACTTCCCCTCCGCCCGTTATATAACAAATCCTGCTGTAGCAAATGCATTGAACCGCCCTAATCTGCCTCTGATTGGCTAGTACTTGCTGCCGTCATTGGTTTGATTGGTTAGGTTTAGGCATGAGGAGTGAGATTGGTTAGGGTTAGGGTAAGAATATCATGGTAAGCAAATCAGAGTTCTTATTCGTTCTTATTGCACGCTAAATGCCTTACATACATT
Organism: Sebastes umbrosus; assembly: GCF_015220745.1. Taxonomy (NCBI): domain Eukaryota; kingdom Metazoa; phylum Chordata; class Actinopteri; order Perciformes; family Sebastidae; genus Sebastes; species Sebastes umbrosus. Next base: position 13,265,113 of record NC_051272.1, read on the forward strand.
ATCGTGTCATTCATACGCCTTTTCCTGCGAACGGGCTTTCCTAATTATCAGGTCAAATACAATAGATGATCTTTACCAAGCCATACAGAGTATTACCTGTAATTATTTCAACAATAGAAACAGGCTCCCACCCTTTAATGGTGACATTTTCTGTCTGTTTTTGCTTCTCTGTTGCCAGCTGACACAGAGATTATCTGATGATTCAACACATAACTAATTTACACCTGTTTTTACATTTGCTCTGGTGTTTGGAAGTGATGTGCTGTGTACATAAACACGCTGAATGAGTTGAAAGATTGTGCTCTACGCTGTCTTTGAACATGGTTTTATACTGGGAATAATAGGCTCCCATGTGGCAAATGGGAGCTAAAAGACCCTTAAAGATGATAACGACTTCCTCTTTTCCTCCGGTGTCAGACTGCATCTAAACTCAGACATTTGAAGTTGTTAGTGTGCTTCGTGTGTTGCTACACAAGAAACAAGGTTTTACTTGAGTTAACACCAAAGTCTGCAACTGTGAACATATAATGTGCACTAGTAAACATGCACACATGCACTAAATGATCATAATGAGATGACATCCTGTCTCTCCCAACAGATGACATCCTTCCCTTCATGACCAGTGAAATATCTTCATTTAACTTAAAGATCTGCTTTTCCTAAATCTTGCTCTCTGATGGCCATATGGCCAATCACAACAAGCGTTTCTAGGACAGATGGGCAATGGAAATGACCTTTACTCAAAGCAGGGTTAAGCCTAAAGAAGACAACTAGAAGATTAGTCTGGTTCTCACCAATTAGGGCCCTCAGAGAGTAGGAGTAATGTGAAGAAGAGTCTGTGGAAAACGAGAGGAGATATAGATTAAGTGAAAATTTCTCTCTTGATCGAGTCATTTATGACAAATTCAACTTGTGTTTTCTACACAATAGCTTCTCATCAAACAAACATCTGCAGTATAAATGCCCTAAAATGTACGCTTAATGTAATTATGGATCAGCGTGTTCAGCAATTCTAAATACTACAATATTCAGCTTATAAAAACCCTGACATCAACATCAAACCAATGTCAGACAAAACCACAGTGCTGATGCTGGCATGTCAGTAAGTTCTGCAGACATTTTGGCCGTGCATGTTCGACCCACAAACTCAGCAAGCAGCGACACGCTTTTCTCCATCAGCACACAGAAATCTTCTTAGCACGGCCTGATCTGTGGATGTGGCAGCGAGCCTGGAGGAGGATGAGTTCAGTGCCACTTTAGGTTCCTCAAAGATGTTTTAATGTTTAAATAATTCTTCAACGACGATGGTAATGAGTTTATGATGATGAGTTATGCATTTCATTTTCATTTTGGTTTCTAGTAACAAATAAAAGATTGTTTTTATTAAAAGGAGATGGATGGTAGTAATAGAGAACTGGCTGGGATCCTCATAGAGCGTGTGTTTAACTGGAAACCAGTTCATTCAGTCTAATTTCTTCCTTTTTCCAATGGTGTTACATTAAAAAAGGAAATACGCTATATGAATGACAAAATGTAGGTCAGTAATGCAGTGATTTTCAAGCTGCCTCTGTTGACATCTGTTGTAAATAATAATAATAATATGGTGGAGGATTTTGAGGATTTATTTTCATTTGATACCAGTTCAGCTGTCTGATTACTTGTCGTTCCTAAAATGCGCTGAACTTGAGAGCTTTAGGGAAATTGTGCGTGCATCTGGCTGTTAACATGCTCTCTGCCTTGAGTTTCTTTTTTTCCCCTCTCTTTTTAATTTAGTCAAATATACAAAGCTGGTCTTTGCAATCACAGCCTAAGCACTTAGGAAGGGGCTTTAGAGACATAATTAAAAGGCCTGAGTGGGAGAAAGGCAGCTTTGAAACAAAGTGACAGAACGTGAGAGTCCGATACAAGGTTGTCTGAAACATCACAGATTGAAAGAGGGTGATGAAAGGACAGAGAGAGGAGAAAAGTGTCATAAGGCGACTATAGACTAGCATGGATCATCTGCTGTTGGCAGCAAGAAGTAGGCACACAGAGCCATGAAGCCATCCTGCTTCACTATGCCATGTCCACACATACCAAGTATGCATTTCAAACATTTAGAAAAGCCATTATTGTTGGAAAATTGGAGTAAAGAAATATAAAAAGTGGTGTTCATTATGAAGGACTTTTTAAGGAAGTGTTGTTTTATGTTACTAGCATCTCATGGCAGAATACTGCAAACAACCCAAAGTAACAGCAAGTGTGGATGAGCTGAGTCAGATCAGTTTTAATTACACAGCACGCTACTGCAACCCTGATTAATCCAACAACGATAAACTGTACAGTGTGCGTGTGTGTGTGTGTGTGGTGTGTGTGTGTGATGTGTGGTGTGTGGTGTGTGGTGTGTGGTGTGTGGTGTGTGTGTGTGGTTGTGAAAAATATTGTCCAGAAACCCTCACAGGTAGTGCATATAGCAAAAATAAATATGCAGAAATCATAACATGGCAAACTGCAGCCCAACCGACAACAACAGCTGTCAGTGTGTCAGTGTGCTGACTTGACTATGACTTGCCCCAAACTGCATGTGATTATCATAAAGTGGGCATGTCTGTAAAGGGGAGACTCGTGGGTACCCATAGAACCCATTTTCATTCACATATCTTGAGGTCAGAGGTCAAGGGACCCCTTTGAAAATGGACATGCCAGTTTTTCCCCAAAATGTAGCGAAGGTTGGAGCGTTATTTAACCTCCTCCGCTAGTATGACATGGTTGGTACCAATGGATTCCTTAGGTTTTCTACTTTCATATGATGCTAGTATCTTCACTCTAGCTTTAAAATTGAGCCCGCTACAGCCTAAAAGTGTCAAATCGCATTGTGTTAAAGAAATTAGTGTCATTGAAACAAATTTGTTTCAACGCCACTAATAAGGTCACAAGGGTCATCTGATTTTCACACCTGGGGACCCATTCAAACCAAACTCTCTTCAATGAAATGTCTTTAATAGCATTTCTATGAGCCCACCAAGCCTTAAAATCAACCCAACTTCAAAAGTGTCACCCACTAATGTCATAAAGTAAAGCTTGTTTCAAATGCAGAGTTTCTGAATACGGGCTGTGTGTATTTCCCTGTGGATTGAGCGTTTCGATGCTTTCAAAGTATTTATATGGACTTCAGCCTGCTTTATAATAAAAAAATATGGGACCTTTAAGTATACAGTATATTTTCTTGTGGCGCATTAAACATAAACATTCTAAATGTGTCCCAGTTTATTTCCTGTTGCAGTGTATGTCTATAACATCAGCTGAAAGGAAGTAAACATGGACCCAAACTGTTGCCTAGCAATGCAATTCCGTTGCAATTCCGTCAAAATGCACTAAAACGGAGCGTTTCAGACAAAGGGTAAATACAGGCATATTCAAGCAGACAGAATGAGGAAAATAAAGTTTTTTTTTAACATAACAGCATGTAAACATGTTCTAGTAGAAACACAAAACACAAGTATGAACCTGAAAATGAGCATAATATGGGACCTTTAATGCCTCCTAATGGACTTGCTGAAACTACTGCAATACAGTACACTAATTAAATTTTAAAAAAAGGAATTGTTTCATCGAAAACAATGTTTTTGAATCATATTTTGAAGGTAGGATGGTGTTTTTTGTATATTAAGTAAATATTTTCTTGTGGTACATTAAGCAGTTTGTCCACTGAGTGGCACCAAACATCCAGTCAGCCATTGTGGTCACGTGACTTCAACAACATGCAAACCCTGCTTGTTTTTGTTTCCTGTTTCTTCCTGGTGGATAATACAATACCACCGTGAACTCTTTATATATATATATATCTATATTATATACCTTTTGCACACAGATGTAACTATAAGTCCAGCAGAATAAAGGCAGCATGTCAGAGAGGCAGCGCGCGCTGCCAGCATGGATGGAGAAGAAGGAGAAAGAGAAAGAGAAAGAGAAGGAGCTGCTGAAGAAGAGCAGAAAGAGGAAAACTGCAAGGTAGTTGGCTTAAACACACACACAGCCTCGGTTTTATACTTCAACTATAGTCACTTTGACTAACAAATATGCACTGGTGTGTTTTCAGGTCTGCTTTCTACTGTCTGAACGAGAGAGAGCTGCTGGAGGCTGCAGTCTCTTATCTTACCAGAGAGGACGAGGCTCTGCTGCGGACGCACCAACAGGTGGCGCTGCTTCTCTAACGTTTTAACCTCTGAAACTGGGAGGAAATGCTAGAAAAGATCAGATAAGATGAGATAGAACTTTATTAATAAATTTAAAAAAAAGAAACAAAGGCCAAAACCATTAAAATAAGGGTTTAAGTAAAGGATTTTTCTTTAATGAATCATTTACTGTCATATTCAAGTCTTGTGTTTTTAAATCAAGCAGAGTTGATTTCACTTAATTTCAGGAATTTTCTAAAGCCCACTACACTAATATCACAAAAAAACAAAATATATATATATATATATAACTTTATTAATCCCGAAGGAAGTTCTTGTGCCAGAGATTGCTCAAAAAATACAACAAAATTACAACAAGTTCAAGTGTATAAAATACAAGTGTAGCCCATAAATAAAAAGTACTATTTCGAGCACCAGTGCCTAAAAGAATAACAATTAAGTAAGATACATTAAGTAAAATGAGTAAATAAGATAAGTAAAATAAAAAAAAGGTAAAATAAGCTAAAAAGCAGAAAAATAAGTAATATTGCATGTAAAAGAGCCTGTTATTGATATATGTATATGAATGAAATATCAAAATGAAAACATGCCAATATTGTTCAGGATGCTGAGATTATGTAAAAGTTTAAATTAAATGCATCATATGTAAAAAATCTAATATGTTTGGATCATAATCACAGGCACAGTTTGGTTCAGGGGGCTCACTGAACCCCCCTAGAAATGCATCTTTATATATATATTTTTTATAATAACATAGAACTAATAATTTATTGTAATGATGAATAATATCGAAGTTGTTGTGTCTTCATATTGACAGAATAAGAAACCAACAAGATGATGATATTTTTATTTACTAGCCTAATAACATCGGACACTCTTGGTAAATAGTAGGCTACTTGTTCTCTTCCGACGTTTGTGTTTTTTTAAACAGAAAACACAGGTTTTATACTGCGATATTTACTGAAAATTAGTTTTTTTAGTTTAGTTTAAGTTTTTCCAAGTGCAAAACATATCTTTTCCACTTAGTAGTATACCTGCATGTCGCCCCAGTCTTTGCCTCTCAGATAACTTGCATTGACAAAAATTTAAAACAAAATTACCTCACTTTTAAATCATACCTAGTGGATTTAAGATGCAAAATATTCCCTGAAGCATTGTGTAAAACATGACTGATTGACCCCTCCCTCCCCATGTACACACACACAGGTTGAAGACAAGGCAGCTGTGAAAGCGAGGGAGGAACCTGCCACATCAAAGACAACAGCAAAGCTGGTGACTTTAGAGGAAGAGTCCTCGGACTGCGGTGACGCCCTAGAGTCGACGTATGTTTCAGAAACAGATTTGGACATTACAGAGGTGGAAACAGTGCCGTACACTAAGAGCCCGCAGCATCAGGTACCTGAGGGTCAGAGGTCAGGACCCATACGGGATCACGGCGGTCTCGTGAATGGTGGACTGGAGGCTGAGGAAAAAGAGGAGCACTCACAGATGCCAGCAGAGGCAGCGGAGGAGGACGATGATGCCTTAAGGCTTGTGCGAGAAATATTTTTCACATGATTAACTTCATCAGAATTCCACTGAAACATGCGCACTGAGGCTTAAAGTCAAAGTGTTTGCAATAAATGGACATTTTTTTCTCTTAGAGGGGAATGCCGCTCACATTTCAAATTCCCCAAACAGTCCAGTCAGTACTTGTGAATGCACACAGCTCCTCTATTCAGCTACAAACTGGACAACTGATCCTTTAACTGATGTCACTGGGATGTAAAATGTGTCCATAGACCGACACATAATTCAAGTGTAAATGCCAGTGTTTACTTTTTAATGACAGCATCTAAAACCCCATTTCGGTGGGACAACTCAACAAAGTATCATACAGTGTGGCTTCTGGGGCTGCAACTAACAAGTATTTTCATTGTCGATTAATCCGTTGATTAGTTTCTCGATTAATCGATTAGTTGTTTGGTCTATAAAATGGTGAAAAATGTAGATCAGTGTTTCCCAAAGTCCCAAGATGACGTCCTCAAATGTCTCGTTTTGTCCACAACTCAAAGATATTCAGTTTACATACTTGGCCGTCACTTTCACAAACCTGTTTGTCTACAATTCAACACTGTTACAGCACGCAAAAGTAATTACAGCATGCTCCAGTCTATTTAATAAAAGAAGGGAAGAAGAAGAAGTCACAACACTCTTGGTTTTCAGCAGCATATTATACTATACTCGATTATCAAAATAGTTGACGATTAATTTAATAGTTGACAACTAATCTATAAATCGTTACAGCTCGAGTGGTTTCACAAAGTCTGAGGTCCGTTCAGCTGCTACATCTTTTACATTCCACTGTATTCAACTGATTTAACTGTCCTTGGAGACACTGAACTAACATGAATTAATGGAAATTCCCTTAACACAGATAATGTGGTATTTTAAAGTTCAAACTAGATTTGTGAATAAGAACATTTTGATGAAAGCTTTAACCAGAACACATTTGATGTTGAGATAAGTAATAGAGTGGATCCTTTGATATTGAATGTGGAACTGACAGCAACTGGTCATGTTACAGCATCACCACAGAGTTCAAGGGTCAGAGAGATAAGCTTCAACCAGAAGGCCTGTGCTTGTTAATGAGTGAACACTTGACACTGAGTTTCTACTAATTCACTGACCACTATACTGTAGCTGTACCTGTGGATGAGGACAAACACAAAGATCATTTTGTCAGTGAAGCAGCTTTAGGTTTTCTTTTAATGATGCTTCAGATTAAAGCGTCACATTGATATTAAACTGGAAGATCATAGAGTATACTGTTTTACTTGACTGTGAATTTATGTTTTTGATATTGTAGTTTTTCCACTTTATTAAATGATGAAGTAGCAGTTATTTGTACGTTGTTTTTTCTTGAATAAGCCCCGTCAAAAACTTCTGTGTGAACTCCAGCAACAGTTTTTTTTACACAGTTTCATTCTCAAGCACCTATCAACTATAGGGCTGCAACTAACAATTGTTTTTATTGTCAATTAATGTATTATTTTTGGATTAATCATGTATTCATTTGGTCTATAAAATGTCAAAAAATTGTGAAAAATGTCGATCAGTGTTTCCCAAAGCCCAAGATGACGTCCTCAAATGTCTTGTTTTGTCCACAATTCAAAGATATTCAGTTTACTGTCAAAGAGGAGTAAAGAAACCAGGAAATATTCACATTTAAGAAGCTGAAATCAGAGAATTCAAATTGATTCATCGATTGTCAAAATAGTTGGCGATTTATATAATTTAATAATTGACAACTAATCGATTAATCATTGCAGCTCTAATTCAGCAGCTGTGCATATCAGAGAAAGTAGGCCATATTTATTTTTAGTGGGATATTTATTTACACAGTTGGCCGTCACTTTGACAAACCAGTTTGTCTAAGTCAACTCTGTTACAGCACGCAAAGGTAATAACAATATGCTCCAGTCTATTTAACAAAAGGAGGGTAACAGGTTTATCATCAAATCAAGTCATCAAGTCATAACACTCTTGATTGTCAGCAGCATATTATGCCCCAAAGCAAAGATTTGGCAACTGTTTAGTGAAAACTTTACAAAGAGCAAAAAACAGTTTTGATTATACTTTCATCAAGCACTTTGGCATCAGGATTTAAGTTTCCCTTCTGTGAATGATGACTTCTCATCTAGTCCCAGTCAGACGTTAGCCTCCTCCATGACACACGGGTCAGCCATGTTATGATAACCAGCTCAACCTGCACACCCACACATACATAGAACCAGATGGTCATGTGTTTCCAGCTCACGTACGACCGATAGAGTACCAAAAACCCTATAACCCCGTTCAGGATGAGTAGGCTGGATGCAGCCTGGCAGGCCATGCTGAACCAGAACGCTGCTTTGTCTTTGGCGTAAGCTGCTAACAGCATGGCCAGGAGGGCAAAGGCCACAAGCACAACAGGAATGTACAAACTCAGGATAACCGCCGTGCCGAGGATGATAATTATCTCAGATTCAGCTCCAGTCCACCAGCTGTAGAAAAGTTCTCCTTGTTGACGTGTTAGACGAAAGTGAAAGGGACTGATGTTGGCTTCGTCGGAGATGATGAACACACCAGCAAAGCGCACCAGAGAGGTCAACATCTGGATGAAGATGAGCAGGAGAAACGCAGAAATCCCCAAAGAGAGCCATGTGGGTGTCTTCACAGAGAAGGTAGCCATAAATGAAGACGTCTTAGGCCTTACGTCCCCGGATCTGAAGATTTAATATTCATGTTGACAGAAATCATTAAAACAGCGGTGGGTAGAAATGGAGCAAATATGATTAAACAAATTTTTTTTTTATAAAGCGGTCACTATATCCTGACAGTAGTGCATGAGACAGGTAATCTGAAAAAGAAATCATGTGCCTCTGTGTCAAGATTTCACAGACCGGAGGAAAACAACCAATCAGAGCCGAGCTGGAGCCTGCCGTCTCTGTGCAGCTGTCAATCACTCGCGAAGTCCGACCAAACGGTCAAACTAGGCAGCGCTGATCAAATATGAATCAATATTCTGTTGCTGTAATGCCTATTTCTCTCCTCAAATGTTTCCAGAAACATCTTGTAGTGTACTGTTTAGCTGTAAAATGAGAAAGTTTGTGACCCGGCAGCCATGTTGAGATCAGCCGGAGAACAGCCAATAGGAACGCTCTCTCTCTGAAATGACTAGATGACTGAAAACGGAGCCATGAGAGTGCATAAGTCTCTCTCAGAACACTTGAATTACAATATGCTGAAAGGTTATTATGGATGTTTTTTGCCCAATGATGCCAAAAATATACTGCCTACTGCAGCTTTAATCATTTGGGGGGGGGGAAAGCAATCATGACACTTTTAAAAAATGTATAAATTCAATATGTCTGCATGAACTTAATCCATTATTATCGCCTGAGTGATCTTCAAGAACCAGAACTAAGCACTTGTGACACATTCATTGCAACATATGCAGCAATGTATGTGTCACAGATTTAATATTCAACAGATCAGCTGATCAGCTTCCTCAATCATGACCACATTACATTTAAATGAAATGGACTCAAGTTTAGTTTCACTCTTGTGATCATGTTGAAACATAAAAATAGTGGTAATCATGTTGAAACTAGTTGTGATCATGTTTAAACATGACAAGGGTGCAGCTGGTTTCTCAATAATAAATACTGATTCATCATGGCTGGATATTAAAGGGATTATTCTGGTGTTTAATTTATAATACATACTGTATATAAATATATATACAGTATATATTAATACAGGATATACATTATAAGATATATTTTTGGGTGAGACATCTGTGACATATGCAGCAATGAATGTGTCACAGATTTAATATTCAATCTACAGTAGATCAGCTGATCAGCTTCCTTAATCATGACCACATTACATTTAAATGAAATGGACTCAGTTTAATTTCACTCTTGTGATCATGTTGAAAACAGTTGTGATAATGTTGAAACATGACATGACATGACATCAAGGTCAATTTCTCAGCCCTTATGACACATTCATTGCTACATATGCAGCAATGAATGTGTCACAGATAAACCTACAGTAGATCAGCTGATCAGCTTCCTCAATCATGATCACATTACATATAAATGAAATGGACTCAAGTTTAGTTTTACTCTTGAAAATTGTTGAAAATAGTTGTAATCATGTTGAAAATAGTTGTAATCATGTTGAAACATGCAGCTGGTTTCTCAATAATAAATACTGATTTCATGGCTGCATATTAAAGGGATTATTCGGGTGTTTAATTTATAATATATACTGTATATAAATATATACTGTATATACTTATACAGTATATACTTGTAATATATACTACTGTATATACTTATACAGTATATACAGTATAAGATATATTTTTGTGTAAACATCTGTGACATATGCAGCAATGAATGCGTCTCAGATCAACCTACAGTAGATCAGCTGATCAGTTTTAGTTTCACTCTTGTGATCATTTTGAAACTAGTTGTGATAAAGTTGAAATATAACATGACATGACATCAAGATCAATTTTTCAGCACACTTGTGACACATTCATTTGCTACATATGCAGCAATGAATGTGTCACAGATTTAATATTCAGCCTACAGTAAATCAATCATGATCTCATTACATATAGAAGAAATGGACTCAAGTTTAGTTTCACTCTTGAAAATTGTTGAAAATAGTTGTAATCATGTTGAAACTAGTTGTGATCATGTTGAAACATGACACAGGTGCAGCTGGTTTCTCAATAATAAATACTGATTCATCATGGCAGGATATTGAAGGGATTATTCTGGTGTTTAAATGCGTTGGTTACTTACTTTGTTGGAGTCAATCAGTCAGGATGTTTGGTGCCCTCTGGTTGGTGCAGGTTACGCGCATATAAGCCGTGAACGCGCACGCAGAAGAGTCTCTTCTGCTGCTGCTGCGCGTCTCCACACAGTCTGACGTGCGCTCTTCTCCAAGCTGGAAGTGCGATCATAGATCATCTTTGAACAACTTTATCTACTTTTCCTGCAACGCAAAAGGGCTCAAACGGTTGGTTTCTCTCTTTCTAACTTCATGTTATTATAACCGGAGCTGTTTTTTTTTTTTTTTACTGCTGTATATTTGGGATATTTTGTATAAGTTTGTGAGCCACGAGAGAGGGAGGCGGGGTCGTCTGGTTTTCTTTGTTCGATTTGACCAACAATTAATGGCAATTGGCACACGGGTATTTTGCTTGTGTTGATGATAATTATAAGTGGGATATTTGTCATGTGATGTCATTAGATTAAATATTAAGTTTGAAGTGCATGTGGTAATTACGATTGGCAGCACAACTGGATCAAGGTGTGGTTGTTTTTTTTACATAATAATTAGAAAATGCAAAACAAAAGGAAGAAATCATTAAATGATAATTTTCCAGACATGCATGAGGGCTATTTTGCCCCAAGTGATAACTGGCAAACATTTTCCATGCATGTTCAAACGTGTCCCAGATTTTAATGGAGTTGAGAGAGGTGTGCAAAGCAGGCGAGAAAGCAATAATCAATCAATCAGTCAATCAGTCAACCTACTGCTTTTCATTTTCCTTGAGCAATCCAGAAACACTACCTCTATAGAGACACGCTCAAATCCTGACACTATATAGTACATGCTGTACATGCAGCTCGTGGAAAGGTGCAAGAGAACACAATGTACCATAACACACACACTCTGGGATGTTTTTTGCTCAACCAGTTTAGTGAATCCTGACATGTAGAAGCAAGTTTCTCTATTTAGTTTTTGTTGTTTTTGTGACTTTGATCAATTGCATATTCATGAATTTAGAAAAAAAAAGCTCAAATGTATAAACACAATGCTCCAATGTATAAACACAATGCAATCCACTTGTTATGTAATATTGAGCCATCTTTTACATAGAATGACATTTTAATTATTTAAAGTAATTTTATTCTCCATTTATTTTTCTCTGTGCAGGTTTCATCATGGGACAGCGGTTCTCCAGGCAAGGAGCCACAGCCACCAGTGCTGAGGCTGCTGCCACTGAACAGAAGACTGCAGCGGAGCCGGCAGCTACACAACCAGCAGCAGACGCTGGGATGACTGTTAAGGCCGAGACTCAGGAGGTGGTGAAGGGGGAGCCGGTGACCCTGATTGCGTGTTTACCCGCTGAAGATTGTGTGGCAGAGTGTAAAGTGGTAGAAGCTCCTGTCTCAGAGCCTGTGGAGAAGGAAACCCCAGCTCCAGTCCAACCTGAGCCTCTGGTCTCGGTCAGCGCACCATCACCTCCAGAGTCAGAACCTGTTGCAGAACTAGAACCTGTTGCTGAAGCTCAGCTTGCTCCAGAGCCTGTTCCCGAACCAGAACCAGAACCAGCTCCAGCTCCAGTTTCCGAACCCGAGCTTGTCCCCGAAGTCGAGGTAGAAGTTGAGGCAGTCCCTGAGCCCATCCCAGAGTCAGTACTAGCCCCAGTTGAAGCCATGGAGCAGGAGATAGACCTGCTTAACCAAGTGTCTCTGCCCGAGCCTGTGATTTGTTCACTTCCTTTGATCGACCTGATCGTCCCTGATGTAACTCCTCCACCTACTGACATTCCTATCGCTGCCCCAGTCGACGCGGACGAGCCCTCAGACATCCCGGTGATCGAGCAGTGCCAAGACATTGCTGAGATTTCTCTGATTCCCACACCTGAGCCAGAAGAGAGCGAGGACACATCCGTGTCTCTGGGTAAGCTGATAGAGGTGGAGGCCGCAGAGAATCTGGAGCAGCTGGTGAACGACGTCAACGAGGAAAGTGTTTGTGGACTGTTGAACAACTTGGAGCTGAAAGGAAATGACCTTGACGCTGACCTCATTCCCACCGACGTCAAGATCGCCGATGACATGACCGCTTCCGTTGAGCTGATGTGAAACAGTGTAAGATTAAAAAAGTGAATGGATATTTTTCTGTGAAACCCTCTTAACCCCTTACATGAGTTCTTAAAGAATCACGGATGCAATGTTTTTTTTCTCACTTAAGTGGCCCAATAAAGGCAAACAGCTATCTCTCTTTCTAAATGAACCAACTGTGCCAAAAAGTAAAAAGGTGTATTGGTGGGGATTTAACAGCACAGGGGTTAATGAGTGTACTTAAGTGTATTGCTGGACAACAGAGATCTTCCTCTATGCAAATTCACCAAGCAAGAATTTAAATGTATTTCTTGAAGAGAAAAAGAAGGCATTGCTATGTAACATCGCCCTACAGAAAGAGGTTAAAGGGAAGGATTATCACGTTGATCGAGTACAAAGGGAAAAGCAAAAGCTTTTTTTGAGGTGGATACCGGGGTTTGTGAGTCTACAGCACTCCAGAGGTGAATGCAAAACAATAGGCAAGGGACAGTAGCAATGCAACCAAAGATGGAGACAGTATATGCATACCGCTATCAGGATACAAGTTTCCAATAAACATTTATGCCTTAACATAATCGTGTTTGGACTTTGTAATATTCTTTATTGTATTCTAATACAACAATGGGACTTTTTAACCCAAGTAGTGGCTTGCTTGTGAAAATAAAAATATTCTACATGTTATGGCAATGGTCCCTGTTTTGTTTTTTTTAACTAGAAGAAATATGTTTGAGATTATAGGAATGGAAATTAGAAAAAAAATGGTAGATCAAGATAAAGGTTGGCTGTGAGGCCACAAAAAAGGTAGTAGCTGTAGCTGTTTTGCATGTTAAATATGACTTACTGTAGCTGGCATACAAGTCAATTGCACATATTGGAACAGTTGGAGCTTTCTCCATTACAAAGCATGTTTTGTAACACACCAGCACATGTATGGGACACAATGTACATATGGAAATCAAATTCCAGCCGACACAGCATAACCGCGATCATGTAAGAGAGAGAGAGACAGTGCCTCCTCACAGTCTCGTGGGAGAGAGGAGGGAGGAGAAGGGGAGGGGAAAGACGAAGCCACATTCTTTCCAGAGGAAGGAGGTTTTCGGGGGGTCTGGGTCAAAAGTCTTCAGTGCGACTGCGTTTCAGTCCATGAGAAATCTGCTCCTCACATGCCTCTCCCACCAAGCTCTCACTGCATTGCTATCCCAACATCTTGACCAAGGAGTCAGTGGATTGGTATGAGAGGCCGCTTCATTCTGCCTAAAAAGGAAACTAACTGCCAAATTTTACCAAATGAAGGAACCCTGCGATGTCATCAATGTGTACAACATGGAGCTGTTCCCTGTAACTTTTAAAGCACAATGTATATCAGAAAATCACTTGTGTATTCTGCTGTTTCATAAATTCATAATCCATAATCACATGAAGTCCCTCTACCAATAAACATTTGTCTTGTCCGACCACACCTTAGTTTTAACAGCCTACGCCTCAGGGCACGGCAGCCGGGTAAATCCCATGGTTTTGGCAACACGCTGATGAGTCCCCGTAGAGAGGGAGAGGCACTCTTCAGACAGTGATCTCAGTCGAGCTATAGCCTTCAGTCGAGGATACAGTTAGCAGACTTGAGCTGCTCCTTGATGCACACTGAGAATAGATAAACAGCCTGATTTGCACTATTTGTGATTCCTGTCATACCAGAGGCTTTCAGCTCAATAAACAAAAGTGCTGGACTCCAGTCTCCCCTCTCCTTGTTGATTTCCTGCCTCGCTGTGGACTCCGATGGCCAAAGCACGAAAACAAAGAAAACAGAACTTGGTATTTGCTTCCTGGACACTGCATGTCAAGAAAGTAACACACATACTATTTAGTTTTTAAAGGTCCAAGCAGAGTTGCAGGAACTATTGTTTCTTCATTGTTACTTTTTGTTAGTATTACCTAAGTATTGGTGCACTAAAATTCTCAAATGGACATGCCTTCTTCATGGACTGCTTGGGTCAAATCACATTTGTGATAATGTCTATCTCTGCTGGACTACATGTTCGACATTTTGACTATTTAAAAAAACAACTTTATTTGCTTCTTTTAAAAATGAAGGTCTAATATTATCCAAACTGATACACAGCAAATCTGACCTGGCCTAAATAACAGTTATGACACAGCATTGGTATAAATGTTGCAGTGGTTAGGGCTGGGTGTTTTCATGCCACGACTCATCAACACATGATGCTGTTGCAATCGAATCTGGCAGACCTAAATGTGGCAACACATGTGGTGGTGAGTCATCTGTAGGTGGTGCTACAACAAAACAAGGATTTTAAACTGGTCCTTCCTCAAAGGTTACACATCGAATTCAATCAAAATGTGGCACAATTCATTCTTACAAAAAGTCTCATTGGTTTCTGACTTAGTCTCAAGTGACACTTTGTACTGTGGACATGTAGTAAATCGTGTCTGCGGCTATGTTTTGTAATTCAAAAATCTGTTTGCATAATTCAAATACAAAAGCGTGTTTGACAGAAAAGACACTGACAGAAAATGTAATAATCTCAAACACCTGTTTTAATGCTTTAACACACAACAAGAAACAATATCTGTCAATATATTAGTACTCATCTTCAACCCCTTATCCGGGGTCGGGTCGCAGGGACAACAGCTCCAGCAGTATATTATATATGTATATGTAAATATATCAATATATTAGTATATGAAGTAAATGCTTCTTTGGATTTTTTCCAATAAATACAGTGTGAAGAGAATCAAGGCTATTATTCACAGGGGGCCATTATTAATGGACTAGGCCCAGGATCTCAGGACCAGGATCATGCACAGCCACACTCCTCAGCTTTAGCTTTCTGAAGGCAAAGACACAATCAGGCAGTTCATCTAAATGCTATTTGACATTTATGATAGAAAAATATCTTACTTAAAGAAGATTTCTCTCTTGTTACCATTAGCCGCCTGTACTTCTTGGCCAGGTCAACATTGGTGCGTCCGGGTTTGAAGGGGTACGACCACAAGATGGAGTTCCAGGAGGAGCCGTAAGTGTTCACTCCGCTCAGCAGGTAACGCACCTCCTCACTGCTGAAGTCTCTCCTCTTCCTTCTCTGTGAACAATAACAAAGGAAGGCAGAAGAGGCAAAACTTTGAGTAAAGATAAGACAGTATGTCAGATGGACAGGTTGGACACGTGGATGCACACTTGACACTGACACACAGGCTAATCACTAAAGCTCTACGTAATAAATAATACAATCTAAAATATATATTAGTTTTTCCTGATTCAAATCATCTGCCTGAGATGCCTGTGTGACTAATGTTAATAGAACATACTGGTGGTTTTCATTATCAACACATTGCTTAGATTACCCCAAGACATTCTGCAAAGCGTATCGTACAGTTTTAAATTGATTTCCTCACCCTCCATTAGTTTCAACTTATTCCAATAACCTATGAAAATCAACTTGTTAAGACTTGATGTTTGATGTTGTGTCATTTCTATTTGTGTCAAGGTTGCATTATAATTGCACGGTATTGCAGTTGCAAGAACTGTTTTAAAAGCTCTTCTGCCGATGTGTTCAAGGATGCTCTGACATCTGTGTTTAATGACCGTGCTGTTGACTGTCAACTTTTCATAATGCAAAAGGACTGAAATCAAATTATCATTTTCAGTTTCTACATAAATATATAAATGCAGCCAGTTGTTCACTGTCTCAAGCAATCTCATCTCAAGCAAAGTTTGTTGATTTTCATATTGCACTGAAATGGCATGTATTGCTTAAATTTTTTGTGCTGGTTTGGTAAAATACGTGTATACATTCAAACATCTTTTCTACTTAGTGCCGTGAATTAGGTTTCACTTTAAATCAATGTTGCTTCTCAGTATTGATGTTTGCAGTGGGCAGGCAAGGATGTAAGGATGTGTTGGAGCCAAATGGTTTGCAGGAATTGGGCAAATTAAAACTGATTCTGAAATCCCATCGCTACTTTTCACTCTTCATTTCCTTCACTTCAATGTACTACAGCATACGATCATAGCATTAAAAAGCTGTTGGAAAACATTGCAGGTCAGAAAATATTCTTTCAAACTCTTACAGCGGAACCGGGATCTGTGCTCGTCCTTGGCTCATCATCAACAGCGTGATTTCCACTATCATTCCTTCCTCTTCTCTCTGTATTTAAAACATAAAACAGTTTAGGTTTGTATGTGCGTGTGTGAAAAAGACTGAGAGGAAGCCAGGTTCTCGCAGTCTTTCTGAGTAAAGGCCCTGACACACCGAGCCGACGGTAGGCTGTTTGACAGTTTGGGGCCGTCGGTGGGCGTCTGTCGGCCTAGTTTTTTCGGTGTGTCCTGCAGCGTTAGCTCTAGTCTGCCCGTGTTGGAGGTTTTTCGGCCGATTCAGCATGTTGAATCGACAGCGGAGCCCGTCGGTGAGAGACATCACTCTGATTAGCTGTCCAGCTTAAACAAATCAGTGCACAGGAAGAGAAACGGAAGTGAGGAAAGCAAGCCAATGAGTAAAGTCAAGAGGGCACTTCTTATTTTTCATCATCATCTCATCTGATCATTCCAATACACGGATATTTTCACAGCGACATGGTCGTCTGGAATGAAGCTAAGTGGTGAGTGAGAGCGGTGTGAAAATGGCCGTCAAATGTCGCTTTATTTCATGTACGTATCATAACAACGGTTTGTATATCCACAGTCCTGCTGGTGTGGAGAGTTATTTCATCTCACGCAGGTGCAGAACGTACGTGCTAACTGGCCGTCGACTATAGTCTATGCGATGTGTTCAAATGCAACTTGTCTGTCAAGACAAAGGCGATGTGTGGCAACGCAACAGTCAGTGTCTGGACCTTCATTCTGTTACTCAACATCAACTGGCCACAGACTAAATATACAGACAGACAGTGTCTCTCTTCATGCCCTACTCCTCATACAAGCAATATTACATCACCAGTTATGACTAATCCAGCTGCTGCACAAACAACAATAGAGGAGGAGAAGAATGACTGACGAAGGAGGAGCAAGAGGACAAAATCAACACCGGAAAAAAGTATAATAGGAAAGACGAGAAGGGTGTAAAAACAGTTGGACAGAGAAAGAATGAAAAGGTGTACTGTGTGGTGGAAGAAAAACCTGTTTTACTGTATGTGTGCACTCACATAAAGTGAGCACTGGAAAACGCATTAGGCGGAGAGGTATAAAGATACAGTAAATCGCAGCATGACAGCACAGAAAGACTGCACTCCACCACAGTGCCTCCGCACCCATGTTGCAATACTTTTAGGCAACAGAACATCTGACTAAAAGCATGAGAACTGGCAAAATTTGAAAGCAGGAGGAGAAGAAGGGGATTGACGGCAAATATATCTTAATATACAGTTTAGTGAATACCATGCGAGTACAGAACATGAAAAAGCATAACGTGGAACAGACTAAAATGCCTCTCCTTTCAACACCAAGTCACTGGCTTAATACAAAAGCATCAGAACACACCCTTTCAATCTCTCTCTCTCTGTCTCTCTCGCGCACACACACACATGGTGTTATACAGAGTGTGAAACAGCTTAATACAGCTGTGCTGCTCTGAACCAGCTCTGGCCTGCACTGTGAGAACACTGGCTGCTGTTCAACATTCCTTCTGCTCTCCGGTTTGTCTGCTGCCAAGAACACACTGCAGAGAGAGACAGCTCCCAGCACAGGCTCTCAATCATAACATTCACACACACTTAAAGTTATCTACTGTACATATGCCCATAACTGATATTACATGTCTACCTTCAGGAAGATGAGACCTTTTCAGGGGAATCAAGTCTGGACCTGAGAGGAGAAGCAGAGATCAGTGCTGTTGAATATGACAAATATAAAGGACACCAATACACGATAACGTTGCTGTGATTATGTCATATACATACCTGTGTTGTCATACGTGGATGATATATCCCTTTTAGCTCCTTTATGCAGTGGAGTCAAAGTGATACCTATGATGGAAGAAGAAAACGCCCAAATGACACACCTACAGATTATTGTGTATGTGAATGCTAGTTCAGCGGCCTACAACAACATTTAGTTTGATCATATATTGTTGATTTGTTAGATCTAGACAGGCTCATTCCTTACAATCCATGAAGACATCGGTGTGTTAAAGAGCTATATAGAAATCCACTTGCTGCATAATTCTTACCACTGTGCCTCTTCCAGTGTTGTTCTGGCAGGGAGATCTTGCCGTTCCCTGTTCCTTTACATATGGGAGTCAGGCCGACCTCTTTTTACAGTGGAATAGAAATCAGACATTTTATAGAAGACAATAATGTGTGTTTCATAATGAGGATATTAAAGTAACAGTTATGAATGGAGAAAGAAACATTTATTATACCATAAAAACAGTTTGGAACAACAGCAGCATGCATATGGCATGTTTACTCTCTCATATTTAATCAACTCCAGACAGGATCTCATGGATTCATTGGTAAAGGTTTTACATTTATCTTGACTGACGTATGCACTGTGAAAAAAGAGATCTAGTAGTAGATCTAGCAAGTTAGCTAATGCTAGCCTTACCAGGTTATAGTGAGTAGGGTAACAAAATGTAGAACTTCAGCACTCATACAATGTCAAAAAACTTCCAAAACAAAACTCAGTAGAACATGTACAGACACATACTCACGCCTTGCATATACAAGGTTACAAGGTTCATTTGTTTGTCATGTCACAACAGAAGGTTGCACAATGAAATGTTAAGATGTAGCCCCTTCACACTACACACACACATAGAACATATATTTTATCATTGTGAGCACCCACAGGGATATACTGTGGGGTAAACATGTGGAAGATGGCGTTGAGCTTCAGTCGTGAGGAAAATGTGTGTCCGTTCCTATATTTAACTTTGATATAAAGTGCTTCATTTTGCACCACCTTGTGAACTCTGACATGATCTGACATACAACAACTTGGGTAAGACACTCTCCATGAGAAACCAGGCTTGTTTTTTCTCTTTTTGACTGGATCTACACCTTTTAATAAAATGGATTACCTGTGCAAATTCATATGTTGCATTTTGCTTACCGCTCCAGTTTTTCCAGCTCGTCTGTGGCTCTGCAGCTGGAACTCTCTCAGAGTCTGGGTCTGTCTGCTCCACAGTGTCGTCTTGGTACTCTCTCCTTAACAGAAGGTTGCGGTGACGAGTCCTGAACCGCTCCATGGCCTCCTGGAGAACCTTGTGCATGTCGCAGCTGTGGGCGCAGGAGCTTTGGAGAAACTCAAAAGTACGACTGGTCACCTGCTCAAAAGGCAACACACAACCTAAAGGAGAGAAAGAACAAGGATGCAAGGAATTCAGTTGTGAATCCAGTGTTGAATGATCCCTTTAAGTTTAGAAGAATAAATACAATGATTATTAATTGTGTGGCCCTATTACACAGTCCCAAGTGTCCAACATAAGCCTGGACATGTAGAGGACAAAGAAACACAATATGGGTTTAAAATAACATATTACACTGACACAGAAAATACAGCATGACCCATACACTATGCTTGCTTGATCTCTCAATAACCATTTGCATCATGTTCTCTTACCTGCACACCGGATACGAGAGAGTGAGGGTTCCTCCACTGGGATTTTCCCCACCTGACTCATCTCTACGCCCTGCATCTCTTAACATAAAGAAATATTACTTGATTGAAGTGACATGTTAGAAACTGCACATCTACTGAAATCAAAATGATAGCAAAGAAGTTTATGTGTGTTAAAGGCATGATGCTGTGACTCTTACCTTCTTCATCAGTGCATTTCATTTCTTTTGGTACACTGTGCCTCCCTGGTGCTGGGGGCTTAAATAACACACTTAAGAAAAGCAGAAGAAAAGTAAGTAATTATGAAGGCTATCATTTCATTTGAGTTTTTCCTCATTAAGAAGTAATCAACACTGAAGAACTCTACTGACTTGTCTGCTGTATGAGGCTCTCTGCCTCCATCTAGTGGCTGCAGATGGGGAGACATTATGGCTCCAGTACCCTTGCACAGTGAACACCACACACCGCCTCCACTGGTTTTAGCCGTCTCTTCCTGCAGACTTAAATTGGAGCTCATGTGCTTCAGTTCACTGTCATTCTTATTCTTGATCACGTTTCTGACAGTTTGATGTTTAAAGCTGTTGTCACCCCCTTCTTCTACATTTACACGAGCGCTGTTCTGTCTAAATGCTGTGGGGATGGTTGTAATGCTCTCCTTCTGCTGCAGAGGTAAGGTCAGAGGCCGAAGTGGTTGGCCAAGCCCATCGGTTGAAGTTAACGACTCTGTGTCTTCCTGCTCATCCTCAGCCACCTAAAGATGGACATAAGCACACATCATGAGTCACCACGCCACATGCTGATTATACAGAGGCCATGTGTGTGAATGTATATCTGACCTTTGTCTGTCTCTTCTCTAGCAGGCCAATCCTGCGCAGCAACTCTCTGGCTGAGCTCTTGAAGCCGTCCATGTTTATGAAGGGTTCAACATTTTTACCCTCCCCCTGTCTCACTATCAGACCGGGCACTCCCAAGGACATGGCTTCACAGACACAGACAAACACATCATTAGGACTCCTTGTTATACATTCTATCCATGTATTCTTCAATCACTTATTGTATTTATTCATTTGATCTCACTTTCAGAAAAGTAAAAGAAATCTACGGAGTTAATTTAAGTAGGCTTGGAAATGCAAACACTGCTGTAACACACATATTCAACACAGAAAGGGTTGGAGAAGAAATGAACCACGGTGTTACACTGAGCCATCCTGGAGCCAGAACTTCCATTTAATGCTTTCCACTGTATCTGTCATTTCTCTTTAATATGTAAGAGAAAGAAGGCTCATTTAAATGATTTTATGTTTCAAAAGCAGGGCTATTATAGTAAACGAAAACAAAAACAAAAACAAAAATAAGAAGCGAAAAATATTTTAGTAAACTGAAACTAAATAAAAACTATATCCTTAAAGAAAAAACTAAACTGAAATATTGCCTTGGTAAAAAAACGAATAAAAAGAAAATAAAAATGAATGTAAATTAATTTCAGTTATAGGTATTTAGCCATAGTATATCAGTCCCAGAAAAAGGAGACGGCATGAATTTCCGTCAACTCTCGTGATGTTGAACCACAGAAATTGAATGGACTTGACCTTCCAGGAAATAGCGCTATGCCACAACTGCTTCACTAAAGTAGCGCGAGGATAAAACATTAAACTTTGTGGCCATTCCTACATAGTTCTCCAACCATGTATTTTGTATGTAACATATATGTAGATTAATACTTCTGAGACATTATACCTGGCCCTGACAAAAACAAACTAAAACTACTGTAAAACTAAATATATATAAAAACACAAGATTTTTACCTTTCTGAAAAGCTGAAACTAAAACTAGCAAAAACACTGGAAAATAACTAAAATGGAATCGAAAAGTTAAATCTAAAATAAAATAAAAACTATTTGAAAATTCTTAACTATTACAACCTTGTTCAAAAGTTAAATTCACAGGTATACAAGTAAATGTAGGAAGGAAGTGGATTTGTTTTGTCAATGATGCAAATGAAGCACCTGTATTACTTGCTGAGCTGCTAAATAATGTCACACAGTGACTTTGAACTCATGAAGATGACTTACTGGCCTGTTTGCAGGTCTGCAATATGAACGTAGCAGCCTTCCTGACTTCCTCACTTGTATCCTCTGTGAGTAGGGTTATGATAAGGGGCAGGCCGCCACACTGCACCAACTGGGACTGGTGCTCCTCTACAGACAGGAAGAAACACACAGTTGTGTTTAAAATATAAAGTGGAAACACATTCCAACACTACCAGAAAATATTAGACGCAAGCAGCACACTACTGTGCAGTCTTACCAGAGGCTTCAGTGCAGTGACCCAGGGTGAGTAAAACAGAGAGCCTGTCCTCAGGGTCCATGTATGGGCTGGCCAGCAGGGAGAATAGGTGGGAAACCACACCATACTGAGCCAGACCTGAAGCCAGAGAAGCTACAAAGAATAGATCGTGAATGGAGGAGACACTTTGTTTTTTTCAAGCGAATTGTCAAGGTGTATGTATGTGTGTCTGTGTGAGAGTGATACGCACTGTTTTCTGTGATGCAAGCTGACAGGGTCTTGGATATAGTGACAGACAACTGGCAAGACAACAAGCTTGTATCAGCCGCAGAAGCCAGACGAACCAGCGCAAGAGTGAGAGTATCCAGACACCCCGAGGCAGAAAAACTCTCCTGAACACAGGCTGCAAAACAAAGAAGTGATGAACATTTAATAATTTGAATTTTGGTGTCAATTTAGATGTTTTACATAAACATAAAAAACACAGAATTAGCACAAGCCATTTCACTTACAGTTGTTGGCAACCGTCATTGCTATGAAGGAACATATGGGTTGAAAAATCTCAGCGCGTGGCAGAGCAATCTGCTGAAGCCAGATGTTTATTATGGGAAAGGCCGCTACACAAATACGCTGACCCTCCTCTGGAAGACAAAAGACTCAATTGAACAGAAAACCTTTTTGCTCTTACTCCAGATATAAACTTAATGTGGTGGTTTGACTTGAAAGCTGTTGCCTGGATGGCAAGACCATCAATGGTTTACATATTATCAAATACACATTACCATTCTGAGGGTTGTTGACACATCCACAGAGAGCACTAGACACAGATGCCCAAAGCTGGTAGGTTTGAGTAGCATTAGCTCTCAAAGTAGCCTCTGTGGAGAGAGGGGAAGTGGTCCTGCAAGAATGTATGCTATTAAACTTTTATGTATGTGCTTATCTGAGTGGGGCTTTTTTTAAATAAAAAGTTCGGCATACCTATGTAAACTTGGTATGACTGAGAATTGCATAGTACCTGAAGAGGTCCAGTAGAATATCCAGGCAGCCAGTGGTTTGTCCTAAAGTCTGTCCAGATTCTGCAATAGCACACAGTCACATGAGAGCTACTGTACATTTTGTTCCATGTACTGTATATGAAATGGCTTTCATGAGCTTGAAACTAAACCAAAGAAAATGTCATTGTTAAGTGACAGAAAAACTTGCACATAAATGCTACAGCCGATCCTGTAGCTTTCAACTCATTATATCAGTTGAGGAGCCTTGATCTTACTGTTGTTGGCTATCAACACGGACAGCAAATACACAGACACTCTCTTCTGTGTCAGCGGGATGTCTTCTTTCATCAACCAACCGGCAAGGTCCGCAAATGTCTCCTTTCTGCACAGATAATTCTTGCAATACACTAGCAGAAGAAAAGAGAAATAGTACATTATCAATATAATAAAAGCGTTGTTTACTTTAAAATGACTTGTATTTGAAAATACCACATTACGCCAATACAGTGATATTATTCACATATGACAGTACGCAGGCTTGTTGTATACTTAAGTAAAATACGCATATGCTGTATCTCAATTCAAGACCACAGCCTCTGATGCCCATATTTTATAGCTGACAAAGCTATCCTATGTGTGTCCTTTGCAGCTTTAAGTATCCCATAATCTATTATTTGTTCCAGCGCCCAAGTTTACCACCGTTATTTACCATTTAGTCAGCTGTTTAAGTGCAACTTCCTGTCTGTAAACCTGGACATTTTCAGATTTATAAATTGACAAGGACCACCTACATGCAACCTTTGGTCCACTCCCTGGCTGGATTGTCTATTTGGGAAGGAAGTGCCCATGTATTCTAAGCTTCAAATGCTGCAAAGGACAAAGTTTTTGGACTGCATCCTTCACAAGATGAGCCCCTGAACTGGGATTCAGCAACTATCACACACACATGCCTACCATTGGCCTCTGCTAACGTGCCAAGCGTGAAGAGTGCCGTCTCCTTGACATCTGAGCGAACAATACTGGATTTGGAGAGGTTATACACAAATGTCACACCTCCCATTTCTCTCAGCAGGTCCACATTATCCTCTGAAATAAAGACATTTTTAAAGTGAAACAAACAGTGTAAAAGGTATCATGTCAAGGTGTTGTGCTGAATATGTCAATCTTGACTGATGGTGCTGTAGGACATTGTATGTTTTTTGTCATTTATGGTTCACTATTACCTCTCTTTTCACAGATGGAGTGAATTGTGAGAAGAGCTTGTTTCTGCAGATCTGGACATTTCATCTGAAACTTCAGACACTCCAGCAGCAAACTGAGATCTGTCCTTATGGCTGAAAGCAGAACGATGAAATCAGCAAGGACAAACTCAAGGAAACTCCAGATTCTTACTATTTATGATATCAATATTTCTCAAATATGTGTTTTAATTTATAAGATACTTTCTGGTGGGAATATTCCTGAGCAGTTCAAGACCTATTTTAAAGCAAATTCTCAGGTCCATTCTTACTCAACCCGTCAATCTCTAGATCTTCATCCTCCTAAATTCCTCACTAGACTAGTAGAGGTACATTTTCGATAAGATTTAGGGGAACCAAATTATGGAGTAGCTTTTCACATCTAACAATAAACTGTTCGTCTGTCATTAATTGCTGTTTTGTAATTGCTTTTCCCCCATGTTGTCCATGTATCTGTTTTTTTAATTTTTCCCACTCACAATGTTGTTTGGTTTCGATTGCCCAGAAGTCTTTATAGATATTTAAACAATATCCTCCTCACAAACACTAACCATACACTTCAACAACACACACACACACTTATCTTTCCTTTTTGATATATTTACTGTATTGTTATTGTTGTTATTATATATATCTTGTCCTGATTGTTTGTTGTCATTATTATGTAGTCATATTATGTCTTTATATTAATCTTGTCTCTAGGTGGAGGCTTCAGATAAGCCCAGTTTGCCTCTTCCTGCACTGTATGTTATTCATTTATTTTATTTTTTTGTTATGTTGTATAGTCTTAAATTGTGCAAAACAAATAAACACAAGTCACATTTGTAAATGTGTAATGTTACATCTACAAAATGCATAAACAAAATTTGTTGGCAACAATGCCACTTACTGTTACGGCTGCTGCTGCTAACCCCTGTGTCATCCATTTCACTCTTTAAAGACCATTAACAAGGTTGTCTTCAAGCTATAATGCCTCAAGACTAACGTTTAATTAGCTAGTTAATCCCCACTGAAGAAAGAGTAAATTAAGGGGACAACATTAATTAACATTAGCACAAAGTTAGCTAATGTTAGCATAACCTCGGCACATCCGGGCACTTCAGGTTACTATGGTAACAAGTGCCTTTCAGGTTACTATAGCAACAAACAGGGTGTGACCCATTATCTTCTTCTTCTTTGGTGTTTTAGGGTGCCGTCTTCATTCAGATCCCTCTTCATAGACCAGTGACTCCCAATAAGTTAAACAGACACTTTGTTCCTTCTCCTTTACCTCCATACTTTAGAATACTACTTATTGATATTTCTATAACCATATCTTACTCATTTCAGCTAGCACAGGGGTCAGCAAACTTTACTATCAAAAGAGCCTTTTTAGGCAAAAAACAACAGAAAACAACAGAAAACAACAGAAAACAACAAAAAACAACAGAAAACAACAGAAAACAACAGAAAACAACAAAAAACAACAGAAAACAACAGAAAACAATCTGTCTGGAGCCGCAAAACATTTGAGCATTGTGATGAAGGTAACACAGTTTATAGTTGGGCCACGTTGAGGGGGAAAAAATGGGAGATCTCCAGAACAAAGTCATAATATTAAGAGAATAAAGTCATAACTTTACGAGAAAAAAAGTTGTAATATGACGAGAATAAAGTTATAACTTTACAACAAAAAAGTCGTAATATTAAGAGAATAGAGTCATATTTTTACTAGAAAAAACATCGTATAGTTAGAGTCATAGTTTTACGAGAAAAACATCGTAATATTACGAGAATAAAGTCATAACCTTACGAGAAAAAAAGTCATATTACGAGAATAAAGTCATAACTTTACAACAAAAAAGTCGTAATATTACGAGAATAAAGTCATAACTTTACGAGAAAAAAAATTGTAATATTACGAGAATAAAGTCATAACTTTATAACAAAAAAGTCGTTATATTACGAGAATAGAGTCATAACTTTACTAGAAAAAACATCGTAATATTACGAGAATAAAGTCATAACCTTACGAGAAAAAAAGTCGTAATATTACGAGAATAAAGTCATAACTTTACTAGAAAAAACATCGTAATATTACGAGAATAAAGTCATAACTTTACGAGAAAAAAAATTGTAATATTACGAGAATAAAGTCATAACTTTATAACAAAAAAGTCGTTATATTACGAGAATAGAGTCATAACTTTACTAGAAAAAACATCGTAATATTACGAGAATAAAGTCATAACCTTACGAGAAAAAAAGTCGTAATATTACGAGAATAAAGTCATAACTTTACGAGAAAAAAAGTTGTAATATGAGAATAAAGTCATAACTTTACAACAAAAAAGCCGTAATATTAGGAGAATAGAGTCATAACTTTATGAGAAAAAATAAAATGACACATGTAAAATTACTACTTCATAATATAATGACTTTATTCTCATAATAATACAACTTTTTTTCTCTTAAACTTATGACTTTATTCTCGTCACAACTTTTTTTCTTGTAAACGTAGGACATTATTCTCGTAATATTCTGAAATTATTCTCGTAATATTATGACATTATTCTCATAATAGTATGACTTTATTCTCGTAATCTCAGATTTATTTATTTATTTCCTCAATGTGGCCCTAATACTCCATCGTACAGTCGTACCATAGACCTACAACAATGATAAATAAAAATGAAAATGTGTGTGACTGATTCATAGACTGTAAAAATCTTTATATTCAGTATATGGTTCGATTATAAAATTATAATGTGGCTTGTATCATAGACATATGTCTATAACATATTAGGTAACGCTAAAGCTCAAGGTGTCTCTATTTAGATTGCTCCTACAGTCTTCTTGATGAGAACGTCAGACGTTGACGCACATCGCCGTCACAAGGAGGGTGGAAAGCAGAGGAGAAGATACAGCGTCATCGACGTGTCTCATCTTCGGGGTATAGCGCATGCGCAGTAAAATCTGATCTGAAATCTGAGTTACACTGCGCATGCGTTTTACCCCCACATCGCAAGCCCCGTGTCCTAACCTCTTTCAACAGGCCTTGATCGCCGTCATGTATGGACGTTTTTATCAATCATCAACGATTCATTCGTACTTTTACTAAGTTTGTAAGTATTTATAATCAATTAAGTGTTTATTCATTGTGACGTTACTTAACATAAGTACCAAATCTATGTGTCCGTTTAGTTAAAGTAACGTTATAGGTGTTGGTGTAACGTTATAGTCGCTAATAAGTTAGCAAAGCTAGCCCTGTTAGCATGCTAGCTCCTTGGTTGTCAAGTGGCTTCACAGCATTCGTGTTGCTATAGTAACCTTGTTAATGTCCTTCTGCACAGACATCCAGGTGAATAAGTTGCATCCTACCAACAGCGTTGCATGTTAGAGATGTCAGGACGTGTGTGCGTCAGCATCCTTCAAAGAGCTTCAAGCTGCACATTGACACTTTCCTCTACTGCCCCATTCAAGGTTTGTACCCTGATTGACTTATTGTTTAATTATTAGATTTGTGTTTCACTGTGCATCATATTCTAATAAGATAAGATATTCCTTTATATGGGGAAATTTTCAGTGTACAGCAGCAAAGGGGAGAGTGCAAAACACAAGATGCATCAGCTAACACAGTAAAAAAAAGAGCTAAACAAAGTATAACAAAATATGAACCATTTAAATAGAAAGAAATATAAAAATAGGAACAGTATATACAATATTGACAATAAACAGACTATTAACAAAATTGCACAAGTGGAAAATGATATTGCACAGTGAGAATGAAATGAAGTTCCACCTGAAAATATGAGGTTATTGTCAGTTTTTTGGTGTGTAAGTGTAAGTGGTCTACTGGGAGCAGTGCTGGTTGTGGAGTCTGACAGCTGCAGGAAGGAAGGACCTGCGATAGCGCTCCTTCACACACTTTGGGTGGAGCAGCCTGTCGCTGAAGGAGCTCTCCAGTGCTGAGATGGTGTCCTGCATGGGGTGGGAGTCATTCTCCATCACGGATGACAGCTTAGCCATCAACGTTGTGATGGCTCTTTTTTTGTTCATTCATTTGTTCACCCACTTTGTATCATTTCCCTCTCTCTCAGCCTCGACCAGCCCACCAATGTTACTTCTCATCCTGGGGTACCTCCAGATCCCAATCAGACCAGTCGAGCTTCACTGGTGAGGAATCAGGAAACTGGTCTCAAAGTGGGCGGCACCTCTCCACTCGTCAGGACCTAGACTTCCAGCTCAGCCGGGTCCAAATCAACAGTATCCTGCGATCTAATGAGCAGGTAATGGATGTCATAGTGTCTCTGAAGCTGGCACTATCTAGAAACACATGTAGGATATGAAAACACACAGTAGCAAAGCTTATTTCCGTGGTCGTAGTAGGGTGAAAAAGGCTTGTTTTTTCATTCTAATAAGATATATCAGTATGACATATAGAATACCTTTGCAGTAACCTTGTACATCTGTGTGTATATGCATCTATGTCTCAGATTGTGACTGTGCCAGAGTTTGATGGCAGGGGGCTCAGTGCGGTCAGAAAGTTTGAGAGCAACCAGCTGGCTGCTAACACACCCAATGAGGACCGTCGCAGTGCAGCCACCTGCTTACAGGTACGCGTTTTCTCCACTTTCTCTAATCCAATCCATCTCCATACTTTTATCTCTGTACTTTTTATTATCTGTAAAATTGAATGTCATTCTCTGCATCATCTCCAGTCAAAGGGCATGCTCTTCGGGATGTTTGACGGCCACGGGGGCTGGTCGTGTGCCCAGGCTGTCAGCGAGCGTCTGCTGTACTACACTGCAGTTTCAATGATGTCAAAGCAGAGCCTGGAGGAGCTCGAGAGATGCATGGAGCATGGCAGAGCTGTCCCTCCCATCCTGCAGTGGTACAAACACCATGCAGACTTCAACTATCGTGAATCTGCTTCCCTCTACATTGACCACCTCAGAGTCTTCTGGCAGGAATTACTTGACAGCGAGGAACATGGCGAAGGCATGAGGTAGGTACAATGACGTGTGCATTTCCAGCAAACTTATATGGGGGTATTTCTTTGTGTTGAGTTTGTTAAATCCTGTTGTTTTAAAGAAATTACCCCCTTTGCCTGTTTTTCTTTCCCTTCATTTGGCATTTTACTATTGTTGTGCATTTGCTAATATCAATAACAAGACACACTTGCTGGTTCATGAAATCATAATTACATAAATTTACATTTTCAATTCAACTGGCATTTGGGGATTTTTCCTGTTTTTTGTTTGTTTTTGTTGGGGGTTAAACACTTGATCTGCATACCTGTAGTGTATATTCTCGTATATTCTTGTATATGCTTTATGTTTTTCCTATTGGGAATTTTTGTTGAGAAAGAAATGTGTTGCTGAGTGAGTGGTCTGTTTGATACGCCATATCAAACAGATATTTTTGTTTGCCAAATGTTATCGAAATCGCAATATGGCCTAACGCAATTTTCCAATCGCGGTATTTGTTAAAATCACAATATTTGTTAAAGGCGGAATGTGTGTCAAGATACCATTTTAAATTAAATATTGTGGTGCTGCAGAGATAACCTGACCTACACATCATATTCTACTGGCTTAAGAAACACCTTTGTTTGGTATTGATCCCCGCAAAAAAATCACACCTCTCCATGATTTCCCTCTCCTCCTCTTCTAGTCCTCCGGATGCTCTGGACCGTTCTTTTAAACGACTCGACGCTGACATCTCCTTGGAGGCTCAAGTCCCTCTTTCTAATGACCTGATGAAAAGCACCGCCATCCAGGTACCAACACACACCTTTCTCTGCTGCTTCAGTGTATTCAAGGTCACAAAATGTTGACACACGGACGCCATCATTTGTCCAGGTTGCGTTTGCCGGTTGCACTGCCTGCGTTGCTCATGTCGGCACAGACGGGATCCACGTGGCGAATGCCGGTGACTGCCGAGCAGTATTGGGGGTGCTGGAGGAGGACGGTTCTTGGAGCGCTTTGCCCCTTTCCCAGGACCACAACTCACAGAACCAGGCTGAGATGGAGCGGATCAAGGCCCAGCACCCGCCCTCAGAGAGAGACACAGTGGTCACAGATGACAGACTGCTCGGGGTGAGAGTACTTCATGGCACTGTACTAAGAGTTGCCAGCTGAATTTAGAAATTAAGTCACTGATCCTTAAGCTTTTTATCGTGCTGTCAGATCCTGATGCCCCTGCGTGCGTTTGGCGATGTAAGATTCAAGTGGAGCCTCGAGTTGCAGCAGAGCATTTTAGCCAGCTTGGAATCCGGCGTGGACCTGGACTCTCTCAACCTGTACCAGTACACTCCGCCTAACTACCTAACTCCGCCCTATCTGGATGTGGCACCCGACATAACCCATCACAAGCTGAGACCTCAGGACCGCTTCCTGATCCTCGGCACCGACGGGCTGTGGGACGAACTAGGGAACGAGGAGGCCGTGCGACTCGTCGGAGAGCACCTGAGCGGGATTCACCTGCAGGTTTGTGTATTGTTATTCCCCTGATTCACAGCATACAACTTTCACCTTGAACCTCGCCATTTTCTTGGGTTTTTATCCTGTAGACTTGTCTGTAAAAATCTATCTGTTCTTTTATTTTTCTCCAGGCTCCTGTTTCTCCATCTGAGAGGCAGATGAAACTGGGTTGGATGCATAAACTGTTGCTGAAACGCCGGGCCCGTGCCTCCCCCGCTTTAGACACCAACGCCGCTACACACCTCATCAGACATGCTCTCGGCACCGGGGAGTACGGAGAGCTGTGCCAGGAGAGACTGGCCTCTATGCTCGCTCTGCCGGAGGACCTAGCGAGAATGTACAGGGACGATATCACGGTTACCGTGGTGTACCTGAACTCTGACCTGGCTAGACCTCAACGTAGCTAACAGAAGGTTTTTCAACAATGCTGGATGGAGATTTAAAACAATCAGCTGGTTCATCTCATAGTCAACATCCTCCAGGCTGGATATTTTGGGAGAAAAAGGATGATCATTACAACCTGTTACATACGTTGGTTCACAAATATTTTTAAATGAAAGGGCACGTTTTCAGTGTTTTTATTATGTAGTGCTCCATAGATTTAACACAGGTTACATATTCATAAATGTTGCATTTATCAGGTCAAAATACAGGTTTTGTGGAGAAAAGCTTTTGATCCTTCAGTGTATTTCACTTTATAGACATCACCCGAGTTGCATGTCAGAAGTGGAAATGTTGGCAGACACTCACTGTGTTGCCTGTCTGTATTTTAGTTTCTATTTTTCTTGCACAGTTTGCTTTTGACAATCCATCTGTTAACTGGGCTGTTCACCTACATGTTCACTGTGATGTATGGTTTTAACTCTGTGTAAATGTACTGTCTTCAGTGTGGTTGTTACATGTATTTAGGTTGACTCTTCACTCAAAGGAACAAAGGTGCGGATGCTACGTAATAAACGGTTAATAAATTATTTTGTTGTGAGTGTGTGTTTTTAATCACAGAGACATTTGGATTGAAACGTGAATAAAATAAAATTAAATACAGAGGCCAACTTACATTTTGCAAAATGTAGAGAGTTTGACATCCAAAGCTGAGTGGGGAAACAAAGAGTTTTCAAAATAAACTGTATTAGTGATGAGCGTCACGGGAGCCGATCTGATCCTCGAGTGTTATGTAAACACGGCTACTCTCAGAGAAAGGTGCATCAAGAAGGTGAGAGAGGAGTACATAAACACACACCTGCATGTTTGACAGTGCCTCTGACAGTCACAGTGACAGTCACCTCTAGCTTCTTTGTTTTGTCACCAACATTTCACTGATAAAATCAAACAACTACTCTGTTAGGATCACTAGGAGCAAAGTAAAGCACTTGCTTTGGACCAAAGCAGCAGAGCCAGTCCAGTGACGGCGGAGGAAAGATCTGTAGGGTTTCTACACTGAAGGAGATGACGGCCAACAGAAGAACTTTGAGGGTGCTCTTTGTGCTGTGCCAAGTCCAGGTGAGGGTTAAAAGTTGTTTTTTGTTTCAGTCACCAGATTTTGGCTCACTATAACTTGCACATTTCTGGTTCAGTCGCATTCCTTAGCTCACCTGCATATCATTTTATATGTATAATGTTTATGTATTATTTGTCATATATAAATGATAATATATACAGTATATATAAATCTTTACTCTGAAAAGCACATAGTGGGTTTTTCTTTTCTGAAAAACAAAATATATGTTTATATCAAATAATTCGGTATTTGAAAAGTGCAGTATAAACAAAGTACATAATACTATTTAATACTCAAATATGAATCATTTCACGCCTTCCTATGGCCAAATAGTATAGTAGTATATCAAGGGGTGAGAACCAAAGGGGCGCAAGTGACATTTTAGGCAAAAATGAGTTATATATAGTAGCGCTGTCAATGGATTAAAATATTTAATCACGATTAATTGCAAATGAATCACATTTTTTTATCTGTTCAAAATGAACCTTAAAGGGAGATTTGTCAAGTATTTAATACTCTTGTCAACATGGGAGTGGACAAATATGCTGCTTTATGCAAATGTATGTATATATTTATTATTGGAAATCAATTAACAACACAAATCAATGACAGATATTGTCCAGAAACCCTCACAGGTACTGCATTTAGCATAAAAAATATGCTCAAATCATAACATGGCAAACTAAAGCCCAACAGGCAACATCAGCTGTCAGTGTGTCAGTGTGCTGACTTGACTATGACTTGCCCCAAACTGCATGTGATTATCATAAAGTGGGCATGTCTGTAAAGGGGAGACTCGTGGGTACCCATAGAACCCATTTTCATTCACATATCTGGAGGTCAGAGGTCAAGGGACCATTTGAAAATGGCCATGACAGTTTTTCCTCGCCAAAATTTAGCACAAAAGCAGCATTTAGCTCTAAAGCTATTCGCTTTAAAACTGAGCCTGCAACAACATCCAAAAGATTGATTTTGTTAATGCGTTAAAGAAATTAGTTGCGTTAAAACAATTTTGCGTTAACGCATTATTATCAGCCGTAATATATACAGTATATATATATACAGTATATACCAATCCAAAGTTATTAATGAAAAACCAAAGGCCTACCACTGAACTATTTTGGGCCAAAAGAGTGTAAGTGCACTAAAAAAAGAAATATCTAATTTTTAATAAATGTCAAAATATTGTTTATTAAGTATATTGTCATCCACATGTTGGTGAAGTTTTAAAATTTAAGATTGAATTTCTTTTTTTTTTTGCTCTTTTTTTGGTAATGTTGGTCAAATGTCACTTCGGCCCCTCTGGTTCTCACCCCTCGATATTATCAAATCATTATAGTATAAGTATTGTTTTCTTTAAAAAAAAATGCAGTATGGGGTGATATATTTGAATTGGACAATGTTTGAATCATTTTTGTTCCTCAGTGTTTGGCTTTTCTGGCTGCAGCAGGGATTCAGCCATCAATCAACTGCTCCAATAATGAAATCCCAAGAAGCAAAAATCTACTAGAGGTAAATTTAGAGGTAATCTTAAACTTGGTTTATCGATTAAATTGCAATTACACATCGGACTTGACACGGTGAGTTCTGATTCAAACAGATCAACACCGGCGTGGGCCTCGAGCAGCTCCGCACCGTTGAGTTTGCACACGTGTCCGGCAGACTGAGACGGATGAAGAGGGAGTGGGTTATTCCAGCGATTAACTTTCCAGAGAATGACAGGGGTCCGTACCCCAAATTCATGGTGAAGGTGAACTAAAGTAGCATTAAGCTAATAAAATTGTTTTGAATGCATTTTCACTAAATGTATTTGACGTGACTAAAGCTGAAATATCTGAATTATTGTGCTTTAGATCAAGTCAAGCAATGACAAAAGTGTGGCGATAACCTACAGCATCACTGGACCAGGAGCTGATCAGCCACCCGAGGGTGTTTTTACTGTTAATCGGCGATCTGGAGTTTTGTATGTGACCCAGTCGCTGGACCGGGAGAATACAGCCAAATACAGTGTGAGCTAAAAAAAACAACTCACTTTTTACAGCCATAATCTTTATCCTTATGCACAATCACTGCTATTAAACTATACATGGTGTGTGTTACAGCTGTGGGCCCATGCACTGAACGAGGACGTTAAAGCTGAGAAGCCCATGGAGCTCATCATCAATGTCATCGACCAGAATGACAACGCTCCAACATTCACTCAGGACCCTTTCTACGGCAGAGTGAGCGAAAACGCCGACGCTGGTGAGAGAAGCACGAAGCAAACTTTACTTACTAAAATGTGAATTTCAAGCCCTAACCGTCACTATTGTGTTTTCGTCTTCAACAGGTGACTCCGTCATGAAGGTAACAGCTGTGGATAAAGACGACCCAAAGACAAACAACGCTATAATAAGGTATAAGATAAAAGCTCAGATGCCCAAAGAGGACATGTTTGCTATAAACCCAGTGAGTGGAACCATCAGCGTGAGGGCAGGCGGACTGGACAGAGAGGTAATAACAATCACTACTCTTCTCTTTTCCAACACTTTCTCATTCACACTGTAACTCACTTTTCCTGCGTCAGACTCTCCCGGAGTACAAGCTGACTATTGAAGCTGCTGACATGGAGGGAGCGGGGCTAACAACCACCTGCACTGTTATTATTAGTGTTACCGACAGCAACGACAACGCTCCACGATTCACCGTCACATCTGTGAGTTAAAAACGGCTTCATCATAATGTTGAAATAATCTGTGACTTCATTTAGTACAGCTTTCACGCTTTCCCCCCAGATATCCACGTCAGTCCCTGAGAATGAGGTCGGAGTGGAGGTAACGAGACTAAAGGTCGCTGACGAGGATGAGTTGGGATCTCCAAACGCCAACACCAAATACTCAATAATCAAAGGCAACGAGGGGGGAGACTTCAGCATCACCACAGGCCCCAGTAAAATGGAGGGAATCCTCAAAACAGCCAAGGTTGGGAAACACCTGTCCATTTTATCTTGTGTCTTAAGTCTTGTGGTTTAACTCAACACGCAGAGTACTTCATCCTTCTTTCCTTGCTCTCCATCACGTCCAAGGAGCTGGATTTTGAGAGCGTCCCTGTCTTTACTCTGCTGGTGGTGGTGACGAATGAGGTGCCGTTTTCTGGGCGGTTGTCGACCTCGACGGCCACGGTCACGGTAACGGTCGCAGACAAGAACGAGCCTCCTGTTTTCAGTCCGGCAGAGATTCACGTGAGCATCTCAGAAGACGCGAAAACAGAGAGTTCTGTGGTCGACCTCAGAGCGAAGGACCCAGATATAGCCAGGAAACAGAGCGTAAGGTGATGATACCACACATACTGTACTATACTATGCATATAGTGTGTTTATATGCATGTACGCTATCCTGTTTTACATCTGATCAGGTTGTGTCTCTTACTTTTTCCAGATATAAACTACATAATGACACCGCCAGGTGGCTGAGTGTTGATAAAGACTCAGGGTCAGTCAAAGTTAGAAGCAACATGGACAGAGAATCACACTACGTCGAAGACAGCAAGTACACAGTCCTAGTTTTGGCTTACGACAACGGTAAATGTATACTTTAAACCCGACAGCACTGTCACAACCTTCTTTCTCATTTGCCAAACAATAACCCTTCTCTTCATTCTTCTAGACAGCTCCCCGGCTACGGGGACAGGTACTCTGGTTGTGAGTTTACTGGATGTGAACGACCATCGTCCTGTGATCAAGCAGAGGAAAGCCAGTCTGTGCAACAGTGACCCTTTTCCTGCTCTGCTGGACATAGTGGACCTAGACGGACCTGGTCATGCTGGACCGTTTACTGTGGAGCTTCAAGGAGAGCACAGGATCGACTGGACTATTAGTACCAATTCTACAAGTAAGAGAGCTCATTAACAGTATATAGACCATCGACTGTATATAAGAAATGGACGTAGTCACCGTGACGTCACCCATTGGTTTGTGGACTGACGTTTTGAAGCCTCGAGGTCGGCATTTTGGCCGTCAACATCTTTTTCTTTTGCGACCAAAAGAGAGACAAGAGAGTGGAGTTAAGTACAACCAAACACTGAAAAAAAACAATTTTAGGCTACCAAAATGTTACAATTAACTTTCATGAACAACTCCCAGACCGGACAACGCCGTGGTAACGACCTGTCAATCACAAGGTAGCCACGCCCTAAATCACACCCGGCTTTATGGTGTATTTGACTCTAAATGGGACCATAATTTACTAAATGAACATCATGCTGCATTGAAGAAGACTTGAAACTAGCGATTGAGACCATAAATTCATGTTTACAATGTTTACTGAGGTAATAAATCAAGTGAGAAGTAGGCTTATTTTCTCATAGACTTCGATACAGTCAGACTTCTTTTTGCAACCAGAGGAGTCGCCCCCTGCTGGCTGTTAGAAAGATTTAAGGCACTTCTGCTTTGGCTTCACTTCTCATTTAAATGACAACTACTAATCTATTCTTTCTAAAAAAAAAAATGTTTTAATCACATGCCGCATCACTTCAAGATATAACGGTGATGTCCAACTCTCCATGACACGCATACATTAACAAAATATTTACTCAAACCAACCATTCCTCAAGTGTTAACTCTGCACCTTTTCCCGTTCTTGCAGGCAACGCGGCAGCCCTGGCTCCCAAACGGGAGTTGTCACCGGGGGACTATAAGGTGCTGATGCGTATCTATGACGTTGGCATGATGTACCAAGACAGCACACTGGACGTAGAGGTGTGCCAGTGTCAGGGGGCGGTCTCCACCTGCTTTCTCCCACGCTCTGCCCCTCGCCTGCGTGGTTCTTCTCTCGCAACCTCAGTTCTGGGAGTATTTTTTGGTCTTCTGTGTATGTAGTTTTATCCACCTGATGTCCTAAATTTGTGTTGGGTTTATTCATTCCATCTTTACTTGCTCAGATCTTTCTGTTGACCACACAGTGCTGCTCTTGCTGCTGCTGCTGTTTCTGAGGAGGAGAAGGAGGAGGAGGTCAGAGAAGGATGTCCCTCTTCTTGAAGACGAACCCAGAGACACCATCTTCTGCTACGATGAGGAGGGAGGAGGTGAAGAGGACCAGGTAGGAGCAGGAGGTTTTAATGCAGCTGTTACAAGACATCTGCACTGTCAGGTGTCTGCTTACATTGGAATAATAATGGAAGGGTCTTACTTTGATTACTTTGATCAATATTGAGATCACAATTATGTATTGACTTTAGGGACAAATATTTCCATTGCACTTTCACATTTAAATAAAAAGAGCATTGCTTCCACCTCCAGGTTGTTCTACATTCCTGCTAATGTACAAATCTTTACATCAAAATAAGATTTAAAAAAAGGTTCTTTATTATTCAACATGCAGCGGCATGACAGTTCCCTAAAGTGAAGCGGAAACATCTCGATCACCCCGTGGTGGCAGTCTAGGAAGTGCTGGATTAGATTTGCAGCAGAGTTTTCTATGAGTGGAGCATGCATTTTAAACGTCAATATTGCAGTCGATCATATTAATTTAATAGTGGGAAGCCAAAATCGGGATTGCGATTCATTTTGGAGCCCTACCTAGAGCAACAACAGACAATCGAGTGATCCAATGATTAGCAGAGGTGGAAAGATCACTGACTGAAGGCAACTGGTAGGTGGAAGGGAAACACATGGAGTGTGGAGTAACATGAGATACCTCATTAGTGGTGCAACATGAGGCCG
Source organism: Sebastes umbrosus (assembly GCF_015220745.1). NCBI lineage: Eukaryota > Metazoa > Chordata > Actinopteri > Perciformes > Sebastidae > Sebastes > Sebastes umbrosus. The sequence goes on from NC_051272.1 coordinate 13,303,433, forward strand.
ATAAAACAGAGGAAAGAGAAGGTAAATCAGGTGAAATCATGACACACACTGCTGCAGACATGCCGTGGTATAGATTACATTACACTACCCCCTTTCTGCTGTGAAACTTAAACCCTGAGTCATGCTAAGGCCAGAAGCAAATGCTCTAGAAGCTGCTCCATATTTGTATGTCAGAATAGTTTATAGTTAGTTTATAGTTATATTATATTACATTATATCATATTATATTATATTATATTTTATTATATTTTATTATATTATATTATATTATATTACATTTTATTATATTATATTATATTATATTATATTTTATTATATTATATTATATTATATTACATCTTATTATATTATATTATATTATATTATATTACATAGGGACCTTTCTCCAAGTATTAACCTTAAACAAGGAAAATAAGCCAAAGCCATACTTGACAAACTTGAGTTTTAACAATTCCTTATGATAAATTAATTATTTTCTATCACGTCAGTAATTCAGTTCATGTAAGCCCACGGTACACACTCGTCTCTGTTATGTTTTAGTTCACAAAAACGTGGACTCAAATGCAGCACACAAAACGAGAGTTTTAAAGGTAGAACAAAAAGAATATTTATTTTCCACACGGGTTCCAGGTTGTGGAGGAGCCGAGTTCAGGAGTGAGCAGGCAGGTTGAAGCAGCCACAGCTGGCAGGTGACAGACCTGAGCACAGAGCAACAAAAAACACGAGATAAGTCCAAAATCCAAAAACGAGCATTTAACAAAGTCAAGAATAATTTCATTAGGGTAAGAGAGTCTGAGTACGTCTAATACCACTGAGGGCGACGGAACGATCTGGCGATGAGTAGCAGGAAAACCGGGGTATATATACTGCAGGTGATGATGATTGGTGGCAGCTGCTCCAGCCGAGCCCGCCCAGAGGAGGAGGAGGAGGAGGGAGGCCACACCTCCCGACACACTGACAAACTAGACAAACCAGGGGAAAACACACAAGAGACAAAAGGACAGGGAAACATAGGAAACAAAAGGAACTCCTAGACTAACGGTAGTGAACATGACAGTCTCCTGAGCGTCTAGCAGCGATTATAGCTCAACTATTCTAAGAATCTATTCTAGATTCAAAGTAACTGAAGACAAATCTTTATTTTTCTACTCCAAGTAGATCACAAACGCTTTAATATAATAACGACTCGTTGAAATCGGTTGAGAAACGTAGACTTTACAGTACTTCTTATACAGAAAAACGGCAGTTCCCCCGTTCACTTGTATAGGGTTACAGGCCAGTCTTGCCCAGTCCAATATGGCGCCCACGTTGACGTATCGAGCAACGGGCTGAAGCGTCCAATGTGGCGTCTATGTATATACAGTATGTCTATGGTTTCAGTGGGATATTAGCACATGATTGAAGGTGTTTCCTCATTGTGTATTTTCTTTAGGAGTATGACCTGAGTCAGCTCCACAGAGGGCTTGATAATCGTCCTGAAGTCTTCTGCACTGACGTGTTTCCTACCATCCAGAGCCGCCCGTGCTACCGCCTACAACTCCACGCCAACGAAGAGGTCGTCAAATTCATTGAGGATGTGAGTGAATTTTATACAAGAAGATCTTTTTATATATATATATACGACTGTAAAGATCTACACAATGTGTATTATATGTTTCTCCTGTAGAACCTGGACGCTGCAGACAGTGACCCCACGGCTCCTCCTTACGACTCTCTTTTGGTGTTCGACTACGAGGGCGTCGGCTCCGACGCGGGGTCGCTCAGTTCGGTCAACTCCTCAGACTCGGATGAGGACTTTCAGAGCCTGGCCCTCTGGGGACCACGTTTCAGCAGGTTGGCTGACCTGTACTCCGGCGGGATAGACGAGGACGACGACACAGAAACACTGCCAGGAAGAACAGAATGGGTCTGACGTAGCCCCCTACGTATTTATAGATCTGCTAAATGTGTGTCCATCTGCCCTAAAGATCCTCAGAGTGCAGTGTGACCTCTTTCCGCTGCCTGCTGTGGCGTTTTGGCTGAGACGGGTGATCTGTTCATGTGTCATTCTTAGCTCTCCTAGGCTTGTTCATTGCATTGACGTGTTGCTGGAATCTGCAGGTAAACTCTACAAACTAATGTGTCCTGAGCTTACCATGTCATGTTATTCAGGTATATGGTTTTGCTTGTTTCATGCTAAAAACTTCATTGCACAAATAAAAGTAAACATAATTTATTCTGTAATGTGCAACAGCTTCAATCACACGTGCATTAGGAATCTTAATTTATGGATTTTTTAAAGCTGATTCAAGTAAAAGTTGACAATAATTGAAAATCTTTGAGCAGCATTGGGTCGGCAGGTCACTGAATTTAACAGGCCTGTAGTTATAGTGTCAACATCAAACTCTGGGGATCAATAAAGGTTTATCTTATCTTAGCATCTGTGAAGAGATTCTCTCAAAAATAAATTTAAATGTGATACCAGCTCTGTTGTCAAACTCCTGGGTTGGTAAAAAAAAAAACCTGCTGCACTTATATTTGACTAATATCTCTCCTAGCCTTGAACTTGCATGACCGCCGCTTTGAATGAATTTGTTTCTAATCATATAAAATGCTGAATGCCACAAACATTTTTGTCACAGATAAATCAGAAATGTAGATCTTTTTTAATCCTGTTTTTATTCTAAAAATTAGTTTTTATATGACGTATTTACTCTTTACCCTCATCTTATGCTGTGTTCTTAATATAGTTCATCTTGTTTTAACACGTTTTGTGTTAAAGTTGAAACTGTGCTTAACAAATAAAGTTTGATTTTATTTTTAAACGTTGTTGTTCATTTTATCACAAGACAATTTGTATTGTGGTTCTTGCGCCATTTGAATGGAAAGGCTGAGTTGCAGAATGTAATGAAGAGTGACTTCAGAGTATTGATGAAGACACAGGATCAGTCAAAGTTAACGGCAGTATGAACGGAGAATCACACTATGTCAAAGATACACAGTCCTAGTGGTTTGGGCTTATGACCATGGTAAGTTATTGTTTTGGTCTCATCTATCAACATCACATCTCACTTTTTTGTACCTGCTTTCTTGACTCAGAGGCGGGTTCGCTCAGTTCCATTAACTCAGGTGAAGACCAGGACGTTGGGATAAATACAATAAATTGTAATTGAAAAATAGCCAGAGATGCATGCCGGGACAGATGATTAATCGTCATTTTCTCCCAACATAAAATCAATACTTGGATAACTGTATTACTCTACTAGTTGCTAGTTGATGTTACCAGATTTTACCTGCATGAGTCTCCTAGTGAAGAAGGATTGGGGAGATATTGCTGAGCAGCTCAGCGTTACTTACAACCACTGGCCAGTGAGTGGCACAATGCACTAGACTAGGGTCCACTGTAGTAGCTGATGCCAAAAAGGACACCTGTAACAGACACCTGAATGGGCTCATGTGCAACTGTGCAGTCAAAAGCCATGCACATACAAGTAAACAGCTTTTCAATCCACTGAAGTGACTTTAAGCGTTAACTCACTGACAAATTTACTGAACATCAATCCACACGATTGTCTCCTTGATGTCATATTATTGTTACACTTCTTTTATACCAGAACCTGATTGCACAAACACAAGCAAACATTGTTTACTCTGATGATAATGAGCAACAGCTTCGGTCACTGAGATAAAAGCTGCTTTGCATTAATGTAAAAGTAGAGAATATTTGAAGCGATGGAGTCGGGTATTGTGTGTACAGCAGGCTGCTTACTGCGTTGGCAGGCCTGCGGTGGAGCTCATAGTTACAGGGCACTTACATCAGACTCCACGTCAGCAGTAGTATCTCAAAGTTAACCTTAGAATGATGCAGTGATGCCATTATTTTTGTAAAAAAATCTCTCAAATAAAACATTTTGGAGGACTTTCCAAAGAGCCCAGATTTTTGTGTATTAACTTTTTGATCCTGTTTTCTTTTGTTTTTACATACTTAACCCTATTATGTTTACCCTCATAACATCTTATCGTGTGTTTTTAACATTATTCTGTGGTCCTTTGCTCTTATTTGTTGTATTTTCTGGCTGTATCCGAAGCCGCATACTATACTAGTATACCAAAAATACCCGGATGTCGTACTGATTCAAAAAAAATCTCCAGCATGCATCGGACCAGTCTACCTTGCCTGATGTATCCCCCAATGCAAAGCGCTGGAACGGTCACTTTCGGTCATTTTTGTAATGTAAAGTAGCGGAGGTTTGCTATTGTCCATGCTCTTTACTTCCGCTTTCCAAAACCGGAAACCCGCGAAACCCGGCCTAGCGTACTACAAAATAAATTGATTTACGTTCCATACTACATACTACTACTAATACTGACGAACGCAGTATGCAGTAAATACTGCATACTGCGTTCGTCAGTAGCATGTAGTAGGCGGTTTCGGATACTGATTATACTTTTTTATTGTTAAAAAGAGAGCCTACAAAGTTTGCTTCGCATTTATTTGTAAACTTGGGGTATGTGGTTTGTGTATTATATAAACTAGTATGTGACGAAAGGAGGTTAGACACACTTCAACCATTTGACAAGGAACAGTAGGCCTGTCCTAATCTAGTAACAGGAGAGACTTCAGAGACCAGGTCCAAAGCACACTGGAGCACACGGATTTAAGGCTATTAACTTTATTAAAGACTAACGTTTCGATGCCAACTGCGTCTTCATCAGAATCAAAGCCTTTGACTCATTAGAGTCAACCAGTGTGTATGTTGGTTCTTGTCCTGTGTGAATGTGAGGCTGCAGGATGTAATGAATGTTTTTATCTATGAGAGTGGATAATGGAGTTAGCACACAAAGTGTAATCTCAACCTGTCTCTAAAATGAAACCAGTCCTCTGATGTCACAGTCACATTTGCCTACACGCTGATAAGCTCTTTAATCGTGACCAATGATCTCCCCGTATCACTTCCCCCAAGAGTGGACTTCAACCGTTTATTATCATCCAACTCAAGTGAACTTTGACCCCCCGGGATCTGCTGCACTAAACACTGAGGAATAAACAGCAGCAGCAGCAGCAGTGAGAAAACAATCTGTTTAAATGTTTCTTATTTCAGCTAGATGACATTTTCTGTTGATATGAGGGCCTGCGGATAAATTAGTGAAAGCTTTACAACATTTGGGGAAGGTAAGCGGCCACATAGACTGAAATCAAGTGTGAAATCTGAGTGTGTGTGATTCTTTCTCAACATCCATTTCGTTTTCTTAGAAATTAACTTTTTTCTACCGCAACAGATGACGCAGAACATGTTCCAGGAGGGGTTACACCAGGTGTTTTTGAAGGAGACACCCCCAACCCGCCCACTGACCCAGGTTACTAATAACGGGGAGCTAGTCAACGGCAGGATTCACCGTTGGTTTGGGACTGTTGTTAATACCAGACTTTTAGTCACTGGGGTGAGATGCTCCTTTCTGATTGGTTAATATACTTTAAAGCGTGTTAAGCTATTGAACTGCTTCATACCTGTGTTTCCCCATCAGGTGGTGCAGATCTTCAGTGCATTAGCTTGCATACTGGCCACAGTCACCCATGCATGTGTGAGCTACAACTGCTCTGTCTCCATGGCAACACCAGTGTGGTCGAGCCTGTTTGTGAGTCCACATCTGCTTCAACTGATTTAGACTTTAAACAGAAAGAGAGAGTCATATACTGGGTGCTAACTGTTTGTGTTGTTACAGTATGTGGCTGCAGGGTGTCTGGCCATGGAGGTTCAGAGGAAAGCTAATAAACTAAAGGTAGGCTGATCATTTCTAATGGGACTTTTTTGTTTTGCTTACGTCCTCACCTTCCTCCCTTAAAGCAGCAGTGGGTAGAAATGGAGCCAATATTATTTTTATGAAACAGTCACTATATCCTGACAGTAGTACATGAGACAGGTAATCTGAAAAAATATTCCTGTGCCTCTGTGTCCTCCGGTGCTCCTAACGGCATCTGCAAGATTTCACAGACCGGAGGAAAACAACCAATCAGAGCCGAGCTGGAGCCTGCCGTCTCTGAGCAGCTGTCAATCACTCACAAACTCTGATCAAACGGTCAAACTAGGCAGCGCTGATCAAATATGAATCAATATTGTGTTACTGTAATGCCTATTTCTCTCCTCAAATGTTTTCAGAAACATCTTGTAGTGTACTGTTTAGCTGTAAAATGAGAAAGTTTGTGACCCGCTAGCCATGTTGAGATCTGTTGAGGAAATACCAAGCACCGCCCACCAGCCGGAGCAAACTTTCTCATTTCACAGCTAAACAGTACACTACAAGATGTTTCTGCAAACATCTGAGGCGAGAAACAGGCATTACAGCAACAGAATATTGATTCATATTTGATCAGCGCTGCCTAGTTTGACCATTTGATCGGGGTTTACGAGTGATTGACAGCTGCCTCTGTTGATGAACAGCCAATAGGAACGCTCTCTCACTGAAATGACCTGTGATTGGCCAAAGTGTCCCGTCACAGGCAAAAAAAATTTTTAAAAACAGAGTCAAGAGGAGGTGCAGAAGTCTAGTTTTCTCTCAGAGCACCTGAATTATAATATGCTGAAAGGTTATTATGGAATTTTTGCAGGTTTAATTTTGTATTAATCGTGAACAGATCATCGCTCTGATGGGTCTGAACCTCTTTAGTCTGCTGTTTGGCTTCTCTGCTCTCCTGGCCAACAGCCTCAGGTCCACACAGCCTGTGGCACTCAACACAAACCAACAGGTAAGTCATTTATGACAAGGAGACTGTATAAACATCATTCTATACCTACACATTTCTAACCATTATGAAAAGCTTCACTTTCTACTTTTATATGCTGAATGTGTAGAAATGACTTCTTTCTGTCCTCCCTATACTCTCTATTCTCCTCACTACAGCGAGTTGGTTCATACGTTGCGAAGGGGAGCTCCATAGCGTTTACTGTGCAGTGTTTCCTGGCATCAGTCTACATACTTTTCCTGTCGTTGAGAGGCATACGTCGCTACAGTCCTCCCAGTAATCAGGCCTACAGCCGCGTCACACAGGTAAATATACTAGGATGACCTTTCACCTGGGCGCTTTGATCATTTCAGTGGTGGAAAGCAACTAAGTACATTTAGTCAAGTACAATTTTGAGGCACTTTACTTTCCATTTTCTGCAACCTTCTACTCCACTATATTTTGGAAGCAAATAATGTACTTCATTATATTTATTTGGCAGCTTTAGTTACTAGTTACTTTGCAGATTTAGATTATTAATACAAAATACAGCAGTATATAAAGTGATTAAAATGAGCTCCACCTTTAGCAGCTGCAACATTAAAGTGATCAATATACATAATCCAGTAATATGTGATTCTGAAATTAACTTTAAGTACATTTTGATGCTAATACTCTTGTACTTTTACTTACGTTTGAATGCAAGGCTTTTACTTGTATTTCTACATTGTGGTATTTCTACTTTTACATAAGTAAAAGATCTGAATACTTCTTCCACCACTGGTCTTTTCCAGTTCGATGGAATACTTTTATTCAGCTGATTTGCTGTGATGATGACAGATGATGAAATGTTTTGTGGGAAGTAACTAAGTACATTTCCAGTGAAATAATAATCAGAGATACCAAATTTAAAAAGCACAGTATCCAGATTTTCATACATTTTGTTTTGCTCTTTTGTGTGCAGGAACCAGATGAAATCAACGGGCCTCTACTGGAACAAGTGGAATACAATCTGTGAAACTCAAAGACCTAAAAAAGACATACTCCTGTCTGCACGGTGTTTTTTTGTAAACTCAGTTACTGTTGTTGATCGGGGTCTGTATGGGTGTTATGATCAGTTCAGAGGAAATTGTTTTAGATATTGTGAAATGATGACCTGACCGATGCCTCAGTATCACTTCTCCTTTGGGATTCCCCAAAACTGGAATTTCCCAAACGAAGTGCAACAGCAAAGTTTAAACCTACAAAACATAAACAGCATGTTAAGCAACTAATGGTGGATGTATACAACACACAGCAATGAGTCATTAAATTAACTCATATGCTTGTTTTCACAGCTGAGAAATCTCATTATCTTACATTGTTAAAACTGATTATAGTTTTCAACACTGGAGGGCAGCATTGCCAGTGATTTGTCACATTGCACAGTCTGATCCACAAATCAACTCCCTCTGTTTAGTGTAAGAATAGATGATGAAATTGTTTCACAAACAAACATAGAAATTTGAATCTGTCTGCTGACTACACATCAGATACTAGAGGTGCCGGTCTGGGAAATGATATTATTATATTGAAGTGAAGATGACCGCACACTAAGCTGCAATGATTTAACTACCAACGTTTCAACCACACTTCTCAATGAAACTCAGTGTTTTAATCTGATGATCATTAAGTGTAAATAAATGGTCTGTTTTAGTAAAGCTTGCACTGATCTCTTTAATCCTCCGACTGATCTTAATTCACACATTCACTTTTACCTTTACCCTAAACCTAATTCTAACCTTAACCCTAAAGTCCCAGCCCCAAAACTGTCCCTTTTAAAGTACCAGTGTGTAACAATTAGGGGGTAAGTATGTTTTTCTTTAGTGTATAATCACCTGAAAATAAGAATCGTTGTGTTTTTGTTACCTTAGAATGAGCCGTTTATATCTACAGATGGAGCGGGTCCTCTTCACGGACCCGGCTGCCATGTCTCTACAGTAGCCCAGAACGGACAAAACACTGTGTTAACTTTTCCTGCTTGTGCCGGAGTCAATAACGTTACTCGTTCCCGAGTTAACCCCCATCACTCCACTCAGCCGCCAGGAAACAAGACACGGGAAACCTCTGTTGGTCTTGAGGAGCTGCAGCATTTATTTCTGCTACAACTTCCACTGAACATTCACGTGATATTCTCAAAGCTAAACTAACTCTGTCTTCTGCTCCACTAGCTCACTTGTTCACTCACACACATTCGCCGCCGCTCTCTCTCTTTTGCTTCACCACTCACTTCCTACGTACACACACACACACACTCTGCTCTGCAACTCTTCAAATGAACAACTCTAGATAGCGTGCATTTTCGCTTCGGCCACCGTAGTTCTTCCACACGCTTGGCACACGAGAGAGGTTGCAATCTGCAACTTCACCGCTAGATGCTGCTAAATCCTACACACTGGTCCTTTAAAGGACTTCACAAAATGTCATAATGTCAAAATGTCCTAATTTTTATGGTCTAAGGCTCACACTGGTCCTTGCAAAGATATATGTCCAAGAGTACAGACACAGTGAGGGGTGTGGCGCGTTTGAGTATTTAAATGATGGAGGATTTCATTAAGAATATAAAGCAAGGTCATACACTACTCATATAACAAGCACACACACACAGTAAGAGTTGTAAGAGTGAAAAGAAAAAATCTCAGAGGAGCTAGTTTCTCACGGCATGTCTGGCTAACAGCTTCCAGCTGTTGCCTGGTTGGGAGAGCTGCTATGGGAACACGCCGAGTACAAAGAGAAACATGGGATTCATTAGTGAACGGACACAGAAGGAGAATAAAAGAAAGCAGGATGACGCGGTCGGGTGTCCTCACCGACAGATTCTTCTCATAGAAACCACTTTTCTGTGGTCAAGTATCAAAACTACCGTTTGTAGCTGGTGTTTTATGATATGAGCGTTTTCAAACAATCCATTTGTTCAGATGTCTGCGTCTCCTGCCAGTATTCGCTTGAATGGTTCCATGTTGCGTTTACACAAAGACAGACTGTTCAGATTCATTGAACTGCGTTACACAGTGGAGCAGCAATGAGATGTTATTCATTACAGATTATTGTTTTTCTCACCAATTCTTCAGATTTTTTATGATTTCAGATCCAGAAATACCATCGTTCCACGTGGAGGGGTTGTCGTTTTTGTGTATTTGCATTTATGTATATATGTGCTGTATGTGTCTCCAAGGTTTTTAGTGACTATTGTGACAGTTCTAATGTGAGTGAGAGGGAGACTTTCTGTGTTTTAGCATTATCTATACGAATAGAGGACTTGCTGCCACATTTCAACAGTAGGAAACCAGCTCATGCTATGCCGTGTCGGTACCTTAAGATTTTGGTAAATCCAAAGTGTTGAAACGTGTGAAATAAAGCCTGTCCAGATGCATTTGTGCAGCTGTTCAACCTCGTGGTCGGGTGATGAGTAATATCTTTTATCTGTGGAATGTATCTTCCTTCTGACTCCACAGGAAATCCTTCTTCTCCCAGAGGGAAGTGACTGAGAGCCCGGATGTGATGACAAGAGAGTGAGTGTGTCCGGAGGAGAGGAAGTGGTGACTACATGAGGGGATCCCCTTTGATAAGTCTCACTGACGCTTCCAGCAGAACGGCCTGGAAGGAGTTGATCTGAGCCACCTGGGAGCGAGAGAATAACTAAACAAAGCAAAAGTAAGCATGGCTCACATACCCCCCCGCTCAATGCTTGACCCCTACAAAAGTAGGGCCAAAGGTTTTGAGCTTTTGGAACTAATGGAATTAATGAGCATTAACTAATTTACTAATGGGCACCCTGGACTTCTAACCCCCAAAAGGCACAACTACACCACACTGTCAACCGAATGTGAAGTTCCTAAAGTAAATAGTTTGAGTTCTGCTCCGGAAACGAAAGTGTGACACGCGAACGGAAGGACACGCAGAGCGCTTTATACCCCCCGACTATGTTGTCGCGGGGGTTTAAAAATAAATACAAAAGACAGCAAAAAATAACCAGACAAAGGCATAATCTTGAGAACATTCATCAATAATTTATTTTTCTTACTCTCAAGAACCACCACTGCTCATCTTGAAAATTCATCATCAATTTCCAACAACACAGTTTTGAAAAATGTAAAGTTACTATACAAATTTTTAATAGAAAAAAGAATAAATTAACTGTGGAATTCAGTTATTTTTTTGTTTTTTTTGTTGATCAATTCCACATTTTTTCTACAACACCTTTTAATGTATTGTTACAGTTGAACAGAACTGATAAAATCAAGTTACATGCTCTATTGTCTGGTAGGGGAAGTGTTCTACTATTAAACTGTCTGTTAAAATAAGCTTCATTTTGCACATCTGGTAATTGAATCTATTGATAACAATGAAGATGTCTAGATCCTACGTGACAAAGCAGTAACTGGTCATTTTGTAGCACCTGAAAGGGTTGTTACAATGTCAGAACTAAAAACAAAAACAAAAACAATACTGGTTCATATAAAATGGAACATTGTTAAAACAATGAATGTGAATGTTAAAAACCCCACAAAAACCTTACAGTGCCCCTCCGTACATACAGGAAAAGACCGATAAAAGAGTTAGTTCATTTCTCTTGAGGAGTATTACAAAAACATTTCTATGGAGCACAGAAAATATGGTGTGTTTTGGAGCTACAGAGGGAAAGGGGACGTCACACTTCTTCACATCGGAGGTCAGAGATTACCACAAGGTCAAAGATGGGCGAGGAAACACTATGGAGCAAGACGTGCTGACGTTAAGCGTAGAGAAGTCGGATGCTCTTTGGGGGGGTCTTTATTTGTCAGTGGATCTGCAGGGCATGCGTGGGATTGTGTCTTTAGCACGCAGACAGTGGGCGAAGACTCTTGAGTGAGCAAAAGCAGGGTCTAACTTGCACTCTAATAGGTGATTACACTAGAGTAACTCATTCTTATGAGATGGGAGTGCTGGTTCCAAATCCTGATCAGCTGTGAACAGGCACGGGTGGAGAACTTTTGGAGAACCAACCATGCAGGGAGCGGGCTAAACCTTCTTATTTAAATAGTCTAGAAAGTGGCAGATTACAACAGTGCATAATGGAAACACGACACTATGAGGGACAGGGTAAGACATTCCTCCCATGCCACACACCACATGTTACACCATTTATCCAGACATAATGGTGCCGTAAGACTGACGAAAAACATGTCCACTCCTCTAGAATCTGTCATAATCTTTGTAAAATGAACGGAGATTTTGTGCAACAATGAAATTCGTAACATAAATTCTGGTTAGGGGGAAGATGAGAGGGTTTAGATACAGCGAAAACATGCAGAGCTCTACTTCCTTCTTACAAAACCAGGTGTGCTTTTCTAACTCTGTTCTGAATATCTGATTGATCGGGATTGTTTGTTTCAGTTCTGGCTATGGCTTCTCTTTTGCCCTGACAGCGGGGTAGTAATTAGTGTCGACCTGAAACTCATCGATGTCCGTGTACTAATAAAAAGAGCTCTATCGTGTATTGTACGTGGTTCTAGCGTTTCTACTTCCCGTCTTATGCACTTTGATACAGCTCATGATTAAAATATTTAGAGTGGAAAATGAGAACACACTAATTGTAGGTCCAGCGCTCACAGACACTGTTCAATGTTGTGCTTTTCAAAGTACATTTCCGAGTATGCTTGATGCCAAATCATAGAGAAGTCTGCTGCCTGCTTTATACAATGGCTATAGCCTGAGGGGGACTTACTGTTTGTGGCTGTTACAGTGCTGAATTACAGTACAAATGTAAAAGCACCAACCATTTTTTTGGCACTCATGCGCGCCCATAATATGAGGTGTTGTGACTGCCAGTGTGTGTGTGTGTGTGTGTGTCCTAGCCGAGTTCAGACTGTCTGTGTTCAGTCAGGATGCTCCTGTCATGCTGAAGAGAGACGGACAGAAAGATGAGAAAGCACAGTGCTACAGTAGGGGGACTGACAGATAACTCCGCTATAGAGCCCAAGACAGAAAAAGATGATTCACTACAGAGATTTTTCACTGAACAGCCTCAATATCAAACACAAGTAACGCCAACAGATGTCAACAGCCAGAAATCTTTCAAAATAAAACATTTGAAAAGGTGGAATCAGATTGTTTTTCTATATCAAAACTACATCCAAAATCAAATGTTGCACGATGCGGCCGTGTTAACACCCCCACCGAAGGAGTGTAGAAGTACTGATCACAATGTGGCCAAACATGTGGACAGAGAAATCTTGAAAAGACATTAACTAAACATGAATGATGAAGTCACTGAAATAAGCATAGATTAATGCCAAACCCAATAACCACAAATTCTCCCTACGATGCACTAATGATGTTTTTACTCCGAGCATCAGAGAACACGGCAAAGTGCCTGCTTCAATTCACTCTGTAGATTCAAACCAGTTCATATGCTTCTTGTACAATGTTTGTTATTGCTATAGTCCTCATCAATATCCCAGATAGAGTCCCATAAGCCATCCTGATATTGTCACTGTGAATTCACTCTCATACAGTTGCATGGCACCAGCCCAGGGACCCCTGGTGTGACCAGTTAATCCAGTAAATTGTCTTTGGTTGTGGGTTAAACTGAGAGGAGTTGTCATCTAAATGTTTGTTAATCCGGATTTTTTGTTTTTTGAAAAGTCTGTGTCATCTTCTCTTCTTATAAATATGCGGGGACAAATAAACAAAAAAAGGACAAACAACATTGATGGGAATAATGAAATCCAACACAGTTCACTTTGGGCCTGGAAATGGGTTTTAAACTGGTGGCTCAAATCCAGCAGGTATCCTCTGATTGGGTGGCAGTGCACTGGAGTTAATTAATAGGTCGGGGAGGGGTCCAAAGACGAGATATGAAACAGATCCTAGATGTTGCTTCTGTTGAGCGGTTTGATATTTTTCTGTGCTCTCTCTCTCTCTTCCCATCGCTCCTTTGCCCCGTCGCTAGTGTGCTGAGGGTGAGTAAAGAACGGGCTCTGTGGTGCTGCTGCAGCAGGGCAACAGTTCAACAGCTGAGGTGGCTCTTCTCAGTCTGTTTCTGTGAAATCAGCCCTCATCAGAGCCCAGCGAGTGTGTCCCTGTCCAGCTGAGCTGTGATAGAGGGAGCGTAATAATAAAGAGGATGGTGAGATGGATGGAGGGCAGGATTTAGGGAAGGAGGGAGGCTCGTGTCCAGTCCGCCAGTCCGCCGGTCCGCTCAGGGCAGGGTTTTTGTAGGGCCTTAAGGATGAGGTTGTTGGTTGTCGATGGGTAGTAGTGAGGGACAGTGGAGAGGCAGTAGGAGAGGGCAATGGGACTTTTCTGGTCCCTTTAGGAAGGTCTCAGACCAGGGTTCCAGGTTTGGCCTTATCGTGTCCGTACCACTGCACATCTGCCAGCTCTGAACACAGGGGGCTGCTGAGGAAACAGCTGTCACTGAAAGACCTGCAGAGGAAGACACATGCCAGCATGAGACTGACTTCAGACACAAGTGTTTCATCTCAAAAGATACATTTATTTAATAATAGGGATGCACCGATACGACTTTTTCAGTCCCAATACGGAAACCTGGGATTTGGGTATCTGCCGATACCGAGTACCGATCTCATACCAGTTTTTAATTAATAAACTGTATGCCTCCACTGTGTGGAAGTGACTGGGATCATTCCGTTATGTGTAAGGCAACATCAGGTTTGACTTAAACATTGCTTTCCTAACTTTGAAAAAAACTAAATGTAACAAATAAATATATACATAAAAATGTATTTAATTGTTATTTATTATTAAAATAATAAATCGTACACCAGCAACTTGGTAAAAAAATCTTCAGAATTAATAGGAATTACAATTCAAGTGTAAACCTTTTTAATGCAGCAACAAATTGGTCAAAAACTTAAACAGGAATTCAAATTCCAGCATATAATGTATATAGTATATAAACATAGAAGTGAATTGAACAGATCGGCCCCATTGTCACCAATACCCGATCCAGCTGTATGAGTCAGCATCGGCCCGATACCCAACCTGCTATCGTTGCATCCCTATTTAATAACTACTATCATGGAACATGGTTTCAAGCGTTATCCTGCTCTTGAGATTGTTTGTTAATGTTTCTTTGTTACAACACATACAGCACATGGTGAAGTAGTATTTCTATTAGTATATCCTGCAAGGAATCAGCCACAGTGTCGGTGTCAGACCACAGAGCAGAGCACATGCAGAGACCAGATACAGATGCAGCCAAAGAAGGAGTACATGACACAGATACCGCCACCGCGCACCGCCAGCGCAACCGCCACCGCCGAAGAGCAAGAACTTGTCCACATTGTCAGCCCCCCACAGTCGATGATGATGTCGACTAAGTAAGAATAATAGTAAGAATAGTGCACGGACACATTTCTATAAATAAAAGTCTGATTTTGAGTAAATTCGGCACTAACGCTGTCACATTATATTTTTATTTTCTCTCTGTAATGCTGCTGCTGTGTTTCCCGAACAGTTACACTGTAGGTTTAGACCACAGACAGTACCTCTATGCATCAGAGCTGGGCTGAGGGGGAGACTGACAGACGTCCTCAGTAGGAGAGCTGTCTGCTGTGCCTCTAAACCAGGAGAGAGGACACACACACAAGGAAAGGAGGGTTAGTGCAGACAGAGAGAGACGAGGGGAAGAAATGACAAATATTAGGTAACAAGGGAAATTTCCATGACGAAAAAGACGACAGGAAAAAAAGAGTGCAAGGAAGATGCAGTGAGTGAATCAATAACACAAACAGCAGAGTGAAAAGTCAAGAAGGAGTGACATAACTTGAGTATGAGAATAGACCCCGAATCACATAAAAAAATCATTCTGTAGGATTAGTTGTAACAGTGTAAAACAATATCAGCTGACGGATAAAACAGACAGTCAAAGCTTGTGAGGATGTTAGAGTGAAGTTTGGATAAAGATGGAGAGAAAGAAGCTGATAAAGAAGCTCATATCCGGCTTCAAATATCATTACCACCTCGGTCTGCTGCTGCTGTGTGTGTGTGTGTGTGTCTTACCCGCTCTGCCAGTTGAGGATGTGCTGTGGGCTACAGGGGGGTGTAGGTGTGGCTGCGTGTTCGCTGGAGGGCGTCATACTCCTCTGGCTGTGAGGGGATGCAGCTACGGAGGGAAAAACTGACAGTTAGTCGTGCTAAATGAGATACAACACATGCAGCATGAGATAGAGAGACACAAATACACACACATACAGAGACACAGAGCAAACACACACACACAATAGATGCTACAGCGAGGTGAGCGGCAAAGGAATTTCAACTATGCCTCACATACGGTGGGTTAGGGGGGGGGATGTGGCCTCAGAGCCACTGAGACCATTTGGCTCAGGGGTCATGTTACACAACGGTCACATGTTAAAAGCAAAATCCAGCCTCGTTGGCGCAGTAGGCAGCGCGTCAGTCTCATAATCTGAAGGTCGTGAGTTCGAGCCTCACACGGGGCATTGTGTTTTCCTTTCTCCATTATTTGTTGTGAGTAATTTACATCTAAGAAGCACTGCGCTATTTTAGACGTGTCAAACGCAATCTTAGGCTGAATCCAAATGTCCAGATTTCACTCGCAGAGCAACCACACTACCTACTACTTATATAACTCACAGGGTCCAACTGTGCCATTTCTAAATTTAGATAACAGTGAAAAAAAACCTTTATGATAGGATTATGCGCTGATTAATTTTCATCCAAGTAAGGAAAAAATGGGGCCACCTACAATATGAAAGTCCTCATGTGAATGTTATGTGACCAAAGTCTGTGAGGGTTCAGTCCAAAACATCTCTCAGTAATTTAAACTTTGTATTGATTTAAAATTAAACATAAATGTTGAATCGTTGCGTTACTCAGCTACGGTTCTCAGTAATCATTCAAAGCTCAATTAATCTGACATCATAAACTTCGTTGGCGCATCCGTCTCATAATCTGAAGGTCGTGAGTTCGAGCCTCACACGGGGCCACCTACTATATGAAAATCCTCAAAGGGTTTGATGTGAATGTAATGTGACTAAAGTCTGTGAGGGTTCAGTCCACAAATCCAGAATGTCTCTCAGTAATTTTGTATTGATTTAGAATTAAACATAAATGTTGAATCGTTGAGTTACTCAGCTACGGCTCTCAGTAATCATTCAAAGCTCAATTAATCTCACATCATAAACTTCGATGTCAGTCTCAATCTGAAGGTCGTGAGTTCGAGCCTCACATGGGACGATGCTTATTCAATAAATTATATTAACATTTACTAACCAAATTAAATCAAAGTCTGTTTTTTATTTTACTAAAAATTCTAAATAAATATCGAACAAGTTTGAGAGTGTGTATTGCTTAAAGCAAACACACTGATTGAATTACTCAACTAGTGTTCTCAGTTACAGGATCTAAAGACACACAAATACATCAGCCACACTGGCCTCATTGGCACAGTAGGAAGCGCGTCAGTCTCATAATCTGAAGACCCACCTGGTGAGCCCTTGGCGAGTGTCCCTACTCGACTCCCTCGACCGTGTCCCAGAGTGCCTTGCTGTGACCCTGTCTCGGAGGAAGTAGACCCCGAATGCGAGTGACTCCTCTCCTTCAGGCTCCCTGAGGACCTCTGGTACCAGCACCGCAGCTCTTCAGACACCGCTGCCCTCCCCCCTCCTCCGCTGCCACCACCCTCTCGCCCCAACGACGGAGTCCGTACGATCTGAGAGCGCGACGGCGTGAGTCGGCCGCTCCCCTCTCCTCCCTCCTCTCCCCCCCAGGCCTCCTTGTACAGTCCCCCGGCCGTGTAGGAGCTGGAGGTCTTGAACTGGGCCTTGACGCTGTAATGGCCCTCCTGATCGCTCTCCAGGCTGCGCACCACCACGGGGTTGGGGCTGCCCTCCACGTACAGCGGGTACTCCTTGATGCGGTACTGGGAGGAGGGCTGGCTCTGGCTGTGGAGGTAGACTCCGTGGTGTCCTCCTCCCATCCCACCTCCACCTGAGCCTCCACCAGAGCCGTTCTTAGCTGCCAGGTTTGGCATGGAGCCCGAGTTAGAGGAACCCAGGTGACCTGCAGACCTGGAGAGAGAACACATACATCCATCTATTGTCAATCTATTCATTTTTTTATTGCCAAAAAAGGAGTTGTGTACAGAAAGCCTCTTTCCCTGCACTCCCCCGCCCTTACCTGTGCCTTTGCCTCTGCCTCTGCCTGGCTTTGGAGGGTGAGTCCTCTCCCAGAGTGGAGTAGTTGGGGTTGCTGCCGGGGGGTCCACCAGAGGGGTAGTAATGCTCCGAGCTGCTATGGCTGGTGCAGGATGAGCAGTCGTCCAGCGGGTCAGAGCCGTTGGAGTTGCGTCCTGGGACCAGGAAGAAGTCGGGGCTGCCCAGTGTGCCCAGGGTGTGCGGGTGTGCGTCGGGGTCGGGCGCCAACAGTTTGCCCTGGGACTCAAGGCTTGAGCTGCGGTTCCTAAAGTGCTGAGCGAGACTGTGCAGACGTGTGGGACTGATGTCCACTGACCTGTGAGATGAACAAACACACAAAAAAAGTGTGAATATAAGGGAACGGAGCTACAGAATTATGTGAATGTCAATTTAATAGGGCTGTCAACTGATTCAAATATTTAATTGCAAATTAATCGCACATTTTTTATCTGTTCAAAATGTACCTTAAAAGAGGATTGGTCAAGTATTTAATACTCTTATCAACATGGCGTATGGACGAATATGCTTGCTTAACGCGTTATTATAATGTTAACTTTGACAGCCCTAAAATTTAATAATATAGAACAAGGTGATTTAGAAAAGCTACCAGAAAGGAGGTCCTGTAAACCCATTCCAGTTGGGGTAAAAATTGACTTTATAACCAGTAAAGAATTGAATGTACGAGGACTGACCTAGTGGAATGTACGTAGTGTGGCGTCCTGGTCCTCAGGTCCGGGGTTGAGGGCATGCTGGACTGAGAGTTCCAGTGAGGGAGGCTCCTGATGGGGCTGCTCTGCAGAGAGTTACTACCCCCTGCTTCTGCACTGCCAGAGCTTGGGAAACGCCTGTGAGTTGACAAAGACGCAAGGAAAAAAGCATAATTTATAATTAATATTATTCCATATACTCCTTTCACATGGGCAACGTCATGAATGATGTGCTCTATTGAACTTGCCGTCAACCCGTTTTGATTGGATGAGCTACATTTGAGATGACTAAACAATATATTAAATGTACTCATTAACGTTAATATACAGTACTCTAAAGCTAGTTAAATAAACTCCCTCATACCTGGAATGAGAGGAGCGTTTCTTGATTTTTTCGTAGGGCTCGTCCAGTGACGATTCACTCCACATCTTGGGTTTGATGGGGGATTTATCGTAGTCGGGGCGCGAGTAGTGCAGGTGTCGCAGGCCATCCAGGGACTGCGGCGGAGGGGGCCGGCTGTGAGAAGGCGGTCGGGGAGGGAGGCCCTTATGAGGCGATGCTACTGGAGAGAAGGTGGGAGTACCTGTAACTTGAGAATCATCTGAAATAGAGAAAACATTGGATTTACATTGGAGCAATTAATATAGTTCAATAAAATCATGAAAAAAACCCACAAGAATCAGCGCGTTATTGTTAAAATCTTTCAGAGCAATATGAAGGTGATGAACTCACCATCATCCAAGACCAGTGCGTCAGACAGTGAACTGTCTTCAGAACCAATATTGGCCTCTATAGGACAGAGAAACAAAGACTAGAGATTAGACACTATACAATTACAAAATCTGAAAAGCTGCTGTGTGTGGTGGCAACTACAGCTAATAGAAATAATAAAGAGATATGAAAACAATGTGATTTCGCCGTAGTGAATAGGAGTTTATTGGTTACCCTCTATGATAAGCGACGCCCTCTGCGTAGGCTTCTTGCCAGAGCGGACCCGGTGCTCGTTGATAGAGTTCTCAATTTCCTGGAGCTTCTTCAGTGCGTTCAGATAAGAAGTCTTCCTCTGTTTCTTCAGCTTCTTACTGCTCACGTGAGGGTCGCTGGCAAGACGCCTGGCTGCCTCTGTAATCTGGGACTGAATGGCAAACTCCCGCTCCAAACGCTCCAGCTCCTCTTCCTGGGATAAGCACACACACACACACACACACACAAACATGAGTGCAAAGATACTGGATTCGCTCACAGTTTTAGCAACAGAAACCCCAAAACAACAAGGCTCAGTTTGCAGACACGTACTCAGACTGTAACTCTCCCATGCAACATATTTGGTTAGACACACACACACAAAGCCTTGCCAGAGAAAACACACTGCGGAAATCATTTATCTGTGCTGCAGCGCCGCATTTTCTCACCACTGGATATACTCTATTGAGACACTCTGTCCCCCAATAATAACACCTCTCCATCAATACATCCTCTACGCCACTGCGGAGACTTGTGGAGCAGAAACTATTAGGTGCACCAAGTAAAACAAACTCTGTCATGCTGCAAATGTATTGCATATTATGTTTACTGCACTGCAAAATGTGCATCTACTGAGCATATACTGCAATATATGGTGTATTATACTGTTGAATAATGATGATTATAGACAAAGAAATAAACTCTGGTGCACTCATATATGTGAGAACACACACTTGCCTCCAGAGAGACAGAGCGATGATGTATTCAATTGCGTCAACACCTTACTGGACTACCTCAGTTCTGAGGAATCCCTCTCTCTAACAATCCCTTCCCACTACCGACAGAGCAGCTTCTGTTTCTGTGTGTGTGAGTTTAAGGTTTAAGGTGATCTTTCTGCTTGCGAGGCAGTTTTTGTGATATTGTGTCCCTGGATTCTTTTCAAAGCATACAACCTCAGCAGGCACACACCCACATGCCTGCACACATGCAGTGCGCGCACACAATCCTACTATCACCACTTCCTGTGGCGAGAAGGCTGCCGGACTATTTTTAGAAGTTCTGCTGCTCTGGAAAATCTACCCGTGGCACAAAAAGACAAAGACGGTCCAAGACGTCTCAGACTGTGGCTTTTCAGTGTTCTCTTGATCTGCACCGTATAACTTCAAGAGCTTTTAAAGCACCAGTTGTTCATAAATGGAGCATTAACATTACAGCTGGGTTAATAGCAGATAAATACAGGTGCTTCTTGTATTTGTTTCAAACACTGATCCCGATAGATGACCTCCTGTTTTTACTGGAGAGTGTGATAAAGTGGTACTGTGGAGAACGGGGAGTTGCAGCTTCACCTCTCCCTTTGGAAGAATTTTCTGCTCATCCAGTTTGAAGGCGGTACCGATCTTCCGTCGCACTGTGGGCGGCTCCTCTCCCGGATCCAGAGGGTATTCCTTCGGAAGCTTTCCTGTCAGCTCCTACGAAAGACGACACAAGAACAATTAGAAGGGAAGACCTAAAGAGTATTCTGATTTTCAAAATATTTGCCAGATGTGTGTTTTTTTCTCCTACCGCTTCTCTGATGCAGATGTTCTTAAGTTCTTCTAGCCTCTTTTTTAGCGTATCCTCTAGAGCATCCTGCCTGGCCCTCAGCGCTGCCAGCATGTCCTTCTTAGCTGTCTGGGAGCTGTCCGATTCCTGAGAGCCTGCAGAGTACAGACAACACATAACGTGAGGGCAGGAGTCTATGTGGAGAATATGTACGTGTGTGTGTTTGGAGTTGTGGGGACTTCTTGTGAGGCAGATTGCGGAGGGGAGGTAGAAATTGTGTATGCACCTGCTATCCTCGCAGGATGTTTACAAGGGAAGTGAATGGAACGTTTCGATAAGGAAGTTCTAGCGGTGTGTTTGTGCGAGAGTTTCAAGGAAGGGGCAGCTTAGGACAAAGTCTGTGACGCACAATCTCCAAGGCCCTGAGATGGTGCCAGTCATGCCTTGTTGAAAAAAAAACCACATACAAAACCCCCTCACACACACATTTGGTTTCTCTCTGTTGCTTTCTCAGTGACCGTGCGGTTAAACATAGCAACAATACAAAACTAACCACTGCTGAAAGAGTTGTGGCAGAAAGAAACATTAAATGGCTCTCTATTGTTACTAGATACACTATATTTAAGTTCAATGTTTCTAAACGTATAGTTTTGCCGGTACACAAACCCCAGCAGCTCAGATTCATTCAGTTTTGTGTGGTATTGATGTTGAACAGCCACGAGTGGTTTCAAATTGATCAGACACACTCTATGATCTAGTCAGACAGAGACGCGTTGGCTGTGGCAGAGAGGGGAGGTGACTGGACGTGGCATCACAGTTCCTGCGACATGTTTATGTTGCTGGGCAGAGAGTCAGCAGTGGATCATGAAATCAACACACTGACACAACACCAATAACACAAGACAGACAGATAAGATAGAGACAACCTGTATGATACAGAGGGTGGAACTAGAGAGGGACAGAGAGGAGAGAAAAGGGAGATTAGGAGACTAGGAATGGATAGCTGAAGAGATGAAAGGGGAGGGATAAGGGAGAGATACGTGAGAGAAAAAGGGGGAAAAAGGGAAAAAACAGATTGGATCAGGAAGATGAGCTGTGGAGAGATCCAAATGAGGAGAGCATGCAGGACATTTTTACTGAAAGAGAAGAGTGTTCTTCCTTCCTGGAAACGGTTAATTGAATCAGTAAAGGGTGGTACATGATGACTCCAAAGCCATGTACAGACATACATGTTTCACCCTTCTATCATGAATGATGCAGTCTAATCAGTGCATGTAATTTTATAAGGGAATAATGCAGCAGTAGCTATTCAAGTTCCAACACTTGTGTTTCTATTCATCCCAATTACTGCACTCGCTCTCCCAGCACGCAACACACTTTACAGTACATGGCTGACTGAGTTTAAAAGGGGGCATTTTCCTTTCCACTCTAAATTTAGCTCGTGTACAATTCTTCTCGTCACACTCATTACTTGTTCAACACGGATAAGCATTGTTTTTAAAGGCCGTGGCAAAGTTGTACACTGACCCGCTGGCCTTTTCATCCCCCACCCACTAAATTTAGAGGGTGCAGGGGCCTCTGGAGTTTGAGTCTGTGTGACATGGAGGGTGGGTGTGAAAGACACTGGATGGGGGGAGGGGTTTGTGTGTACAGTATGTGTGTGAGAACAGTCAGCAACAGAATCAATGGCCTCTTTCCAGAAGCAGCTGTTTCTGTCTCTCCAGTTGTCAACGGGACTCCCCCTCACCACCCCACATGCAAACACAAAGACTGATACGCACACATCTCACACAATCTCTCCCTGTTAGTCACAAGTCCTGTTTCCATTCAACTGTTAAGTGAATTTTAAGCAAATGTCGCAAAAAAAAGAAATGTGAATAAGGCGTGTTTCCATCAACTGGCTTGGAGCGAATAAACTCTGCTACATCGTAGTTTGGTCACAAGTTGGCGTTGTAGGCTACGCATGGCTGTACTCCGCCAGTAAACAGAGTAGACGAAGTAGAGGAAGGAAGGTCTTCAAGAATTTGTTTCAGTTGGGCAAGTTTTAATTCTTCTTTTATGTCAGCTAGTATTGGCTATGCTTCATGTTGTCCTAAGACGAAGACCAGCATTCGCACGTTATGGTAATATCCGAGAAGACGCCGAACAACAGCAAAAACAGCAGATCAGTCATGTGAGTTAAATGTTCGCTACGTCAGAACTTATTTGGCAAAGGTGTTTCCATATCCCATTTAGCGCATCACATTTTTCGACAAAGGCAAAAACCACCTCACGCGAGTAGTAAAACTTTTTTACGCAATCGAGGAAGTTTTCTTGAATTTTTCCGTTTCCTGCAGCTTTTCTGATGCGATACTTCAAAATGTGCATAAAAATATGTGAATGGAAACACAGCTAGAATCTCTTTCTTCTTCTCTCTCAATCACACACACACACACACACACACACACACTGACCACGTACTGACCTGACGAGAGCAGACTGCCACTGCTGCCACTTATAATTTTGCCCTTGCTTCCCATGTTGGCTAGTTTGGAGGTCTTCAGAGTTCCTGTTTCCGTGAGGTCTATAGCGATCTCATTCAAACTCCGCGCTGCGTGGATCTTAGACTGGAAAGACAAGAACGGACAGGGTTTGTCAAGGCAGTTTACTTGCAACAGTAACTGACAACGCTTGCTGAGTTTGCTGTTATCTCTTGTACATCTCTAATCATGTCTGTGGTCTGAGTGAGTGTGTATGTGGCGGGCTTGACTGACCTTGCTCTGCTTGCGGTCCAGGTAGAACTGGTGCTGGCTGATGGCCATGGCCCAGATGGACTTGATGAGGGCAGGACAGGCGTACCACGTATGCACAGCGATGCCACTGTGGCCAAACGTCCTTCTCGTCACCGACGCCCTACAGTAGGAGCGGACACAAGGCCTCCTTATATACACTGAATACAAAAGATGATGGCTACATATTCACAACACTTACTAAACACTGACTACTGCAGCTGCTGTTAAGAGAGAGAAAAACTATTAGAAGCTTCAGAGAGCAAACCTGATCGAGATATTTTTTTTGCAAAGCCACACACGATGCTCCCCATAGTTTACTCATCCTTATTTAAACACACATCTGTAGCTGAGCAACAGACCAGCTCACCCTAATGACAGCTTCCTTTAAAGAAAACACTCTGCTCTCTGTTTCACCCCGTCCGTCTCTTTTTCTCCCGTTCCCTCCCGTTCCCTCCCTTTCCCTCCCTACCCTCCGTCTGTAGAATAACACTCCACATATATAGCCATGTTAAATAAACACAAGAGAGGTCACTTCCTCCGCAAAACAGCTATCGCGCGGCCATCTATCCTTCTGTGGTCAACTATCAAGGGTTTACGCTGTATGTGTGTGTGAAAGAGCACATGTGTTTGTGCATGAACGCGGCTGTTAATAATCAGCCCATCAATCTGTGTCAAGCTCCACCGGGACATCCCCAATATCTTGCTCTAATGCCAAGACAAATGCTGCAACCATTACTGAATTAGATTCCAATCTCTCCTTTCCTGCGCCGTAGTTTGAATCGCAACACGTTCACATATGGCACAGTGGTAATTTACAGTAAAAGCTACTGGAAGGTGTCCATAACTGAGGGGAAATTCTATCACATTCCAAATATTAGCTGGAGAAAATTCAATAGCAATAACATTCAATCACTTAAGTAGAACTGGTTTCATGCAATTCAACACTCAGTTACTCAGCTTAAATTTGTGATATAAATTTACCTCCTGGGGTCATGAACTTCCACTGAAAACTTCTTCTCTCTGAAGTAGAGGTTCTCCAGCTGACGCCATTGGAACACCTGAGGTTTTAGGAGAAACACACACTCTTCAGGGCTGCTCACACAAAAAACATGCTTCACATTAAATCCACACAGCCTTCAGCCAAATCCTCTATTCTCTTCTGTGTATGTTCCAATTTGTTTTGAGAGAGAAAAACGCGATGGATACGGAGGAAGAGGAGAGAAAAAAAGTAGCAGGAGCTGACGAAGAGGAGGAGTTAGGAACAGAAGAGGAGGTGGGAAGAGGACCTAGTCTGTGGCTCTCTGATCAGGTCCAGACCAGGCGGCCTTGTCCACAGCAGATCCCTTCGCTGGATGACCTCACTCTGGAGAAAGACAGTGTGAGAGGGGAGGAGGCTTTCTTTCTTCTGCTCGGATTTTCTTTTTTTTCTCTCTTTTCCGTCCGCTTTATGAACCATCAGCTCCTCTTTAAAAGGAGCCAAAGCCAGCTGGGCGAGAAAGTTTCCCCCAAGACGCACTCCACAGCATGTGTGTATCTTAAATCCTCCCAGACGTTGGGGAACAGGACGTTATGAGGTGGTGGGTGTTCACCATCTGTAGGCATGTGTGTGTGTGTGTGTTGGTGGAGGGAAAGTGTGTAAAGTTTAGTTTCCTCCACTCCTGCAGCTTTGCTAGGAGGGAGGGGGCGTTCATGCCTCCCCTCCTCCTGACCCCTCCTCCCTCCCTCAGGGACTGTGCTTCCTGCTCTGGGCTCTGTGGTTGGGAGGTGTGTGTGTGTAACGAGGGGTCAGGGGAGGAGTGATGAAGGGGGAAAGAAGCTTTCTGCGGCCCCAGCAATTGAAGTGCTCCTTGCTTTGTTTAGCCAGACCTCTGTGTACACGCACATACACACACACACATTCACAAAGTCTGTTTCTCGTTAGAGAGGGAGTAGAGTGTGGGCTATTTCCGAACACAAGTGGGCCTGCATCTATCAGCTGGGGCTGACATACAAACACACACACACAAACATCAGTAAAGAAAGTAAAACTAAGGACTAGGACAAAAGAAGTAGAAGACCGAGCTATGACAGGATGAGGGAGGAAAAGAGGAGAAAGGGAGCTAAGGGAGGAACAGGTCACAGCCCAGGAATTTGAACAGCCTGGGAAAACAATGGACCGAGGGATGAGAGGGAGGAAAGGGAAGGAGGGGGAGAAATATGATGAAAAAAGTCTGTAAACAGTCTAATGTATGTGTTTATGTACTGTATGTGTGTGTGTGTGCACGAGCGTGAAGAAAGAAAATCTGCACTCTTATCAAAACTGTTCCTGTACCGTGCCTTTTCAATGGAGTGTGAAGTGCTAATGTAGCGTGGTGCTAAATATAGCGGGCAGGTTAGATAGTGAGAGTGCGAGTGTGTGTGTGTGTGTTGGCTACATATGGGCCAGAGCTGTGGCGATAAGATAGGTGTTTGCAACTATGTTCAGGCACGAGACCACTAAAGCTGTCCTCTCCATCAGCGGGACAGAGCTGCTGCAAGTTTGGAAGTAGTTTGATGTTTCAGGATGAAGTTGTACACATGTAAGTGGGCAAATAGGGTTCAAATATATCTGGATCTAAACAGCAGTCACGTGATCTACAAGAAGGTGCAATAAAGTCACTCTCAAGTCTAAAATTAGACATTTTGGTTGTGATTCTGTGCCGTTTTAAGAAGTGCCCCAGTTGCAGAAGCCCATTGTATTAATGAAACCTTTGTAGTCGTTATGGCGGACTGTGAATAGCGTGAATATCTGATTTAAAAAAAACAAAAACATGCTGACAGATTCTTTTGTTAGGAACTCAGTCAAAGCCGTTGGGTGCTTCTGTTATTAGGGCGAGGCTGGTGCATGTATGCGTGCTCATGCTATAAATCCTCTTCCTTTTGACTGTAAAACACTCGCACACAATGGCACAAACACGCACAAGCAGAGGAAGTGACCGGCCATTATTCATAAACAACTGGGCGCTCGTGTGCACAGACCCACGTCTGTCTCATAATGATGTCTGTGCACCCGAGCACACAACCATTACAGATGAAAAGGTCACATCTGATAGAGTGTAAAGGCCTTTTCTTCGGTGTAGCGGACTCCCCGGGGGATTACGGGAAGAATAGAAAGTTTAAATAGCATATGCGTAGTATTCTTTGCTAGAACTGGACCTGAGGTTCTCAAAAGACTATTGTTTCACCCATGGGTGGGGCTCTCGTGTGCAACACTACATCCACCAGTTGTCATGGAGACGCAGATACACTCTGGAGGCACTTCCTGTTGTTTGTGTTTTGGTTGTGGTGTTTTGGAGGGATGACATTTATGGAAAAAAAACTAATAAGAACAGGTTGCATGTGCCTATTTGCTCTAAATGAAACGCACAGAAGCTGACTCTCAATCCGCTGCAGTGAAACGCAAGTGAGATGACGTTAATTTAAACCACAGTTTTGCTTTGTTTGATTGGATCTCCTTTACAGTGTTGACAGAAGCTTTCCCGTGTTAGCCTTAAATCAGTCAGTCAGGTAGTCAGTCAACACACAGACCCTATAATCTGTCTAAATGAGTCAGAACACACTAATGAGGCATCAGGACGGTGTGTGGTTCAGTTGTAAACCCGTGTGTGTGTGTGTGTGTGTGTCTGCATGTGGCCTGCGGTAAGCAGAGGGGGAAAAGTATGTTAACATCCCCAAATGAACGCGGAGGCTGCGGTAGATGGTCTGCATTTAGACACAACAGGGATCTCCCATCGTAAAAAGAGGAACTAATTAAACGCAACTGCCTCTAGTAAACACACACACACCTACACTACAGCACAACCTGAAGTCACTTATTAATGAATAAAAAAAGGTTGGTGTTGAAAACCTTTTTTACTGTGACAAAAGGCGGTAATTGGCCAATAATGTCTCGTAATTAGTGTTCTGCCTCCACCTCGCTGAGTCACAGTACTGACAACCTGCGCAGTGACAAGCTAGGGAGTCAGTGGTTACTGGTACTGGACTGGTTGACTAATCGGCAAATCAACTGCTCTTCCTCTGGTTTGCTTGAAATAGCGATGACTCTCATTACTACAATAACATATGGAAAGCTCCTAGTGACCTCTGTGAGTCTCTCCTCCTATGAAACACTGAGTAACTTTGTAAAAGAGCACCACCCACCCTCCTTTGTCTGCCTTATTAATGGGAAAAAAAACCTTACTGTGTTCACTGGGATTTAGTCAGTCTTGTGATGTTGCATTAACAAGACATGCAGTCCACAAATCTCTTTTGGGTCAAGCTCCTTAGACTACAATCCAACTTGTGCGGTGAGGAGGCACAGTCCTACTTTCGCTGCTTTTAAATGTGTGTGTTTGTGTGTGTGTGTGTGTGTGTGTGTGTGTGTGTGTGTGAGGGTGAAGGAGAAAGAAGGCGAGAGAGGGGAAGACAGTGAGAGGGTCAGCACTCAAGCTTAACGAACCAATGACTCACACCGACTGTTGCTATGGCAGCTGAATGCTTGATAAGTCTCTTGTGTGGGAATGCTATTAACACTTTCTTCCACCTCTCTCTAAAATATCTAAAATCCCTCTCTTTCTTCTTACCTCAGAGAAAGCTATAACTTCCCATGTTTCACTCTATCAACCAACATGTGTATTAGGGCTGTCAAAGTTAACGCGATAATAACACGTTAACTCAACTTTCCTTTTAACGCCACCAATTTCTTTAACACATTAACGCAACTTGGGATTTTTACGTTGTAGCGGGCTCAGTTTTAAAGCTACAGTGATGATACTGACATCATATGAAACTAGAAAACCCAAGGAATCCATTGATACTATCAACCATGTCATACTAGCTTGTTGTGATGCAGGTAAATAACGCTCCAAACTTACGCTAAATTTTGGCGAAGAAAAACGGTCATGGCCATTTTCAAAGGGGTCCCTTGACCTCTGACCTCAAGATATGTGAGTGAAAATGGGTTCTGTGGGTACCCATGAGTCTCCCCTTTACAGACAAGCCCACTTTATGATAATCACATGCAGTTTTGGGCAAGTCATAGTCAAGTCATCACACTGTTGTTGCTTGTTGGGCTTGAGTTTACCATGTTATGATTTGAGCACATTTTTTTAATGATTATTTTTATTTAAATGTGTGATTAATTTGCAATTAATCATGATTAAATATTCTAATCAATTGACAGCCCTAATGTATATACTTTAAAGAGTAAAAACACACAGTTTTTGAACTATTCACATGTTTCTCAGCATGTTTTGGCATTTTTGTCTGAGAATTCGACGTGAGATATTGTGGAATGCGTTTTTTTCCATCTCTGTGGTTATTTAACACCAAAGCAGCCACAGCATTTGGAGCACCACTTGGGAATGAGGCGGGAATGGTGCTCAGTGGTGAGACATTTAGTCATTTAGACTGCACAAATCAAGACGCGCACACACCCACACACACAGCACAATGTTAGTTGCAAACAGGAAAGCTGCGGCAGACAGGAAGTATTCATCAGGATGGTGAGTTCAGAGTTCAGTCCAATTCCTGTGTGTGTGTGTGTTTAGCAGCTACAGGGTATCATTATATGTGTGTGAGAGTGTCTTGGTGGTCGGTCAGAACACGGGGATGCTGTTAACCCCATTAACACCCTATAAGACAAGGCTGAATGCCGGACTTCAAGGCCCTAAAGGCAACTGGAGGTCAGAGGTGAGGTAAGAAAGGCTTTCGCAGACGACCCACTGGTTGCTTCCACTGGGAAGAGGACCCCATTCACAGAAGTAAAAGCAGGACAGGATGCAAAACATTCCAAGACTGAATGTCTCCAGACAGTAGTATTTGTACAGCATTGTTAGTGCTCTTTCCAAACACAATATCCTGACTCACGGAATGGAAATAATAGACAGTGACGGCCATGAAAACATTTCCTTCTAAAGTAACATGTAGCCACTCTTCTTTAAAAAGGAGGGTGAACAAATTAGGTGCCAAAAAAAAGATATCTTGGAAGTCACACATTCTTTACAGAAGCAGAATGTTGTGTTAATAAGGCCTTTTCACACTGAGGGCGTGACGAATAAACAACACGAAAATGCAAAATACTCGCCTGCAAATGTTATATGTGTAGGACTTTTATTGTGAAAGGTAAGACAGAAAAAGTGGATCTGGCCTGTGCTACCTTTTCTCAGGGTTGAAAGGAGTAATAAAGGTTGCCATCCAGGTTCGGACTACGGTGCTTGACTACGGACTACGTTTTGTTGTTGTTTTATAAGTATGGAGGACTCAACCGCTTTCCCACAACGCGATTGGTTGATGTCTTTATTCGCAGTGCGACAGCTCAAAAACTCAGCGTTGTTTTTTCGCTGCAAAATATTCACGTTCTGTGAGACTGTATTCATGACAACAGCTCGAAAACATATATTGACGTGCAAATTAATCACACTTAAAAACGCCGCTGGTGTGTAAAGGCCTTAAGGCTTTGGTGAATCGAAACCTTTTGCATTTTTGGAAATTGTACCAATTGATGTTTTAAAGCTCATTGAACTGAAGGTTGTGCGGAGGACGGTTTAGTTTGTGGTGCAGAGAGATCGTCTCACCTTCCTGGGTTTGACTTTGTCCTGGTGGTCGTACTGAAAGATGCCTTTATAGCTCAGACCCAACCACCATGGGATCCCCTGCTTGTCCTAAAACACACAACAGAAAAACACCTCAGGAAAGGTTGTGCATGTGTGAGAGAGGAAGGAAAAGAAAAAAGAGGTACAGATAAAGAAAGACAAAGAGTACAAATAGCTTGAAGCTCCATCATATCCCCAAATCCCAAGCTCCCTGCTTGCAGGTCCAGAGTCAACAAAAATGTGTGCGTGTGTGTGAAAAAAAGAAAAGTTAGAGTAGTAAAACTGTACCTTTACACCATAGTAATGTACTCCATATGTGGGCAGAGACTCTACGATGCTCATATAACTGTGAGGAGCAGAAAGACAGACATGTAAGGATTACTGAGAACACACATCAATACAGTGAATAAACAACCAGAGACACACACTTACTTTACAATAGCTTGCCCTCTGGACTGCCCATTGATCTTCTTGTAATGCTCTATGACCCGTTCTTCACTGTAGGACAGTAAATAAAGAGAAAAATATTAGGAAGGGGGGAAAACAAGAGGAGTTGTGAGAATGTTGTAGTGGATTTTCTGCACTAGTCTCTCACCAGTAGGCCAGAGATGGGTGATCCTTTAGGGCCTGGGTGGGCAGAGCAGGCAGCTTTTTCAGGTCAGACCTGGTTACATCATTACTGTGAGGGAGAAACCACAACACATGGTCAAACACTACTTCTGCAAGAACAATCATGCTTCGTTGCAGGCCTGACAGTTTCATTCAAAAGCTGACAAGGCGATACCACTGAACTGTAGAAAAAGAAACACTCGAAATATTCAGCGCAACAAGTTAATGCAAAATGGAATATTTCCCAGAACTGTCTTAGAAATGAAATGTTCTGATGGACTAAATGCTCTCTATTTCAGACTGGTCGCTGTTTTATCTCAGAACAGCTGCAGAGAAACAGGAAACAGGAGAGAGAAAAGAGGGACAGAAACACAGACACAAACACGTAAGATAAATAATGAAAAGATAAAGGGAGATGAAAATGGGATGGAGGAAAAGATAACCAAGAAGACGGAGTAAATGAGACAGGGAACCACGTAGAGAGTCTTGGCCCCAGATTGGGTTTTCAAACCTCCAGTGGCAGGAGGTCTTAATACCCCCCTCTAATCCCCTAGCCTCTCTCCAGCCTCCGCCAAGGCCTCAGAGGATTGGGGAAAGCCCTGGGAACATGACAACCTATGAGCTAAAGCCCTGGAAGAGATCCCATCCACCCGGCCCGCCTGTTCTCCGACGTGTGAACACAGCTGTGTGTCTGGACTGCGTGATATCCATTCAAGGAACTACTCATTAGGTATACGTGGTATACTTTGGCATTGCACTTGATGAAAGGGCAGGCAAGGGCTTAATTTGAACAAATACAACGTGTGCACCGTGGTATTGTGACACTAAATCATATATTCTTCAAATCGTATTTTTCTTAAAATAGTTTGAAGTGAATACTGAAATTATTTCCAATGCAGATTCACTTGTTGCTAGATTTTTTAAAATACATGTAAAGGCTGATTGAAGGCTGATGATGAATATATTAACTGTCATAATGGGCATTTTCAGAGGAGCTGCAGTGACAGATGTAGTGAAACGTAATATGGAGGACGGGTACAGTGTGTGTAGAGTCTATAGAGCTTTTAGGGAAGGGTGGTATGTGTGCGTGGGAGGAAGAGGGTAAGGAAAAGGGGGGAGGAGGGTGAAGGAATTTGTCCCATTCCAGCCCTCTGCAGGATATTGTGTTTATTTACTCCTTTCAACGGCGGAAATGAGGTCAGAGGTGGTGGCTGCTGTGGTCTGTTATCTGTGCTTACAACAAAGGGATGAGTGGATGAAGGATGACACACATTTAGGTCACGTATCACACAGACGTACATCTGAAGAGCCACATGTGGAACATAGCTCACGTGACTGGAAAGCTCCTTAGCTATAGAGTTTAACTAATGTGATTTTAAAGACTTTTTTTTTTTACAGTTTCTGTTGGTATATTAGGAAATCTTTCATGTCCCAATGGTGAACCCTGACTTAAATTGGAAAGAAGTTCATTCCAACGAAGACCCTCTGTCTTCCATTACCCACATACTGTATATTGACACACACATGCACTCCATGCTTGTATATAATAGGGGCTAAAAAGAGTGAACCAAAGTAGAAAAATCGGAAAAGAACACTCTTAGTACATATAATCATTACAAGTTACTGATGTGCTTACCTGGAGAAATCTCCTTTAGCCTCCTGTGGATCAGAAAGGGAGAAAGAAAAGTAGTGAGAGAAGAAAGGATTTACATATATATTGATATGTGAGCGCCAAGCAGGGACCGTAAAAATGTGCGTTTATGTTCTGTTTGCGTTGGTGAATGTGTCGTCAGGTCTGCTCTGCTGGAATCAGAGAGGAACATTAAACCTCCATCTGGAGTGAAACCTCTGAAGGCCTTCAGAGCAGATACCTGATACTGTGCATCTGCACCTGCATAGAGAGCACGCACACACACAAACACACACACGCATACACACGCACAAACCACTCAGCCCAGCCTATGTGTAACATGACCTTGCAGCATCGCGGTTAATGGATTGACTACTCTGCGAAAGGGATAGGAGAGAGAAAGGAGAATTTGTGAAGTGAAAGAGTTTCCCTTGCTGCTCTGTGTTATATTAGCACTGACAGAATTTAGCTGGTAGCCAAGGATTTTTGCTACCAACAAAGACAGTTGAGGTTTTTAGGGTTTTAAAACCTCCAAGCTTCATTGCGGATTACTGACAGATTGATGACTGCATTAGATAATGTGAGGTTAATCATCGTCAATTATGACTGCATTAGATAATCTGAGTTTAATCATCGTCAATTAGGATCAAAGGCTGGTGGAGACATTTTGGAAGGAAACAAACTGTTTCCAAAAAGTGTTTCATTGCAGAGCAACAACCGCCTGGAATAACTAGCGTGTTTGGCTGCATGTGTTACAGATATCCAGACAGACATCCACACACAAACAAACACACTTTATCTTACTTGTAGACAAAAGGAAGCCAATTCGAAGACAACATCACTGTCCACTTCAATAAGCTCCTGTAAGAAAAAAAAGAGAAGAGAGGATATTGGCCGTGGATGACAAATGATCTTACTGCTGGCAGCAAGTAAATAAATAAAACACACACACACTGTAGAGATGTTGGGAGTAAAAATGGACGTGCCTCTGATCAACATCCATTCATCCGAGATGGGTTTCTAGCTCCTTTCATCTCCCCACCGCTCCCTCTCCATTTTTTCCTCTCTCCCTTCTCTAATTTCATGACCTCTTCATGTGGATGGAGCATCGGAGATTAGAGGCAAACTGAGGGGGTTTTAGAGGTTGGATGCTCTGGTTACTGATTACTCCGTACATTTTCCGAAGGTGCTTTTTAATTTTATTAGTTATTTGAAGACATGTGGACAAAGGTAAAGTAATGGAGAGTCTTTAACTGCGTTGTTTTTCTTTGGTGTTAGAGCATGTAATCACCGACCATGTATGCGTGTACACATACATGGGATGCTATGCCTGCATCGAGGGGGCGGAGGATGAGGGGTTAGTGGGCAGTGAGTAGTGGGTCAAGAATGCCAGGAATGCTCCCTTTACAATCCACCACTTAATTGGCTGGGAGATCAGACAGCCAGGATGAAACACTAGACAGAGCAAACCCACCCTGTGAGTGTACCACCCAGTGCGGCTACAAATCGTCATATAGTGTTATTGCGCTGTATGGGTTCCCACAGCACAGCAGAAAAATGTTTCTCACTGCTTACACAAACACTGAGGGTAAAGGTTGAACATATATCTCTATATCTATCTATTTTACCTACTGTGTACTTGCAAATATGTTTTCTAAAAATACTGTTTTATTTCTTTTCTTGCTCTCCTTGTGCCCTCTCTCCCTCCGTGGGGTCGTCAGGAGAGCTGGTAGAGAGATCATTGGCGTTTAGCTGATGTTCTTATCGGGGTGACATGTGATAAATGAACAGAGAGGGATCAGGTTTCTCCGTCTCCGATGGGAATGAATCAGAAACCTTCTGACTATTTGGTTACGTAGTCACTGCCATTCAAGGCTCACTGACTTCCTAATGGACACTACAGTAAGACAGATATTTGCATATGAAACAACTAGGCTTAAACTAGACAACCTGTGCAATGTAAACTTAGGTTTGCTTTACTATTTGACAACATTAAGGGTATATAAAGTCTAAGGAAGGCACCCATTTATACCCCGTGCATACAATACACCTGTGAATGACGCACTATACTGATCAACAAACTTTTGACCCATTAAAAACTTCAAACATTACAGGGAAGAAGGACAATGCATTTTATTATATGTACTGGATTTGGCTCTGATGAAGCTTACTACCACTGTCAGTACAGAAAATAATGGATCATATGACATTATCATAGTTTTCTACAGGCCTTTGACTGGCCCATTATTTTCCTTCAGGCCACATATGCCCTCTTCTGGACATAACAAATAACTGCTGCACACTGGTGTCACTGCATGAACTGTACACTAACCAAACTACAATATATATATACGCACACTGTATATTTATGAACCAGTTAACTGAATAAGACAGTCTCCTCTCACTCCACGCAAATATAGAAATGGCCTTCCTTCTCCGAGTACAGTGTTTTAAGTCAATCACCAAAGTGTACAAAATATATATTTGCCTTTCTTTTTGGGGCGACTTGCTGTCAGTGTTTATTTTAACAGCTGAAACAAATGTGCTTCAACACTGACAGATGGCAGCAAATGTGTCAAATGATCTGGTAGTTGCTGGAATGTGGTGTAGCACATACAGTAACATGATGGGTAACAGCTGATGCAAATGCTTCACATTTTCTGCTTCACCAAATCAGTGTGGGAGCACCGGTGTCCAAGCTGGCTTCTTCATTAAGAATCAAAAAATGGGGCGACTTCCAACAACATAAAGACTTTTACTCCACATAATTCTAACTTGAAATATACTCAGTGAGCACCTCCACCTTCTTTTAGTAAAACATCTTTAAATCCAGAAGAAAATGTTGGATT
Organism: Sebastes umbrosus; assembly: GCF_015220745.1. Lineage (NCBI taxonomy): Eukaryota > Metazoa > Chordata > Actinopteri > Perciformes > Sebastidae > Sebastes > Sebastes umbrosus. The sequence continues at coordinate 13,339,002 of NC_051272.1, forward strand.
CAATAACAAAATTACAGAGTATTCCTACCACCCATATTTGTAAAGCATTTCAGGATAAATACATCCCTCTGTATTACATCCCGATCACATCCCGAATGATTAATCGGTTAGTTGTCAACTATTTAATTAATCGCCAACTATTTTGATGATCGATTAAATCATTTTTAAATAAAAAAAAAGGTAAAAATTCTCTGATTCCAGCTTTTTAAATGTGAATATTTTCTGGTTTCTTTACTCCTCTATGACAGTACACTGAATATCTTTTAGTTGTGGACAAAACCAAACATTTGAGGACGTCATCTTAGGCTTTGGGAAACACTGATCGACATATTTCACCATAATCTAGAAAATAATCGACTTATTAATCAACTATGAAAATAATCCTTAGTTGCAGCCCTACATTCCTCCATTATCATTAGTCTAGGGATGCACCAATCTGACTTTTTTAGTCCAGATCTGTCTGTATCGGCTCGATATCCGATCCGGTATCGGTGCAACTCCACATAAGTCAACACTAATATACATTACATTACAAAATAATGAGTTTACCTTATAGATGATGGACTTGGCATTAAGGAAAAACAGCTCAATAGTGGCATTGTCCTTCAGGTAGGAGATACTCTCTATGTAGAACCTGAAAACATAGAAGGAAAAGATTCAATACAAAATGCAACAGCAAAGGGAACAAGATGACCTTCAGTCCTATTAAGAAGATCAGTGAGGCATATTAGAGATTTGCTTCAGAAACAAACAGAAATAATATAGGAGAACACGTTAAGCATGCTATTTTAATGTCATGTGGACGTGACAGACATGTTGCAATGACCAAAGTGACCAGAGGGGGGCACACAATACCAAAGGCTGACCCTGTGTATACCAACATCCTTTCACTTCCCCTTAAACCAATTCCCTCTCTCACCATGGTGGCTGGCAATGATCCATGATTAGTTTGTTAGTGTGAGCACATTCCACAATCTGAACACACACACACACACACACACACACACACACACGGATTGAATGTGCACATGATGCACTTCACACATTGTCTGCCTCTCTGCATCATCAGCAGTGTGTAGTGATTCCACATGCACATACAGTACTCACCCACACACACACACACACACACACACACACACACACACACACATACTGGAGAGAGAAGCACAGTAACCCACTTCTGGCAGAGTGGCGAGGAGGGAGCTAACATAATAATGCAGTCTAAATTTAGCTCATGAATGCATGCAGAGCCAGAGGGGAGCTACGATGGTGCGCTAGGAAGCTACTCATTGTGTTAGCTCTTCTCTGGCGGAAACGTACGTCAAAATATAACATGTTAAACACCTTCAGTGTTATGCTGTGTATAATGTCACCTAAGCACATGTTTCCCCATGAACACACGTGAACGAATGCGTCGATTTGTGCGCGTATGAGTGTATAGGTATTGAGTGAGAGGGGTCGTAGGAGGATCAATATTGGAGGGCTTAAATCGCGTTACCCATTGAGCTGCAAGAGAGAATGAGAGGAACCTTGTCAATATTCAGTGTGAACATTTAATTAAAGCCACCGCGTTGATGAGACATACACACACACACTGCCAGCACAGCAGCAAGCATGCAAAAAGGCACCCACTGAATCAGCAGGAGGTGGGCATCTGCCTCGCATTTATTGGGAACGCACGCATCACACAAATACCACCGCAAATACATGACGTGCATGCATCCACGCACACATTGACATACAGAAAAACCTTACATTGTGCTAATGAGAACAATATGCTCAAATTGATAATGGATTCAGGTCTGACATTTGGGCTGTTCCATTATCGTCCTGAGTCTGCGCATGTGTGTGTACGTGTGTCTGAGGTATAGGGTGGGATGTGTGTGTGAGAGGGGGGTGTAGTCAGTGTGACATTTGGAGAGATTGAGGTTAGAGATTGGACTGAACTGCGAGGAAAAAAGGGGGGGGGGGGTGATGAAGCCTCAAAATGGTGTCAAAGTTCACAATGTCACAGCACCTCCACCAAGTCCTCAAACACCTATTAGTCTATGTAAAGACACACACAGTGACCCCCACCCTGAACATCACATACACGCACATACACAGTTAGTTTTTATGATTCTATAGCTGACCTAAGATAAAGAGAGATGGTGACCGTGGTGACGATTATTTTCATTGTCGATTATTTTCTATTATTAATTGATTAGTTGTTGGAAATGGTAAAAAATGTCAATCAGTGTTTCTCAAAGCCCAAGATGACGTCTTGTTTTGTCCACAACTCAAAGATATTCAGTTTACTGTCATATAGGAGTACAGAAACCAGAAAATATTCACATTTAAGATGCTGGAATCAGAGAATTTTGACTTTTTTTGTCTTGCAAAAATACTCAAAACTGATTAATCAATTAGCAAAATAGTTGCCGATTGATTTAATAGTTCATAACTAATCGATTAATCATTGCAGCTCTGGTAACCGTGAATATCAATGCAACTTAACTGAAATAGCGGTGATGCCTAAGACGGCAGTAATAGCAGCCAAATATACTTATCTGCACATCTTTTGATCTTATCAGTCACAATGACACCATTGTTCACTCAATAGGGTGAACAATAAGCGCTAAGAATATGATTTTGCCATACAGTCATCTCATTGTGTCATGACGAACTGTGTCGTAAATGTCGACCTGGAAATGACTACTCAGTGACATTGTTTAGCGGCGTTAATGTGCGTCACGTTACGGTTACTATGTACGGTGCTAACCAAGGCTCAGCCCCTGGGGTGGATATGACATCATAGAGATATGTTGGGGACAGAGCACGCCAGAGGACCCAAAACAAAGCCTTGGCTTTCCCTTCCGGGCTCTAACTGAGAGTAGTTGTGTGGGTGTGGGTGTGTTTTGGGGCAGAGAGTGTGGGTTGGGAGGGATGTGCGTTTTCATTCAAAGCTACGAAAGATCAGAAAATCTCTTCTCAGGTCAGGTGCCTTTTTCTTTCTTTTTCAATAGCCCATTGAAGATAAAACACCCACATACACACAAACAAGGAAACACACACAAATGTGTATTTCTGTCACATATACACACACATGATCCAGTGAGTGAGGCCATTGTATGAGCAGTGCAAAGGGCTGAGAGGAGTGTGGGATTGTAGGGTTTTATATCATAACCCTGTCACAACAGGTCCTAGAAGAGTTGGCTTTAAATGAGCGGATGACTCCAATACAGAAACAGCAAGAAGAGCAAACTGCTAGGGCACATGCCTCATCATAGGTTGAGTCAAGTACCAGAACATTTCCTACCATGTTTTGCATTACAAGTCGCCAACAGTTCTTGTTAGGGCTGTCAAAATGATGATGATAATGTGATAGTTAACGCAAATTCGATTAACGCCACTAATTTATTGAATGCATTAACACAACTTAAGACTTTTAGGTTGTGCCGGGCTTGGTTTTTGGTTGGGGCTAGAGTGAATACACTGACATCATATGAAACTACGAGACATAAGGAATCCATTGGTACCAACCATGTCATACTAGCTTGTGGGAAGGAGGCTAAAAAACGCTCCAAACGTACGCTAAATTTTGGCAAGGAAAAACTGCCATGGCCATTTTCAAACGGGTCCCTTGACCTCTGACCTCAAGATATGTGAATGAAAATGGGTTCTATGGGTACCCACGAGTCCTTCCTTTACAGACATGCCCACTTTATGATAATCACATGCAGTTTTTGACAAGTCATAGTCAAGTCAGCACACTGACACACTGACAGCTGTTGTTGCCTTTTGGGCTGCAGTTTGCCATGTTATGATTTGAGCATATTTTTATGTTAAATGTAGTACCTGTGAGAGTTTCTGGACAATATTTGTTATTGTTTTGTGTTGATAATTGATTTACAATAATAAATATATACCTCCATTTGCATAAAGCAATCATATTTGCCCACTCCCATGTTGATACGAGTATTAAATACTTGACAAATCTCCCTTTAAGGTACATTTTGAACAGATAAAACTTGTGATTAATTTGCGATTAAACGCAATTAAATAATTGAATTGATTGACAGCCCTAGTTCTTCTGCGCTTCTGTATAAGAATGTATAGTACTAACGTAGAGAAGAAATGGTATGGGATTCTTATCTCTTATCTTGTTTGGAGTATGGTACTTTGTAGTCATTGCAAAGCTATTTGATAGGATTTTCATGCAGCGCATACTGATGGGGTCTAAGAGGCTCATGATTGGCTGAGAGGCCCCGTGGCGGGAGCTAAACACCAGGGTCAAAGCAATTTCATAGGAGCCTGTCATAACTAACCTTGTTAATCTGTTCCTATTACCACATGAAAGCATGTGCATACACAAACACATATACAGACACACTCTCTCCATCTTTCTGTCTCTCTTCCACACACATTCACACAGTCAGAGACCATGTTATTACGTGTAAGTTAGGTGATTAATTTAATTTAGAAAGACTCACCTGACACAGAAGTAGAGGACAATGGGACCAGACTTCTTGGGGAACTCGTGTTCTAGTACCCTGCGGTCCAACTGCAGCCAACTGAAATGGCCCCTGATGAGACAAAACCACAAAACAACCAATTAATGCGACTATTTAGGGATGTCTGAATAACCAACAAGGATACACAAAAGCTTCATCTAATGACACTGAACATTTTTTCCATTAGCCTCCCCATTTTTCTGTTCCTGTTACCATGTCTTCCCCCCTCCCTCCCCTCTTTCTCTCCCCCTCTCCTCTCCTTTCTCTGCCCCCCTCCAACAGAGAGAAAAACTGCAGAGACAGCTTGTCACCCTGGTAACCCTGCATGGTCTCCTGAGCAACTGAGCAACATCTCTCTCAAACTCTCCCTCCTTCTGTCGCCGTCTCTCAATCTCTCTCGCTCTCGGCCTCCTTGACCACTGAGCGGTTCGAGCTGAGCCGCCTGCTCTCCCCAGGCACATGACAGCAAATCTACACATCATAGAATTAGCCCTGGGGGACTAAGACTGCAAAGCTGGTATTGCTTTACAGGACTGACATTGGTTACAGTATGTGTCACAGCCATGTAAATGCCATAGAGCAGAGGCCAGTCTTGCTTGGCATCAAAGAGAGAAAACAAAGGCAATGGCGATGTTTGCCTGTATGTAAATCATTTGTATGTTTGCATGACTAGTTCGGGACTATGCTGTGGTGCTTCTGTCTTTCTAGGTCACCAAATACAATAAAACTAATTTGAATGTCATTTTTGCATTTCAAGCACAGTTCTCGTTGCAATCCTTCTGGCAGACATAGACTCGTGATCCTTTGCTAACCCAGAGCAAGACAATCGTAACCTCTTCATAACATCAAAACCCTTTATGACTAAGGATTTGATCATACATCAGTTTATGGTTCAGCGTGATATTCATGATCATGATTATGTTATTTTGATTTGAATGAAGATAGCCATCCCTTTTCACTTGTCAGTGAAAGAAGAGTGAAAATACATAAACAGGATATATAGGTTAGGTTACTGTTATAAAAGTATATAAAAACACACTGGAAAAAACAGGGCCAAAACCAACAGCCACATTTTACTGTAAGATTTCTGAAACCATATTTAAAACTCAAACAATGTACTGGAGTTTTCTTAGTGGTGCTTGTGTTCATGTAGCAGCATTTTGCTAATGTTAACTCAATGACATTATTTGACAATATCTTTTGTCTTTTAAAAATAAGTGGGTACATATAATTTAAGTACTATAGGGCTGACCAGAATATCATTTTTTGTGCTTCGAAGCTTCGTGAGAAATGGTATTCGAAGCATTGTGGCATGACAGGCTGACATGTTCTGTCCGTCTGTTTCCATCACCCCTGTTCCAGTGCCCTGGACAGTGCTGCTGACGCACTACTGTACACACACGCACCTCTGCACATAACAAACAGCGACATCTGTCTGAGAATAACTAATAATTCATGTTGAATATGAATAATGAATAATGTTGTGGGATTACTCCTTATTTCATGGGCTATTTTGGGATTTATACATTATTATTACATACAAAAAAAACAAAAAAAAACAGCAAGCATTCGAATACTGATTTGGAGGTCTATTACCATATCAATGGTGGAAGCTTCGAAGCACTATTTCTTTGCTTAATGTTGAAACTAATATCAATAATGTTGAAGCATAATACTGCTTTGGTTAACAAATAGGTCTTGGACAAGACATGTGGAAACACGTTGAAAGCAAAAATATTTTTAAATAATAAACCCAAAGCAGAAATGAGGTTTGGCTTTTTTGAAGTAACTGAAAACCAAACCTGCTGCTACACATTATGCTTAAAACTTGACAAAGAATTCTCAATTTCAGTCTTTCCACCTCTGTCATCCATGACTACAACCGTGGTGACCGTGGTGTCATTAACCTTACAAGCCACCAAGAAGGTCACAGGTTTCCAAGACTAAAGAAACATGTTCACATACTGTACGACTCCATTCTAGGGAGCTTTTTTTTTTGCTTTATTTACCTGCACAACTGCACCTGAACTTCGATACAGACTTTGCTTATTGTCTGCTTCTAGTATAATATGTCCCACGTGTTGTTACAGAAACTGAGGATCAAAACAGGAGTGTATCTGCTGATAGTCTGGATGTAGTTACATTGTTATGGGGAAGCACTGACAAACCCGATCCAACAAACAACATAAACTGAAGAGGTAGTCCTGGGCTACTGATACACCATGTGCAGCAGTAGCATTTTCAAAGTTTGCTGTTTTGAATGTGACTTACGTTTCGTCTGTGTATGCAATTCCAAAGTACTCCTTCTCCTTGAGGTTGAAGTGAGAGGCCACGAGGTCCAGCAAGTCCTTAGCCATCAGCTTGGGCTGCAGGGAGACAGAAATATTAGTATTGCACTCCTTATGGTTTTATTTATCAGTTATAGCTTTCCCTGTGTGTGTTAGTTAGTGCAGCGGTTTATCACATTGTAGTTTAATTGGAACAAGTACATATGTAGAGCTTTATGTTAATGTATTCTATCAGCTATTGATTTACTGCAATGACTAAGCATTCTGACAAACGCCGGGGAAAAGAGGAAAAGAGCAAGAGAGGAGGAGATAAATGAGAGAGAGAGTGCGAGAAAGATGGAGTGTGTGGATGTTGCTGACAGTGCAGGTACCCTGCCCTTCCCATCCCTCCCTCCCTCCCTCCTTTCCGCCCGTCTGACCCAAACCTCTACTGCAGAGTCACGGCTCTGGGCTCAACCACTGTTCTGTAGGGAGAGGGCTGCAGCTAGCATACGAGCTTTCTAACTAGCTAATACTGTGGAATACTGTCCCAAGCTATTTATGATGACAACCTCCATTCATCACGACGCCCAGAGCATGCAGAGCATCCCCAAAGCCAAGCAGAGGCCGGGGACTGCTGCCATATGCTGCTGGTTTGTGACATCCTGAGTAGCAGCACGCCCCACCCTGAGGTTAACCATGGGTGTGCCCCGCTGCCTACATTTTCATTACACATACACACAAATCGGCATGCACATACGCACACAAGAGCCCATACACAACATCCATGCAACCCACTCACAACACACAGGAGGAACTCATGTGCTGTGCTGTGTATATACGGGGACAAGAGGAAAGCATACTGCGTGCAACTATATACTAAATGCGCATGCATGCATGCACGCACACACACACACACACACACACACACACAGCTACATGTGCAATAGTGTGCACACTGCACATTCTTAACATCTCCCCCTGAGGTCCTGTACTATCTACTCACTGCACACCTACAACTTCAGTGACAGCAGCTACTGAGAGCTATTTAAAGACAAGGAGGTGATGTCATGCACACAGCAAGCATACACACACACACATACACATGCATGCACACACACACAACTCCAATGACCTAGATCTCGTATAAGCACAACGCCTACAGTGATCCTGCAACACAAAAAGGCTCTGGAGAGCATAGACGCGATAGAGAGAAGGTGACATATAGGCTGATTCTGCCTTATGTATCAGATTTCTGTACCAGATAAAAGTGTTGAATTGAGAACAACATGGCTGCTGTACTAGCTGATTCTGTCTCTATGTGCCTTTGAATTAACCTTACTACAAAACCCTACAGCATTAGTCAATTACCTAGGAGGCTCCCATGTTGCTATGTTAAATGAATATTGAGGTTATCATTAAAAGTAGGGCTGTCAATCATTTAAAATAGTTATCCGCGATTAATTGCATGATTGTCCATAGTTAATCGCAAATTATTCACACATTGTTTTATCGGTACCTTAATGTACCTTAAAGGGAGATTTGTTATTATTATTGTAAATCAATTAACAACACAAAACAATAACAAATATTGTCCAGTAACCCTCACAGGTACTGCATTTAGCATAAAAATATGCTCATATTATAACATGGAAAACTGAAGTCCAACAGGCAACAACAGCTGTCAGTGTGTCAGTGTGCTGACTTGACTATGACTTGCCCCAAACTGCATGTGATTATCATAAAGTGGGCATGTCTGTAAAGGGGAGACTTGTGGGTACCCATAGAACCCATTTTCATTCACATATCTTGAGGTCAGAGGTCAAGGGACCCCTTTGAAAATGGCCATGCCAGTTTTTCCTTGCCAAAATTGAGCGTAAGTTTGGAGGGATATTTAGCCCCCTGCGCAACAAGCTAGAATGGATTTCTTAGAGTTTCTACTTTCATATGATGCCAGTATCTTCACTCTAGCTTTAAAGCTGAGCCCGCTGCAACCCCCGAAAGATCGATTGTGTTAAAGAAATTAGTAACTAATTAACACGTTATTATCTCGTTAACTTTAACAGCCCTAGTATATTCACAGTAAGAATGATAAACTCACCTCTCAACATGCAAACTTTGTATTTATACTATGGTTGCATGTAGTTTAATATATCGCAAGCAGTGATTTAAGTGCTGACCTTAACTACGTTTTAAGCCCTGATCTGTCTGACTCTGACAAAACCTGGTGGTCCCATCCACAAAGGCTCTGATTGGCTCTGTTGTTTCTCCAACTGGGAGAGCAGCAATTCACGAGAGCGACACTAGAATCTCTTTGAAGTGCTCAAAAGACGTTTTAGATGTGGAAATTTTAGGTCTGGAAGCAGGCTATCTTTATAGTATTAGCAGTAATACATGTTTTGGTTCAGTCTGAGACGCGTACAGTCGTGGTCTCTCATTACCACGCAGCAGTCAACTGCCTTGGCAACAATATCAATTAAAGGACATCCATGCCACCGCAGCATAACAAACAATGAGCGGTGGGGACAGGGACACATGGACAAATAAGAGTAAGGCTGTTAGAAGAGAGGATATGGAGATGAAATGAGCCCCAGATACACTGTTGAACATCAGAAGTGCATGACTGAAGATGGAAAAGAACAGAAGGACCCCTGTAAGGTTAAGCTGAGCTTCCTGCCTCAACATTGTTATGAATACCAAGCAGACTGTAAAAATCACATGGGCTGCACTGGATAGCATAATTGAGTTTGGTTCCCCACTTCAAGTGACGACTCACCGCTTCCACACGCACACACACACACACACACACACATCCTGACGCTACAGCTTATCTGTGAGACGGCAGATACCGAACGGATGTGTAATAATGTTGTGGAAGATACCAACAGCGATACAGACGGTGAATGACAGGTAATATATTAAGTGATATGGCGCTACTATACACACACACAATAACTGAGACACAGACTCCAGACATATACAGACAAACATATGCACACACATATACGCATATACACTATGGAGCCATCTATCAGACAGTAAAGCTCTCTGCTAGTTTAGACAGCATTACTGCTAATAGACATTTAGCCTGTGCCTCCTCAGCAGCACAGATAATTAACAGCATAAGAATTACAGGGAGGTGCAAGTGAGGAGGAGACAATCTAAAGCAAACCGTCAGACAAGTGACAAACACACAACGGTAGCTCACTCGCCCGGCTGGCAGCAAGTCACGGCCCAATCTCTGCAAACAGCTAGTCGGGCTCTTGGCGCCTGCAGGATTGCTCAGATTTATGGGATGCTAACTGATTTATCAGTGCCAGTCCTTAAAGATGCTAAATTCGACATCCAGAGCATTAATATAGCAGCAAACAACTATCTGCTATGTAAAGATATAGAGGAGCAATGTCTACCTGAGCAGAGAATGAAGTCACTCTCCCACTGTGTGTGTTGTAATCCGGGCTTTGTTGACATCGCCGGGCCGGCTGCGTCTGCTTTTAGTGCATGTGAGCGTGCCCCACTGGCTAGCTCACGGCCACTGCTCTCATACGGAGGTTACAACTGATAACGCCGTCGCGTCACGGAAGCATAGCACCCACCCTCCAGTTTGCACTGTTAGCACAGCTGTGAGCTGCCGGCTCGCCGTTGCCATGTTGAGAGCTGCGGAGAGTAGGACTGTCCTGAATACCATTTTTAGGGCTTCAAAGTTTGGGTGAGAAATATTCAAAGGTATTCGAAGCTTCCGGACAGCCGCACGACTGTACACTCACGCAGCTCTACACATAACAAACGGCAATATCCATCTGAGAATAACTAATAATAATTCATGTTGAATATGAATAATGAATAATGTTGTTGTATTATTCCTTATTTCATGGGCTATTTGGGGATTAATACATTATTATTATTATTACTACATACTTCGAAGCACTCAAATACTGATTTGGAGGTTGATTACCAAGACAACGGTCGAAGCTTTGAAGGGTTCGGGTCAGCCCTAGTTGAGAGGCAATAGAAATGCTCCCAATCCCATATTTAACACCTTTAAGAGACCACGGGTAGGTAAGGAAAAGGTTTTTAGCCCAGCATGTTTTAATATTTTAACTAATACTTTTTGTACAGACTTATGCTGTAGCATTTTACCATGTTACAGTAAAACCCTCTTTAAAGTGTCTCTTTATTAATGTAGAATTCTTCCCATAAACATTGGCACGGAAGAGCAACACTAATACACAGCTTAATACCCCTTTCACTCTTCAACCTACCCCACTCTAGCCTCAGGGAGTGATACAGCCATATGACTGACATATATTTTCACTCAGTGGTGTATTTGGTGGTTGGCTTCAATCTTTACGGCCTGGTCAATAGGTGTGTTGGCCTTCTGGCACATAGTTCCCTGCCAATGAGGCGTTGCTCCATAAACAAACCACAGAGGACGCACTATCAAAGGTAGGAGGAAGGGGATGAGGAAGAGGAAAAAGGTGAACTACACTTCTGGGATTAAACAGTTGGTCAGTGTTACAAGTCAGCGACAGAAATGAGATCCAAACTTTTCAGAGACAACAAGACTTGACCACACTGCTGTTAAATAATCAGTGAAGACTGTTTATACTGCTTATGAACGATCATACCTTCAAGAAATCCTTTTTTTGCAAACAACAGGAGGTCCTGACTGCTTCTCAGTTCACCGGAAAACTAAGAATAACATCCTAATTCTCTGTGGTCCTACTAACAACTTACTGGCCCACTGTACATCTGCCCAACACAGAGAAGCGAGGACAGAGAGTGAGAGAAAGAGAAAAAAGACAGCAGTATCCTGATTTATATGACAATGGTTTGTTAATAACATCCCCTCTTCCGGACTCCTCTCTTGCTGATACCACTGCCAAACTATAAAAATACCATTCGTTACATTGTGTATATTATGTGGTAAACAGAACATATTTTCTCGCTCACAGTGTCTTCAAGTATCTGTAAAACTCTTTCCATATAATAAAGATTAATGTAATTTACTACAGTTTTAATTCACCCCTTCAACTCTCTTTTTGTTTATTTCCTTTCTTGATGGCCAAGAGGATAAAGAATGAGCGGAGGAGAGGATGGATGGATGAGATACAGAGCTGCTGCAGCTGTATTTGGAGATTTAAAAGGAGACAGAGCCGGGGCAGGTGAAGGCAAGCAAGGAGCGAAGAAAAGAAGATACGGAGAGGGAAGAGTGGAAAGTCAAGAGAGATGGAGAGCGAGAGAGTGGAAGAGGAGCAGAAAGAAGTACCAATTTGAAAGAGAGGATCAGTTCTGGCAGAGTAATCAAATCAGAAAGTCAGCAGACCTATCCTCGGCTCTCCCCTCCATTTTCTCCTCTCTATTCCCATCCCTTTAGTGTCATCTCCCGTCTCTCCATTCCTGAGCGCTCTTCTCACTTTTCACTCTCCCTCTAAACCTCCCGAGTTCCTGCGTAAATCTTTCTATTCTCCGCTTGCTCTTCTTCTTCTGTTTCAGGGCAATTACCTGCTTTGGTCTTTCTCTCTTTTTCCAGTGGAGTCGGGTAATGGTCAGACCCAAAAGGTGGCTAAGGGAGGTCAGGTAGAGTGGAAGGAGCCTCTACGGCTTCAGACTTTGAAGGCGAACCATGAAAGGAGTCTTATAGTAGATGATGAAAGTGGATGTCATCAACAACCAATGAAGAATAAGAGGAAGAGGAAGGTTTTTTAGATTTTTAGATTTAGTCTTAGTCTTAAGACGAAAATGCTTAATAGTTTTATTCACAATTTAGTCATTTTTATTCTTTATAGTTTTAGTCTAGAATTAGTTGATTTTAGTAAAAATGTTTTCTCTCTTAATTTTGTCAGCTATCTTTTTTTTTTAATTTAATCTTAGTCCTGTTTAGTTATCAGATTATATACATTTCTGTCATTTTAGTCAAACTTATTTCACACAGAATTTTATCTTGTTATGATCTGATGAAAAACACTGATTGAATGATTAAGAATGAGGCTTTGTTAGTTAGTTTGAGTCCTCCTGACTGTGCTCATTAATGATGAGTGGTTCAGTCGCACCCACCAGTCCGTTATGAGAGCCAATCTGCCCACCCAACATGTAAAAATATGCGTAACTCAACCACCCAAACCCAACCTGCAAACCGCCAACTTTATGCATTATAGTAGCACAATTATAAAACAATTAAAATAAAAAATGGCTAAAATGGGTCACCAAATATACTTGGGCTGCTGTTAATATGTGGGCGGCCCGCAAGTAAAGTAAAGTCTGTGTGATTGAGTAGGCAGATGTATAGCAGCTAAAAAGGCTTTTGAAGCAGTTATCAAAAAGAAATGTGAAACAAGGTTATATTAAAGGTTGTTTCATAAATTTATAAGATTGAATTTGTGCTCATTCAAAGACAGTGTAATGAAATAGTGAATGACTTTAAAACAGCTCAGTTATATAGAGGTCTTTGTTTCCCTTGCACAAAAGGGGAATAAATAACAAACAAAAACCTCAATATCTATATTGGCTATCGGCCAAATTGTTATTTTAAGCATAGGTATCGGCCCAAAATTCTGCAATCGGTGCATCTCTACTGGATATAGAACAGAAAGCAGACCAGAGCAGATCTAAAGTAGTAAATAGCTATCTAAAAAGGGTATGGGCTTTAAATGGCTAACAAGGGAGAGACGGGTGTGCTGTGGGTGCTGTTGCCTTTGGCCATTACTGCAGAAAGGCCTGCTGGGAAGATTGAAGGCTGGAAGTGGGGGGAAGGGGGCTGCATCCCCCTAGACATTTGGAGGATAGGATAGAGCATTGTCAATTACACAGAGACTCTTGGAGGATGAGAGGGAGCATTGTCAATTACACAAGCCGTTGATGTTTTTTTGTTAGATGATTCTGGGCATTTCTGAGGCATTCTGGGAAGGCAGTAGGGATGGGTGCTGAAGAATGAGCAGCGAAGCATGAGTTTGGGGGAACATTATTAGGACTGAACTCTGAATTGGGATGCATAGCTTCTACAAGGAGAGTAAATCAGGGCAGGGTCTGTTGTGTGTGTGTTTTTGTGTGTATGGAGAGATCAGGTGAGCATCAAGAAAGAGCAAAGTCACCTACTGCTGACCAAATTCTCCTTGGTCAGCAGTAATTGAGTCCCTCAGGACGCCAGACATCACTTCTCCCTCGCTCTGAGGAAACGAGAGTCGGCGAAGAGAGAGAGGGAAGAAAGAAAGAGAGACTCACCTGTACAAGGAGCTCCAGCTTCCTGTCGTCCAGGAGATGGACCTGACATCGCCTCCCCTCTGTCATCTGAGAAAAGGAGACAAAAAGACAAGGGATGTTTGTTAACAAACTGATTACAGGTATTACATGTTATAAATTCAAAAGCGGGGTTTCGGATGGCTCTCCATCTACTTAAATTTCCATATAACAAACAATAACATGATGCATCATCACATCAGCTTTTATGGGAGGCATGTGCGATATGGTAAGCTTGGAGTGTGCATGGGTGTGTGTGTTATCTCAGTGAAGTCTTAACAAGGTTAGCTGACCTAACTACACAATGGGCCAATAGAGACAACGTGCTGTGCTGCTCTCTTCCTCACTGACATTTCTAGCATTCCTCCTTGAGCAGGAAATCCATTATCCATCGGTGGACTACAGGGCCACAATGAGTGAGAGAAGCTGCCTGCTGCTAACAACGCTCAGTCCGGTGTTTGTCTGCGCTGTTGATACAAGTTTTGCTGAATAGAGCTTAAAAATAAACGGATAATATCCCTCTGCCAAGTTCAGGCGTAAACACTGAAGCAGGTGCAACGATGAAACAGTCAACTGTGGGAAATACGCGCCACATCACGCATTCAAGATTTCACATGACCGACACAGCCAAGACAATTCTCCAAAACTGTCTGAAAGTTTGCGACTGCTTGATTCGTCGTATACGGTTTAAAAATTCACAGAAAGTCAAACATTTCAAGAAAAGAACAAACTGTGCCAGAGTATTCAGCATGTTAGTGTCTGTTTGTGTGTGCTGGTGTTTTCAGCAAATGTAGAGTTTCTCTGCAAATTTCGCAGGAAGCGGGGACCCTGAGGAACACAAACACTCCCGGGCTCCTCCCACACTTCCCTCCACATCTGCGGGGAGATGTGGAGGGACACTAGGGGGGGAGGTGGGTGTGTGGAGGGGAAAGAAATGTCGGAGGGCGGGAGAGACATCCTCATTGTCAAACATTTGATGAGAACTCCCTCCAAAAACATAGATGCCATAAACACGAGCATAACCGGTTTGTAACTCTTCACCAACGAGGATCATATTGGCCACCTGAGGCTCTTGCGATGAGGTGAGGGTGTGTCAACAGCATGAGTATAACCTATTTTGTACTTTCTCACCGCTCATGCCAGCTTGCATCCAGGTGGCAGGTTTGGAAGTGAGAGTTTAGCAGAGAGCTAAGAAAGAGAGGGAGAGGAGTGACAGAGTTGTGTCTCAACACTCATCCCTGTGTGAACTCTGCTGAATGAGCGTGGCTTCTTTCTAGCTACTTTGAAAGGTCTGGTTTACCCTCCCACTCGCCATTGATCTCCTGCGGTTTGAGGGTTTTAGATTGGGTGCACCTGTGCACACAGTGACACACCGACACACACACATTTTCCAATATTGGCTTTTGTTTTCATCTCCCACCCTTCTGTCTTTGGAGTTACATTACCGTTTCAAAACGTCCCATGTTTATACTGTATACAGTGATTTTAATTACTGCCATGACAACTGAGTAGTGTAAACATGATTCTTAATTCTAGTCAAATATTTGTAATATAACAACCCGGAGATGTCAAGTGGATCAAAATATCTCGTTTCTGAAAAGATTTTGCTGGCTAAACTAATCTTCTTTCTCCATTATTGAGTCTGGGCATGTGGTAGGAGAGATGGCAAGACTACTGCATACAGACCAAACATCTTACTTAAGTATCTATTCTGCAGAATACTTTAAACTGCATTGCAGACAGTGTGTACACACACACACACTCTCACTGGCACTCTGCTTGAGGCACCTGGGGAATAGTACAAACCTTAACGTCAAGGTAACAAATCACTGCCTTGAGGCTAAAATTAGGCAGCCCAATCTGGCAGAGACAGACAGCTTATTGGTTTTGGTCATAAAATTCACTTTGTGGTATTGGACACATGCTACTGAGCTTCTATCCACCATGAAACCAAATGTAATAAAGTTTCTATGAATAGCTTGTCATTACAGTGTTGAAAAAAATAGAAAATGTGCTGCACCATGAGACAGTTTAGACAGACATTATTTGCAGTCCATTTAAAGGGACTGTTTGTAACTTCTTACACGTATAAATCACCCGGGTCGCGTGTGGCTACGCTGTTCAGACAAGACTCCAACACAAACTACACGGAAGCACCAAAACCGCAAAGTTATATCTAGTGAAGCCCGTCTGTTAAACAGTGATGGCCACGGTCGGAGAACGCGAGGGAGACCGTAGCTTTGGTCTCCAGGGCCGGAGTCTCTGCTCCTCTGCCTGCCTGCTTGCCTTCACTCGCTCCACCTCACGTGCATGCGGGCACACTCCACACTGCAGAAGAGTTAGTTTAGCTCTGAGAATATCTAGTGAATGTACAGTGGACGTTTGTCTCTGACCGGGTGCCAGTGTCTCCCCTTTTCCCTCCGACCGTGGTCGGGAGGCTGAGGCAGGAAAAGCCAACACTAGGATCAGCACTGATTCATGGAGAGACCTTCGTCTGGTCAGCTAACATTACTGCCAAGCAGCTGAAATATAGAGTGATATTGTGGTTTTAGTTGACGTGTGTCGCCTCACGGTTTTGAGCGATGCTCGTTCATGTCTATTTAGAGCGAGCAAGCCCGAACGCTGACTTTCGTTGACTTAGCGGCCACAGGAGTCGCTGTTAACAAACATTTATGATTCTTACAAACAGTCCCTTTAACATGACAAAAGCACTGAATGTATTTACAGCATCTATAGACACTGACCTCTAATGTAAACATTACAATGTAGTTGCACTTAGAGAAACATGGGCTAGAAAACACATGTGGTACTGACAATATATCCCCTCAGTCCTGCATGGTGTGTGATTCATGCTGTATGTAATCCACCAACATTTCTGACCCATTACTAGTCAGGTTTGAATTGGCTAACTTACATCCCCCAGGCCTGACTCACTGGCAATGAAACGGTGAAATGAGAAGACAAGACATGAAAATGAACAATGTATAAAGCAGCCATGTTCACAATGTTTCATTAGACACACAGAATATTCCTGAGCAGCTCAAGAACAAATTCTCAGGTCCAATCTTACACAACCCGTCAATCTCTAGATCTTCATCCTCCTAAATTTCTCACTAGTAGAGGTCAATTTTTGATAAGATTTAGGGGAACCAAATTATGGAGTAGCTTTTCACATCTATCAATAAACTGTTCATTTGTCAAATGTTTCATATGTCGCTTAAAGGGTAATTTAATTGCTGTTTTGTAATTGCTTTTCCCCCATGTTGTCCATGTATGTTTTTATGTTTTTTTTTATTTTTTTATTTTTCCCACTCACAATGTTGTTTGGTTACGATTGCCCAGAAGTCTTTATAGATATTTAAATCCTCCTCACAAACACTAACCATACACTTCAACAACACACACACTCGTCTTTTTTTTATATATTTACTGTATTGTTATTGCTATTATATATATCTTGTCCTGATTGTTTGTTATCACTATTATGTAATCATATTATTTCTTTATATTAATCTTGTCTCTAGGTGGAGGCTTCAGATAAGCCCAGTGGGGTTTTTTTTGCCTCTTCCTGCACTGTATATTATTCATTTATTTATTTATTTTTGTTATGTTGTATAGTCTTAAATTGTGCAAAATAAATAAACAAATGAACACCAACATTACAGAGGCACACACACACACAAACTTGTCTTTTTTATACATTTACATATTATTATTGTTATTTTATATATCTTGTCCTAATTGTTTGTTATCACTATTATGTAGTCATATTATTTCTTTATATTAAGCTTGTATCTAGGTGGATGCTTCAGATAAGCCCAGTGGGTTTTTGTTATGTTGTATAGTCTTAAATTGTGCAAAATAAATAAACAAATGAACACCAAAATTACAGACACACACACACACACACACACACAGACACACACAGACACACACACACACCACAGACACACACAGACACACACAAACACACACACACACAGACACACACACACAGACAGACAGTCAGTCAGTTGACAGTGATGCTGCTGTGGTCAGTGCTAGTTATCATAACGTTATCATTAGTTAGTTACCTTGCAAACAAACGCTCCCTCCTGCGAGGCTCCCACACACAAAAACACCTTTGCTCCAAGAGGGAGAGAAGACAAATAATAATAAAAAAAAGAAAAATAATTAATCCCAGAAAGAAACGAGTCTTGTTACTGCCAGAAAATCGTCAAAAAACACCCCTTCTTCTTTTCCCGGCCGGCCTAGGAGAGGAGGCACATCAGCATCCATGTTAGTGACCGTTAGTTAACGTTACGTTACCAAGCGACGACGCAGGATATTCCCAGTGTCCCCTGAACGCCACAGAGACGTTAGATATCTAATGTTTAAACTAGCGCTAATTAACGGCGACCGTTGAGCGGTTTGACGAGGCTGTGCTTCTTCTCTCTCCTTCCAAAAGCTTCTCACGGGGCTAGTCCCGGTTGACCGACCAAACCCCCCCTCCCCTTTCGCTACCGGCACCGTGCACACACACAAAACGGCGTGTGAACGTGCGGATACCGGGAGACCGTACCAACGGTCAGCGAACCGAAGGGGGAGACGACCAACGGAAGGCTACCAACGGCTACTAACGGTCGAACGGTTACTCCACTTCTTCTCCTTCTTCTTCTTGCCAGCTATGTATATAATGTTTCTCTCGCTGTCATCGGAGTTGCCTCGAAAACACGGGGAATAATGGAGGCAAGATGTGGGGGCGGGGAGAGAGGAGAGGAGAGGAGGAGATGAGGGGAAATTTTCTGCAGCAAGGCAGCTCACAGCCATGAGAAACTGCAGACCTCTCTCTCTCTCTGTCTCTCTCTCTGTGTGTGTGTGTGTGCTTTACAAACCCAAACAGACATCTGTGTCTGCTGAGCACACCCAATAGTCTGCCTTTTAAACAAGTGATGCACTGCTGATACATAACAATGAGCAGTCTGCCGCTCACTTTATTAAATCAGCTGAACTTTCAGGGAGATATAGTTCACTTGAAAGACCTTATACCCTCATATGTCTTGTTACTTTGGCAATACAGTGCCAATAAGCCATGTGTATTTTAAAGGGACTGTTTGTAAGAATCAGAAATGCTTATATGTTACACGGAAACACACCGTGTTAATAACAAGCCGTCCACCTCACGGTACTGCCAGTTGTGATCTGTTTTTAAAGTCAGGCACCTTGGCGGAGGTCTGCGCTCTCCGAGAGCCATTCTAGTTATAAGCGACTTTGGGCTTGTTTCTAAAGTGTAGTTGCTTATTTGGGCTTGCTCCTGTCTCCCTCAGACAATGTGCAGGCAGTTTGCAGTAATTGTAAGTATGATATGGGCTACAAGCACATCATGCCGATCTGGTTCAACATGTTAGCACTGAAACACATAAAAGAAACGCAGCACTGTTCTCTTCAATGAGGCTTACTGACATTGGATTCACAGTCTTTGCAAAAATGCAAAAAATGAAACGAAATGCAAAAATGAAATGAAATGTTCAACTTCTTTAAAGGGACTGTTTGTAAGATTCAGAAATGCTTGTTAACAGCGACACCTGTGGCCATTAAGTCAACGAAAGTCAGCGTCGGGCTCACGCTTGTGCTCGCTCTACATCAGGGGTGCCCAATACGTCGATCGCGATCTACCGGTCGATCGCAAAGGTAGTGTGGGTAGATCGCATGGCTTTAAAAAAAAAAAAAAAAGTTCTGGAACTTACTCACAGAGGAAAAGTACCCCAACATGAGGAAATGTGCTACCTCCTTGACTGCATTATTCGGCTCCACTTATTTATGCGAGTCAGCCTTTTCCCACATGAAGATTATTAAGTCCAAATACCGTTCCACCTTGACTGATGATCATTTGGAAGTGTGCTTGAGGCTGGCTATCAGCAGCTACTGTCCGGACTATGCATCCCTGGCTGATTCCATTCAGTGCAAGTCATCAGAGTAAGGTAATGACAAAATGTACAGAGTTATATTGTACAATATGGGTTCATGCAGTTATGCAAGGTACACCAACATATATTGTACATATAAAGAATACTCAATATATTTATAAATAAATATATGTTTTGCATTTTTATAGTAGGTAGATCATTTTGACTTGGTCATTTTATAAGTAGCTCGCATGCTGAAAAAGTGTGTGCACCCCTGCTCTACATAGACATGAACGAGCATCGCTCAAAACAGTGAGGCGACACACGTCAGCTAAAACCACAATATCACTCTATATTTCAGCTGCTTGTCAGTAATGTTAGCTGACCAGACGAAGGTCTCTCCATGAATCACTGCTGATCTTAGTGTTGGCTTTTCCTGCTTCAGCCTCCCGACCGTGGTCGGAGGGATCAGGGGAGACACCGGCACCCGGTCGGAGAGACACTTTTTAACACTTTTTAAACTTTGAGGTTTTGGTGTTTCCGTGTAGTTTGTGTTGGAGTCTGAGTCTGAATAGCGTAGCCACATGCGAGCACGCATGGGACACCAACCCGGGTGATTTATACCTGTAAGTTACAAACAGTCCCTTTAAATCAGCTGAACTTTCAGTAATGCAGGCTCTGTGAGGGAGAAATAGTTCACTTGAAAGACCTTACCCTCATATGCTGTGCAATACAGTGCCAAGCCATGTGTATTTTAATACATTTCCATAGACCTGAAATGGTTAATGGTTCTGCTACATCCCTGGTTCTCTCTCTCTCTCCCTCTCTCTCTCTCTCTCTCTCTCTCTCTCTCTCTCTCTCCAGCTTGTCACTTCCTGTCTGCACTTTTAAACACAGATCTCCTTGCTTTCAGGTTTGGCTTGGTTGAATGATTTCTGGCCTTAAGTCCAGTGCAGCCGTTGGACTGACTCATTTTTTTTTTTATATGACCTAAATTGGGCACTTATGTACACAACTGTAACAGCAGCCGTTGAAACCACCACTAACAACATCAGTCCAGTTTCTGGCACCATAAATAGATATTAACGTGTGCTGTGAAGGCAGGGCTGAGCCTATACATCAGACCGGCACATACGGGTCACAAAAAGTCAAGGTCATGCACCCTTGTGTGGGGATAGAAAACCAAAGATCCCATAGACTTCAATGCAATTTGACTTATGTTTGTATTGTAATTTTGACAAGTACGCATCAAGCCTCGGAGATGACACGATGCTGGTCTGGACTATAGCTTGGAGCCATAAAGTCCCTCTATTATATCTTTTTTTTAGGACCTGGCAGGGGAACAAATCTGAGATCAGCGTTTTTTTATTTAATGTTGGTGCAACCAACTACACAGCAACTCTTCGGCATAGCGTTATTACAATTACTGGTTTGTTTAAAGTAAAGTTTGGAGACATATTTTAACTTCTTCTCTTTATGCTGTTACCATCTATGGGGGACACAAGGTCGTTTTCCCCTAAAAGGGGGCATGGTCATGCAAGCCTTCTCTGTATGACCTATTGATGTATACCTACTGACAATATAAAGTCTTTGATTTACTCCGCAAGCATAGGCTAGTCTGTTTTCTATTATTGTAGGAGTAGAATAATCCCCACGTTATGAAAACAGTGTGAGGCCTCATGCAGCGCATGTACAGTTATGTAGTACACCTTCTGCTAAGCTGTCAGCATTAGAGATACTTCACCATTTGTTTTCTAAGTAAAGCCTGTCTTAACTTTTCACATACTCTGTCATACTGTTTGTCTGAGCCAAATGCAGTTGCACCGCATTTGAAATACGACAGACGACTCATAATCTTAAACTTGCAGGATTCATCAGAAATACTCTCGTCCCAGGCATTAAGCAATATTAAGATTGCAGTTATATTTAATGGGCTTGGCTTGAACAGTTTTGTTGCTACCATAGCTTATATGCTTCAGGCTCAAAATTCAGCTTAGTTTGCCGAATGCAGAAGGTCACATGAGAAATGAGGAGGTGTATCCTTTCCCCTCCCTGCTGGATTTTTCTTGTTTCTGGATATTTTTGGCCTGTTCCAGACACCGGAAACTGGCCTGTCCAACTTAAACATCTCCAGATGACTCTTTCTTTGGCTTTAATACATACACCCGTCCCTCCTTGGCTTTCTCCGGTCAAATACATATCTCCCTTTATTGGTAACTTCCTCAGTTTGCTATCACAAGGGCCCTGTTGTTTGACCAATGCAAGGGAGGGAGGGAGGGAGGGAGAAGGGGACAATGCAGGAAGAGGGGGAATGGGGTAAAACTGACAAAGACAGAAGAGGAAGGGAAAAAAATTGTAGTCGGAAGATCCTGAACACTAATACGACATGAGTTTATGAATGATAGTTCCTCTTTGGAGTGGATGTGAGGAGCTCCAGAGAAGCTGACAGAAAAAGACAGAGAGGAAAGGGAAAGAAGAAAGGAAGCAAGGCAGGAAGGAACAATAACAAACAGCTGTGATTTACCGTCCGATGCTCATGCTCCTTAACTTCCCTATGCATGGCCACCTCTCAGTGACCTACAGAGAGTGTTTCCAAGGTGAGAAACACTTGTAGGTGTGACATATCTGGGCCCTGACTGAGCCTTGTTATGGAGCCAGTGGGCTTCTATTCCGGGCCGAGGTGTGGTCGTAATTAGGTGCTGATCTGGTGTATTTCTATGGAGCAGGGCTCTAAAAGGGGGAAAGATCTGGATGGGTGAGGTGGGTTTAACAGGCGGTGGGTATTAGAGTCAGGTTTTAGGGTCGAGCAGGGGAACAGGGTTGACGGTCTGCGCTGGAAAAGGTAACCTATATTGGTGGAATGTGATATAAACAGCGCCGAGCGGTTAATTGAAGCAAGATGGAGAATCTCTTTAACCCTGACTGTGGGACGCTGCGGTAGGCAGTTAAGACTGACACACACTCCACGCTCTCGCTCTTTTTCTGTCTTTGTCTGCATTATGGAGACTAAACAAACACACACTCTTAAACACGTCACTTTGAGAGCGAGCGTGGTCTGACACCGGCAGTCCTACGGTGATTTATGACGCTGAGATCATCGTAGCTGAATAGGCTTTATGACTCGTCGTCAGTTTTAATGTAACAGTATCTGCATGTGGTGCAGATTAGATTACAACACAAGATTCAGCAAAAACACACTCTCAATACTCTACAGTTTGAATGGGTTATTGAAAACCTGATGGAAAAATAATAGCAGGGCCAAATCCATCCTTCTCCATCCAGCGCTTCATGTAGCAGCAAAGTGAGACGGCGCAGGGAGGGTCATGGAAAGGCAGCCAGGAATGTCTAGAGAAACGACTGACCGGGAGAGATCTGTTTTGTTTGTTCAAGTGTGTGTGTGTGTGAGCTCCACCCTCCCTGCCCGTGAGTGACTTTGGGACTGAAATGTGGTTCCAGTTAGGGCGTTTTTTAAAATCAGAAACACACACTGGCACTTCAAACAAACTGGAGATATTTCTGTAGCCAACTCTGCTTTGTTCCCGTTTTACTACAGAGCACCATTCCCAGACTTTACCAAAAATCGTTCTCATTTTTTTCAGGGGATGTCTCCCCCACATTTTTACACAACTTTCTCTAAAACTGACAGATGGAGACGCTTATGAATTTCCCTTCTACTAGGAACATCGCTGTGAGGTGTTTCACTATAGGCACAATAAAGACATCACAAATCATGCTTTATAGTAGAATCTGTGTGATCCAAACTTGCAGGTGTGTTGAATCCACACTAATCCAGTTCTGCCTCAGTTCAACCTCGCTGTCATACAGTGCGCCAATGAATTTCAAAGAACTAGTCACCGTCTCCTCATGCTGAAAAGTCCCAGAAGACGTACAAAAGTTGCTTCTTACATGCTCATTCCACATCTATAGTTTGCTATATATTAAGGCTGTCAATCAATTCAAATATATCGCACATTTTCTATCTGTTCAAAATGTACCTTAAAGGGAAATTTGTCAAGTATTTAATACTATTATCAACATAGGAGTGGGCAAATATTCTTGATTTATGCAAATTATGTATATATTTATTCTTAAAAATCAATTAAAAGCACAAAACAATGACAAATATTGTCCAGAAACCCTCACAGGTACTGCATTTACTGTAAAATATAATAACATGACAAACTCAAGCCCAACAGGCAACAACAGTGTGCTGACTTGACTATGACTTGCCCAAAACTGCATGTGATTATCATAAAGTGGGCATGTCTGTAAAGGGGAGACTCGTGGGTACCCATTGAACCCATTTTCATTCACCTATCTTGAGGTCAGAGGTCAAGGGACCCCTTTGAATATGGCCATGCCAGTTTTTCCTCGCCAAAATTTTGCGTAAGTTTGGAGCATTATTTAACCTCCTTTGCAACAAGCTAGTATGACATGGTTGGTACCAATGGATTTCTTAGGTTTCATCATATGATACCAGTATCTTCACTCTAGCTTTAAAACTGAGTCTGCTACAACCTAAAAATTGCAAGTTCGGGTTAACTTTGACAGCCCTACTGTATAGATATAAATATAAATGGGCATGTACAACAGCAGTAGCAGCAGTCATATATTCACCAACAGAACAAACCATCAAAGGTTCTCAAAATAATATGCAAAATGTGAGCCAGTGGTTTGCATTTTACAGCAGAGACAGAATGACTCTGTTGTGTGTTAGAGAAAGAATAATAAAAAAGGGGGTGAAGATAACACAGGAAGGCAGAGAGTTACTATTTTGTATTGGTGCAGCAAATTTGAATATGTCTTGTAGCCATAACACTAACAACCTCTTGATAAATTCCTGATGGTCTGAAACACTTGTTTTCATTCTTTTCAGAGTTCCCACTGAACGGTC
Source organism: Sebastes umbrosus (assembly GCF_015220745.1). Lineage (NCBI taxonomy): Eukaryota > Metazoa > Chordata > Actinopteri > Perciformes > Sebastidae > Sebastes > Sebastes umbrosus. The sequence goes on from NC_051272.1 coordinate 13,363,777, forward strand.
ACACTGTGAGTAATGGAGTATTATCTTGTGCTGTAAATGTAATCTCTTGGTTGTCAACTAGTAGGGCTGCACAATTAATCAAATATTAAGTGTAATATTTGGCTTCCCACAATTAAATGAACATGATCTCCTGCGATATTGACATTGAAAATGTCCGCTCGTAGAAAACTCTCCTGCAAGCGCTTCCTAAACTAACAGCCGCCGCCAGCCGCCGCCAGCCGGCGATTGAGTTGTTTTGGCTTCACTTTTGGGGATAGATATTATCTATACAACCAATGTGTTTATGATTAATTGAGAGCATAAAATTGCTTATCTAGCCTCTTAATGTTGCTGATTTTGCTCTCATAGTGCACCAGATTGATGCATTTAACTTTAAAAAATGTAGCTAGCAAAAGGGTGGGGTGAATATTCATGTATCTTTTCATATTGCAATATACAGTATACAGCAGAAAAAATATATTGCAATGTCAGTTTTTTCCAACATCGTGCAGCCCAAATTTGTACATTAGCAGGAATATAGCACAGCATGGAAGTGAAAGCAGTGCTCTGTTTATTTTAATGTGAAAGTGCAATAAAAATATGTTCCTCGCTAAAATCAATGAATAATTGTGAAAAAAATCGTGATCTCAGTGTTGATCAAAATAATCGTGATTATCATTTCGGCCATAATCGTGCGGCCCTACCAACTAGTAACGTAACCGCCTCTGCTCGGCCACTGGTTTTATGTTCACATCCTTCTTCTTTCTCTTCCTGTCCCAAGCCATAATGTACAGTTTGTCTCCATTTCAGTGATGCCAGAACTATGCAGCAGAAAATAAACTGTCCCTCAAATAGATGTACATTTGTGCACATCATGCACTCACATGTAGCCAGAAGTTATATTTAACACAGAAAAGCTCTAAAACAGAACCACAGCAAATGTCTCCCTTGATGACATCCAAGCCAATAACAGCCTTTCATGGGCACAGTGTGACGACGATGCTGCGCCACAGTGTGTCGGTTTGAGAGCAACTCATCGCTGGACACTTTTTGCAAGCTTTGAATGTGTTTGCACTGCATGTCTTCATGTTTGTTTTTTGTTTTTTTCATGGGGATGAGCTGTATTCAAAATAGTCAAAAGGGATTAGAGACAAGGAGGGACAAGCTGCCTTTCTTCCACGGTTTATGATTCCCTCTCTTTTTCTGGTCAGCTTTGCCCTTCACTGACACGGGTTAGACATTCCTTAAATTCCAGCCCAAAGGGAGAACTCAGTTGATAAAGTCATTGTGGGTCTGTGCGTATATCTCAGTGTGTGTGTGTGTGCCTCTGAGAACGTGGCCATCCATCAACTCTGTGTTTTGGATGAAATGGATATGAGGTGATTCAATAACTAGAGTAGCTTCTGAGGAAGGACATGAGGACAAAGCGAGAGGAGCGAGAGGGGGAGCCAGAGCGCCGACAGCCTGACAAGAAGAGCAGAGAGGTTCAGGACAAATAGTGATGTCATCCTGTCTTTAGGACTTTTATCTCAATGAAACACAGTCTTCACAGTGGTCATGGGGGTTGATCTGCACGGATCGAGGTTGTCAGTGTGTGTGTGTGTGTGTGTGTGTGTGAGCCGTTCACAAGGGAAGGATCTTTTACCCGTACACCTCCTCTCTTCATCTATAATTCACACAGTGAGAAATCACCGTAGACCTGAGTGACCCTGTGTTCACTGATACTCCTGGCAATGCATGCAGAAAGACAAAGTGACGTAGAACGGGGTGTTTGGTTCTGCACGGCTAATAGTATCCCATATATAAATGTATACAATATGTGTGCTCTCTTTTAGGGCTGCACGAATTTGAAAATAACATTTTGACTGATATTGCAATTGAGATAGGATTTGTGATATTAGAGGAAATGAACGTTTTTACATCATTATTCTCATTTTCAAACAAAATAAAGAAGGATTATGGTGTGATTTTTGCAGGGATCTGTACCAAACATAGATGTTTTCTTAAGTCTGTAGACTATGATGTGTAGGGCAGGACATCTCTGCAGCACAATATTTAATTTAAAATGCTATTCTGACATTACACCTTTAACAACTATTGCGATTTCCTCCTCATCCTGCGATTTGAGAATTGCAGGAGGCCATATTGCGATTTTAATAACATTTCGATCAATTGTGCAGCCCTGCTCTGTTTTGGTGCCTGTAAACCAATTGAACCTCATTGATTGATGAATCTTCATCCTTGACCTCTCTTTATCTCTCTGCTGCTTCTTCTTTCTCTTTCGGGTTTCTCATAAACAAATGAACACACACACACACACACACGCACACATAGCTTGTGGCCTAAACTCAAGGGCACTGTGTACTGCAGAGCGGTTGAACTCCAGTGGCCTCTATCCCCTGTCCTGTGACTGGATAGAATACCAAATACTCTAATCGTTTAGCGTGCTGAATATTAAACAGTCCTATCTGCAAACTCCTATGTGTGTGTGTGTGTATGTGTGCGTGTGTGTGTGTGCGTGTGTGTGTGTGTGTGTGTGTGTGTGTGTGTGTGTGTGTGTGTGTTTTTTGTGTGTGTGTGCGTGTGTGTGGTACAGTCCTAATGTATTCTGCTAGCCCATTAAACATGTACCCTGAGACCAGAACAGCAGGGAAGAGGAGAAAGGGGGTTTTGGGTTAAACGCGCCCAAATCCTCGCTGTTCCTTGCTAATTTTGCCCTTGTGTGTGTGTGTGTGTGTGTGTGTGTGTGTGTGTGTATGTGTGTGTGTGTCCTTCAGGGGCTCCAAAGACCCTCCAGGCTAATTAGGGAGACAGCCACAGAACGACATCATTCAAGGCACCGGCTATACAGGAGCTCGGTGAGCTTCCATCCACATAATAACTCTTCGGTTTTAAAAGCACTTTACTTCTTAAGCTGAGAGGCATGGACACAACCTGCGCTGTCAAGCACACACACACACACACACACACACACACACACACACACACACACATACACACGCAAACACACACACTCACACATAAATGTTTGACCAGCCTCACTCCCCCGTGCTCTCCAACCTAAGATGCAAACAAAAGTTGTCATGACAACTTTCCGGGAGATCTAGCCGTCTCCGCCATGCACTCTCTGCCAGAAATGTAGGGCACTTAGAGGAGGAGACACTGCAAGACAATGCTACGACACTGTAACAGGCTAAGGTATGACCCAGGGGTATACACTTAAAGTTAAAAGGCATGCAATGAATGTTTCGCTCACAAAGAGATTCAATCCAGCTGATGACAGAATCATAATCCCTGGATGGCAAAGACGGGAATCCTTTGCTGTAGAAAGTAAACATATACTCACAATTTTACAAAAACAGTACCCCCCTCACCCCCCACCCTTCAAACCACCCTTCAGTTGTTAATGGTTCAGGTGACATAAGAGGGAGTATGTGCAAGCACCTGATTCAACTGTTATCAGGCCATTAAATAGCTGTTATCAGTCGCTATAAGCACCATAGATGTGGGTCATTAGGAGCCTACTACGCCTACTATTTTGTAAAAGTGAAAGTGTTGAATGCTGAATGAAACGTCACGTTTTGAACACAAACAAAAAGGCTTCTTTAGGTTTAGGCAACAAAACTACAACTTCTTTAGGTTAAGGCAACAAAACAATAACTTCTTTAGGTTTTGGCAACAAAACTACAACCTCTTTAGGTTTAGGCAACAAAAACTACAACTTCTTTAGGTATAGAAAACAAAACTACCACTTCTTTAGGTTTAGGCAACAAAACAATAACTTCTTTAGGTTTAGGCAACAAAACTACAACTTCTTTAGGTTGAGGCAACAAAAACTACAACTTCTTTAGGTTTAGGCAACAAAACTACAACTTCTTTATGTTTAGGCAACAAAAAATACAACTTCTTTAGGTTTAGACAACAAAAAAATACAACTTCTTTAGGTTTAGACAACAAAACTTCATCTTCTTTAGTTTTAGGCAACAAAACTACATCTTCTTTAGGTTTAGGCAACAAAAACTACAACGTCTTTAAGTTTTGGCAACAAAAAATACAACTTATTTAGGTTTAGGCAGCAATACTACATCTTCAGGTTTAGGCAACAAAACTACATCTTCTTTAGGTTTAGGCAACAAAAACTACAACGTCTTTAAGTTTTGGCAACAAAAAATACAACGTCTTTAGGTTTAGGCAGCAAAACTACATCTTCTTTAGGTTTAGGCAACAAAAACTACAACTTCTTTAGGGTTAGGCAACAAAAAAAAAACACTTAGTCAAGTTAAGGGAAAAACACTGTGTTTTGGGTTAAAATAACTATGAACACAAAGACAACTACAAATTGTTGGTCTCACACTGGATGCAAACTCCGGTCTCCTGGGTGAAAACTCTGTATTTTGTGTCCCATCCATCGTCCCTGACCTCCACCCCTAGAGGTCACTGGTGATCTGATGTGAATAGATGCAAAAATCTACTAGTGGGTGTAGTAGGCCCCTACTGACCCAAATCTATGGGGCTTATAGTGACTGATAATAGCCTGACAACAGTATAGTATAGTATAGAAGAGAGACCCTAACACATACACTTCACCACAGTGAAGACAGCGAGGCGACGGATTCACAGGGGACGAGTCTGAAAAGGGTAAAGCAGACAGGTAGGACAGGAAGTGGGAATAAACTGGAGATGAGGCAAGCAGAGGAATAGAGGCAACTGCACATAATAAAGGAAACAGAAGCAATGGAGAAATAAGAGCAGACGCTGCAGCCTCAGACCTTTCCCTCATCTTCCCCGAGGATGTAGTCTGAGGTATTCTAATGACAGACAGAGGAGTGAAAAAGAGCTATATGCCCGTCCACAGGCTCTGTCCTGCAGCCTGTCTGGCCTGCCTCCACCGTGCTCTGCAGTCGGGATTTATCCCTCCATTGCTTTGGCTCAATGTGACGGCGCTCCATTACTACACACTTGATTCCTCTGAGCCAGGGTAATGAAAAATGACCCAGCTCATCTGCAGGGAGAGCCCTTTGGCAAGTATGTGTGGTCTGTGTATGCGCAATTCCTCTTGTCCAAAGGGAATCCCGTCATTGTAAAGGTATTGAATGTCTTCCATTTTGCCTCAGAGGGGAGCCAGAATGTGAAGGTAGGAGGTGAAAAGCTTTTGCTCTATAAATAAAAACACCTGATCAATCATGTGCCACGGTTACAAATGAGAACTGGGGCCATTTTCTTTTGTAGCTTTATGGTTGAATTTGTAAAAAGCCTGTTCTGTGTTTTATGCTCCTTGGAACCCTTGAAATTCACAAACACACATAAAAATTCAGGCAACATAGACTTGTGGGGCGAATATGAGCAGGCACACATTATGTGTGTGTCCAATTTATGTATGCATAATTCAATTTAGCCCACAGGTGCACATACTTGAGAGAGAAAGAGAGAGTTTGAAGGCATTTGCAGTATCAAAGGACGTATAATAAAAATGTATGAGAGCCAAAATGGAGTCCTCCAGCTTTCAAATTTCAAATTGATGACTGATATGACTTATTAAACATAGTATAGTGGCTGAACATGCCTCCCAGGGCTGGGCAATTTATCCATATTGTGATACGAGACTACATATCATCTTAGATTTTGGATATCAAAATAGCGTAATATGGCATAAGTGCTGTCTTTTCCTGGTTTTAAAGGCTACATTTTGTGCATTAAAGTAAAGTGATGTAATTTTCTGAATTTACTAGACTGTTCTAGCTGTTCCATTATTTGCCTTTACCCACTTTGTCATTATATCAGCATTACTGATGATTATTTATACAAAAATCTCATTATGTAAATATCTTGTAAAAGCATCAATGGTCAAAAATATCGTGATATTTGATTTTCTCCACATCGCCCAACCGTAATGCATCCCCAAAGGACCATGGGATATCTATGACTAAGCTCCACCCAGTCCAAACACGCGTGCATCATATTTCCGACTCTCAATAGATTGCTGCAGGGATGACGTATTTTTGTAGGCCATCCAGGAAGTTAGCATCGCCTCGGTTCCTTCGACAAAAAGCCAATGGGATCCATTGGGTTTTGGATTACTGCAGAAAATAAACTCTGTGACGAATGAGTAAACAAAACGAGGCTGTAAAGACGGACAAGTCGGTGTGATGATGTTTAGTAGTCTCATTTAGCCACTTGTTAGCAACCGCCTTTTTTTAAGACACATAAAAGCTTCAAAATTCACGAGTGGGATATTTACTGACGTATTTTATTTTGTAGAACAAAACGTTACAATCTCTTCAATTTTTTGTTAACTACCTTATTTCAGGCATCTAACTACAAAAACATTAACTTCGAGATGAGGGAACTTCGAAGGACTCATTCCTAGCACTCTATTCAGCATTAATGTGACTGATAGTGTAAATTGTCCTGTATCTGTATCAAAGTGTCTTTATAGAGTTATAAACTATGAAGTTTTGATCCAAGGAAATGATATTTCCTCACCCATATCTGCACACACAGTCAAAAGTTTAAACCTCTTTTCGGTAAACACATGGCCATGCTGCTGGAGGATATAATATCTATACAAACAGGGGATCTGGGAGTCACTGAGAGGGATTTCCTCAGATATTCACCAGATTCCCCCTGGTAATCCCCCGGGATTACCATTCTATACTCAGGCCCTAACCTCTGAACCTAAAACATTATAAGCCCTTATATCCCCATCACTAATGCCACAGTTAAACCTATCACTTCGCTCAATACGAGAGGACCACCTCCAAAAACCTTACATGGTGTCCGCTCTGGCCACTCAGTTATGACTCGGGCCACGACTCAGACACACTTAGAGGATTTAGAGGGATACCAGCCAGATGTATCAAGTAGGCCGCTCAACCTTGGCCCAATAAAACACCAGCAAGACATCGCAATCTGGGTGTTTTATCGTGTTTAACATCTGAACGGTCTCCAACGTGGCAACTGATATCTGGGAAAACTGGCAAATCCTTTTATATGAAATCAGAAACACTGTCGGTAATACTTGTGTCGGGAATATTTTTTTATCATTTTAATTATTTTTTAGCTTCGCTGGACATGCCAAAGTAGGAATACCATTTTTATTCAATAATATGCCTTAAGTCAGAGAATCAGAGTAGTCCTTTGGGATGACTGTGTGTGAGGAACTGAGCGTGTGAGCATGCAAACGCCTGTAATTAATCAAGCCAGCGGCCGTCCTATCAAGTAGTGTGCCATATTCGCACATTACCAGAGAAATTAGATTGGCTAAGAAGCTTATGGTGCACAGTAACTAAATGACATGGCACACGAGGGAGGAGGGGCGCTTTAAATGTTTAACACGTAACAAGCCCGCAGATCACCAAGAGACTCGTCAACACACATTTATATCAACGAAATATGAAAGATAGATACAATTTTTATCGTGATTAATGATTTATGGAGTGGTGAGGAAATTGTTTCCCATGGTTGAACTGTACATGAATCTCCACAGGAACCATTTTTCTTAAATTCAGACATCAACAAGCCTGCCCCCCACCCCCCGTCTTCCTTGTTCTCTTTCACACACATACAGTACATTTACACTCACACTCTCTGGGTATTTGATAAACCTGGGAATGGAGCAGTGGAAATGTTTTCCAGACCAACTATGCAAATAAGGCCGTATCCCCAGGGAGACACTGTAAACGGCTTCAACCACCAACAGGATCTACAGAGGGGTGTTTGTGTGTTTGAGCGTGTGTGTCTAAGCGGGGATATCAAACACAAACATGCCTCAGGGTGAGTTGCAAACAAATTAGAAAATTCCCCCAAAAAAAACAACAAGCAAAACGCTGGAAAAATTTGAGACAATGTCCGTTCCGGCCCCTCAACCCCCCTCCCATCACCAAACATCTCTCTCTCTCTCTCTCTGTCGGTTCTGGGAAAATATTTTCTCACATACAGATCCTGACTTTGGCAATGGGAACAAAGATGGCTGCCAGACAGGGATAGTGATCAACATTCTTCAGTAGGATGTCACAAGTTCAACTTCAACCTCCATCCAATAAGTGCTTGGATGGAAAACAGGGGAAAAAACGAATAAGGCTGGGAATTAGCGAGGACACACAGATTCTGGATATTTGCCTGTTTGTCGTGAGTTATTGACATCTGCTTCAGTGGAACATGAGAACAAATGGATGATATATTGAACATGAGAGCGAGAGAGACTTTACAGTAACAACCTGAACGGAGTACAATCACGTCCTGATTCAGGGGAGCATGCTGGCAGTCGCAGTGGACCGCTCTTCCAAGAAATCCACTTGCTTGAAAACGCCGTGGTTTTGACTGAGCGCCCACAGCTTATCAGACCGCAAACAAAAGAAGTAACAGAACAGACAGAAATGATCCGGCTCCTAGACAGAGGGAGGATTGTGTTTCTGGGTTATTTTAGACTTGTGTCTCTGCTTAGTATCATGACGGACTGGGACTCGTCAGTGGGAAAGCAATATGATCAGTGACAGCGCTATTCTCACAGGAAACAGGACCAGATGAGCTCAGTGGGAGTAAACTGGCCTGGGTTTTTCATTCCTAAATATGATGCAGTAGAGCCTACAAGCTAACACAGCAGCGGGCCCTAATGAATATGTATGATAGATGTGACATAATGCAAGATTTTAAATATGTATAAAACTTTTCGGTGGGATTGCGTTGCTAGGAAACAGCTTGGATCTCAGTTTATTTGACACTGAGGAGAAGCAGCTTCCTGTCAGATACTGTTATTAGCGAGCACTACAACAGGAAATAAACTTGGTCTATCAGGATACGAGGATGTTGAACACACTGAGGATGAGTTTTGCTGAACAACATGTCACTTCACATTCACAGGAACAACATTAGTCTTGTGAGTTGCAGGATTGCGCTGATTACAGGTAAATAAGGAATTCTTGCAACTCAGGGGAAGTCCAACCACCTGTGTTTGCTATAGGGCTTACCCTGCTTCTCAACCCAGGCAGGATATCCTGCCTTTGGGATGGGGTCGGGTGGTAAGAAGGGGGGATGGTAGGAAAGAAATGAGATGCGGAAAGATGAAATCAATGCGAATTGAAAGCAACTTAAAGCTGCAAATGGAGCAAATATCGTTAAAAAAAGTTATTTTTATAAAACGGTCACTATATCCTGACAGTAGTGCATGAGACAGGTAATGTGAAAAAAATCATGTGCCTCTGTGTCCTCCAGTGCTCCTAATGGCATCTGCAAGATTTCACAGAACGGAGGAAAACAACCAATCAGAGCCGAGCTGGAGCCTGCCGTTTCTGAGCAGCTGTCAATCACTCACGAACTCCGGTCAAACTAGGCAGCGCTGATCAAATATGAATCAAGGTTCTGTGACTGTAATGCCGATTTCTCGCCTCAAATGTTTTCAGAAACATCTTGGAGTGTACTGTTTAGCTGTAAAATGAAAGTTTGTAACTAGGCTGCCATGTTGAGATCAGTTGAGGAAATACCAAGCACCGCCCACCACTTGAGCACACTTTCTCATTTTACAGCTAAACAGTACACTACAAGATGTTTCTGAAAACATTTGAGGCGAGAAATAGGCAGAATCTTGATTCATATTTGATCTGCGTTGCCTAGTTTGCCCGTTTGCGAGTGATTGACATCTGCCTACGTTGAATGAACAGCCAATAGGAACGCTCTCTCTGAAATGACCTTTGATTGGCCAAAGTCTCCCATCAGAGCTAGATTTTTTAAAGTGTGAAAACAGAGCCATGAGGAGGTGCAGAAGAAATGACACAACGCAACAATTACCCAGAGACGCTGTCTAACACGGCACAGCAGAGCCTGACAGTACTAAAACCCTCTTTCAAGGGTCATACCACTAGAGGAAAATGTGTGACTGGAGGCTGTTGTGTCAATATTACTCACCCTGATGTACGAAAGTGTGAACACGCGGCTGCGTCCTCTCACGAGAGACGTGAGCGCATGGTCTGTGTGAGCAAACAACACTTCACAAACGCCGCTGGTTACTGTAACGCCACAGCTCAATCACACGGGGCGCCCGCTCCACGTAACACGCAGAGCGTCAAATGATCACCTCGCCGTGCTATGTGTCAAACACTGGAGCCGAGCGCAGTGAAATATCTGTCCTGATTGAGTAATGTATGACTGCTGGTGATGGATGTCTTCTCCAGTGAGAGTTGAAAAGAGAGTTAAATAAGAAATGAAGAAGTAATTTAAGAAGGAAAAGAAAAATCAAAAACGGAGTGTGAGAGAGGAAAAAGAGACATGGGGGAACAGGTTTAGGTCAGAGCGCTGGAGTGGAAATGTATTTTCATTTCAGGATGGAAGAAGAAGGTGGAAAAGGAGTGATGAAAGTGAAAACAGGTTGATGAAATATATAGACACGGTTAAGTCTGTCTCTCTCTCCATTGTGTGAGTGAGGCTGGGTATCTCATTAACAGTAATAGAGGAAGCAGTGAGCCAGGGATATCCCCATCCTGCAGCCTGACACACTGACCCCTCCTTCCCTGCTTTTGTAACTCCCTCCACTATGAACCGCTCCACCTTAGAGCGTACCACTTCATCAGGCCGGGGGGGGTGGGGAGAGATATCGTTTGTAGCTCATCAAAGCTCTCATCCAGAGGATGTTTTGGTAAAAGTGTTGAAACACCTCTGTTTGAAAGGCCTCTTTCAGCACGTCTCTGTACCAGGAGGGAGTGTTAAGGACAGGTTTGTCTTAGGGAGGAGGTCTGGTATGTTATTTCAGTTTCCTCTGATTGTGTTGCCCTCCCTCAGGATGCTTAAACTTATAGCAGCTACATAAAAAAACACATCTGAAGACAAAAGTTAGAATAACAATCCAGTTTATTCCCCTCTTGAGCATAAAGGAATTGGAGCAAAAGGACAGGAAAAGTCACATTGTGTATGTGTGCATGTAGATGATTGTGTTTAAGTGATACACTGATGCTGGAGGATGATTTTGTGCTATCTGCAGTACAGCGTATATGCTTTCTGTTATCTATAGCAACCGGTCCGATTAGTCTCTCTTTCTGTCTGTGAGAGTATTGGGTTTGTCCTGGCAGTGCCAGCTGCATACAGGGCAGGTGAGACGCCCGGGGAATACTAATGGCTCCATGAAAGCCTCGAGTACCGATTGAGACACGCTGAAGAGAATACTGATCAACCATTTTGCTGAATCACAGCGAGACAAACACAAAGCCCGAAAGATTCAGTCGCTTCTAATGGAACAATTACAACAATTCATTCACCGGTGGAAACTGTTCTTTTGAAGTAAGCGGACACATGTAGTGCATCACCAGATTTAGATTGACTGGGCAAGGCGATGGAGGCATGGTGACCGGCCAGACAGCCTATAAAACAGCGTCTGTGTGTGTTTTGTGTGCAAGCATCCCCCTTTCACATATCCATAGAAACACTTACCGGCTTAACAGCTTAGTTACGACTCCTTTATAGTGACCCTAGCAATACAACTTCCTGTTAAGGCTCTGGGCTCTGCATCCTCAGTACGAGGACAACAATGTAAAACAAAGCAGTGTTTTCTGAACTTGGCGGGCCAATGCTCCACATGCACCTGAGTTGTGTGTGTCAGCATATGTGTTCACTATAGCCACAACAACCTAACCCAGTTCTGTCCTCCACGCTTAATGAAACCAATCAGTCATGTTTAACCCTGTCCCTGTCTCTGGCCCCGGTCTATCACCTGAAGGACATGCCTGGCCTACAGTACATCATCTATCCTTTGGTCCCAAGCCTTGACACAAGTGTGGAATCATTCTTTTATAATTGTTTCCTATACCGGATATCCATCTCCACAGGTGGCACAGTGTGCAGACAATAGGTGGTTGCAAATAAATGCTATGCACATGCACGTTATGATTGTTTTGTGTGTATGTGAGTTGCAGCCTACCTGGTAGAGCGGCCTTGAAACACACCTGTGTGTGTGTAATAGATGCAGGGGTGCAGGAAAGTTCCTGGCATGCACACGCAGACGTCGGAGGGCCGTTGAGGTGAGAGTCCAGAGCAGACCCTGCCGAGTACAGACCGCCTCGTCCAGACCCAACAACACTGCCTCCATTACGTCCCTGACTACAAGCTCTCTGTGATGAGAGAGGTACGTGCAGTAGAGCAGTATATCAACGGGATATCCACAGGTATCACATTAACAACCCTTTATTTTGCACAGGTGAGCCATTAAAGGTCAAATCCACAGAGACCCAGGTAATTAGAATGAATTAGCCTTCATTGTCCTCCTGATACCACTTAGCTCCAGTAGATAATAACCAGGTCATCTCCAGAGGTAAGCCACAGAGAGACGGGATAGTGTCCTCTCCTGCTCTCTGTCCACTCTCAGTATCTCTGGGATTCAGCAGTCTGATGTCTCCTCAAGGTCAAACCCTGCTGGTACTCCTTCTGGTCCCGGTCCCACACAGCTAATGGTCCCTGCTGACTCTTCCCCTCTTCTTCCTCCTCCTCCTCCTCCCTTCATCTCTCTTTTCTCCTTCTCACTGAAGCAATGCACCCTCCGTCCGTTGGTCCGTGCGCCACAAACACAAACATTCCCACCAAGGAAATGCAGCCGGTCTCTTAGTCTCCCGAGTTGTTTTTAAAGCGATATGCACTCTCGTTCTGCAGCTCACATGGAGAGCAACCAGTCCGGTGCCGGAGACAGACAGCACTCTCTCTCACTTTTCAAATAAAGAGGGGGGGCGTGCTTACGGACTGCACACCTTCTCACACACCTGGACGGACTGCACACTATCTATACAAACACAGCCAAACACATGCACATACATATAACGCTGATATTTGGCCTCCAACGTCACAAGTATGCTGCTTTATAACAGCTCTGGGATTGTAGCCAGAATGTTTTTTTTTAAAAAGGAGACATTTTTCCTCTGAGACGGTTTTCCCAGGCTGGAGTATCCTGACCTGACCTGTCCAAATCCCTCCAAAGAAATCCAAGAATATACTGTACAACCCATCTTACCCACGCATTATCATTGCTTGCACAGAATGTGCAGAGCATGTAAAATACGATTGAATACATCAAACTTGATGGTTTATTTGTGATAGAAATCCACAATGAAGCTTATCTTACATTTGCAACAATGGCCACATGGAGGCAATACAACCCCCACATACAAACCTGTGCCAAGCCTACAGTCTGTGTGTGTATTATCCTCGCCAGTCTGTGATAAACTCTTGGCTTAGCTGCACTGCTAAAACAATAAAGCTGAAATGATCAATGCTCTCTGCGTTATGTGCGATATGAACGCTGAAATCATTCTGAAATCGAACACAGGCGCATACTTTATAGCTCCAGCGGACCTCTGTTGAGTCAGTAAGGATTTCTTATGCCAGTCTAAACATTTAAAAAGAAAAAAAGCTCAAATATCCGATGGTTTTATTCAGCCGATTCACTTTTTCCACTTTCCTCAGGAAGCCTTGATCAATAGAGGATTCAATAACTCTGTCCTATACAGTAATTCTCTGCCTTCCTTCCTACCAAACCCAGTCTGACTGTAGGTGGATTAAATGGTCTTTCGTATAGCCCGCTCTGATTCATGGAGGGGTTTTATCGATGTAAGAGGTCACTCCTGTACTGCTGAGTTGGTGTGTGCATATAAATTGTTGTATGCTGCTCATAGCGTTTGTTTGTTACTGAATGTCAACAGGAGAGTTACTGCCACGGCATTAATCAACTATAGTATACAAGTAAATATGACAAATTGTATTTTTAACGTTCTATTTCTCTCTCTCGCTGTGTGTTCTTTTTATTTTCCCACAGATGGCTAATTAATTGCAGAAGGTTCACTGCACACAAATCCTAATCCCCAATAATGCAATAAGCTTGCATCTCTTTAAATGCACTTCATATCACCAACCGCATGCTCCAACGTCCCTCGTTCTCATCCCTCTATCACACCGCTCCCTCGGTGGCGTCTTGAGAAACCCATGAGGAATGTGTGGCATTCCTACAGTGTGAATTTTCCAAAAATGAATCTGAGCTATACACACGAAGGCTGGAGACGTTCACCTCTCAGCCACTGTAATTTACGAGGGGTGTAAATATTTGTTGTGGCGGCGAGGGTGGGAGGGAGGGAGGGAGGGAGGGAGGGGGGAGGTTAGGTATGACAGTGCACTCACTGTTCCCATGATTCTGTGTGTGTGCAATGTCCCGCTGAATCCTGGGAAAGGTCACACAGGCCCTGTGATGTAAACAGTCAGCACCAGCTGAGTGTCAGCTGGACGGCTGTTACCGTAGTAATAAAGACGGAGAGAAAAGACACTGGTTGCGTCCGAAATTCCACACTAACATGCTATTTAGTACGCTCAAACAGTATGTGAGATATTTTAGTATGTCCGAATAATTAGTATGAAAGCAATAGTACGTGAATTGCATACTATTTCTGGTGAAATATTACTGTATGCACACTACGGCAGCATGAATATCCCACAATGCAATGCGGCAGTAACAACAACGTTCATAACAGACGTTGGCGGACAGCTCTGTAACATCAATGAGGCTTTAACTGTAAGAATAAGATTCCACTTTGCTAGTTGTAATATACATTTTAAATGAATTCAGATTCTCACAAACCGTTGTTTTCGTCACACGAGGTTGGCACGGGTTACCATGGTTACACGTCTCCAACCGGCAAGGAGTCTCTCAGGAAGTGACGGCGTAAATTACAGCTCAGTGCGTCCGAAAAGTTACATACTACTGTTTAGTTAGACAAAAGTATGTTGATAGTTGATAGTACACATAGTATGTAGTGAATAGTATGCAATTTCAGACGAAGACACTATTTCCCTCGTGATGGACAGGAATTGACAGTCAAACAGTGAGATAATGTGTTATTTCATTCTTTCTCACATGCATTCATCCACATATTGATGATAATCAAACCTGTACTCAGTCAGTTGTGAGGTCCTGACACAGACAGGAAACAGGAAAAGGAGTAGAGTTTCTCTCCTCCATGTCCTGCTCTCAGTTTTCTCTTCTACCCTCTCACTTTCTCCTGTCTCCCTGTCTCCCTCTTTCATCTCTCCCTCATATCTCTTTCTATCTCTCAATCTTCCCCCTGCTCTCTGATCTCCTCTCAGGCGTGTTATATTAGAGTGCATGCGAGTCAGAGAGGGAGAGAGAGAGAGAGAGAGGGAGAGCAGTGGAGGGAAATGGGTCACAGACACTATAAATTCACGAGAACATTCTCAGCCGTGGCGCACAAACGCACCAAAACGAGAGGAGAAAGTGCATGTGACATACAGGAAAAAGTTGTACAGGCGCTATACTCGTGCACTTTGTCTGACAACAAACCTGGCATCTGGCTTTTTTGCAGGCTTCTTATTTGCAACACGCCCACACACCACCATCACCGTGACGGAGATTACAAGTGACATACGTGTATAGACCCGGTCTGAAATTCAATTCCGATCAGTCTAGTTTAATGTGATTGTATTAGAGGTGCGAGCAGGGAAAATCAATAACATAACGTGGCTCGAGTAGGGGGGATGAAAGCAGGGAGCTTCTTTATGTGAGCTTCAGTTTTCATAATATGTGTGTGCTTGGAATAATTAAAAAATACTGTTTACTGTGCGTGCATGCAAAGAGAAACCCCCACGATGACACCAAACCTTTGAAGTATCAGGAGTTGTTAGTCTCTTAAGTATAGAAGTTGACCTAGTTCATGTGTTGTATGCTGTAATATGTTATACACACACACACACACACACATGCACACATGCACAAAGGGGTGTACACTCACATGCACGCACACACTCTCAAAGCTAATCATTCTCTCCACTTTGCCTGGCAGATAAATATTAATGAGGATTACTATGTTACTGCAGTACACCCACGGGAAAACAAGAGACTGCACCTCTCGCACTCTCTCTCGCTCTTTCTAACCGTTTCCCGCTCTGTTTCTTTGTCACTCGTACACACGCCCACCCACGCACACACACACACACACACACACACACACACACACACACACACACATACACACGCACACACACACACACACACACACACACACTCCTACCACATCTTCAAGAAAGTCTTTACCATTTTCTTTAAATTTTACAAGAGAAATATTCTCTTTTTCTCCCCAACCCTCTTTTCTATTCCACTTATTCTGTCACAGCAGGATTCACAAATGAACTCATACAACACACACACACACACACACACACACACACACACACACACTATGAATAAACCCCTTCATGTGAGTGAGTCACAGACAGTGCCTCCGTTCTCATCGAGTCGTGTTATCTCTGTCTAACAAAGGCCACAGATTGTGCTGGGATATTTAAGGAACATTTCGGGGTCTCCACATCCTGTTTTTGGGGAAGATGGGACTCCTTCCCATCAACCCACACTTGTCTTTTTTCTCCGCTCTGTCTTGTCTCTCTCTGTCTTCCACGCAATCATTTCTGAGAATAGAGAAGCGATAGAGATAAATGAAGAAATCATTGTGAGCTCTGCATGAAGGTGGCTGCGTGGAGGATGGGAACATCACATCACATCCATCCGCTGTCTGGGGGTGTTTTGGCGGATGGAGGACGGAGGAGTCCAGTCTCAGCCATATAGCTATACCCTGCTATAGCAAACTGTGTCCGTAGAGAAAACACATCATCAGCAACTCGCTGCCTTCAGCCTTCACTCACAATCAATGGGCGATCATCTCTTCATTGTTTGATCGTTCAGATTTACTTTGAACTCGCGTGCAGCTGTGTCTTTAGGTCTTGATTTTGGACGGGGAATAAAAGACTGAAAAAAAAATCATAGCAGAGAGTGATGAAAGAGGCAGGGTGGAGAGAGGAGGGTGGGAGTCTCCCCCCTTTTCCTCCCTCGCTCAAAAACATTCTTCCTTGTGAGCTGCCTTGGGGAGAAAAGGGGGGTCCCCTTTCATGCCAAACAGGGTGTGGTGCAAGAGGGGTCTTTAGCTCCAGCTTTTCCCACCTCTTTCTTTCCTCCCCTTTTTTCTTTGTGTTTCTAATTGGACTGACTGACCACAGCTCTCTCTCACCTCCAGTCCTGGGGGCAAGTTGGGAATCAATACTGTAGCGAGGCAGAGCAGAGCCGCGGGGGCAAACACTCACACCTCAGAACTGATATGTGCTAACAGAGCGCCGATAAAAGAAAACATTTTCAATGTTGTTCCTTTGGCGTCCGCGTCAACTTTGCAGCAGCTTAAATAAAACCTGACTCTAATGTCGAGACAATTAGATCAGACTGATGAGAAGCGAGCGGAGTATCAACCTGACCCCGCAGAACGCCAGAGTTCAGAGCTGACCTTCTCTGTGATTGGTGCAGACGGCATGTTTAAAGGTAACCAGGATCGATTAGTATTCCTGCCTCACCGCTTTCCTGGCTGCCTCTAGCTTCCAGTCCTATAGTGGTAAACTACAGTCATGCCATTGTGTGTTTGCATTCCTATTCCGCTCATGAACGTGTGTTTTGAACATGTGTGTGTGTCTGTGTGAACTTCTCCGACAGTGATCCACCCCTCCCACCTTTAAACCCTCGCTCCCCTGCGGTGCCCCTGACAACAACATGTTTCCTTGGAGAGTGATTCAACCTCAAATCTGAAATGTTTTTCGTCTGTTTAGAACCCCGACACACACAAAAACACACACATGTCTCGCTCTTCCTCGTGCACTGTCTTCTCTTTGTTTGTTTTTGTTCTAAATTTTACAGAAAAGAGCTGAGCAGCTTAACATGATAGCAGGATAACAAAGGCGGAGGATAATCCTAATTCTACAACGGTAAACATCCCCTAAAAGAAGCTGTTTTAACCTGCCAACACCAACTGTGCATTTTATTATCATCATATTATACTGTAAACACCTCGTGTTCTGCTACATATAAGTCCTTCTATTACGGCTGGGACGATTCACCCATCTCCCGATTTGATACTATCACGATACTTGGGTGCCAATTCGATATGTATTAATACGTATTGCGATTTTTGTTAACTTTTTTAACACTAGACAAAAAGGTTGAATCATACACTTATAGGGACTTTTACTTTGGAAAATCTCTAAATTGATGCAGTAAAAATGTTTGATTTTCAGCATGTATGTAGTCCGAGATGTCCTGAAGTCAAATCTATCAGTCATTGTCAGGTATTATTTCAATT
Source organism: Sebastes umbrosus (assembly GCF_015220745.1). NCBI lineage: Eukaryota > Metazoa > Chordata > Actinopteri > Perciformes > Sebastidae > Sebastes > Sebastes umbrosus. Next base: position 13,381,902 of record NC_051272.1, read on the forward strand.
TTTTCCAGCAACCCAAAATAGTAGTGTTTACCGCTTTGGATTTAAAATGTGAGGGTGCAGGTTGTATCCACACCGACCATCCGCCGTTTTCTATTTTCTCGTTGCTGCCCACTGCGGTTTGTTTTGGTTGACAGATACGGAACAGATATGACATCACTTTATTCATACTACAATAATAAAAGCAGTAACTTTCTTCTATCTCCGCATAGACTCCAATTAAGCAAATATATTGATTCTAGCATTGAAAAATCGTAATAAAAAAAAAAAAAAAAATCACACCCACCACTACCTTCTATCCCATTTTGTCCATGCTGATACGTTTCTCTCATGTGTTGCCACTTTTACTTTCTCAAAACTGTTGTACTGAAAGGTATGCAAGAGCCAGAATAAAGGAGGAATGAGTGGGAAAGAAGCATGACGAGTCTAGATGTGAAGACTTTGAGATTTTGAGCCACGATAACGAGGAGTAGAAGGAGTGAATGAGGTATAGAAAAAGAAAGTGATTCATAGAGAAGAAGGGGAGTAATCAAGTTCGCCTCCTCACCTATTGTCGTGGAGTAAACGAGGCATGTTTTGTTCAAATGTGTCATAGCCATTGAACAAAGATGCTCTATGTTCTCCCCGTAGATATTACTCAATTAACTGCGATAGAGAAACCCACATCCATCAGAAACTACTGACACGAACGTGAGGCCATTCATCTGCATTAGACGAGTGACGGGGCGCAGATGAGAAGGTGGTCCGCCTATTTCACTCGGCAATCTGGAAGGTGAAGAGCAATCTGGAAAATGTGTTTTGAAAATATCTTTCAAACATGTTAACTAATGCTAATAGTTTTGGAGGAAAGTGTTCAGCCAGTGGCGATGCGCACCTACAAACCTGGGAAATGCTGAATGATGTGAAGAAAGTAGGTTTAAAAGTGAGCAAATGACTTTTATTTGGATCTAAGCTTGCAGCAATAAACATTCCCACTACAACATCCCACTCTGCTCAGTCAGCTGCTTATAGATATAGATTTTGTCAATATTTTGCCCATATGCTGTTATCTCTAAATCTATGCAGCTCACGCAGTTGCGTAAGGCGGAGATTGGACGATAACACGACGAGTTATCTAACAAGTCAGAGCAGGACAAAGCTGCAGCTGTGTGTAGAAGTGAAAGTATCTCAGTGGCTCATCGAGGACATATGAAGGTAACGTCATCACAACCCGAGAGACAGCCAACCTTTACAGAGCCTCTAGGGTAGAAACCGGTCGATCGCCAAGCTTCGTTCACCTGCCAACACCGAGGGGAGGTATCAGTCAGACAGTCTGATGATTTTAAAACCGTCAATTTATTGACAACACTTTTCTGGCCGTGTGGTTTGATGAATAACTGTTATGAAAATCTGATGCATTCACTGCCTTACACAGCATTGGCAAGCTGATGCACATCCATCTATTCAGTCATTTTTGCAGCACAACAGTACAATAATGCGAGTGAGTAATCCCCCCTTCGGTCTGTCTGCAACACAGCTGGCTGCAAGAAGAATGGGAATGCAATCAGAGAGAGAGAGAGAGAGAGAGAGAGAGAGACCTCCCTCCGCTCCTGTGTGAGAAAATCTGCTTTTCTCCATTAATTAAGGTGATTTGAGTGGCTCTGTGTGTGTGTGTGTTTGTGTGTGTGTGTGTGTGTGCACCAGCCAATCAACCAGTAGCAATTACTTCTCTGAAAAGGACAGTGAATATTCGGTTTCTTCCAATCAAGCAGTACTACGACAGCCGGCCAGTTAGATCACAGTTAATCAGTTTTGCAGCCACTACAGAATTAATAACACACAACCTGAACTCTTTGGGATAATGAGACCTGAAAGCATCAGGACAAATTATAACTTATATCGTTGGAGACCTCTCAAGTTGCTTGGTTCTACTACAGAAGCAAAGGAACCAGGTTGTGTTTTATGTGTTTCTGTGTAGAGCTGCATTGATGAATCGATTAGTTGAATTCTCAGATTCCAGCTTCTTAAATGTGAATACTTTCTGGTTTCTTTATTCCTCTATGACAGTCTCTGCCATGGACAGGATAACCTCATCAAATCATTCCCCTGCCTGCTGGCCAATTACACACAGGTGGCCTCAATCCACTGAGGCCATTCATTCCCCTCCCCCTGATTGGCAACTGCAGTCAGGTGTGTTGCTCCAAAGACTATATAGGGCCCACAGCAGAGAGCAGCAGAGCTCTCTGCTGCACCATCCAACCATGCCATGCGTCCCTGCGAATGTAAGCCTGTTATTTGACCTATGTTAATTTGTAACCCCCTTGTTTTCAAGCCAGTTATTGACCACAGCTTGTAATTGTTCATTTGTTATTTAGTATTTAATTTATATTACTAATTTGATTTATGTATTCTTTTGCGCTGCAGAAACCATGGTTTGGATGCCAATAAACCCCCTTAAACTGATTCCGTCGTCCTCTCTCTTTAATTTGAGAATCTTAGGCGGTTGGCCCTGCCGGAACCCAAGAAAGTTTTATTACGTATGGTGCATTCAAACGGGGTCGTGTTTACCGTGTTCATGAGAAGAGTCCGTATGAACGCCCCCCCCCCTCTTGTTGTATTCACAACCTCATAAGTGGAAAGTTTCTGAAAGCTCAGAGTTCACGAGATGCGATGTGTTTGTTGACGTTGTCAGAAATGGCGGACCCCATGGGAGTTAATTTTTCGATGCATAATAAGTTAATGTATCGTAATTTTAGTCGTATATTGTTTTTCTTCGTAATCTTATAACATGTCTTATGTTACCCACTTGCTTACTTGACAGTAACGTTATATTTTTCTCACGACTTTACCACTTGAATGCCAAGAATATTATGTACACGACTTCCCATGTTGTAAATACGAGTTTCATTTGAAGACACCATGAATATCTTTGAGTTGTGGCCAAAACAAGACATTTGAGGACGTCATCTTGGGCTTTGGGAAACACTGATTGACATTTTTCACAATTTTTTGACATTTTATAGACCGAACAATTTATAGATTAATTGAGGAAATAATCGACAGATTAATCATTAATGAAAATAATTGTCGTTGCAGCCCTATGTGAGGAGATGTGAAAGTTACTTTTGTGTTGAAGCAGGCAGGGAATGTGTCTGGTCTTATTAAAGTGAAAGCTGTTTTCATCCATGATATAGAAGCCAAACTGTGTAATTTCTGATAGCATGAGGCACAGTACTGTATCCTCTGTGTACTCGCTCAATCAAAGAGAGAACTACAAAGAGACTAGCGACTCTCAGAAGTTACTCAAAGAGGCGTGTTAATGAAACTAAAGTCACATTACATCAAGTGGGAAGAGATGAAATACAATTCGCTATGATCCTATAAGCACCTCATGATTTTGGGAAAGCAGTTCAGATGAGCCGTAAGCTCAGCTCGCTCATCACCTGCATACACACACACACACTCTCTACTTATTTCTGATTCACTTTAATACCGGCGTATTTACAACATGAAAGAGGGCTGACATGCATCACAGAATGAATGCGTTGGGGGGGGGGGGGAATCACAAACGCACTCGCAGCTGCAAACCTGAGTGCATACTTTCTTTATCCACATGCAGCTTTCTCGCGGTGTAAACAACTTCGTCGGAGAGCAAAAGAGGTGAATCACCTGGCAGGTTACAGCCTGTCTCTAAAACTGACATAAAGGTTAAGTTTGCGACGCGCATTCCACGTCTTAAGCTTTTAGCAGGAAAACTATTATCTTCTGCCTTCAGCCCACACCCACCAGATTTACACAAACACATAAAGCGCCTGATGCCTGGCAGACAAACTGATTCCCAGTGTGTGTGTGTGTGTGTGTGTGTGTGTGTGAAAAAGCCCAGGTGGGACAGGATCCAGCACTTTAAATCACGCTGAAGGCGAGGCTTCGTGTGGCTCTGCTTGATAAAAGGAAACTAACTCATGCCTCAAGTCAGTTCAATTGCGTTGACAGTGACGGGCAAACAAGCTGCACTCAAAGACAGCACTCCCACAGTGAGACTTCCCTGTAACCTTGAAAACCGAGGGGCTGCGGTGGAATACATTAGCGGCGACAGAGACAGACTGAGCTCTGGAAAGATTGACAGACTCGGACTGACAGGAAGAGAAACACAGAGAAGTATTGTCCACTGTGGAGATTAAAAGCTTTGCTCTTGACTTGCCTTTCCACCAATTCAAATCTAATACCGCCTCCTGGATTAGCCAAGAAGAACCCTTTTTAAATCCCACTCACACACACACACACACACAACAGCACGGCAAGATGTGGTCTCAGAGAGGAGACAAAGTCAAAGAAGAAGAAAGTGTGAATTGAGGGGAAGTCTTACCCTCTCGCCACTGTTCCTCCGTAGAGTCCCCACCGGCAGCTTAAGCATCAGCCGGCGGGTCCTCCCGGGCGTCACTGCTCCCTGAACCACCATAGTACGCTCCTGAGTGTGTGTGTCCGTGGGCGTGCGAGCATGTGTGCGTGAGGTGGGCGTCCTCGCCGTCCCGTCCAGCCTGGCAGCCGGGATCCACGCGAGCTCGGCGCGTGGGTGTTGTACGAGGAAAGAAAGTGTGTGATGATAGTGTGTGTGTGCCTCCTATGTGCCTCTCTCTGCTTCTCTTTCCCTCTGTGTTGAAACACTTCCCATTCTGCTCCGCTCGGCTATACGCTCCACTCCGCCTCACTCGGGAGGTGAATGAGTGTGTGAGAGTGTGTGTGTGTGTGTGAGAGGGAGAGAGGGAGCGAGCTTTGTCTCTCCGTCTCCTCTCTCCTCTCCGGCTCTGGCAGCTCCCCCTCCCTGCCTTCCCACACTCACTTCCTTCAGTCGGGGGGCTTAACCAGGTCACTGGATTAATGTGACGTTACGGCTGTTATTAGCATACGCACCCGTGTCACGTGATTTCATAATAATTGTGTGTGAGCATATATATATATACCCCCACCAGCCCCACACACCCCTTACAGGGGATCACGTGGGGAACCTCAAAAGGAATATGGGATGTTTTGCCATCTGGTAGGGAGATTATCTTTGAAATCCCACATCCAGCTTTCTCTTCCCTGCACTGTCTGGGCTAGGACACAAAAGGGGGGATACACACACACACATACACACACACACACACACATGCATCCTTGCAGTCAAGCATGCACAATGCTCATGCATGCACATATTGATCATCCTATCATTCAGTTCATCATGTGCACGCAGAAAAAGTGTGGAAATTGGCCTGATTTTTTTTGCTTCCCACAAAGCTGTGACAGTCGTGGACTTTTAGCTGCGAGGCTCCAGCAGAGATCTTTTATCGTGACGGCTGCAGCCACGCACGCAGAGCTGAGTCAGTCCTCCGTTTCCACCACGGCAGTCTTTACATGTCCATTAAAGCTATTGGACTCGTGAGTTACAGCTGCGCCTATAGTGACTTACTGTCATATTCTCGTCGTCACTCACCGCTGAGCTCTGTTCGCCTCCGCACATCGATACTGAACTGTCAGCTGATTAACTTAAGTGGATCGACACACACATGCATGCACACATATGTAGGAGTACACAGATGTTAGGTATGCACATATGTACACACACATGTACAGTACACATATAAAAGCTAACATCTTGTATGGGCCAGCTAAGCCATCAGCATTGTGTTAGAACTAGAGGTAGAAGGAAGTTACCACTTTTATGGTTGTAGTCTGAGTAACGTGACGTCATATCCGTTCCGTATCCGTCAACCAAAACAAACCGCAGTGAGCCGCAAAGAAAAAGTTGAAAACGGCGTAGTGTCCGCATGGATAAGACTTGCACCCTTCACATTTAAAATCCAAAGGGGTAAACACTACACATACAGTAAAGTATGGAAACACTTTGGGTTTCACACATTGCCAGGAAAAGCAGAGCTAGACATCATGGTTAAAGTTGCATGCTAACTCTGTCATGGACAGGAAACGTTATCGTATTGCAGTAACGCGCAGTCAAGCCATCCGTCACTCGCTGGAGCTGATCATGGATGTATAAAGAGAACGGAGCTGACGGGGGAGCTGGAGACCACCTTGGAGAAGTTAGAGGAAGTATACTTGTGTGACTACGTCCGGTTTTCAAAATAAGGTGTTAACAAAGGGAACTGTACAACAAAATACATATTTGGAAATAAGGTTGATTGGATTATATTAACCAGAAGTATAAAGCATTACATGTCCGTTATAAATTAAAAAGAAAATACCACTAATTTATATGAGGGAAATGTCTTTATTCTTTGATTTCTGGGTTGCTGGAAAATATGTAATAAATAATGCCTGACAATGACTGATATATTTGACTTCAGGACATCTCTGACTACATACATGCTGAAAATTGAACATTTTTACAGCATCAATTTAGAGATTGTCCAAAGTAAAAGTCCCTAGAAGTGTATGATTCAACTTTTCTTATGGTCTAGTGTTAAAAAAGTTAACAAAAATCGCAATAACTCAGAATATCAAATCGCAATACTTAAAAACCTTAATACATATCGAATCGGCACCCAAGTATCGTGAATCGGGAGACAGGTGAATCGTCCCAGCCCTAGTTATAACCAGTATGAGCTTGGTTATCCCAGTTATATGATGCTGGGTCACAGCGTATAAAGTCAGATTAAAGCCACCAGTCAAAATGAGCAACCAAACAAGCCTTTTCCATCCCTCATATCATTTCTTTAAGAGAGGCCCCCTCCCCTGACGGCTTTAGTGACATGACATTCTCTCTATATGTCCCACTTAGCCTACATAGACACACACACAAAAACGCACACATTGTGCTAAAGCCGCGCACGACAGGCATACAGGAGAAAATCATCTGCAGTGGTAATCCCCAGTAAGCATTATTTATTCAATACCCCGGCCCACATCGGTGCGAGAGTGACTGTGGCCTACATGAGAAATATCAGAGGGCTATTTATAAACTTAGTCTGCAGACATCCAGGTCTTGCAGATGGACACGCTGGAGGGAAAAAGGGAACCAAAAGATTCCTTTCTATTTGCACTGTTCCTGTGTGATGTGTGCGTTTGATGTTAATTCAGACCGCGATGACAGAGATTAACAGCCACTGTTGATTCAGGAGACAAAACCTCGCTGCTTTCATGGGGAGCTCTCATGACACCTTGACAGGAAGATGACAATACACTCTCCTAATTGAACAGTTTAAGTACGGTTTGTGTTCGTTTGTTCTCCTCCGCACTCCGCAGCGCTCGCTTTTACTTAAATTCCACTGCCTCAAATCCGGTGAGGTGATAAGCCGTCGTCTTGACAGGAGGAAAAGAAATAAAAAAAATGATTCTTGATGCCTCAGGCTAGATGCACAATGACCCATTTCAGTCAACAAGCACGCAAAAAAAATAAAGGCGAAATGGGATTTGCACTTGGTAATAAAAATATGTGAAATACAAAAACTGCATACATAATAAGGCATAAAAAAAACCAAGAAATCAGGCAAAATAGATGGGAGATTCTGACATGCTTCACTGTGCTGGATCAATTCACACAAGCTGTCCTCGAAACACAGCTATTAATACATTTCTAACAAATAACAAGAGAGAGAGACAAAGAAGAGAAAGAGAGGGAAGATCACTACCTGGTTATGAGATATGCTAATAAGGGAGGTGCAAACAAAGCGTCTGGACCGTCTGGGTTTTATTTCTACTGTGTGTTTGTGTGTCTGCTTTGTTTCGTACTTGTAATAATAAGAAGCATTGGTTAGACTTGCATTCATTTACCCAGATAACCCAGCCCGTCTCTGCCCACGGCTGTCTGACTCATCCCTATGGTCCCGCTCCTCACTGTGTTCCTGTGTGTGTGGGTGTGTTTATGGAAATGCCCTCTAGCTGGACTCTCTCCACGTCCCAGGCAGCATCGGCGAGGGAGGGAGAGAGAGGGGGTTGAATGTTTATGTTCTCCACAAATTACAAAGAAGGCTTGAGTTACAGCGGCCATCGCACAGAGAACACAGATAAACGGTGCTGTCGCTAAACAATGCCACCCTAGTAGCGTAATTCAATTCATGTCTCACTGTGCGCTCCTGTCTGTGCTTCTTAAGTGTTGTCTTTCCCTATCTCATGAGAGTGAGATGAGCAGAAAGTGGGGTCTCCCGCCCTTCATCAGGCCCAGAACCAATCATAATGACTCCTCCACAGGGGAGCATCCACTTCAATTATCATCCCCTCAGCGGTGTCTGTGTACGAAGGCCTGGGAAACTCTTTTAACGTGCTCACAGAGGTAACAGAGAGGCTGAGGGGATTTATTTTGCATGAAATGAGGACATTCGTGTTTCACTCATTGTGAAAACTGGGACGTGTTTATATATTTCGGAGAGATTTGGTGGAACACGGGGACAGGTTGTCCTGGACAAACCGTGTCGCTCGGCGCAACATCTGCTCAACCCGCCCTGTGTGTGTGTGTGTGTGTGTGTGTGTGTGCACACATATCTGCTTGTCTTTCAATATGATTAAAATTTCAGCCAGTGGCACTGAAGGAATGCAGCCAGACTGAAAAACCACGTCCATGTTTGACTGTTTTATAACCTTGAGAAGGTGCGTAGACGTGAGAAAAATGACTGTGTCTTTGTCTGGGTGCAGTCCACACACACACACACACACACACACACACACACTGCCATTATACACTCATTCATGCCTTAATGGAATTAGAATATATCATTCCAATGGGCCAATCAGTAGTCTATTATGAGGGTAGCCGCAGACCCTGAATGGGGCGCTAGATGTGCAATTTGCCCCAATGAATAGCATACCAGGCTTCTGAATTATTCACCCAAGTGTACTGGAAAGCCTCTGCATGCGCTGGGCCGGTCGGCATCACAATCTGGACCATGCGTGCGATAGAAATTGAATGCTGAATGATAAATGGCTGATTGGTTTATGGGTGTGCACATACAGTAAGTTTATGATAATTGTCTTTTCTCTATTTATTCGGGTGATTCTGCAGTCGGAGTGAACTAATGAGGCAAGAAAATGAGACACATCTGATTGCTGAATGCGACTATATTATTCAAATTGCATTCAGGGAATTAAAGTTTTCTTTGTATAATAACTCAGAATGTGTTACTCTGGTCTATACTTTTCTATAGTTTTTTAATTTTATATTTTTTATGAAAAGACTAACAATGACCTTACTAATAAGTATTGTCTCTGTAACCCAACCCTGATATATCCTATTCCTCTGTGTCTGAGTCACACCATTGTTTGGATGACATGTTCCTTCATTACAATGAACAAGGGCACTGTGGTTTATTTTGAGTCGATACCACATACACCGCTCTGGTGTTATAAATACACACCAGCTCGCCAAGTGTGTATTAATCCGCGACTGAAAGTATTCCCAAATAAATAAATTGACTCCTGTTTGAGAAAGGTTAGTACCCAGCTGTTTTAGTGAATAACTCAGCAGGAACTATATATTTGTGACCTGTTTTTAAAGATTTACGTCTTCACAGCCCAGTCTCACAGCAAAGCGTGTAATAGACCCGCCTGTCCACCAGAAGAAAGCGTCAGTGTCACGTTTTGCCTCGCTGAGGTGTGAATATTACACGCCTGCATGAAGGTGCAGTGTTAAGAAGTGACGGTTGTCGCGTGTTTTCCGTACTCTGTACAAAGCTCCGAGATAGTGACGTAGTATAAAAGGTTATGGTGGGCATTTGGGGAAGATGGGTCCAACAAACACTGGACTTTCAAGCAGGAGGCCAGTGTTCGAGACCCGTATTTTGTTTTGTAAGTTACGTTAATGACGTTTGTCATGTTTTTGTAGCGATGATTTGTAGTGTTGTCACGTGACAACCATTTTCCCCGCTGACATCACGTTGTTTCAGTACGTGTTTTACTTAGTTTACTTATTTTAAGCCCAAACATGATATTTTCCCTTAACCTAACTAAGTGGTTTTCTTGCCTTATCCTAAGTGAGTGGCGTGATATCGGGCTGGTGTCTTCAGTATGAATAAAAGGGGGCGGGGCTGAATGCCACAGATAGGGTAGGGAATCAATAAATATTAATAGACAGATTAACCAATGTTGGTATTTTTATAGGATTTGTTCACAATATAATATAGAACACACCAGGCATAGCCATAAAAGAAATCGGACAGGTGGGTATATATATCACAGCATACCACATAACCACAGCGTCCCCAGTTGGTTTCTGGCTGTGGGAACCTTTGTTGCATGCCACCCCTCATATCTCTACCCTCGTTATCTGTCTGTCTCTACACTGTCTGGTATCAAATAAAGACAAAAATGCCAGAAAAAAAAAAATCGTTACAAAGAAAAAGGACAAGCAGGGTAAGGCTGCAGAGAAAAGGCTGCAGAGAATTCTCCAAAGTTATGCCTTGGTCCTGAGAGGACCTGACACTGTGACTCCAGCCTCGTACCGATCAATACCACCATGAGATTAATGTAGACGCGATGACAACTGGTTGGTGGAGAGAGAGGCAAAGCAAGAGACAGAGAAAGATGTGGAGAGAGAGAGAGAAAGAGACAGACAGAGATAGAGAGTGAGGGATGGTAGAAAGAAGGACGAGGTCAGCTTGCTATAATTGAACAGTTTTGTCACTGGGCAGAGGACACACCCATTACATAACAGGCTGGTCACACATAATACACCCAGTCAATAGCCTCCATCTGAAACAACCCGCAGCACAGTCAAAAGAGAAGTACGCACACACATAACGTACAGTACCGTGATAGGATTCTCAATGTGGAGAGAGCTTTTGGTATCAGGACGTCACAGTGTTTGTGCTGCTGGCTGACTGAACGCTCTCACATACCGCAGGCCCTTTGTGGCAGACCAGCTCTCCCAAAGATATGAACGAGTGTTTTATGGCTGCTGGAAAGAGAGCAGACAGTGTTGAAAACAGCAGAGCAGAGCAGAGCAGTACAGCTGTGATGGAAACAATCCCATCCAGCTGAGATCTTCCTCTGTCAGAGGAGGCGAAGGGGGGATGGAGAATGAGGGAGAGTGAGAGAGAGAGAGGGGATGTTCAGCTCTGCCTCCAGGCCTGCATCATAGGAGGGATTTGATGGTGTTGGGGGAGAGGACTGGAGGGGGGGGTGAAGAGAGAGAGACGTTTGCGAGATGCACGAGGAGGAGATTCAATTAAACTACACAAGGATCGAATGCATTTTTAATCACGCCGCCTCATTTCCTGACGTGACTGTCAGCCTTTGTGTGAGACCTTGAGGCAGTCTCTCTCTCTCTCTCTCTCTCTCTCTCTCTCTCTCTCTGTCCTCCCCTCACAGCTCACACAGCTCAGCGGACCAGCAACACAATACACAGCAGCTTTGGCAGGAGCTGATATGACGCCACAAACTGACATTTTACAGCAGCCAGAAATAAAATCCAATCACCGGATATCTTATTCATGTCAAAGGGTCTCGTCACTGTGTATGTGGCCGCGATGCTATGTCCGTCGCTATGTGAACGAGACCAAGCAAGATGATTATTTTTCCTTACAGGGGAGGGGACGGGTTCTGCTATTTTCACTTTTTTTTTTTTTTGCCTTTGTGACAATGGCAGTGCAGTGTTTCTTGAAATTATGAGCTGCTCTGAGACCCGCGGGATTGCGGACGATCCCAACCAACTTTAACTGTCTTTCAGAGGCTGTAGCGGGTTCAGCTTTAGAGCTAGAGGGAAGCTACAAATATCATATGAAATTAGAAAACCTAAGGAATCCATTGGTGGTATAGGCTAGGAGGAGGCTAAATAACGCTCCAAAGTTGGGCTAGGTTTCGGCGAGGAAAAACTGGCATGGTTTGAATATTTCTGCATAGTGGGGTCCTTAAACAGTCTTGGAAATACATAAATCAGGTATGACTGTAAAGCTGAGACTCTTGTGGATCCAATGAGCCCAATTATATTCATGTGTGATGATGTTAGTCCCCAAAGTAGACATTTCATTGTAGTGAGACAATTTTTTTAAAATTTGACTTTCACTGTATAAAATGACCTGTGGTGACCTCTAGGATAATCACAGCCTCATGAATATTTTACAACCACAACTGGAAACCTAGGGAATTCAGGGGATGGATGGCTTTCCTAGGTAAGTTGACAAAAAGGGGGTTTCTGAGCAGTTTCAAGAACAGAAGTGCTCACTATCCAATCGCTGAAAAATGCAATTCCTGCAGAAATCTCCAAATGTCAAAAGTTTTTGATCCCAAATCACAGCATGGCTTTTTCTATGGTGTTCCTCAAGGTCTTGGTGTCTTAATGTGGTATTTTGGAGGAATTTTTGATAATTTTTTATCAATTCTCGAATGGTACATTTTTTTTAAATTTAGCACCAAAATCTGTGTAATAAATGGTATCAACCCAAAAATTGCTGCAACAACTTAAGAGACATAATAGAGCATGGGGATGACCATCATATACTTCTATCATCATGTTCTAAACCCGTATACACTTTAACAATGCATTTCAAATTAATCTTCAGGTTCTCAGCTTTCAGATGATGTACACCACTTCTATGTGACATCTACTGTTGACCTGCTATCTCCCCTCTAAAGACCCCCTGTACCCCCCCTAAAAAAACACAAAAACGGCTCTATTGTGGGTCTCAGAGGGTTAACAGCGTTGATGGATTTTCTCACTACATTTCTGAATTCTAAGTTGGTAGGCTTGACTTTGTAATCGTGTCGTGTGCAGTCATGTGCTTTAAATCTATGATAGCGATCTCGAATGCAGAAGGAATATACCGTAAGTGCTGACCTGAAAAATCTACCAATGACTCTCGCTTCGACTCCGGCTCCCCGCGAGCAATCAAGGCAACAAAATAGTGACCTCCTTTTCTTGTAGTAAAAGAGGTTGTAAAGGAAACTCGGATCCTCTCGGCTTCCCTGAATCATTCATATGCGCTGCTGTGCTAATGAAAATAGCAGTGTGCACTCGGCTGCTGCTCTAAGCCAATGAGCATCATAGATAGATAGGGCTCTGGAGGTCCTTCTCTACTGGAGGATGGAGAAGCACTAGTCATTACTCTTATGACCCTTAATATTCCTCTAATGACCCCCCGTCTCTGATGGGTTAATTCACACATACAGAAATGCTTAATGCTTTAACACTGTAGTTCAATACATAGAGTATGTTGGTCTCCTGTTTTTGACCACTCTGACAAAATGTTTTCAGCAATACAAGCTGCCTGATCCATGACACACGTCTGCTGCTGGTAAGCCTTCCCATAAAAGTATTTAATTCACCCTGCCTTCATTTGATGGTTCACTGAAATAGGCCTCTTCTTAGCTCATGTCTGCATGTCTTAACATCCATGTGTGTGTGTGTGTGTGTGTGTGCATCGCCATATGCACGCTCAGTAAGCAAGCAGCCTGGAAAGGGTGCAGGCGATTTGAATATTTCTCATTTGAGTATGCAAAGTGGCCAGATAACCCTCTGTTTCCCAGCCTCTTCCAGCAATTAGAGAAAATAAATAAATAAGTAGTCTAATTAGGATGCTGAGAGGAAATGTAGAGGAAGGAAGCATTTTCCTGACTCCCGTTCGTTTTTTTTTTCCATCCCACATGACATGCATGAATTTATAATCCAAATCCCGCCATAAACACTAATCTTTATTGCTTCGGTTGTAAATCATCTATCGGATGTATGAAAATGACCAAATCTCCGAAATAGGTTGATGGATGCATATATCCGCATATGTCAGTGACATCGATGCCCTGCAGCCGAGGAGTGAGTTCATTGGAGTGCCGAGTGAGTTCATTGGAAGCACGGTATATATTATCAGGAGGACAGATTACGGTTTTCTCCAACAGATGCCTGAGCCTGTAAACAATGTTAAAGGGAAACAGCAGCTTAATGACCAAACTCATTACGGCAGCCGGCAGATCAGAGCAACCAGGGATTCTGACGTCTCCTATTTACAATGCGTGTGTGTGAGGTAGACTGCATGTGCGACTGCATGCTATTGTATCTGCGTGAGTGCATGTTTGTGCATCTGTGTGCGTGAGGGATGCAGTCAGTGTCGAGCATTTTTTCATTCCCGCAGACCCGAATGCTTTGTAAACCACAGGGGCCTGAGTAACCTACCTCTAACCGAACGTCACAGGCGATAGAAACCTGACGATCACATCCATCAGACTTTCCCTCTCATTCCTCTTTCATCCCTCATTTCCTCATCCCTCAATCCTCACTTGGAGATTTCATTCCTTCCCTAATCAAAAGATTTATGGCTACATGCAGATAAATATGAAGGGCTGCGGACCACAGGAAGCATAAATAAGTCCAGTACCTAGATTTAATACTTCGGAGTTGGTTTGGATGAGAGCTCCTCACATGCTGAGTTAACATTCCCAAAGTCTTAGCTCAGTGGGCTAACCCTGTGTTGAGTCATGTATTGGCCGCGCAATCCAGGTTACATTCCTGGTCAGCCTGTTTATTCCCTAAATCTCCCTGTGCAGAGTCTGACGTTTAATCAGCATGTTTTTTTTTTTGGTGCCAATTAATGAGAGAGCATCTGGAAAGAGACGTGAACATATGTTGGCCTCTGGTCTCCAGCTGCAATTATGCAGCGGAGAGGTCACCCGTATGAAACACACAGAGAGGAATGGTGACGAAAGACTTAATGCATTCAGTTAAATGCACTTTATGACAGATCAGACAACTAAATTCAACAAAAAAAAGTGGAAAAACTTACAAAGACATCCATAAGCATGTGCTCCAGGGTCACCTCTAAGTCCTCGAGTCGTGTTGCGAGAGTCATCCTTCAGCTGAGCCAAAAAATCCACCACCCAAAACAATTAAGATTTTTCAGCTAAATTAAAGACTGTACAGCCTTTTCTCTTCCTCTCTGTTATTAGGTGTAATCATAGGGTATACTGACAGATGACTTAAATGAGGTAGTTAAGCCATGTCGGCCATCCCAATTCTCCAAATGATCGTACCATGACAGCTTCTAACAGTCCGGTCTAATTTGTCCACATTCTCCCCTCATTCTCCATCCAAGGCAGCTTCCCAAACGACCGGCCGTAGTCCAAATCTGATAAACAAACACGACTATCTCCACCAGACTTGGCTCCGACAACCGCCTGGAGTCCGGTTAGTGCTCCGAATGGTTTCCAAAAAAGAGCGGGGGGGTCCCCTCGAAGTGCGCAGAGCACCCTATGGCTACTGATGAGGATCTGTGACAGACCAGAGCCTTGTAGTCCACCCTCTTCAGATCTGAGTTATGATCCATGGGTGAGATAAAGACTCTGACAACTCCCTGGCAGAGGGAGGGCAGAGGGTGGGTCTCAATGTTCTTAGGATGAACAGAGGAAGAGGAGGAGGAAGAAGCAGAAGCTAATAGAGAAGCGACTGCTGTGTGATGAAGTCATACATCTGTTTCATTTTTTTTTTAATATATAAATATATCTCACATTCTCTAAGATGTTCGAACGGGACATCTCCTCCCTCTTTTTCCACTTTCTCTCCCTGTTTTTCTCACTGCCCTTTTCAGGTCTCTGTCCACAGTGGACGTCTTTGTGCGGAGGCAGAGCCCCGGGGCAGCTGATGCCCAGTTCTGGGTGCTCTTGGCTGGGGTCATCCTCTCTCTCACTGGGCCTCTCATCAATGGGCCTTTGTAGGGGCCTCATTAAGGGCTGGCCCTGGATGCTGGGGCTCCAATAGACACACAGGGATGAAAACAACAGCGATATGGCCTGGATCTATGACTGGAAGCTTATGTAACAGTGACGGGGAGGTAGGGGGGTTGCAGAGGACAGGGCATGTGGGGTAGAGGGCTGATTGGGAAGGAGAGGGGTGGGAGGGACGGTGAGGCTGCATAGCAGAGGGGAAACGGTTCAGTGAGGGAGGAGAGGAAGGAGAAGAAAAGAAGGGAAGCAGGGGGACGAAGGATGTCGGTGGGACGCTCCACGGAGAGGGGTTGTTTTTGTTTTTCTGGCAAATGCTGCAGGAATGTACCCCCCATTCTCTCTGTGTTAACCAGACTTACAGAAAGAAAGAAACAGAGTCAGACAGCGGGGGGGAAGAGGGGAAAGGGAGTTTAACTGGACTGTACCAACAAACAGGATGTGACTGAAAACACCAACGAGCTACATTTACTGAAGGAATCTTGATAGGGATGTGATGCTGAGGAAATTTTCCCACCTGTTAATAAACTCTTGACAACACCGGTGTTACCGATTACACCGGACATTTTACAAGAAGAGATGACGCTCAACATATGTAGAGCGCTTACTTTGATCTTTAACGTCGGGTGGCGGTGTGTCTGGCCTCTCCAGTCGAGCTTTTGCTGCAGGTTTCCACCTGGCAACGCTGCGCCACAGACACCGTCCGTGATCGCTCCGTCCTCCGCAAGGCGATGCATCATTAACGTTATGGTTTCCTTATAGCATTGGGTTTAAATTAGAAATATTTTGCTTTCGCTTTGACACCAAATCCTCCGCGATCATCTTGTCTGTCAACTATCTCTCATTCCACGTGTGTGAAATCTGACTCCTGCTACTCCGTGCTGAGACTCCGTACAAAGCAGACACTTTCACTTTCAGTTTGTAGCATCCGTCGTCCGATTATGTATTGAGAACACAGCGCTGATATGCCAAAATGATCTAAATGGGTTTTATTTCTTTAAAAAAAAGAGCAAAACAACAGTGGGGGAGGTGGGCAAGTAATGTAATCGGTGTGTGCCCGACCACCGTGTAACACCAGTAACACCGACTACCGCGGCAAGCCTAATCCTGACCATGCAGCTGGTTAGTGATCAGATTTCTCTGCCATCCTTTACAATATTTCTGCGCCCACGCTGGTTTATTTTAAGTTTATTAGTGATATAAGATGCCGACTGTTGAGGTTTTGGGGTTCACGGTGAAAGGCCAGGCTTCGATGGTCGCACCTCCTCCTTTCTCTCCAAATCAAACTCATTCACTCCTTTGGTTCCATGTCTCACATTTAACCTTTTTCCGCCTGCTACTTCTTCTCTCTTCTGGCTTCATCTTTCTCTCTCTCAACCCCACTGCGTCTCAGACACTTCCCTCTCAATCCTATCTCTCCCTCCTGTCCTCCTCTTGCCCTCTTCCGAAACCATACAGACCCAGAGTGCCAATGACCTTTGCCCTCTGACCTCTCCTGGGTACGAGGTCGGCTGGATCAGCCACTCATCAGTCCTCACATCAACTCCGTGGTCAGGAGCGCTGGGGTGTGACCGAAGTCTATTGCACAGACGCGATTCTGCGCGCACACACACACGCAGGCACGCACGCACGCACGCACACACACACACACACACACACACACACACACACACACACACACATAATGCACATCACTGGTTGTTAAAGATAGAGTGCACACACCCATCAGTCCTTTGTGGCCCTCAGGAGGCCTCCCCGTCTTCCTGAAGTCCCTCCTAATGCTCCCTGCTGTGAATATGCAACACCCCGCCATTAATAACTCAGAAAATATCCCTCTAAGTCTCATCTGCATGCCGCTCATGCATTATAAATACCCTCCAGCACGGTGGAGACGGACAGTATATGGCCACTAAGACGCGTGAAGCAGGTGGCACATGGAGTCTGAATGCAGTGAAGAGTGTCGAGAGCGGCAGGTAGCCTATCTAGACCGGCATTCGTCATTAGCGAGGAGCTTAGCCCCCAACAGAGAGGCTACAAGGGACAGCATGTCCCAGGTTGACTCCTTGGCACGATAGGGTTAAAACCCAGATTTCTGTGTAAAATCCAGCGTGTGTGTGTGTGTGTGTGTGTGCGATGGGAAGGAATCGTCGGTGCAATGTTTACAACACAGAGAGAGCCGAACATCACCTCACCTCTTTGCATAATACACAGAAGCAAACAACACATTATGTTCCATCATCACACACATACAAGGAACATGTGCTCAATGCACAAACACATTACTGTGTGATTTACACAAAAGAGGGCCAAGCTATCGTTTCTGCACAGATTTATCTGAACAGAAAGCTGGAATTTACAAGAATCCTGTGAACACCGCCTCATGAACATTACCATGCACGCATAAATAAACACTATTGCATAGATTTGTAGATAAATATAACAGCATAATGAAATGGTTCAACAAATAAGTATCTACTACATCAACTAGTGTTAGCATAAAATGAACTACAATGTGTACCTGGAGATGAAACGCACTGAGGCGGTTTAAGTCTGAGGAGTTTTTCCATCTGTCTCTTTCGACGGTTTCCTCATGGACGCTGACTGTTCCAGTAATCCAGTAAGCAGCGAGAACACCAGACTGGTGGCGAACGCAGCAGCTCAGACTGTGCATCGCAAAACTGGCTTTAACGAGCCTCTCTGATTCGGATTGATAGTAAAAGCTCCGAGGACATTTCTGGTCTTTAATTCTAACTTCGAGTGTCTCGTGTGAGCCTCATTGATCGTGATGTCCACCTGGCTTGGAAAATAGGGATATGTGCTAATCAAACTCCGGGCAATCTTCCAAGTGGTTTGAGGTTTGTGTACACACACTCACACACACTCAAAAATAGTATCTATTCCAGACATGATGGTAAAGCCTCTTAAGCACCTGTTTGCAGCTAACTGTCTAAAGGGCTTACTGCCAGTCTTATACGCTGGACAAGTAGGTGTTAAAGTCTGCAAGTTTGCAAGAGAAAGCAACACACTGCACCTCACCTGCTCACGTGTCTGGCCAAATGACCTAAAATTGCTTTATTGACTCAATGTTAGGGCTGCACAATTAATCGAATATTAATCGTGATCACGATTTGGGCTTTCCCACAATTAAATGAACATGATCGTCTACGATATTGACCATGCATGCTCCGCTCATAGAAAGCTCTACTGCTAGATAGATAGATAGATAGATTTACCATGCTTTATAGATGTGACTCTTTTACCTGTCATCACCATTCATATCTATACAAACAATGTGTTTATGATTAAATTGATTACAAAAGCACCAAATTGTTTATTTAGCTTCTTCAGTTTGCTCTCAAAGTGCACCAGATTGATGCATTTAACTTTAAAATGTAACCTAAAAAAAATCAAGGGTGAATATTACTTTGTTTTTTAATATCACAATATATATATATATAAATATATATATATATATAGCATAAAAAATATATTTTAATATCAGTTTTTCCAACATCTTGCAGCCCTAATTTGTGCATTAGCAGGAATGTAGCACAGCATGGAAGTGAAAGCAGTGATCAGTTTAATTTACAAATAAAAAGATGATGCTAAACTCAATGAATAATCATGATGAATAATCGTGATTATCATTTTGGCCATAATCGTGCAGCCCTTCTCAATGTACTGTATGTCATACTGTGAGTTTATTGTCCTTCTGCTGCATTTTTCTCTGCCTATCACTCTGCCTGTAAGCATTATTATTATTAACATATCTTTATCTAATGTAGGACTGTTTCTGTCTCTCAGTATTTTTATCTTTTTGCTGTCAGTTTCCTGTTTTTTCATCTCTATTCACGTCTTTTTTTGTCAGCCTCGAGTGACGAAGGACAGCGAGTGCAGATGAAAGGGATTCTGCTAAGTCATTCTCTGCAGCACTGTTAGTAATCTGAATTTTGCTGTGTCACTCCGCACCCCAAATCTGTCATTCCACATTACAGTGAATGACTCTATTTGTGTGTCTCCGTTGGCGCAGGCGTGTGTGTGATTTCTAGAAAGGCCTGTGAGGGGAGAGGCAGGTGCACTCTACTATCTTATGTCACTCTTGCTGCAGTGAAAGTCACCTTGGATTTTAGTCAGACCCACTCATGCTAACCGGAGCAAACGTTCTGTGAAATATTTGAGTAGGAAATGAATAGAATATCTGATATGCAGGGGGATCAAAAAGGCATTCATAAAATAAACACACACACCTTCCACCTTTTCTAACTTGGTTAGCTCTGTCTTCCCTGTCCTACATACAAGCCTCTCACCATGGAGCGAGTGTGTGTCTGAGAGGCACTGAGCAGACAGAATGCGACAGAGGCATATTTTACAGGCTGGTTGTATGAAGGTGCTGGATTGAGTCACGCTCCTGCATTTTCTGCCCCAGTAAACTTAGCCCACTTTACCCAGTGCCGAGGAGGCTTCCCAGCCTACACCATGCACGGAAATAGACACAGATAGACGCACGCGTACCCACCAACGCCGTTAAGTGGGTACCAAAACATTGTTTCCCTGACACTGATTTAACAATTAGCACTCCGGTAAGCAGGCATGCCCGTCTGCCATCCAGTCTCCGCAACTTTTTATGAATTACTCTAGCGTGCAAACAGCACACTCACATCAAGTTAGGATCAAGACATGCACGTGAGCCCCCCATCCCCAAAGTCCACACACGATTAGGAATCTGATTTGTAGCAGCGCGAGCGTTAAATGTTTGATGATACGGCTACATATTTAATCTTTACAGGCCAGATCATGAGGGGGAAATGGGTTATACATGATCGTATTCCCAGGGGAGAGCACTGGGATACTGGGAAAAGGGGGAAACATGGGTTAACACAATTTAATGTGTGTCTGTGTGTGGTGTGTGTCTGGGGTTTTTCATAATGGGGACAGAGAAATTGTAATGGATACCTGTCCTATATGTTGATTATTCACTTTAGAATGGTTGTTTGCACAGATTTAGGGGTGCATCATCTCAACGTATCCTCATACGATGGTTCGTATGATATCTTTCATGCGTTTTCTTACGAATGTCCAGCAACACGTGTCAATTTCCACTCGGTACATGCAGATAGTCTTATTAAAATAAACTTCCGTCTTCACAGGAAACAACTTGGTTAGGTTTAGGCAACAAACCTACTTAGTTAGCTTTAGGAAGAGGTCATGGCTAGGGTTTGGGTGACTTAAGTATGGAAGTTACATGACAAATAAATCAATGCTGACTTCTGGTTTCATACGGGGTACGAACACCGGTTTCCTGGGTGAAAGCTTGGTGTTTTTTGACCCACCCACGACGGCGTTCGTTGCTCTTTATACTTCCTGATTCGGTCTATAAAATGTCAAATTATAGCTTAAAATGCTCATTACAGTTTCCCATGGTTCAAGGTGACATCATCAAATTGCTTGTTTTGTTCAATTATTAAGATATTTTATTTACAATGAAATAAAACAAGAAAAACAGCACATCCTCATGTCTGCGAAGCTGTAACTATAGACTGTATATAAGAAGTGGACGTAGTCACCGTGACGTCACCCATTGGTTTGTGGACTGCAGATCTGAAGCCTTGAGTTCAGCATTTTGTCCGTCGCCATCTTGCAACCAGAAGTGATACGAGAGGGTGGAGCTAAGTACAACTGAACGCTGATAAGACATTTAGGTGACAAAAATGTTGCAATTAACATTCATGAAGTAAAACCACTGTGAAAGTTCTACGACGAAAACACGGACCGGACAACGCCGTGGTATCATGCTCACATCATGCTGTATTGAATAAGACTGAAACTAGCGATTGAGACCATAAACTCATGTTTACAATGACAACTGAGGTAATAAATCAAGTGAGAAATAGGGTCATTTTATCACTTTTCAGACCCAGAGAGGTTGCCCACTGGCTGTAACTACTGTTGCAAAAAGGCTTGATGAAATGACAATTGACTGAATGGTCGACTAATGTTTTCGGCACTGAGGCTAACTACTGGAAACTAATAAACTAATGTAAGTTTTCCTGCACTCCTCACACTCCAGCCAAAGTGTTTTCATTCCTCAGACCTTTGCGTAAGACCCATTTGTCTACACGCAGGATGCAGCTGTGCTTATACCCCTCGTAAACCTCTCAGCCCCTCTGAACTATACAACTCTCCTTCTTTATAGACAATGAATCATTATGATCCCCTCAGGCATGCAAAACCACAAACTAACAAAGTATGCACACAAACAAATGCAAAGTACAAAGAGGATGCACCTGTGCACACCGTTCACACAAACACACACACACTCATACTTGCATTTCCTTGTTCTTCTAATGAGCCAATATGACCTACTCATTCTATAACCCACAACACACATGCATGCCGGCTTCTCCCAGGAGTGCAGTAACCCAAGCCAGACTGTGCCAGCTCCTCCTCTTGCTGCAGGCACGGGACTAAGCTGCTAGTTACTGTACAGATGGGCCCCACACCTCTGACAGACAGGTGCACCGCTGCTATGCCAACCAATGCCCAACGCTGGTCAAATGACTCAGGCAGATTGTCTTTGTTAATGTGCAGAGGAGGAGGAGGAGGAGGAGGAGGAGGAGGAAGAGGAGGAGGAGGAGGAGGAGGAGGAGGAGAGCCCTTGGGGTTCAGGGAAAGACAGGCGTAATTTGAGGAGATCATCTCCACCTCCTGGTATTCCTCCAGGCCATCCCTCTCATTATTGTGGAGGTAAAATGTAAAATCACAGCAATGCAGTTTGTGTCTGTGTGGTTTTACATAGAGTAGTTTAAAGTAGTGATGGTCAGCTACTACTCTGCATGTTTTAAAACATTTATTCCACATATCTCAAATGGATGGTATCCCAGAAGGAGCCAGTGAGGGAGTGGGCTGACAGAGGGGAACCAGACTGACCCCCCCTGAGGCTCTACAGCCTCCCCTGCTAGACGGACCAGTCACCTCCCACCCTTCTCTTGCCTTTGTCCTTGCTACACCTCCTCACCTCCACAGCAGTCAGGGAAAAAAAAAGATGTGCCGTGACAGGCGGGGCCGTGATCAGTCCCGGGTTTCACTCCGAGCCGAGGTCCTGTCCCTTGGTATTTACCACTTATTTACATTCAGCTCGCATCATCGCCATGGGAACAGGGGAGCAGCTGAAGCTACGAGAGACGGGAATAGGAGAGGGAGGCAGGAAAGAGCTGAAGATAGGGCACATGAAAAATTAAGGACTGGACTGGGGGGGGGAGGGGGAGGATTTATTGGGGTAATAGCCCCTCCAGTAGACAGCAGGGGTAATGGGACGGCCACTCGGTCACTGACAAAACTCATTATTAATCAGCCTTTAACATATGCTTCCCTCCTTCAGTCTCTTTGTCCCTCGTTGTCCTCCCCTTACTCCTTCTTGTCGTTTTCTCTCTCTTGATTTCACTTGCTTTCCCTGCTCTTTGTCTCTCGCCCGCTCATTGTCCCCCCCTCTTGGACAGCAGGAGGAGCAGGATGAGGTCATTAATTATACACATAACCCTTCCCTGGTCACCTCACACACACAAACACACACATACACTCTCCTCCTTCCCCACCTGGTCCCCTCCACCAGCCCTGAGAAAGCTGTGATGACGGATGAGAGAGGAACTGTGGAGTCGTCCAATAAAGCTCTGTGTTTACTGGGGCCAAACGGCCAACACACACACACACACACACACACACACACACACACACACAGCAGAGCGGCCGACCACTGCTCATTAGAGCTGAAGGTCTCCGCTTATTGGCTCCATACATCAGACAGGACATAGCGAGGAGGAAGGCCGGTTGCTTCTGACAGCAATCTTAAACAAAGTCAGGAGTTTTTCTTCACCAGCGCTGACCTTCTCAATGCTCACTCATCTTCCAACCTACATTTTGCTGAAGGAGTTTACAGGAAGAAGTACGGACACCACTTCAAACACGGGGCCAAGAGGGCCTGCTCTTCTTCAGTGGATGCAACTCAACTGGACCACCAAGTGCTCATGATTTAAGGAAGCCTTCGGCCAGGCAAGGGGAATCCCATCACACAGCGCGCTCTGGTGGTCAGAGTATGAAGCGCAGCACGCTGGTGAGAAGCTCTGGGTGTGGATGAGATAACAGAAGCGGCACATGAAAAGGGACTTTAGAGGGACTGAAACACATGTACAAGTCTTTAAAGAGGCCAAGACTTCCACTGAAGCCAAATAACACCCGGGTACATGTGCAGCGATACAGCAACAGCCTCATAAAATGGCATCATATTGAAAAAATCAGACATTAATAAACAGGAACAGCAGATCCAAGCTCACATAGAGACCAGACAGGATAGTTGCAACACACAGAATTGGATCAGTGCCTATGAGAAGCTTTTGTCTCACCAGAAACTAGATTTACAAAGGTGTTTTTCTGCACCACTATTTTGTATTCAAGACCATCATAAAAAAATAATTACCCAACATCCCACTGCACCCATCAGGACCTGCAGGACGACATTCCACGTGAGAATGGCGGCGTGCTAAATGAAAGGAGTCGGCTTCCTCTTTATGATCTACTGTATATCTATGGATTATTAAGCGTTTCCTTCCTTTTGTTAGAGCCATGCACAAGTGTCGACATGTCGCTTAAAATACGTCCTGTGTGGGAAAAACTAGTTTAAGTGTCTGATGTTGACAACTGTTTCAAGGATTGTATATGTGAGAGTTGTTCACACGTCAGGCATAGCTCCTTTCCTACGTTGTTGACATGCTCACCGAATACACACCGGACAGATCCCTTAGATTTGATTTGATCAGCAAGAAATATATTCACTTTTCCAGAATCCCAACGTGCGATCGATGCAATGCATGCCATTGTTGTAGTATGAGTTAAATGTGTTGACATGCATGACTGAAACTCCAACAAATCAAACAGGAAGCGTAGGTTGGATCCAGTCATTTCCCAAGCTGTATTCTTAAAATCAGGTATGCCAGACAACTTGCAAAAGTGCGTGTACAAACAGAGAGTACACAGCAAATAACAACAGCTGTTGCTGAAAACCAGACACATCCACATACAAACACCTCTAGACACGTATTAATGGCCTTAGCCGCAATGGCAGATGCTCACATCTGTTCAGAGTAAAACAAACACATGTACATGCACACATGCAAACACACACACAGGGGTGAGTTATAAATCTGACACACGTCACATTTAATTGTTCTAACAAGCGGTAATGAGAGCATCGGGGGTCAGCGAGACACTTAGGATGATGTAAGTATTCCTTGGAGGGCGGATGAGCATCAATCTGGCAACCTTGATTTCATATTTGGGTTTAATTCAGCGTAATGGCAGCTGTCCACACATGGGAGAAGGGTGGTAATGGAATACCTGGCAACCGCTGCAGAGAAACAGATCTGGCAGGAAGGGTCCAATAAAACACAAAGTTGCGGCTGTCCCGAATACCATGTTTTGGGCTTTGAAGCTTTGATGAGAAATATTCGAAGGTATTTGAAGCTTTGGGACAGTGACGCTGCCGCACTACACGCAGCATTACACACAACAAACAGATATCCATCTGAGAAAAACAAATAATAATTAATGTTGAATATGAATAATGTTGTGGGATTATTCTTTTTTCCTGACATATTTCATGATTTGTACATTATTATTACATACTTGTATGTAAAAAAAACAAAAAACAGGAGGTCGATTACCATGGCAACGGTTGAAGCTTCAAAGCTTCAAAGCATTTGGGTCAGCCCTACATAAAGTGCACTCACAAATCAATGGTTTGATTCCACACACCAGTTGAAGTATACTTAGTTAAATGGCCCCCCATTATGTGTACCCAAACACGCACACACACTTTTTGCAAGCAATCCCTCAGTATGGTCCTATTTCAGCAAGACATATTTATTAAAAGCATGTTCTCGCTGCTGTTATTTCACTCTGAGAGGCACCAATAAGATCACTAAAGCCAGATGGGATTGGTAAACTGCTTTTGGTGTCAAGTACTACAGCTTCTGAAAATCAAGTGCCTTATCCATCTATCCATCCATCCAGCTCTGAACCTGCTGGCTCCAGCCTTATTGCTGGGAGGCAGACATCAATAAGGCTGTCTAGTGGCAGCATACTGTACGGGTGCATACGTCTAGAGCTGTGCATGTGGATGTTATGGAGCATGCAAATCGACCAGTGTGCATGCATGTGTTTGTGGATGTGCCCTGTTTGTGTGTACATCTGTATATGTATGCACGAGGGAACGCGTTCAATGTCTTTGTCTCCTTGAGCAGTCGCGTATGTAAATCATGAATTAGACATTAGCGCGCTGGAGCGTAAAAAGTGCAAATCTGTGCATGCTGTGTGCACTTTAAACTGAAATGACTAAAGAATGAAAAAAAGGAGGACGGATGCTATTCTACTGAACAAGAAAGAAAAGAAAATTGTAGTATAAGAGCTGTAAAATGGTCTGTCACGAAATGTTCCATCACTTTGTCTTCTATTATCCTCAAGAACTGAATAAATATTCTACTACTAATACTGCTTTTATGCTCCCTGAGAGAGCCTCTGTTTGAAACAAAAATAGCAGCATTAGTATTTTTGGCTGGACCGCAGAGGGCCTGACTGACAGTGATGAAGTTACGCGATTGGTCGGCCGAGTGTTGGAGTTTCCTCATTGGCCGTTTGTTTTTCAAAATGAAAAAAAGGCGGGAACAGTCTCTTATGCAAATAAACCCATCCAGCGCGACGCGTCCGGCTCACGAAACTTGCACCAAGCTGTGAAATTAGCCGATCTAGTTCTAAAATGAAACGAGATTCGGCAGTAGCATAGCCTATTTCTCGCTTAAATTGTTTTCAGAAGTAGATTTTGGTGGATTGTTTAGACGGAATAACAGAAAGTTTACGAACAGGCCGCCGTGTTGTTTCCTGGGACCAATCAGGTGCATTCAACGATAAGGTACGTCGCTGCTTGAGTGGAGCAGTGCGTCCCCTAGTGTCCTCGACGGACCTGGTGGACATGTACCACTGACTATTTGTGTAACAATTTAGCCACAAAATCCCAGACTGACCATACACGGTCCAGCCATATCCTCCGTTTTGACCGAGTCTTGTTTCTTTTCTTTTGTGTTTGTTCTCTTTTGTCCCTCTGCGCTGCACTTTTTGTTGCTAATAACTCCCTGTGTTGTCCTGGGGAGGGTGCAGACCTCCGATACACGCCGGTCTTTTCATCTGCCACTTAGGAGCTTCACCAGGAGGCAGGCAACACATGGAGGTTCCATGTGATCACCGACTAAATGGGCATCCCAGCCAACCAGCAGTAGCTATCAGTGCAGTTACAAAGAGATGATCCTTTGTGGCTTGCTATCTGTTATACTTTGCCAATTACGCTCAAAAGGGCCAGAAACACAGCAGCCAGGGATTGAACCTGAGTCCCTGCAGTGGTGGGGGAGTGATTTTCCTCGGCACTCCCCGGCACTTCAGGCTGCATTTGTATTTGTAATAGAGCCAGTATCCCTCAGTGCATGTGAATAGGTCAGAGCTGGACCAGAACTGCTGCAGGAGACCAACTGTGAGCATTAAATGTTGTTTTATGGTGTGTTTTTCTGTTGATATGGATGTATTTAACTGTCTATCCTCTCTCATTTCTACAACAACACACCTCTCTCCCCTCAGGACAGTGTTGACACCGCTCCAGCTCTCTGTCAGCCAATCATATTTCAGGAGCACTGCTAGTGACCGCTGCAAGTTTCCTCTCTGCTCATGTAAAGAGGTCAAAGTTCAGAGCCCAGGGGAGGATGTATAGAGAGAGGTGGAGGTATAGGGTGGAGAAACGGGCTAGAAATGGTGGGTCTCTGTCGGGGTTGAGGTGAAAATGGCGCAATAAAGAGTGGAGGAAACGCTCTAAGTGCATGTGACTGGAGAAGATAAGAGAATAATAGGGTGAGGGGGGGAGAAAGACGACACTCCTATTTCCTGTGTGAGTGTTTGTGTATGCGTAAAATTGTCTGTGCTATGTAGATCTCCTGATAGGGTGATGTATGATACCTGTTCAATGCAGGGTCACCCTTTGTCGCAGGGGTGACACTACCAATCCTCTGCTCGTTCATCAAAGGTGTGTGTGTATGTGTGTGTGTGTGTGTGTGTGCGCACGCTGGCGATTACATACCAATATAGGAAAGTGTAATTGCCATTCGGATTCTCCGAGGGCTAAAAGCAGCCCAGGGAAAGCTCTCTCTTGGGACTATCCATTCTATGCAATTACACAGATAGTAGAGTCAATATACATAATAGGACTGCTAGAGGCTCTTTAATCTAAAGTGCATGGTTTTAACACTGACACACAAACACAAGTGCATTTAATTGAAGCGTGGTGTTACAGTGAATTTCTCATTACGATACTTCTGTGTCTCGCTGCGTCTTCTAACTATCTTCATGGACACTCGACTAATTTTCCCTCCCATCTTTCAATTGCCTTTCTTGGAAATCATTTTAAAAAAAAACGCCTGTCGACTGATGGCAGCCAATGAAGTGGAAAATCTGCACCCCCCGTGTTTCCATGACAACACCTAACATTAAGTGCATCACTGGTTTGCTCCTCTGGTTGCTCAATTGCGCTCTGATTGATCTCATCGTCCGCGCCTCTTCAAGGGGACAAGAGAACATTTGACATGCTTGACACAGCAGGGCACGCTCACACGCAGACACACACACACATGATCAGAGATGGCGTACGGCCGACATGCAGTGCCACATCTTCAAATGGGGAAAAGAGAGGATAAGCTTCAAACAGTGGACTGTGGGAGGATCTCTGTCTCTCTACATGGCATCCCACTGATCTCATCTTACACGGTAAAGCAACAGTTCTGCCTCTCTTTATCTTTATCTGCCTCCCTGTGTGCCATGAATGCACAGATTTATGTCCCAATGGACGTGTAAGTCTGATGTTGGGATTAACATTCCCCCTGTACTCTTAACACTGTATGAAAAGGTCAGGAGCTAATAAAGCTATTAAAGAGTATTTGCTATAATTAGCTTTATAATAGTCTGGCCGCTTAGCAACATGAGCTCAGGCACATCAAAAAAGTTTGAGCAAAGCTGTGAGATTATGTTAAGGTTTGTTTTCATCATTTGCTACAGAATTTGTTTACTCCAAACCGCCGCTCACACATACAAACACGCACACACCTTGTCTATCCATCCATTATCTGTAACCAGTTATCCTATTCAGGGTCGCGGGGGGAGCTGGAGCCGATCCCAGCTGACATTGGGCGAAGGCGGGGTACACCCTGGACAGGTCGCCAGGGCTGACACATTGAGACAGACAACCATTCACACCTATGTATGTGATAAATGTAATGTACTTGATTTCGGACCCCAGGAAGACTAGCTGGTGCCATTGGTATCAGCTAATGGGGATACTTTTTTAAAATAAATAATTAAATAAATAAATAACTTAACACTAACTCGGTTTGGTTTTGTCAGTCTGTTTTTTTTTATTTTGTTTTTATTATTATTGTTATTATTATTATTATTATTATTATTATTATTATTATTATTATTGTTATTATTATTATTATTATTATTATTATTATTATTATTATTATTAAACCATCATGCACACATACAAACACGCGCACACCTTGTCTATCATTGTTTTTTTTGTTTTATATTTATTTATTATTATTATTAATATTATTATTATTATTATTATTAGGGGATTATCTCATTCAATTATCAAAAAAACAAATAATCAATGCATCCCTATTTCCCCTATATCCTAGTTTTTAGATACATAATATCTGGAAAAAGTATGATTTCTTCCCAAATGGGACAGGTGGGTTACATTTATTTTTACTTTGAATTAAATCACCGTACATACTGACTAAATATGCATCAGAAAATCTATTGTTGCACTGTCCCTAAAAGAGACGACCCTGACGGTGCACTTGGTAGACTAAGATGACAGCTGGGAGACGGGGCTGTACATTGTGTCTGTGTGTGTGTCTGTGTGTGTGTGTGCATGTGTCTCAAGTGGTTCCAGGCTCCAGACATCCCCCCTTTGCTGCTTACTTTGGCCTTTAAATGCTGCCAGCCAACCTGCTGTGTATTGAATGTGTGTATGTGTGTGTGTGTCTCAGAGTGGGTTGCCAAAGGCAGCCCCACCTTGTGCTTCAAATCCAAACCCCACCAGTCCTGCCTTTCTCTCCTAATTATTTTCATCCGAGCGGCGAGGTGGTCGGCTTCAGGGACGTGGGTCTGGTCACTTCCCTGTTGGCTGCTTCGTCCTCTCCTCCGTGCCACCCTGACCTTAACTGTCCTGACAGCCGTCTGCCCGCTAATGAACCAGGTGGATGGATGGATGGATGGATAGATAGATGGAGGGGGGGGAAAGGAAGGGGCATGGGGAGGGAGGTGGAGAGACATGTGGTACCCAGGGCTTGTAGGGATTTTGGGGGGAGGGAGAATGAGTCAGTCTGATGTCAAGTGGAGTGTTTGTGATGGTTTGTATGTGATACAGTGGAGCTAAAGCATCAACACAGAAGAGGGGAAGGTGAGAAGTGTAATGGCACGCTCCCACATGGGCGTTTTTGGACGTGAGGGATCGACTCTCTTCCCAGCATTGGACGCTTGATGGGCTGCTACTAGGCACTTGGACAAACGCTTTCACACATGGGCTGCTGCTCCCAGCTTTCAAAACAGAACCAACATGGCGGCTCGTTTGGAAAACTTCTTTTTCATCCATCATTATCTGTAACCGCTTATCCTATTCATGGTCTCTGATCCCAGCTGATCCCACATTTGGCGAAAACAGGAGACAGACAACCATTCACGCTCACATTCACACCTACAGGCAATTTAGAGTCAACAATTAACTGCATGTTTTTGGACAGTTGGAGGAAAACCGGAGAACCCGGAGATAACCTACTCTAACACGGGGAGAACATACAAATTCCACACAAGCCGGGTTTGAACCTGCGACCCTCCTGCTCTGAGGCAACAGTGCTAACCACTGCACCAGTAAATGCTGCTATAGTTTAAAGTTACGGCAGAATAAGCCAACTTCCTTTTTGTATACTGTATTCGTTTGTGTAGGAGCTGGAGCGGGCAGTAGATTTAACATGGAGGTTCTGTTTCCCTATGTGTTTATCAGAATAAGCAGAGGCCAACGGCGTCTTTACTATCTAACCAACACAACGCAGAAGCATGGAAAGGACGGATCCTGTGGAGATGTACCATAAGTGTTGGTGTGTATGGCCATTCCTTAATGGAATAAATATGTGTTTGTGGGTGAGTGAGGGTGCATGTATGTCCAAGCCATTGGCCATTTCGGTAATGGCTCCATCTGTCATTGGCAGCTGGACACACACACACACACACACACACACACATGCATGTTGTTCACACACATGACCTG
Organism: Sebastes umbrosus; assembly: GCF_015220745.1. Taxonomy (NCBI): domain Eukaryota; kingdom Metazoa; phylum Chordata; class Actinopteri; order Perciformes; family Sebastidae; genus Sebastes; species Sebastes umbrosus. Next base: position 13,412,923 of record NC_051272.1, read on the forward strand.
AAGAGGAAAGAGGCTGGAGACGAGAGAGGCGGTGACACTGTGCCGAAAAAAAAGAGAGCGAGCTAGCAGACAGGAGTGAGAGAGTGATGGTGTAAAGGAGAGAGGAAGAGCAGAGGAGTCTCTCTGATTAGACTGATGGAGCATTGACGGGGTTAATCTCTTGATAACTACTCCCTATTGATCCACTAACACACAGGAGAGCGATACACACACTAACTGATTTGGGGTAGATGTGCCGTACACCAGCACACGTCCTCCAGAGGAAGGAGCTCCTTGTTCTACTGACCTATATGCATATATTTATTACGTACCGCTGGGGATACCAACAGGGAACTTGATCTTTCACTTTTAGATCTGTGTGAGTGAGTCTTCGTGTTCATATATCTGAATCTGTACTTTCTCTCTCATCTTTGCCTCGGTAGGATAAGAAGCGGATAGTGCGCACGGTTAAGCAGAGAAGAGATGTGGAAATCGTGTGCAATAATGTCTATGTGAATCAGTAATGTCCTGACTGCAATACCGAACTATAACGTCCCATTAAAAAGACATAAAGAGAGGCGGTACAATAATGAAGAAGTTTATGGATGCTGAAGATAACAAATTGGCAACTTCTTTCAGATTCCCTCAGGATGACTTTGCTCACTAATATTCTGAAGGCTCTCTGTGTGTGTTGTGTTGACCTGCTTTTCTGTTGTATGTAACTACACAACGCAGACGCACAGCTCACTGATGCTTATTTTATTTCATTTTTCTGCTTCACTGCCCATTACTGTCATCCTAAATAAAGAACTAGGGAGGAAGAGTGATACAGAGAGCGAGGGAATACAATAGAAAAAGTGCTGGAGTGTGGTAGAGGAAAGGGAGCTTAGAGGAGATATGAATACAACTCTTCTAAAGTCCACCAGATAGCCTACACAGCCATCTCAGCACAATTTTCCCATTTTAGTGAGCTGGGGATTAGGAGTAGTGCAGCGTTTACAGGCTATTGCTATTCTCTGTCTGCTATCTTAGGGTTGAGGTCACCTTTTGTGTATCCCTGAAGCAAGACCTGGAGGCATACTGCCCTACAAAGACAAGATTTCTTTCTTCTCCTTTTTTTGTCTTTTGACATGTGAAATATACTGAATAGAGAGGTGAAGTCTCGCCCCTTCCGGTGGTCAACGGAGAGAGACAAATACATTTTTGATACCATTTGAATTGCGCCATGAATCACACATATGTTTGTCAATTTAGAAGATCATTTAAATATATGTCACATATGTCACCAACACTAGCCAGCTAGCTAACACATGTAACGATTTCTTGCCTGATGTGTTTCATCCAGCGACTCCTGGTGTTTTTATCACGCATGTATTAAGAGAATTGGATGCAGCGTTGAAGGCGGGGCCCCGATCATTCCTATGAGAGTTGCTCAGTGGCGCATGAAGCCAAAATGGCTCAACTTCCAAGTGGAAAAGTACTCGGATCTTACGGCCATCTTCCGCATCCATTGGGCCCATAAAGCAGGTACAGTAGCTACGATGCTCGGTCACATGGCTCGGTAACGGGGTCAAAGCCGTCACGCTGTCTCGCTCCAGCCTCCGTCTGGGTCTCATTCACATGAATGGAGGAAGGGAAATAACTCTGCTATTAGTGCATTTTACAACTTTTAGGACCTAATGATTTAAGTAAGGACTATTCAAGTGTTCATAGTGGGAAGTTGATTAACCTCCAAAAAATATATATCCGCTGAGTTACAGACGTCTCTTTCCCAATGTAACTCTATGGGAAAAAGCATTTTTGGGCCCAATGGCATCACGTGATGTACACAGAAGTTGTAGTACCGCCGTTTGGCCACTATGAAAATTGGTATCAACAACCGGCACTCTTCCTGAGGGCTTGGTTGTTATCAGCCGGGAAGCAAAAGAACGAACGAGACACGTTGCTCATGTGAGTACAACTCGGTACGAAACACACAGGCATCATAGCTTCAGCGAGATAGACGTCACTTACGCCACTTTTGGGTGTGCAGTCTTTCTTATAACGTATTTTTACAGTCTTATAATTCAACAGTTTTACAACAAACTGCGACTCTCTTGACTTGCAAAGTTATGTTTTAAATGAACAAACATTGTGTGATTCATGGCGCAATTCAAACGGGATCAAAAAAATATTTATCTTTCGTCGTTAACTAATGAATTTGGCTCTCTATAGGGTTTTAGTTTCGTATGAGTGAAAAATCACAACCATAAAAGCTATTAATGTGGTACTGTCTAACACCACTTTTGTATCAAGGCAGAGGATAAACTTTGAAGTAATTTCTCTCAGATTTACTACAGTACAGATGCTGTTGTGCTCGTTGGCTGTGAGTATTCGCTGCTCCACTGCCACTGAGAAACACACCGACATCGCTCCGCTCCTACTTTGTTCCCCTCTTTGCTTTTCTCTTATCTGCGGCAGTTTACAAGTAAACTGAAAGATACAGGACGAAAAACTCACAAATCGCAGTCGCTGTTTTTCACTAGACTCCTCCTTTTTATCTCTGAGGGTGAGAAAAAGGCCCATTAAAAGTGAGATTATGCAGTGTAAACTTTGAAGAGACTCCTGCACCGGCTCATTAGGTTGTGATTCATTCACATAAATCTACTAAAGTGACTTTGATGCCAAAACTGAGACCGACTGTGAGGGATGTGAAGCTCAATGTGGCTGATGAAGATAAATGCAAAAAGTCATTTAGTCACTGAAAGCGATTCCCACAGCTCTTGGGCGAATCTGGCCAGGGTGGCAGACAGCACAGATATAGCAGGCTTGATTCCACGCCATAACTTTGAAGCCAAGTCTATCTCCAAACAGCCCGCTAACACTCCTCTTTGGATTAGATCATGGGCCGATCTGCAAATACCAATTACAGCGCTCGCGTTAACTGCCAAAGACGCGGCGAGGGGCCGACAGACAGACAGACAGACAGACAGACAGGCAGGCCGGCAGGCAGGCAGGTGGGCGCACAAACAGGACGGAGAGGCGAGAAAGAGACACTCTTGGCTTAAAATGCAAAGGGAGTGTGTGGCTCATCCTCCACAGGGGAAAAGAGAAAATGGGAGTCAAATCTACAATGAAATGAGGAGAAGAAGAAGGGCGAGTTGTAAAGGTGAGGGAGGAGAGGTGAGCAGACGGGGGTACTCGTGTGTGACAACACCATCAGGTCATCCCGGTGGCTTAACTCTTTCAGCACCATCACATCTCCTCGAGGCTTGTGTGGGGGGAGTCACTATTGAGCTATATGTTAGAATATGATTAAACCAACTATTAAAATATACATTAAATAAATGTCCACATGTATAGTTGGTGGAGGGTGCATCAAGGATTTATTTTTGCTTGTATTGGTTTGTACCAGTGGTGATAAAACACGGAGGGGGAAGGGAGGGAGGGATGTATAAGAGAGAGAGCCAGGTGGCTAAATCATCTCTGTCCTCTTGGGAGAGAAGCAGCCTGAAGGGGAGGAAGGCATTACTAAAGAATACACTAAGAATATTTTATTTTAGGGTGCAAAGATGAGTCAAATTGGGGATATATTTCACAACGTTGGAGCAATGTTTGGTTGTGGTTGTAGGGATGTAAGAAAATATCGGAAATATTGAGATATGCTTTGTGATACTGTATCGATTCTCACAAACACTTTTAATCAATAGTTTACATGCAAAGACGAACTCAGTCAATACTTTGTTTAATTTGCAAAGAGCTGCGCCCTCTCAAAATAGTGCTATGATGTTGGATGTTACAGGGACTGTGATAAATGCAAATGCACTGGTCTGATTGCATAAAAAAGTACATTTTTTAATGCTTTTTTTAACTCTGATTTTATGCATATGTGGCATGTTCTTTAAATATCCCAATATATCGCAATATATTGAATCGTAACCCCAGTATCGTGATATGCATCGTATCGCCAGATCCTTGCCAAAACACAGCCCTATGTGGTTGTATCTGCAAGAATCAGTAACAAAAAATCACTCTCCTCTCCTTTCCAAAATGCAATCATGTCTTTATAAATATTAATAACATTATCACAGCTTCAATATTACAGAGCGCTCTCCCTCTCTCACACTAACTCTCACTGTAATATATCTCAAACATGAAACCCCAGCCGTAACAAACAGGTTTTCATCTCAAATTCTCAACTGTGGGAGGGAGACACCTCTCTGGGTTCATTACTGTCCACACAATGGTGCTGGATGTCACATGCAGGCACATGGGTAGAGACAAATAACCAAGTGTGTTCTGACAGTAGCACAGGCACACACACACACATCATGTTCTTCTTTCATTAGCTTTCTCTGTATGGCACAGGCACAGACATTCACTGTCAGACAGATGCTACACCGACCTAAAAGCTCCTGTGTTAGACAGATATCGAACACAGAAGGTCATGTATATAGGGGTGTAAGAAAATATCGATACACATGAGTATCGCGATATTATGTTCGATTCTCCAAAGCACTGTATCAATTTTGAATTAACTTCTTAAAAAGGAGGTTGTAGTGGGCTCAGTTGTAAAGATAACTCAGGAATCCGTCGGTGCCAACCATGTCATAACTTGTCACAAAGGAGGCTTAATAATGCTCCAAAGATATTCTAAATTTTGGCAAGGAAAAACTGTCATGGCCATTTCCAAAGGGATCCCTTGACCTCTGACCTCCAGATATGTGAATGAAAATAGGTTCTATGGGTACCCACGAGTCTCCCCTTTGCAGACATGCCCACTTTATGATAATCATATGCAGTTTTGGGCAAAAACCATGCAGTTTTTTTTGCATGCAGTAAAAATGTGTTTTATTTGCCTATTCTAAAATGGTGTATTTCTGGTGTGTTCGCTTTGCTTGCACAGTATCGTAATATATCGCAACACATTGAATCATTACCCCAGGATCATGATACGTATTGTATTGGCAGATTCTTGCCAAAACTCAGCCCTAATGGATACAGACAAATAACCAAGTGTGTTCTGACAGTAACACAGACACACACACATCATTTTCTTCTTTCATTAGCCTTCTCTGTAGAACACAGACATTCACTGTCTGCTACACCAACCTAAAAGCTCCCATGTTAGACAGACAGAGACACGGATATCGAACACAGAAGGTCATGTATAAGAAGAACAATAGTGAATTGCCACTTTCAGATATTCACCCAATTCACTGTACCAACTGAGCCCAGTTCCTCCCTTGCACATCCTTCTCCACTCCTCTTTTCTCCATCCTAAATCAAAAGGAGGACAGTGGTTTGTACTGATGGGAGATAGGCACCACTCTGAAACACTGAGTCATTCTTCCAAAGCAACCCCTTGTTAATCTGTGCACACACACACACACACACACACAAATGCACACACACTTTTTTTTGCATGCAAACTGTATGTCTGCAATGCTTAAACATGTTTATATACTATCTGAGACCTCCTGAGTCTCCCACACTCCCCCAGCATTCTGCCCATCGCCCCTAGCAACGCCGGTAGCTCGGAAACTTCTCGGCTCGAGCATCATCATCTTCTAGCATCACCACGGCGACAGCGGCACGGACTGATTCATTTCAGCCGCCCAGCAGCCTGCGAGAGGGGCATGCTATCTCCCCATATATATGCCGCTCTGGTGATGGATTCCTGTGGAGGAGACAGTAGTTGGGGATGCTCTGCGATCCCCATGGTAACCTACCCGCGTCCTCATTGGAGACAGCAGTCCCTCCATGGCTGATTCGGTCGGTTCCGGTGGGCTCGGGTCCCCTCAGCTGTGTATTATCCCAGTCCGCAAATAGATCCTGTTAGAAACGCTGTCTCATCCTCAGAGCGAACATCTCCTCTACAACGCAGCTCCCTACCCACACAGAGAGCCCAGCGCACTGACAGGCACGCAGTGAGAGCACACACAGTGAGGAGCAGGAGGAGAGGCGGCAGTGCCAAAGTCCTGGTGCTTCTCCTCCTTCCGCCGACCTGTCAGTTGGTGTGTGATCTCCCCCTATAAAGCTGTGTGGGTTGAATGTGCAATGTCCACTCTCTCTCTCTCTCTCCTTGGCTTCTTGTTACTCCCTCCCTCGCTGTCCCCTTCTCTCTCTCCCTCTCCCTCACTGCCTCCAGCTACATTTGTTCCCTTCAATGTGGCAAATGATTGCAGGTCTTTTTTTTTTCACGGTACAGCTCTCCTGCTAGTGCTCTCTCTCTCTCTCCTCCTCCTCTCCCTCTCCGTCTGTCCCTTCTCACCCTCCCAGCTTCCCATAATGCTTCTTTTCCCATCCTCCTGCTCACTGTCAACTCCTTGTTCCCACCCAAGCCCCAAGCCGGGGGGTCAGACAAAATGTACATTTATACTGTGTGTGTGTGTGTGAAAGAGACGGAGAAAGAAACCGAAAGAGACGCAGAGAAAGAGAAGAGAGGGCACACTCGGGGCCACTATTGTCCCTCCAGACAATAGTGGCTCTTAATCGCCTAGCAACCTGATCACCCTCTATTCTATTACAGTTTTTCTCGATTGTTTACACACATTTTCTGAAAGCATGCCTCATACTCTCAGAACTCTACACACAAATCAAAAAACACACACACAATGGGCAAAACCCCTCAATTCTCCTGCAAAATGAAACTTTACATTCAAAACAATGTTATTTCTTCTCAAAATGGTATTTTGTTTTCAAATGACACACACAAACCATCATATGAATAGACATTTATAAGAACCAGTTGAACACTGATGTGCTCAATGTAAAACACTATGATGAATGGAAAACACTTCTTCTCCATTCATCATAATGACTTAGGCCTTTTTTTTGTTCAGTGTTACACTTACTACAGACAGTACATACATAAGTGTGTTGTAAAATATTTTAGAATATTGTTTTTATACTCAGAACACACAAATACACGGTAACAAATATATTTTATTTTCCCCACAAAAACAATGTACACAGTGTACATCCCAACCAACACGAAGTTGCACATACAGTGGTCTACATACAAAACAACAGAGGAATTTACTGTATACAGTTACAGTAAAAAAAAACGGAAAAAAAAACTATGCTGCATCCTCTCTTCTGTTTCGGTCTGGCCACAGCACCTCATCCACATCACAAGCAATGTTTTCCCTGGCCAAGCAGCGGGGGAAATATCGCTTAGCATGTCGAATCCAGCCATGAAAAGCATCAACTGATTGCTAATTGTAACACTGTGTGACAGGTGTTTGCCCATGTGATGAGTCAGTGTGCATAGTAGGGCAATTGTCTTTAGAATTTTGAATGACAGTGTGTTCCTTGTGAAAACGAGATTTTCTTCATGAAAATTGTGCCAAATGCAGAGAATTGTGTGTAGTGTTTTGAAAAAAGTGTGTTTTAGAACTGCAATTTGAGTGTAAAGCAGGAATTGTGCTTGTAGTTTAGCAGAATTGGTTCAGGGGGTTGGTGCATGAGTTACATGTTGTGGTCATTGTGTGTCAAGTACCAGTATTTGTGTGTAAACAATTGAGAAAAACTGTAATAGACAAGGCGTGAGTCACAGTCTCAAACACACAGATGCACACACACCTCGTCCCTCCTTTTCCACACGTACTCGCGCTCACACGGCTATACAGCTGCAGCATGAACCTGTATTCATAACATGTAACAGGTCATATTGTAGGCTGATATGTTGGTGGTTTGGAGCTGCCGTTGAAGACACACTGCGAAATGAAGGGTGATGGCTGAGTGCATCTCTGTGTGTGTTTAAGTGTGTGTTAAGGTTCGTCCTTTTAAATGGACGATAACGCAGACAAATTCATCACCTCTGCTCCGAAGCTGCATCTTACCGTTGCCATAGCAACAGTGTCCGCCGGGGTAGGAGCACGGAGGAGCAGCGAGGCCATTATAAAACGAAATAAATAAATAAAACGGGTGCATTCCTGTGACTGTTGCCTGTTCTCAGTCGCAGCGGTTGGGTCTAACTATGGTGTGAGAAGAAGACACCAGCGGTTCAGGTGACTGCTACAAGCCTCACTGCCTGGACCGCATGACACCAAGTGAAGTGCTCTACTCTCTCTGCCTCTCTTTCTTTCTCTCGCAATTATTTTTAGCCTGGCTTCTCTGTATTGACCCAGATAAGACAAGAAAAGCATTAAATTAACCAAATTAACCAGGACGGACATAGCGTTTGTGCACAGTATAACACATGCATGCACCACAGAACTTTACACACGACTATATTGCACTGTGACAGCGATGACCTTCACATTTTAAATTCCCAAATTAACCAATTTATAATCAGTCGTTGAAAAACATCTGTTTCTCTTTTCCAATAGAAGCACAAATGGGTCTGATGATGATTTGGTGTTAAAGCGTCCGTGCTAACATATCCTCACAGCTGGTGGTCAATAGTCTGCTGATTGATTGGTGCTGACAAGCTGAAACACGCATGGCGACTGTTACACCGTCACATAACCACCGCAGTCATGAAAAAGCAGAGAGACTGGAACCTGCTGCTGTCGCTGAACAGCATTGATCGCAGGCTGGCCTGGACGACACAGACATCTCAGCACGACAGTGTGTGGACGAGATCAATAACGTTCAACCCGCAGGTGGCATGGCCACCGTGGGCCTATAGAGTATATACAGTATGTGTGTGTGTGTGTGTGTGTGTGTGCTAATGTAGCAAAGGTAGTGTCAAATTGATCGATGATGAATGAGAATGTCAGAGTGTCCTGAGAATTAACAGAATACTATTTTATAAACCTGATTTTGAAACATGGGTACTTGTTAGGGGTGGGAAAAAAAAATCGATTCACCTATGTATCGCGATTTTTTAACGATTTTGAAATCTATCTTTTAATGCCAGAATCGATATATTTGCTTCATTTGAGTCTATGTGGAGGTAGAAAGAAGTTTTTCATGTTGTAGTCTGAGTAACGTGACGTCATATCCGTTCCGTATCCGTCAACCAAAACAAACCACAGCGAGCCGAAATGAGAAAGCAGAAAACGGCGGAGTGTCCGCGTGGATACGACCTGCACCCTCCCATTTTAAATCCAAAGTGGTAAACACTACACATACAGTAAAGTATGGAAACACTTTGGGTTTCACACATTGCCAGGAAAAGCAGAGCTAGACATCATGGCTAAGGCTGCATGCTAACTCTGTCATGAACAGGAAACGTTATCGTTTTACGTTAACGTGCGGTCAAGCCAGCCGTCACTCTCATCTCCGTGGTCAAATCGTCCGACGCTACAACTGTAGAGCACCCATATACTGACATTAAAGTTAAATGCATTCAAATGTCCCCAATCAAGCTGAGCCATGGATGTATAAAGAGAACGGAGCTGATGGGAGAGCCAGCAACGGACTTGGAAAAAGTTAGCGGAAGTATACATGTGTGACTACGTCCAGTTTTCAAAATAAGGTGTTAACAAAGGGAACTGTATATACAAAATACATATCAGGAAATAAAATTGATGGAATATATTCACCAGAAGTATAAAACTTTACATGTCCCTTATAAATCCGAAAGAAATATCACTAATTTGTGAGGGAAATGTCTTTGAATTTTGGGTTGCTGGAAAAACATGTATAAATAATGTCTGACAATGACTGATATATTTGACTTCAGGACATCTCTGACTACATACATGTTCAAAATCAAACATTTTTACTGCATCAATTTAGATATTTTCCAAAGTAAAAGTCCCTAGAAGTGTATGATTCAACTTTTTCTCATTGTCTAGAGTTAAAAAAGTTAACAAAAATCGCAATGAATAGTAAAATTGAATCGCGATACATATCGAATTGGCACCCAAGTATTGAGATAGTATCGAATCGGGAGATAGGTGTATCGTCCCAGCCCGAGTACCATTTCGATTTTAATTGGACCGCACGATCCCAAACATGAACGTATGCTCCAGTTTGAACAAAAACAGTGTTCAGGGGCCTAGAAGGAGAAATGTGATGCAATATTCACAATCATTGAGACAATTAATATCTAATTAAAATGAACCCCCATGAACAGGATTCACAGTCATGTATTTCATTTATAAAGCATATTTAAACAGGAGATTTCCCGTAGGAGAACATTCCTCGGTCCACTTCACATCACACAATTTATCACTTCACACGGAGCATCGCCGTCGGACCATATGATTGTATCACAGCACATGCTCACACACACACACACGCACACACACACACACCAAGGACGCAATTCAGACACAGATGAATAAACACCCAGGCACACACTTTATCAACTGCTAACCCTCTCCCACACACTTATTGATGATGTAAAAATTGGATAAGTGCCGCAGAGGTCTCTATAAGGAGGAGGCAGCGGGAAGAGCTCAAATCTCATTATTCAGCTGACCTCTGACCTCAGAGAAGTAGTAGACCCAAGGTAGTCTCCTAAATGTAGCCTTCTCAATAAATAAACCTTGAGCACCTTTACCCTTCACAATTCCCAGAATGCCTTTCTGCCAAACAATCATTTGATCCATATACTACTACGGTTACACTCTCTTTCCGTAATGTTTGCTGAATATATATTGCTACTTTAGCTAGGATCTGTGTGTTTATGTATGTGAATGTTTTTAGGCAGAACTGTATTATAGAAATATTGTTTTAGGAGGTTGAAAATGTGCTTTTTCCCCCCACCAGTCTGGATGAGCATGTGTCTGGCAAGCCACAGTGACATACAGCCCCATATATCACCATCGCGCATTACTGCTGACAGTGAATGTTAACCTGTCAGCGAATCCCACATGCACACACACCTCGTCCCTGCCCCCAACCCTTCCCAGCCACTATTAAACCTGCACATAGCAATACATAAAGGATAGAATGGGTGGATGCCAGGATATAAGGGGTGATAACCATTACAATCACAGGACAATACTGCACAGTGAGGTGCACACCGCAATATACTGCACATTGCCCTTACACCCATCCCCCCCTTCTCCCATTCCCCCTCTCCTCATCCTCACTCCCGTCCCTGTCGCCCCAGCTGGACCCCAAAATGAATCCCTGGTGAGTTTTTCCATCACGTACATGTGAACTGACACCCCTATGTCAGAGTGTCTTTATATTTATCGCTCTAATACCTCGTGGTTCTAGTTTTCTTTTTTTGATTTGTGCACTTTTTCATTCTTGCTACAATACTTTCTGGTACATGCAGCCAATTGCAAACGTTACAGTATAAACAGCAGCCTTTTGCACTGAGCAAATATACCACATCGCGGACAAATGTGAAAATGGTGTGTAATTTTCTCTGGCTGTTTGTGTTTCTACTGAGAGCTGCAATTACGCTGCAAAAAGCAGACGTCCAATGGGCTGAGGTAATTAGCCGCTGCTAAACAGACTGTAACTTCACGGGGAAACAAAGGAATTAATTGCAATGATTATCAATTAAACTACATCACGGCAAGAAAAGGAGCATTAGAGGTTCTCTTCTTTCTTTTAGAGCCGCTCCAACCCGATGTCTTTTTGTCTTTTAATCTGTTGTCCCATCTGCCATTGTGGCCGTTCCAACACTCCGCTGTTTACTTAGCCACACACAATTCACTTAGATAGTTTATTTAGTTTTGATATTGAATTGAAATTTCATCTAGGGAATATCTGCTTGTGTGTTTTTTTTAAAGCTAGACTGCATCAAAACTTACCTGCTCCAGCAACCCAGGTGACCAAATTGAACAAAAGCAGGTTGGCAGCCCCGCGGCAGAGCACAACAGAGAGAAAGAGACAGGTGGAGAGGAAGAAAAAGAAGAAGAGAGAAGTCATATTCATCGTTATTCACCGTGTGTGCCCAGGTGTCTGGCTGGGAACAGGAGGGACCCATAAGTCAATGTTCAACCCTGTCACACACATTACAGTTAAATCAATGCCACGGGAGAGCGAACTGCTGCCGACTCTCATGCACCACACTGGGACGACTTCTCCACGCCGACCAATAGCATCGACTGAGGGTGGAGTTGGAGATACAACAAGATGTGTGCCTGTTAACAATCACTGTCAATACTGTGGGTGGTCTGATGGAAAATAAGATAGACTGGACCCTTAAGGCCCGGACACACCAAACTGACGCTCGTCCGTCGGTCAGTTTGGGGCCGTCGATGAGCGTCTGTCGGCCTAGTTTTTTCGGTATGTCCCGCACTGTCTGCTCTAATCTGCCTGTATTGGAATCTTTTTGGCCGGCGGAGCTCATCGTTGAGAGAAAATCACTCTGATTGGAGGTTCAGCTTGAACAAATCAGTGCGCGAGAAGAGAAACGGACGTGAGGAAAGCAAGCCAATAAGGATGTGACAGTGAGGAAATTTTACCACCGGTTAATAAACGTGTGACAACACCGGTGTTACCGATTACAACGGACATTTTACAAGAAAAGATGACGGTCAATATGTGTAGCGCGCTTACTTTGATCTTTAACTTCGGATCGCTGTGTGTCTGGCCTCTCCGGTAGAGCTTTTACTGCGGGGCCGCAGATTTCCATCTGGCGCTGCTCCACTGTGCACACCGGCTGTGACCGCTCCGTCCTCCTCATGCCGATTACCACATTAACGTTATGGTTCCCTTAAAGCATTGGGTTTAAACCTTAATATTGACAAATAGACACTTTGTTCTTCGCTTCGACATCAAACCCTCCGCCATCATCTTGTCTGTCAACTCTCTCTTGTCCTGAGACACCTGCTACTCTGAGCTGAGACTCCGTACAGAGCAGATGTATTCACTTTCAGTTTGTAGCGTCAGTCGTCCGACTATGTATTAATAACAAGGCGCTGATACGCGAAAATTAACAAAATGGGCAACGTGAGGCGACGCAACTGGTGGCCTTCGTCGCCGCTAGTTCTTTGATGTCGGCTTGGTATGTCCCCAGCTTTACATGTTTTGCCGAAAATGTACGTCTGGTGCATCCACGTTTCATTGTCCTGGAAAAGGAAAATAATTCATGGTTTGTTTTGTTTTGCAGTGCGAAGTTATTTCTGCATGCAGATTAAGTCATTTACAGAGGCAAAAGAGCAGTCCGCTAAATAGATATTGGCAGATCTATGTGGTATCAGTGGGATTAAAGTAGTAAGCCAAGAAGAGTGTTAATTACCGTCTAAATCAATTAGCCACATTATCATCATTAAATATTTAAAATCCTCATTCCTGGTGGAGACTCGAGGTAAGCTGCTGTACAGTAGATGGGTTAATCCAGGAATTACTCCAGCGGTGATAGGTCGTGATATTTTAAAAACTCACTCGTATACATACTGAAACATCTGAAGACCAGAGAGAGGTTTGTCCCGGCTCCAGGAGCTTTCAACATAAGATTTTAACGCAATTGGTTACTGCTGTTTGGTGTCGGCCTCATGGCCAAGGCTGAGATTTACTGTGATATATTGCAGTGTGAAACTACTTCAGCCCGTTCCCAGAGCCAGGGGTCCTGGCCATGTTTGAGAGAGCCGGGCTTGATTGTTGCCAGAGGGAATTTGTCTGACATCCAATCTAGAGTTCATTAAACAGCAATCCCAGGAAACATGCTGCACATGCACATTGATACGCCCATACACACACACACACACACATACAGAAAAATGTCCTCCACCAATATGCACAGAGATATACATTCGCTCTGTGTGGCTGCCCTCATTGGCCTGCAGGGCTGGAGGTAGTTAAAGGCAGAGAAGGGAAAGCCCCTCTTCTCTCACACCTCGCCACAGCTCAGAGGGGAGGAACATCTTATCTCACTACTGCAGAGAGACGGAGAATTAGAGAGGGAGAAAGATGGATGGTAGAGGGTAATGTGAGCAGGGTTTTGCTGGAGAAGGACATAAGGGATTGGGAGAGAGGAGAGAGTGGGCAAGACAAAATAGCAGCGACAGAGGAAAAAAGAGAGAGAGAATATTTAATCAATCTCATTTCCATAACTTCCATCCAACCAAAGAAGCAGGCTTTGTGGTCCCACTGATTAAAAATGTGTTGTTTTAGCCAGATTCAACAAAAACATAACCATCCCACTGATTACATTCACATCTCGTAGCAGCTAAGAAGCTTCTGCTAGATGCGACTGCCTCTACAGCACATGAAAACACCTTCTACCCACCACACATGTGTACATTGATGTATTTCCCCCAGATTTAAATGCACATTTTTGTGTTCGAAGGAATAGTGAATTGGTTTCATTCATCGTGAGCCACGGTATAAGCGTGCCCCGATGCTATGAAGTCACTCCAGAATGGTCTCCTAGCAACCGTTGTCAGGGGCAACCGGCATTCTCTGCAGACAGCAGCACAGCGAGCGTTGCAGGGAGGGAGAGAGAGAGAGAGAAAGAGAGACACATAGAGGGTGACAGCGTGGTTGAGAGCCCACTGTGGTTAAATTACCGTTTGCTGTGTCTTTATGGCATCAATCTTTGCACACACTGTAGTCCTAATCCAGATTCATCATCTACCATCATGTGTCATTACACATATAATGCTTTACGAGCACACAGAGCCCTGGCTTTGCATGTTTAGCATACTCGTTTTGTTTGAAATGAAATCTGACCTATTTCTATATTTCTGACACATGCTGTATACTCACACACACACACACACACACACGCACACACACACACACACACACGCACACACGCACACACACACACGCCCAAAGCATGGCCACACACTCACTATTGCATGTACCAGTCCTGACATAACGCCCACCCACATTCACACACTGCCCTCTACTGCTGAACCTCACACAAAACATGCAGATATGTCCTCAATTGAAATAAAATATGACAAAGTGTATGAGACTAAGACATTAAACCTGCATTACAGTGGATATAAAAATCAATTAGCCTATTGTTTTGCCAAAATTTGATCTTTGCTAAATCTCCAGTCGTCATGAATAATGTAAAAATGCATCCACAGCAGATGTTATACTAGGACAGATAATGGAAATACTCTGCTATCTCCATAATGATACGATCTGGATTCCCATCACTGGAATATTAATACAGAAAAATACATTTTCATTTCGTCTCTTTGTTGTCTTGTATCTCTGATCCGACAATAATTGAAACCTTGTCCAAGAGTCCGTAGCACAAACATGCATCCATTAACATGTCATTCCCATACCGACGATTCTTCTTGGAGTGAAATTACTACTCTGATTCAGGATGTGATAAAGAAGATGACAAAATTCAAGGATTAAAGTATACTGGTATTGATGGTAAATGGTATTGACTTGCTTTCACTGATATCCAAACAGCAGGGCGTGGAAAGGAATGTGAATTATCTTTGCAACAAATACAGCTTCAATAAATGGCAATATAGTTGACGGCACAGCCATCCGACATTAGAAGAGAAGTATTACCTTTGTTGTACTCTGAATTACTCTAAATACTTATATTGCTGATATGGCTGTGGGGGGATTTGCTGTTTTGTTTTTCAGTTCAAAGTCGGATTTTATATATTTCCATTTGAATGCAACAGTTAAATTGAAGAGCAGCAGAAGAGATGCTGAAGGAGAAAGTATGGCAATATAATGTGAAATGGAAACCTTGTGTGTGTGAATATAGGCACTAAACGTCTCACCACAAAAATATATAGATTTTAATGATCCTACAGCAGTAACACTGAGGTAGGGCTGCAACAAATCGACAGTAATTATTGTCATTGTTGATTAATCGATTAGTTATTTGGTCTATAAAATGTCAGAAAATGTCGATCAGTGTTTCCCAAAGCCCCGAGATGACGTCCTCAAATGTCTCAAAGATATTCAGTTTACTGTCATAGAGGAGTAAAGAAACCAGAAAAAAATTCACATTTAAGAAGCTGGAATCAGAGAATTTTGACCATTCTTAAAAAATCACTCAAATCGATTATCAAAATAGTTAATTTAATAGTTGACAACTAATCGATTAATATTGTTGCAGCTCTACACTGATGCCTTTAATGGAAATGTACAGTGTGTCTGCACCTATAATACAAATCTTCTGAACTGAATGAAAGATAACATTTTGAACACAAACAAAAAGGCTTCTTTAGGTCTCTAGAGGTCGCTTTCGTGTTCTTTTATACCTTCTTTCAGTGATCTACCATGTGAATAGATGATCAAACCTACTAGTTGGTGTAGTAGGCCCCTACTGACCCACATCTATGAGGCTTATAGTGACTGATAACGCCTATTTAATAGCCTGACGACAGCCTAATTGGCTGCACAGTCACACATCAGAGACAAGCGTCACCAGCAGCAGTAGCCCGGAGGCTACAGGGTAATGTCTAATGGTTCAGCTCTGGACTGGCCTGATAAAGGGATGATGAAAACAGAAGGGTAAAATGATCTCTCCTCTCTCATTCGCTGCTGCTGAGATGACCTCATGTGCAAGAAACTCCTGATGGCTCAAATGTAGCTGCTCAGTCGTCAGCACTAGACAGGGTTCTTACACATATTCCACACTTTTCCAGACTCAAATTTCCAGGCTTCTCGTTAGATTTTTCAGACCATATTAGACAACTTTTGCCCCTTACATATGGTTTACATTTGCTGCCTCCCCCATGTTGGAGATGTCGACTGTTTTTACACAAAGTTTGCATCTAGCTTTTTTTCCCCCATTTGAAATCTTAAACCAACAAGGCTTTATAATTTATATGGGATCAAGCCAGCCCTTGGAAAACTTGCTTTTACCCATTGTGGCCGTTCAGTCCACACTCCTACGTAGAAAGTTGGAAGACGTTTCACTGTCAAACATCTCTGCCCAAAGAACAAGTAAACTCACCGGTATAACCTATTCTCGTAATTGTTTTCCCTTAACATACTGAACAAATCATATTATATTATTGTTCCCCCACATTATTTTGTTTCTTTTCTTGTTCAGACAAGCTTAATATTTGTTTATTTGTGATGCTATGTATTACGGCTGGGATGATTCACCTATTTCCCGATTCGATACTATCACGATACTTGGGTGCTGATTCGATATGTATTGAGATTTTTAAGTATTGTGATTCTACAAGTATTGCGATTTGATATTACGATTTAATGCGATTTTTGTTAACTTTTTTAACAGTGGACGATGGGAAAAAGTTGAATAATACACTTCTTGGGACTTTTACTTTGGAAAATATCTAAATTAATACATAAAAATGTTTGATTTTCAGCATGTATGTAGTCAGAGATGTCCTGAAGTTAAATATATAGTAGCGTCAGCTGATTTGACCACAGAGAGTGTTTCCATGCTTTACTGTATGTGTAGTGCTTACCACTTTGGATTTAACATTTCTTTCAAAATCTTTAATTTGGTTGCTGATGTCCGGATTTGACACAGTTATAAGGCACTTGGGACAGAGCTCTTTTGCAGGCTGTGACATGCAGATGTAGAGGCAGCTCTGCGTAGGAATGTGCGTTCAGTTGCAGGCCATAGCCTGCCTTACTTCTTGCCTTGCTTTGAGCAACATCAAGCTCGCTATGGCCCGTGCTCTCTCACACATTAGTAAACATTTTGGCTACGCTAACTGCTCCAAACACCATAAAAACACTCTGCTGCTTGTATGATCAATTTATTTTTTAGAAAGTCTGAATTTTATATTTTAGAAAACAGAACAGGGCAAAAGTCTGGAAACAGAAATGTTTTTCCATACTCTTTTCTTTTTTCCATACTTATCCAGACCTGGATTTTTACTAAAAATCTAATTACTGACTGCATGCATTGGGCAGCTTCCCCTGGAAACGGTGCCTTAGGATAGGTTAAAGAAACTGTGATTCATATAGTTTGCAGGGCTTTGGCTCCTACCGAGATGTAGATGATATACTTAACACAGAATAACTTTATTTGAATCTTATTTGAATAATTTTGAAACAGGATCTGCTAAAAAAAAAAAGAGGGTGCATATGCTCAGATGAGATGTGGCTTTGAAGCGATACTCATAAGGGCTGCTGGCTGGTGTGTGTCTGCTGGGTAATATATTATGCATTACAGAGGGGATTAGTGGGGCTAAGGTCGTGTAATGCTTAAAATCAGCAGCTCTGACATCAGTCATCAATCAGTCATAGTATCAGTCTGTCAGCCTTTTAGCAACTGGAACAAAACACAGACTTCATTTAACAGTAACAATCGTGAACTGCTTTTACCCTATATATGTGTGTGTGAGTGTGTGTGTGTGTGTGTATAAATGTGAATGGACTCATGGGGGGGATGCCATTTATAGTAACATGCTGTGGAGAAGCACTGTTGACCTTCCTGCTCCCTGACCTGCTCATAACTGCAGGGGTTGCATGTTTTAACTAAGCAACTGAGCTCAGACCAGCTGAAGAAATGCCATTCAAAAGGACAAAACTGAACACCTCCTGCAACCCCCCAGGGATCCAATAAACCTTGCAAAATTCACAGCATATCATTAAATGCACATATAAGCGTAATTTACTTTTTCCTTATAGGAAAGTAAAAGGCTTTATTTGGATCCGATTCAAAGGTCTTCATCTCCCTCTAGAGGCAGACGAGAGAAGCTACAATGACCAGTTTACTGCATGTGTCCTGCTCTTTCATCATCTTCCTTCCTCCATTGCGCCACGGTGAATCATCTGTAAAATGTGCGTAGTGGTAATATCCCCCTGTACTTTTCTCAATCCTGTCAAAGCTCTGCTGTCGAGTTTCAGAGAGGAGTCACTTCCACATTTAAAACCACCGATTCCTCCCTATAAATAGCCACCCAGCACACACGTAAGCCTCAGTTATCACAAACACACAAGTAAAGTGACCTGACATCATTGTTTTTGCTACTTTATATATGGACTATATATATTTATATATATCTTGTTTCTTTTTACCCTGTTGTATGTAGGCTTAGTTGAACAAACTCAGATCTTTTATTGCATTCAGTTTCTTCACAGCTGCTAAGATTACATAATTGTCAGAAAATCATTAAAGCAACTATTTTGATAATTGTTTCATCATTTAAAGCCTCTGAACACCCACACAGGTGTTTTCAGTTCTTGTGGCTGATTAGACCTCTGCTCAGGTTGAAGATGGGCCAAAGCTTTGATGGGAATTTATTCGGTTTCAAATCTTCACCTACCAGTAACAATGATAAAGGTGTAATTTGTCCCACCTTAATAGGTTGAACAAAGCTAACAGGAGACTCAGGACGATGTCACTCAATGAGTTTATCAAATGGGGTCGTGTTTACCGTGTTCACGAGAAGAGTCCATATGACCGCCCCCCCCTCTTGTGGTATTCACGACCTCTTAAGTGGAAAGTTTCTGAAAGCTCCGAGTTCACGAGTTGTGATGCGTTTGTTGACGTTGTCAGTGCATAATAAGTTAATATATATTGTAATTTTATTGTTTTTCTTTGTAATTTTATAATATATCTGAGGTAAATGTTGTTATTCCCAACGGCCTCATCTTTTTCCTCTGTCATTATGCCTTTGCATTTACTGCATTACGTTACCCACTTCCTTCCTTCCTTAGCAGCGGTCTTCTCACAACTTAACCACTTGAACGGCAAGCACATTGTGCACACGACTTCCCATGTTGTAAACACGAGCTCACTAGTTTCATTTGAAGGCACCAACAGTCCTGAGAAGAGGTCTAATCAGTCAGATTAACTGAAAACACCTGTGGGGGTGTTCAGAGGCTTTAAGTAATTTTTAAGCAACAATACCACGTCTTCTCTGGTGTCAATTTCTCAACATGAGAATTTTCTGTTTTTCTCAGTTTCATATCATCATTTGAATTTTGGATTGAACGTGGTATTTGTTTCTCAGAGATATTTGGACTCTGAGAAACTTTTATAAATATTTCCACTGTATTCGTCTGATAAATAAACTTGAAAGTATTCATTTTATGAAACAGGTGACCACCGTGCCCCAACATGAAGCAGATTATTTAATTTGAGAAAAAGACAACTTTATTGCTGTAAGTTTTATAATCATATCAATGAATTGATAAAGTTTTGTAATGAGCATTAAAGAGAGCATTAACAATCTTTTCAAAATGCTTTGCTGTAAGACAGCTGTTGCTATGACAACCATGGTCACACTTTTGTCTCTGAAAGTGAGAAACCCTTCAAAAGAGATGCTGCTACGTCAGTCTCTGAGCTGATTCAGGCTGATTCTCCCTGTTAGTTGGCTAATACGATCTTTACATAAACAATGTCGAAAATGAACTAGTGTAAACATTTCACTGTTCTTTGTGACACCATTAATCATGCAGCAACAGATGAGCTGTGGTAGGCCAGGTGTTTCTCAATATTAAGCCTCACATTAAGTCACATTTCTCAGAAACCATGCTGCTTCCTGTTACAACAGGATGTTGATTGCTCCCCCTCCGCTGGTTTCACTGTTTATGCACATGATTGAGCGATGTCCCTACCGCACAAACAGACCAACACCTGCTCACCTACTGAGTCCTCATTAGGGGTAAAAATATAAAATATACAGAATATTTTCTTAGTTTTCACTGAGTATATGAGCCAACAGGTGTGTGATTGTAGGGCAATTGTTTTCCAATAGTGAAAAATGTGTAAGCCACTATCCAAACACCACATTACAGAGGAAAGACACTAATAGTTAAAATACAATAAAATACAAAAGGGCATATTAAAGCAGGCCATTTCACCCCCAAGTGGTGCAGAAACACGAATGCCATCAAACTATTAGTTTTCACAATAAATGCTCTACAGTATATTCTCCTTTAGTCCTTCCTTCTATTCTAGTCTGATGGTTTTATTTTTTCTGTGATTCACACAATGTCTGGCACTGTGGCTCACTTAAAAAAAGAGGAATCAGCAAAATATTCTTCCAGTTTCATAAATATGCACATGTTCATCTCACAGGTTTGTGTATACGTAAAGTATTTTGGAAATTTTAGCTTGTGTGTTCTTTTGCCAATTACAATGCTAACAAGCAATTAGAGACTCTCAGCTAATCCTGATGGACAGTGAACCCCGGTTCAAGAGAGGGTGACGAGAAAGGGATTAAAACAAAGCCCTTCTTTCTACTGCTCATTTTGATCACGAAATAAAAACAATATTTTATTTTTGTTTGTTTAGTGAAGGTTGAATATTGCAAATGTGTAAAGTGATTCACGGGTCATGTCGGTGGCTGTCTATCCTGTAAGTGCTGCTAACAAGACAGCTCTTCATTATGACAAGGACCTGTTCTCTGTTAACTCACTCCATATGGAAGACAATCAGCCCCACTGGGACCTGTGTCAACCAAGAGTGTGAAACCGTCACAAAATTATACATACGTGCATACATTTATGGCAAAAAAAATGCACACACAAAAGGGAGAGAAAGTGAACCTGGAAGCGAATAGAGATTGGTCTTTCTACTCAGACATCTGCTCGGTCCCAGAGACAGATGGCGAGCCAATCAGACCGCCTGGTGCTTCTGCTGCTCTCCGCCTCCCATGCCTCCCTCCCCTAAACCTGCATCCTGGCACACATGACAGGTGGCACCTTGCAAATGTGACACCGCCATTGCCCTGGAAAATAATTTATTGATTCATTACATTAAAACTGGCGAGCAGCAGATAAGCAGAAAAACCACAAATCCAACCTAAACCACTTTAACTTCTTTTTCATGACCTTAAATTCACAACAAATTTGTTCACAGAGATGAGATCCACAACCAGACACAAAAAGCAATAGACCGCGTACACTAACTGACCTCCTCTGCTGGTAAATGCAGTACACCTTTGCCATACCCAGAGGCTTGCCTCAGATTCGGCCATGATTGATTAAACTGGAATACGCTGAGCTCATTGTGCTTAGATGCTGCAACACCGAGCAGAAAACCCTCATTTATCTTCCATGAAAGGTTTATTTCCACGGCAGCTTGACCTTCTAAAGGGGACAGCCGTCAGATAAATGTCATATGTGGGCTTTGCGGTGGGCAGTATCCTGCCAGCCAACTGAAAAATGATGTGATGTGAATCTCCTGAAGTCGCTGCAGGAATCTCATCCAAACATTTCTGTCTTGTTTGTTCTGGAAGCGTTGATCGACTGCACCGCATGGTAGGTCATGTGTGAGTAAACGGGTATGGTGTGTAAACGTAGAAGCATGTGTGGGCGAGAAGGAAAAAGATGCGGCTCTTTTTTTCGTGCTGCTGTTCAATCAATGAAATGGCCAGTATCGTACAGTGAATGCAAAATACACACGCAGCCAGACAGTTTATGCACAAACTCGTCGACCCAAGAATCACATAATTAGCATGCCTTGATTCATCTGAGCAATTTCAGTCAATGCACCTGCAGAGGTATACCCAGAACAGAGATGGAGAGCCCTATTAAACATCAGGATGAAGGCAGAGAGAGAGACAGGGAATCACTTTGATGAGCATCTGCCAGGGTGCACATGCTGGGTCACATCCTGCTCGCTAATGGCTGTTTCATTAACCCCTTCCTCACATCACCTAACACAAGATAAGCTCAGTTGATAACCAGGCTCACGGCCCAGCCGGTCGGCCATTAGACTCACACTCCACTGAAAGCCTGCCGCGTACATTAACATGCAGGGCGGGATGCACTGCGCACACACACACACACTCTGCAAACACTTCACATATTCACACCTGAGACCATCCTCTGGCTACACACACACACACACACACACACACACACACACGAATGACCACAGCTGAGCGAGCAGATACTCTGGTGAAGTCAATTAGAATTGAGGCGCCTTCACCTCTGCAGCTCATCAATAGTCCTTAAACAGGCTGCAGTGTAAACAGCTCAGAAGATTTAATAGTATGCTGTGGTCTCTCTCACACACACACACACACCAACCCTTATACATTTATGCATGTGGTGAGAGGTGAGAACCATTTCTCTCGCTTGCGCTTCCTCTTGCTTACTCTTGCTTACTCTCTTTTCTTCTCATTTCCATGTTTTCTCTTCCTCTTACTCCGGAAATAAGTGAATTTCTGGTTTAAATGGTATTGAAGAAAAGGTTACAACCAAATCCAGCCTAAACCAGGATTCCTCTATGATACCCCTTTGATCATACAGACAGGCCAATCAATACTGTGATCATGGATAACTTTCAAAGCTGGACACCAGAGAATCAAAGCTTCAATCAATATCACACCTGCAGCTGTGTGCACGACTTCGTGGACTCAGCAAATGGTTTTACACTCAACCTTGAAGCAGCTAATGATGTAATAACATCAAGATAACAGAATAAACCTGCAGTCATCAAAGCCTTTATAGTAACATGAACTTGAACACATGTAATGTAAGAACCCACAAACTATTATATCCATCTCTGCAGCTCTCTGAAGCTTAATGTTTTGCCTTTTTAAATTCATTGTCTTAAAATAAATGTCAATTCTCTCATTAACCCGGTATCCAGCAGCAGCTGTTAGAAAGACAAACTTACCATCTAGTTTGTGATCTGGATGTTAGCTGACATGTTAGCCAGAACAACTTTAGTAACAACTTTATGATGCGTCCTCAGCCCGACAGTCTGTGTGATAGATTGCAATGAAAAAATCTGGCTCTTATTTTAAAAGGACTGTTTATAACATCTTACACGTATAAATCACCGGGTCGGTGTTCCGTGCACGCTCGCATGTGGCTACGCTGTTCAGACAAGACTCCATCCCAATCTACACGGAAGCACCAAAAACGCAAAGTTATATCTAGTGAAGCCGGTCTGTTAAACAGTGTTGGCCGCGGTCGGAGGACGCGGGGGAGACCGTAGCTTTGGTCTCCAGGGCCGGAGTCTCTGCTGTACTCTGCTCCTCTGCTCCCTTGACTGCCTGCCTTCACTCAGCTCGCTCCACCTCACATGCATGCGCGCACACTACACACTGCAGGAGAGTTAGTAGCTCTGAGAATATCTAGTGAATGTACAGTGGACGTTTGTGCAGAAATAACTGCTGCAGCTCCTCCAGACCAACAGAGGTTTCCCGTGTCTTGTGAAGTGACGGGGCTCCGCAGCGAGAAACGTTATCGTCTCCGACCGGGTGCCAGTGTCTTCCCTGTTTCCTCCGACCGCGGTCGGGTGTCATGTTATCATCTTGGCAGCCTAGTGTTTCCTTGTGTTTCCTCTGTTTCCCTGCCCTTTTGTCTCCTGTGTGTTTTTCCCTGTTTGTCTAGTCTGTCAGTGTGTTGGGAGGTGTGGCCTTCCTCCTCCTCCTCCTCTGGGCGGGCACTGCTGGAGCAGCTGAAAACAATCAACCAATCATCACACACACCTGCAGTATATCTACCCCGGTCTTCCTGCCACTCATCGCCAGATCGTTCCGTCACTCACAGTGGTACATGACGTATTCAGGCTCCCTTGTATCTTGGTTTTTGACTTGCTTATGCTCGTGTTTTGGGATTTTTGGATTCACCCTGTTTTGTCCTCTGTTCAGGTCTGTTCAGCTGTGGCTGCTTCCTGATACCAACCTGCCTGCTCACTCCTACACGCTGCTCCTAATCGACCTGGATCCTTACCTCCAGGAACTCCAGCCCTGTTCACAGTTTACAATTTATATTATTGTAATAAATTTATATTTATTACACCTTCAAGAGACTTGTGTTTTGTGCCTGCAATTGAGTCCACGCTTTTGTGAACAAGATCATAACATTGGGAGGCTGAAGCAGGAAAAGCCAACACCAGAATCAGCAGTGATTCATGGAGAGACCTCCGTCTGGTCAGCTAACATTACTGCCAAGCAGGTGAACTATAGAGTGATATTGTGGTTTTAGCTGACGTGTGTCGCTTCACTGTTTTGAGCTATGCTCGTTCATGTCTATGTAGAGCGAACACAAGCGCGAGCCCGACGCAGACTTTCGTTGACTTAACGGCCACAGGTGTCGCTGTTAACGAGCATTTCCGATTCTTACAAACAGTCCCTTTAAGGCCTGCTGCTGTTTTATGTTTGAGACTGACAAATATATAAGTCTATAGATCAAGCCTAACTCCTTTTTAGGCCATTTTACTTTATACTAGCTAAGTAAACAGTGAAGTGAAGCAGAACCAGCTCCTAACATCAATGAAGCATGACTGTCCTGCAGTCAGAATGCAGCTTTAGTAAAATGATTAACTGGAAATTTATTCAGTTTTTTTTTATTTATTATGGAGAAACTAGCACTATAAATAATAAAAAAGGGAAGTGGGGGGAAAAGAAGAAACACAAAACTTTTAAAGAATATTAGGAAGGAGCAGATAGTGAGACAATATTAGTAAAAAAAAAGAATAAATAATAATGAAATGCCATCTGTGAAAAGGTGTGGGTCTCACTGAATGCATTTTTTCCTGTTGTAAAGTAAAAGTGTTTCTTTCCCCCTGCAGCAACTACAGAGCTTTAGATAGCTGACATCAGCACAACCAGCTCCTAACATCACTCAAGCATGACTGTTCTGCAGTCACACTGCAGCTTTAGGAAAATGATTAACTGGGAAATTATTCTGATTTTTTATTTATTTATTTATTTATTATAGAGAAAGCACTGTATACGCATATAGCCTATACAAAAAGGGAAGTGGAGAGAAAGAAGATCAAGCACTTAGGACAAGAACATAAAGTGGCAGATAGTGAGACATCAGTAAAAACAATAACGAGATGCCATCTGTGCTTCTCATAGCCTACTAATCACCCATAAGAAGCAGGAATCTATGCGGACAGGGTATAAACTGGAGAACCTCGAGATGAATTACTGTACACTATGTGCTCGCTCAAATCAGATGCACCAAATGTCCACAGTTACGTACATCAGACACACTTACACAAAATGTTATCTGCTTCTCTCCCCCTCTGCCATTGTTGCAGGGCAATAATCAATTATCTCAGTATGATGTCATTCTGCTAACCCTCCCCCATACTGTTCAACCCTCGTGTGTACACTGGCTGCTCTCTATCGTAGTGTGCATCACATCAGGAATGGAAACAACAATCTTATATTGGGAAAATAATCTCCAAAAACACTGATAATAATAATAATTCATATTTCATTGTGTCAAGTTTTTAGGGATGAGCACTCATTTTGACACAATGCACATTAAGTCACATGTAACATCACGTCATAGAGCGGTGATTTGATTACCGCTGAATGAATCATCTGGCTTGATCACTCTGAGTCATCTGGCCTCCATCCTCAGTGACAGGATAATTGAATGAAGGGTAGTAATGAAGAGACATGGACGCCAACATGAAGGGCGGCTACAAGACTTGCTTTTCCTTCGAGGCCAAAAAGGGTCTCGTTGCTGGCACCTTTATTGTGCTGGACTACGGCGATGTTCTATACATGCATGCATCTTCTCAAAGCCTTTACACGCTGGATACTGTCTACCATGGAGATTTAAAGCCCTTACACACCATTGCTCTTTGTATGCTCGGGTAGGATGGTCTGCCTTGTCCTTATTTATAAGGCTATTCTTGGTCTGCTTCCATCTTACCTACGAACCTACAAAAAAGTACAGGAAGTTACCATCTTCACTCCCAGGACTTAATCCCATTAACTATCCCCAAAGTCCGTACTGAACTGGGAAAAAAGGCATTCAAGTATGCTGATCCCTCTTCTTGGAATCAGCTATAAAATGACCTGAATCTTCGAGAGCTGGTCTCACTGAATGTCTTTAAAGTGCTTCTAAAAGACTTGGAAGCAGGCACATCTGGCTGCAGATGTTTTGAATGCTGTTGAATGTTTTTTCGATACCTGATGATGCTGTAATTTGTCTTCGTTTTATATTTTATGTTTGTTTTATGTTTTCAACCGTGTAACTTTGCTGCTGCCTATCTTGGCCAGGACACTTTTGGAAAAGAAATTTCTAATCTCTATGATTTTTTTTACTCATAAAGGTTAAATAAGTATGGTCTTTGTTTTTGCGTTGGCCTCTATAGGTTTTATATAGCTGGATGCTTGCCCGAGTATAACTAACACCTCCATTATCAGGTTATCAACATGACTTCACAACGAGGCAAAGTTCAAGCCACACATGAGCGTCAATCATTGCTTTGGCAGATGTGCGACGATGTCACCACATCACAGAGCATTTGTCACGCAGGAAACAGAAGTGGTCTAACATGCACACTGCTGCTGTATCACTGAGGGGGCTACTGTTCTCTCACTCTATGCAGAGCAGAACCCTCCAGCAATACGAAGATAATCCACTTAGCTTCTGCGTGTGTGTCAAGATACCAAGTTGCCCTGCTTTCTCTCAGCTGTGCCCAGTGTAACAGATAGAAAAAATGCATATTGATCAACTGCCCCTGCATATGGAGAAAGACAGCCACAAGAGATCTGCAAAAATACAAGAAGATGAGCCGGAGCAAAACATTGAGATAAACTGTGTTCCATTTTTTGACATCTCCGTCTCTAATTATGATTCTATGTGACACTTCATGTGCTCAATTTATGATAAATCCTGGATTAGCTGCATGCGTAAAAAAAACTAAACCCGCTCTAATTGAAGCCTTAAAGATGTTGTTGGATTTAGTCTGTAATCACTGCTGTTATTTACCCCCCAAAAGGTACAGGTTTAAAGCACCTCTGTATAAATTTAATTTGGCTTTGTTCATTTTTTACATCAGGGCTCCCCCCCCCAAGGTATATCCATGTTGGAGATATAGCTGCTCTTCTCTGAGCCCTGAAGAGCGGAGCTAATCGGCTCAGTGATGAGCACGGTGGAGAGACTACAGCTGCTCCAGTTCTGATTTAAAGTACAAAAGGGAATCCTACAATCTAGAGCACACACATTAGTTTGAACCACAAAAAAGGAACGAATTTTCAGGATCAAAATAGACGCCAGTCTTGTGCAGTAGTCAAAACTCGTCCCTATTTTTCGTCTTCAGAAACGAGCATTAAGAATTATTAACTGTGAACATCAAACTCACTCATCTCGACCTTTGTGTCTCTTGTCCGGCATCCTCAGTGTTTACCGAGTAAACTTCAGATCGCTTAATTTGTGTACAGCTCTTTGAACAGGAACCTTCCCTCATATTTCAATGTTTCTATAATCAACAATTCTACAATTATTCGACTCGATATAACTCCAAACTCAGACCTCCTGTGTGTCGAACATCTTAGTTACAGTTTGGTTTACTGAGGTTCAGTGATATGGAACGCTCTGCCATCTCATATCTTAAAGTTGGCACCAGAACAATTTAAGAAAGCCGTTAAAGGCTTGTTTTCCTTATAGATAATCTCTGTAAATTGCTTATTCATAACAAGCTTTTAGTAAACAAATACAATTTAAATCTTAGGTGAAAGACAAAGCTATAGGAGACATGTGAAATCCCTGTGATAGAGATCTCAACAGTAAAGCTGTAGCACGTCTAATTGAGGTCAAATGATACCATCTAGTTTGTGATCTGCTCCAATATCAGATGACAGCATGTCTCTGTGTGTCTTGGCTGGAGACAGACTTGTTATTGATCTCTTCATCCTTTCCCTAAAACAGAAACCCATCAGAGCAGACAGAGAGAGAGAGAGAGAGAGAGAGATGTCGGTCCATTTAAATACTATACAGTTGGCATGAAATCCTCCCTATGTTGGTTATATATATATATATATATAAATATGTAAGATATGCCCGTATTTAATTAATCTGTGAAGATGTAATGCATTTAAAAAATAAAAAGAAAAGTATAATTTCCCTAAGACTCATTCATCCATTTCTCCTCCCAGTCATCGTATTTTATTGATCTAACCCATTCTTAGCAATATTAAGGTACTAGCCATAAATCTCATACAATAGTTGGCCCAGTCTCTATGACAGACATGAGACCATTCGGTTTTATAGCTGAGCTAGTGTAAGTCTGGCCCAATCACATTAGTTCCAGACCGATAAAGCCCAGAGGAGAACTAAAACACAATTTACTGCATTTATTTATTTGTATCAGCCATAACGGATGCATGGCAGAAAACAAGAAGACGTAATTTGTCCTGTTTGTGGTAACCGAATGAGGTCGCTTCCTGCCAAATCTCGCTCTAGCTTGGTGAGCGATGAGTGTGAATGTTGAACGTGTGTTATTTGTTGTGCTGTCAGTGCGAATTGTGCTTATTAAAGCAGCTCCTGTAATTACTGCAGGAGATAATCACTTATTCACCTGAAATATTAATACAGACAGAGGCAGGAAGCATGATCAATATTAATCTTGGCTCACCCACAAACACACACACACACACACACACACACATGAACACACTTGCACTGCGTAAACTCCCATGAATAATTAAGATAGGTTCAAGCTCTGAACTTGTCAGCGTGAATACAAATGCCACGGTGAACAAGTCAACTCTGAAATTAGTTATCCGACGTCAATCTTGTTCAGCCTGGATTCAAAGGAAAATTCAACACAGACCATATTTAAATCATGTTATTTCTTATTTCTTGGTGAGACCAACAGAACATGAATAAATCTCTGCCAAAGAAAACACCAAAAAGAGCCATATTGAAGTGTTTCGCTTGTTGCCAACTGGCGAAGAAGAGCGGCTCTGAACGGTGAGAAAATAGTAGATGTGTGGCTATAATCGGAAACGGAAAAGTGATGATATAAAAAGTTGTGACAGTAAGCTGGTTTTCCTGTGACAGACAGAACATCTGGGCTGACAGCTATGACAGTAAGAGCACTTGTAAGGTAACGCCCTCTATGCTAATGCTCACATATGCAGTGTAAAATGGAGTCAAGGGACACCATGCCAGAAGATGAACCCAGTTTTGGCTCCACGCCATACAAGGTAAAAAAAAAAAAAAAATCCCTTAAGGATAAATCTATTTTGGAGAGGACAACTGTAAAGGTGATAATATTTGTCACTTTCACTTTCACTCCTTTTCTTACTCCCTCCCTCATCACTCACACTTCCTTTTTCTCCTTCCTCCCTTCCTGTCCATCATCTATCTCCTCTCCGTCCCTGCTCCTTTTTGCCCCTCCCTAGAGTGGGGTGCATGGCCTATCGCCATAGTAACAGACAGCCATGACAGGTGGAGATAGCAGGTAGTGCTGCGATGCATGACTCCCCCTGGGACTGCAGGATGCCAACACTATAGAATGAGAATGAGCAGAACAAGCTCCCTTATACAAAGTCACCCTGCATACAGGGGGTGTACTTTAATATCCATTGAAGCTGATCGTAAGAGGGGGTCCTTATGCCTTATCTGTATTCTACACGTGCAGCAAAGCCACACTGCCATTGTTTCACTGTGCGGCCGGACAGAGGAGGGTGAGGGAGGAGTTCAATGGCTTTACACATGTAGTGTGTTTCTATTTCATCGCTCTCTATGGCCAGATCTGAACCAGGCCAAGCCAATCTGTTTCATGTCAGCGAGGGTCTGGATTCTACACTAACAAGATCCTACAAATCCTCTGCCATGGGCTGCAGAAATTTCTCTATAGTGTGTGATTGAATTCAGTCTTGAAGATGGGATGCTAATGTCACACACACACACATAGCACACCTTTTTAGCAACTTATTTACATGCACTGCACACACACATGCCATTTTCAAGACATATTAAATGACATCTGTGTCCAGACATGCACAGACACCGTGTTCAGCACCGCATCCCAGTGCCTGCGGCAGTCTGTCTGTCTGTGAGGGATTTTTTCCCATTCACCACTGCAGCAGTCGAACACGTGGAGGAGTTAGACAAAAAAGCTGGAGTTTTTCTGAGTTGGATGCAAGAGACAGCCGGTTCTTCAGTACGGAAAGCGGCTTTTAGAAGTTATCGGAGGATTGTAGATGGTAGTAAAGGGGAGGAGCAAACGAGCAGCATCCCTTTTAATGAGATGACAGCAGCTCAACCTCCTGCATTAGTGGCTGCATTAGCATTTTTTCCATGGGGAGGAGAGAGTGATGAGGGAAAGACACAGCAGAGAGAAAGAAAGAAACAAAGACAGACAGTAGATGATGAATACTATACCCCCTCTGAGACTCACCATGAGCAAACACACGGCTGATTCGGGCATGAGTTGGACAGCCATGATGGGATCCTCTTATGGATTCTTGTGGAAAGGGAACGTCGCCAATTTCCAGCAGGGACCCTCTTCCTCGTTCCTCCTGGTGTTCACTCAGGAAGCACGCTCACCTTTGTCCAGATGAGGTCCTTTGATTGGCCCTCCCACTCTGTGTCCTTACCCACCTCCCTCTGTCTCTCAGTCAGTGCTGCAGACAGCCTCTGGTCTCTAATTGTAGTGCCACTGTCCCTGGAGAGCCTGTGACTCCCCAGTCTCTCTGCGACTCTTCAGACTGAGCGAAAAGCAATCCTCCCCTCCAGTTCTTTGATCTGAGAGCAGAGCAGATCCCCCCCCCCCCCACAAGCACACACACTCCTCCTTTCACTTTTAAAACACTCCCCGCAGACCCCCACGCCCACCTCCCCCAAACCCCTGTGACTTGGGCGCCTCTTACTAAATGCTCCCCTCCCTCTGTTGCTGCCTTCTGCCTCCCTTTTCCAGTCCACTCTCCTCAAAACACAAAGCACATCTCAGGCGTGCACGTGGGTTTCCGGTCTATTCTCTTTCTCCTGAGGCTGCCCGGTCGCCGCTCCACGGGATGCAACCTGCATCAGTGATGCTGTCGCCAGTCCAAAGCACTCCTGGTGGGAAAGACAGACGTTCAGCTCACCTCTCTCACTCAGAGATCCAACGCACAGAGATCCACTTCAGGCTGATCCCCTGCCTCATATATCATCAGCTATGAGACAAGGGCAGCAAAAAACAGTAAAGGAGAGTGTAATAGACAGTTTCAAGAGGATGAGAGGATGAGAGGTGTAGTGGAGAGAGCAGCCACTGGTGCGAGAGGTCCACACTGTGCTGAGCGTAAATGAGGGTGGGTGGAGAAGAGGGAGGGGAGAGAGTGATGGAAATGCAGAGCTCGAACAGACCGCGCCTATCGATGCCGGGCGAAGCAGCAAGGCAGCATGGGAAGTGTGTAAATACACCTTAATGAGCAGGGTGCGCATGTGTGGTTGTGCACATTATGATTTAGATCCATGGTGGCTGTCATGTTCACAGACACCTGTGCTCCAGACTGTGATTTTTTTTTTTTTTTTAGAGCATTAATAATTTAGACTGAAAAGAGTCTCAGCGTGGCTTTTGTCTCGTTTGTGCACGAGAGAGCAGCAAGATAGAGAGATAAAGAGAAGTACTGAGAGAGATTATAGAGAGAAGGTCAAAAATCATGTACTCATACAATTAATGAACACTGTAGCTGGAAAGAAGGCTCGGTGCAATCAAGCAGCACCAGCTCAGCTTTAAATGTTGTGAGAATGTAATTATCTTCATTGTGAAAAAATGTGAGCATGTTTCTGTGGGTGTGTGTACAGTTGGGTACATAATCCCAGCATTTTGCTCAAATAATTATGAACTTAATTTTAACAATTAAAGAAAACATCTTTAATTAATAGTTGATAATATAACATTTATTATGCATTTTATTATTTATAAATCATGTAGTTTCTTTGTATTATTATTATTATTATTATTATTATTATTAATAATAATAATAATAATAATAATAATAATAATAATAATTATTATTATTATTATTATTATTATTTATTTATTTATTTATTTATTTTTTCTCAAAAATAACCTGCAGGTTCAGAACTAGCTGAAACTTAGTTCCATTACATGTATTTTAACCCCTTACCATTCCGACCTCTTTTTTTAAAGGTGTAGAGGTGGGGGACAGGGGATGTTCAGTGGTTGATAAAAAGTCAACAGTAGATGTCACATAGAAGTGGTGTACATCATCTGAAAACTTGAAACCTGAAGATTAATTTGAGCTGCAGCTCAGCACTGTGTGTCAAGTTGTTTTAGTCATTAATAAGAAATAAAAAGTAATTAATAAATGAATGAATCAATTAAAATAAATTGTGAAACAGTATAAGAGCGTAGAACATGATGATATAAGTTTGTGATGGTCATCCCCATGCTGTAGTATGTCGCATAAATTGTTGAAGCAATTTTTGGGTTGATACCATTTGTTACACAGATTTGGTGCTAAATTTATACATTTTTTACCACCTGAAAATTGATAAAAAAATAATCTAAAATCCCTCCTAAATACCACGTTAAGATACCAAGACCTTGAGGAACACCATAGAAAAAGCCATGCTGGTGATTTCGGTGATTGATTAGCGAGCACTTCTGTTCTGGAAACTGCTCAGAAACCCCCCTTATTGTCAATCTACCTAGGAAAGCCATCCTCTGAATGCTCTACGTCTGTAGTTTGTGGTTGTAAAGTTTCATGAGGCTGTGATTATCCTAGAGGTCACCACAGGTCATTTTATACAGTGAGGTTGAATTACAAAAAATGATCTCAATACAATGAAATGGCTACTATGGGGACTAACATCATCACACATGAATACAGTTGGGCTCATTGGATCCACAAGAGTCTCAGCTTTACAGTGATACCCACTTTATGTAATTCCAAGATGTTTATTGACCCCAGTATGCAGAAATATTCAAATACACCATTTTAGAAAAATCTGCATGTTTTTTTCCCCAAACTGCATGTGATTATCATAAAGCGGGCATGTCTGTGAAGGAGAGACTCGTGGGTACCCATATAATGCATTTTCATTCACATATCTTAAGGTCAGAGGTCAAGGGATCCCTTTGAAAATCGCCATGCTAGTTTATCCTCACCAAAATTTAGCGTAACTTCGTAGCGTTATTTTGCAATCTTCCCGACAAGCTAGCATGACATGGTTGGTACCAATGGATTGGTGGCTTTCTAGTTTCATATGATACCATACAGTATACAGTATATACTGCTGGCGGGCCGTCAGAGTTTTAAAGGATTTCTGTTGTTGTTGTCAGTGTAGAAATGTCTCACTAAAACAGTTGTCTACAAAAGCAAATGGCAGGTAATATTCAGGGTGTAGAGCTAAACTATAAACAATGGAGAAAGAATCATTTACATTTACTCACAAGCTCTTTAGAAATACAGCCATTTGTTGGCTTGATAAGAGATCACATGTTTATTCTTCATCTATATCAAGGCTCACTCAGTAGTGACTAATAAAAAAAACCCAATGCAATCGCAGCAAAGCTTCCTTCTTATAGATCACACCGAAAGATAAAAAGATTGAAAGATTGCCAAATTTGCAATATATTCAACGTATCGTACCACAGCACCACACCATTCAGATAACACATGAAGAAAAACCCAGCTGTGTTGTGTGCCCTTTGTGACTTCCTCTCTCTGCTTGCTACCACTCATACATCAAGGGAGGAAGTTAAAATATGTGTCACCGCACTTATTTCTGGCTGTGATATGAGCAACAAATCCCTCTCATTCCCTGAAATAAAAATAAAATCAAACTTTGTGGGTAAAAGCCTTTTTAATTCACCTTTTCTACAATTTCATTCATTGTAATACGTCATGTTCTGTCACCACAACAGAAAACGTGACCCACACCTGCAATCATACTCTGCTGTATGTACAGTACATACTGCATACTACTGAGGAGCGCAGTATGCAGTATACAGTACATACTGCATAATACTGAGGAGCGTAGTATGCAGTATACAGTACATACTGCATACTACTGAGGAGCGTAGTATGCAGTATACAGTACATACTGCATACTACTGAGGAGCGCAGTATGCAGTATGCAGTATGTACTGCATACTACTGAGGAGCGTAGTATGCAGTATACAGTACATACTGCATACTACTGAGGAGCGTAGTATGCAGTATACAGTACATACTGCATACTACTGAGGAGCGTAGTATGCAGTATACAGTACATACTGCATACTACTGAGGAGCGCAGTATGCAGTATGCAGTATGTACTGCATACTGCATACTACTCAGGAGCGCAGTATGCAGTATACAGTACATACTGCATACTACTGAGGAGCGCAGTATGCAGTATACAGTACATACTGCATACTGCGTTCCTGAGTAGTATGCAGTATACAGTACATACTGCATACTGCATACTGCGCTCCTCAGTAGTATGCAGTATGCAGTACATACTGCATACTACTGAGGAGCGTAGTATGCAGTATACAGTACGTACTGCATACTACTGAGGAGCGCAGTATGCAGTATACAGTACGTACTGCATACTACTCAGGAGCGCAGTATGCAGTATACAGTACATACTGCATACTGCGTTCCTGAGTAGTATGCAGTATACAGTACATACTGCATACTGCGTTCCTGAGTAGTATGCAGTATACAGTACATACTGCGTTCCTCAGTAGTATGCAGTATGTGACAGTTAAAGTGATGTATTTAGCAGTAGGATATGCTAGACGAGGCTTAAGCCTTTAAACCAGATCTTAAAGCACAGGACAAAAAAACAAACTTGTACCACTATAACAATATTATCAAAAAATACAACTTTGATTTTGTTGTTTATGTTCTGCTTGTTTACTTTATAAGATACTGCAGGTTTAAACTATTTATTCTAACAGCTCATAATGAAGTCCCACAAACAGGATCATCAACGAGGAGAGATGGGAAATATAAAACATTGATCCACAACATTTACTTTACTCAAACTGCTTTTTCAGTTGCAGCAAAAAAAAGTGGACTGATCTCCCTCCAGATATTAGAGGAATGTTCCCACGTCAGAAGCTGCTCTCTGCAGCCGCTCTGTGAGCGTCACTGGCCGGCTCTCCGGCTGGGCTGGCTGGGTTGGCTCCACAATCGCCCGCGGGCGGAACTTCTTAACATTCTTCTCCATTTAAACTCCTCCCTTCAGCTATACAGCACAGGAAACCAAAACCTGTGCTTTGTTTGCCACAGCGTTGGTGTGAACTAACTCTTTAATCTGTGTGTGGACGCTTCAGGTGATACATGGTGAGTAGAAGCCAACTTTTTAATAAAGTAACCAGGGAATTGTTAGTGGAAAATGTTTGTCAGTGTCTTCACAACCTAAAGATCTTGCTCTATGACCGTGTGTAAAAGCAAGGGCACACTGTAAACAGCAATACAACATGGTGTTTTAAAAGCAAATACCTATACGCAGCCATTTAACCACTTTTTTATGTTTAGCAGCTTTTTTTCTATATGTTTTTTCCATATTTTTTGGACAGATTTGAGGTTGCAGTTGTTCTACCTGAGTACAGCAGGAGATGGCACTGCCGAGCCACAAGACTATTGGTGATGAAAACCTGGAGAGATGGGAGCCAGTTGACTCTGGAGGATTTGGCCACGTCTACAAGGCCAGGCACAAGGACTGGGGATATGATGTGGCCATTAAGATACTCCGTGATGGTGTTTGGTAAATATAAAAATATCTGCAAGTTTTCTGCAACTTGAAATGATGAATTCATGCACGTGTTGAATAGTAGTTCAAGAAGCTCTTTTGCTTTCTTTCCTCTCCTTCCAACAAACCTCATCCCAGCCCCTTCATGCCACTGCGTGACGAGGCCAGGTATATGGGTATGGCTTCCTGTGAGTTTGTGCTGAGGCTTTATGGAACATATCAGGGATGTCCGCCTGTTGGAAGAACATCCACCATGCAGCAGGGACTAGTGATGGATTTCATGGAAAGAGGATCTGTCCAGTCCTTGCGGGACCTCTCTGGCCCCCCGCCGTGGCCCCTGATCTTCCGCTTGGCCTATCAAGTGGCTGTAGGCATGAACTTCCTCCATTCACAGGGACTTATGCACCACGACCTAAAGCCAAATAATGTCCTGCTGAATAACGACCTTAATGCCAAGGTAGGGGTGCCATCAAACTAAAATCTTATGTAGGGCTGTCAAAGTTAACGTGATAATAACGCATTAATGCAATAGAATCTTTCTTTGTAGCGGCCTCAGTTTTTAAAGCTAGAGTGAGGATACTGCCATCATATGAAACTAATACAATTTAAGGAACCCATTGGTACCAACCATGTCATACTAGCTTGTCATGAGAGATGTTAAATAACGCTCCAAAATTATGCTAAATTTTGGCGAGGAAAAACTGACATGGCCATTTTCAAAGGGGTCCCTTGACGTCTGACCTCAAGATATGCGAATGAAAATGGGTTCTATGGGTACCCACGAGTCTCCCCTTTACAGACATGCCCACTTTATGATAATCACATGCAGTTTGGGGCAAATCAGAGTCAAGTCAGCACACTGACACACTGACAGCTGTTGTTGCCTGTTGGCAATGCAGTACCTGTGAGGGTTTCTGGACAATATTTGTCATTGTTTTGTGTTGTTAGTTGATTTACAATAATAAATATATACATACATTTACATAAAGCAGCATATTTGCCCACTCCCATGTTGATAAGAGTATTAAATACTTGACAAATCTCCCTTTAAGGTACATTTTGAACACGTAAAAAAATGTGCAATTAATTTGCGATTAATCACGATTACATATTTTAATCGACTGACAGCCCTACTCTTATGTTTACATTAGAAGCAGATTTAATTGTTCATTTAATATCATGTTTCCTTTCTTTTTCTGCAGCTAGCAGACTTTGGTCTGTCCAGAGTTTCCACCAGTGCTTTGAAGAGCAATAGAGTAACAACAGATCAAGAACAGATCGGAGGCTCATACAAGTACATGCCCCCCGAGGCTTTTAAAGCATCATATGAACCCGTCCGTGCTTTTGACGTGTACAGGTTAGACATAACATCAACAAAGAATACTACTCTATATGGTAAAAACCTTAACATTATTAAAGCTACAGCTGGTAACATTAATAGAAATAACTTTTTGTCATATTTGACAGTAGTAGCCTACATGAGACAGATAATCTGTGAAAAGATCAGGTTCCTCTGCCTACCAGTAAATTTGAGTGCTCATTATGACATTTGCAAGACCACCGCGCCCAAGTGAAAACAACCAATCAGAGCCGAGGATTTGCAGCTGATTTCTGTTACTGTAATGCCTATTTCTCACCTCAAATGTTTTCAGAAACATCTTGTAGTGTACTGTTTAGCTGTAAAATGAGAACGTTTTTGACCCGGCCACCATGTTTAGATCAGTGAAGACAAAAACAAGCACCGCCCAGTACACTAAAATATGTTTCTGAAAGCATTTGAGGCGAGAAATGGGCATTACAGTAACAGTACAGTGTAGTTTTCAGATTATCTGTCTCATGTGCAACTGTCAGGATAAATAAAAAAATTGAAAGTTTGAGCAAATATGATAAAAAGTTATTTCTATTCAATGTTACCGACTCTTTAACGTGATACTGAAAACTTCTTTCTCTCTCTTGATCAGCTATGGTATCCTGCTCTGGTCCATTATTACCGGTAAAGAACCATATCCAGGTAAAATATAGTTTATTTTATTGTCCTATCATTTTCCACCTCGTTGTTTTTCTTTTTTGGCATTTAGGTTTCCAGTCTTTTAATCAATGAAATCACACCCTACCATCTATTTTCTCATTTCCTCATAATCTATCACTTTACAACTGATATAATAGGCTAGTGGGAAGACACCCAAAAGCTCTGATTTATCTCAAATTTGGTGTGATGGTGGCCAGAGGGTTCCTCTACATGTGTGAAGAAACAGAATGTGAATATATTGATGCATTGAGGAAAAACAGTACTACAAACACATACAAGTACAATAAGCGGAAATATCAAATATTAAGGTCTATGATGAACGTATTCATTTACTTTTAGGCAGCTTTGGCTGTGATTGTCCCAGAAATACTAATCAGGGTTTGGTGGAATGGTATGACTGTGCTGAATCCAGCAATATATGATATGTAACTGTAGCAGGTATGGTCAGTGGTCTACATTAAGAAATGTATGATGTATGATGATGTTCCAAGCATGAAATGCGATGGCATCACAGGGTAAACACAAGCGTAATTGATCAAATGAATTATGGTGCCGTTATATTAAGTGTCACAGCCATTTCAGTGAGTCAGCATGTGCAATACCAGGGACATAATTCATGTTATTAATTACACCTGTGTTTACCCTGCAATGACACGTCAAGATGGCTGCTGTGAAAAGGGCCTATAGGGAGTTCAGTCGCAATGGTTTGTCATTTTTAAAAAGTGGATGCCCAGAAAAAGTTTGGAAAACACTGGTATACACAGCAGTTCACACACACTCAGTTGTATCTGTATGTTTTGATGCATGTCTTCATTATATCATATGTGCTGTAGTGGCTGATTACTCTCTCGTGGAGCTGAGGATCCCTGAAGGAGACAGACCTCCCTGTCAGGACATTGAGCAGATGAAAGCAGACGGGCTGGAAGAACTGGTTGATCTCATGAAGAGGTGCTGGGATGGCTGTCCCTACAATAGGCCTGTCTTTAAAAGTAAATATTTGTTGTTGTTCTTTTTCTACTCACTTAAATCAAACGGACCTTTTGTAGACTAGCTTGGCACGTTTTTTAAAAGGTAACGTTGCTTCTGTTTCAGAGTGCGTTGAAGTCACTGAGGGTGTGTTCTCAAAACACAAGAGGCAAATTCACAAGGCGGTCGATGAAGTCCTGGCCAGACTGGTACACCTCATAAATTTATTTTCAGAAAATGAAATATAGTGCATGTTATATAATGATTCATAATTTAAGACGCACATTTCTAACTGTTTTTTTTCTTTCTGTTTTACTTTAGGAGTCACCAACCAGTAATCAATCAAACACATATGAGGCACTCAATGATCCTCTTCAGACACCAGGTAGTTTATTTATTTATCAAGTTTATTTATAACTTATTTCTTACTTTACACAATGAAACATGATGTTTTTTTTTTCTCTTTTTCAGAAGAGCCGATGCCAATGGATACTGTGGACTTTGTAAAAACTGAAAGGCCTTCACTAAAGGTATGCCAAATGCACTTTGACCTTTGCCTCACAGGAAGCTGAAAACAAATGAATAAGTAACTAATAAGTAACTTTATTTACTCAAGTAGTCTTGAGATCAATAGAGAACAAAACAGACAGACCTAACATACAACCAAGAGATATGTCATGGGAATAATTGTTTCATTTGATCTATATTTTGTTATTTTTTTTGTATCATTAATTGAAATTAATATTATTTTGACGGAAATGGACATGACATTCTCAGTGGTTTATTATCATATTATTCCACACGTCATTCGTTCATGAAGGAAACAATCAAACAATCAAAACAAAGTCTGAAACTAGTGGGGAGAGCGGGGTCGGTTGGGACAGTGCCTCTTTAGTAAATTAGGCTGCGACAGCATTGTTTATAGTTCCTACCTTATTACAAATAAACAAAATGCAGTCAAAACAAGACAAAGGCTTTTCCTAATTAAATTAGACCCACTGTGAAGTCACTGAGTGAATGTTTCCTCCAGTGGCAGCCAGTCAGAGAGCTTTTCTTTTTTTTTTGCCAAATTCCTTATCTCAGTAATTTATAAAAGAAATAATGATATTACAAATTTTTACTTTTTCTCAAAGAAATGTGTGAACAAGTGACTTTGTAAATGTGTTCAAATGCAGATTGCAATTTTTTCAATTTAAATTATATTTTTTTTTTGCCTGGGACAAGGTGTCCCCAACCGTCCCGGGAGGCAGAAATTTGGGGAAAATGCACTCCTTGTACATTTAATAAAATTGTGCCTTTCACATTTGGGTTGGGCTCTAAAAAACTTGATAAATTGTTAGCAGACACCTGTATCTGTTCAGGGATCAAATTATTTCCACGACTGTTCAAGTAGTCTGTGAGTAATGGAAGATTATTTTAGTGTCCGTACAAAAGTGTCCCAACCGACCTCGCTCTGCCCATAATAAATATAATAATACATTTATCAACGCACTGGTAAAATAAAAGACACAATATAGACTGAAGGAGCTTTTTGTTTTTGCCAACAGGCTTCTGACAGTATTTCTACTAAAAGAATGACTAATACAGACAAAGGTGAGTACTTGTGTCACTGCACTGATGCTCTATGTCATTGTTAACATTTCCTGTACGTTATTAAAAAGATCTCAAATGAGCATGATATTGACATATATCATTTCAATCACATTAAGTCGCATTAATAATTTGCTTATTAATGTACTTTCTTTCATTCTTCTATATTCTAAAACAGCAAAGTTTGTTGATGACAACAAGGCAAAGTTGATTCAAAACGTTGCCGAGGTAATGGCAATAACAGAGGAGCTTGGAGACATGGTCCACAGTGAAGCCTGCTCGAGGATTGACGCCAAACCGACTAGCATGGAAAAAATGAGAGAGCTTTTTAAAACACTACGCGCAGGCGGGCCAAGGGTCAAAGCAGCCTTCTACGACGCCCTCGAAGAGCATCAGAGCGATCTATTGGAGAGGCTCAGTAAGATTTCCTCCTGTTAAAATGATCAAAAAAGTGTAATACGACATGTTATTCATGTTTTTAATTTCACTTTCTTTTCCCGCAGGTGGCTAATTCTGTGTGCTGTGTTCCGGTGCAGGTGTCAGAGACTTTCCTCTTTTATTAAACATTCATAATCATTTTTATATATGTAATTTGTTGAGATTTTACTACACTGTAGGGGAGAACGGGGTTGGTTGTCACATTCATTAGATCTCATTAGGGCGAAGCTTAGTTGCTTCCTAACAGGGGATACTTGTCACTTTCTCTTCGGGGTCGGTTGTCACATGGTGAGGGGATGAGTTGAGTGTTATTGTTCTTTCATTAAAAAAATTCTCTTAAAGGAATGTTTTTTCCTATTTACATTCTCTCTGTGCTGGAGATGTGTTAGGTTGTTGAACTTTTTAAATTCCTTTTTAAGATTGATCTTCTTGTTGTTGTTGTATCGTTAATATGTAGTCTTGTAAAAGTGTTTTTTATACTACAGTTGATATGTCATAGTAGGAAAATGACAAGTGTATTCAATGACATAGCTGCAATTGGGGAAGGCCCCTATTGTGCAGGCTGGCTCACTGGAAAAGCTTACTGGGATACATGGTGCCTTCAAATGAAACTCGTGAGCTTGTGTTTACAACATGGGAAGTCGTGTACACGATATGCGTGGCGTTCAAGTGGTGAGAACACCGCTGCTAAGCAACGGCAATATTATCGTTACTGTCTCATCTAGAAGCCACAGAGGCTAAACATTTAGCAAGCTAGCAAGTGGGTAACATAATGCAGGAAATGCAAAGGCATAATAACAAAGAGATGAGGCGGTCGGGAATATCAACATTTTCCTCAGAAATGTTATAACATCACAAAGAAAAAGAATATACGACTAAAATTACGATATATTTACTTATTATGCACCGAAAAATGAACTTCCACGGCCTCCGCCATTTCTGACATCATCAACAAACGCATCACAACTCGTGAACTCTGAGCTTTCAGAAACTTTCCACTTAAGAGGTTGTGAATACCACAAGAGGGGGGCGTTCATATGGACTCTTCTCGTGAACACAGTAAACACGACCCCGTTTGAAGGCACCAACTTAATGCAGCTGAGCGATCAATAATGTTATCAATTTCACCTGTGTTTTTTTCTACTAAGTCAAAATGTCTGCTGTGGAAAAGGTTCAGCCCAGGGACTGCAGATGTAAGCTGGAAGCTGTGCACTGTCCCTGTCAAATAAATAAATATTTCACTTTTTTTATACATATTTTCCTCAATAAATATATTTCTAAGTCAATTTTAAAGTTCTGTGTCATCACCTCTTTTTTTTTTTTAGTTCAGGAAATAACATGAGGAGGTTATGGCTTAATTATCAGCGACAAACATGGTTGCCATTGTTAATGTTATGAAGGGGGGGATGTTGCTTGTTTCCTCTAGTGGGTGGGAGGGAGGGAGAGAGAGAGAGAGAGAGAGAGAGAGAGAGACTGGGTAAGAGGCTTTTCTGGTTCAATCCCTCGGTAACTGTCACAAGCAGTCAGTCAGTCAGTCACCTGCAGATGATGGCGTCGAGGGCATACCAGGCAACAAAGTTACTCTCCTGTCTCTGTTTAATGTACAGGTTTGCTGTTCACTACTGGGCCAAACAGTCAACTGATAAAGACAACAACAAAAAAAGACTAATGACAGGACAGTTACATTCATTAGATATAAACAACAGTATTCTCCACAGCCACTCTTAACTTAAGTATAAAGACTCAA
Source organism: Sebastes umbrosus (assembly GCF_015220745.1). Taxonomy (NCBI): domain Eukaryota; kingdom Metazoa; phylum Chordata; class Actinopteri; order Perciformes; family Sebastidae; genus Sebastes; species Sebastes umbrosus. The sequence continues at coordinate 13,455,802 of NC_051272.1, forward strand.
TTACAACATGTTGCTCTTAAAAGTCCTGCCTTTCTCCGTGCACACACAGATACTTCTATATATCTCTGTTTATGCCTGCCTGTCTCTCCTCTCTCTGTCTCAAAGGAGCAACGCTGGCAGCGTAATACCATTCTGGGATTTGACCTTTGTCTCATTCACAGCTCTGTCTCCTTGAGGAAAAAATACACCTCTACACCACGTTAATCCTCCGAGGGGAAAGTGTGTTCAAGTGTTATCTTGACCCATCCTTCTCTTCCCTCCGTCCTACTGCCTCACTCCACCCTACACACCCATCTCACCCCACCCCGCTGCATTAATGCTCCCAATCCTCTTTGTGGGAGAGTGACGTCTGCTACTGTCAGAAACAGAGTTAAGCTCAGCAGGCGCCGGGAGAACGGAGTGGAGGAGAGAAGCTCCACAGATAAGCAAGCAGCTCTGGCCCTCCAGGGGGACGGATCACCTACAAGCAAGACCTGACTCTCCTCCCCAGCGGCTGCTCATGAATCCAGCTGGGGGGACATTCGTGGATTTCTAAATTTGGTGCGCCAAGATAGCCGACTTCATCAACAGGTTAGTTAGAAAAACTGTGTGCCCCCTGCCTGAGGGCTTGAAACTCCAGGGATGAGAGCTGACAAACTGGAATACAAACTCTTCTCTGCATTGTTTCAAGGGACTTTTGTTGTTGCTGCTGCTGCTGCTGCAGTTTTCTTTAATTTGTGAAATCTTGTTATGCTGGCCATTTTGGTTTAACTGCTGCACCGGCCACAAAACAGATGGCAAGACAGCTTCCTCCCATGTCAGGTGTGTCTGAAAGGCATTTGTGTGAACATGCACTCAAAGCTTTGGGTGTTTATGAGTGCTTATAACTGAGCAGCAATCTGAGTGTGTTGCTATACGTGTGGGACCACTTGGAGTGTGAGAGTGTGACTTTGTGTGTGTGTATGAAACAAGTCCGAAGTGCTTGAAGAGAGAGAGAGTGTGTGTGTGTGTGTGTTTGACTGAGGCGGTGGGGCCCTGTGGAGGTTGTAGCCCTGGATTTCTTAGAGATGGAGGGTCCTGTTTATGACCGGTTTGGAGAGGGGGAGAGGGACACTTACCAAATCGACTACCGGAGGATTGTAGGGGACATGGAACCGGCACGGCCGCGCATCCCAACCAGAGATGGGGAACAACCTCACCCCTACGTGACCTACGCCCACCCAACGGCACATGGACATGGGCACGAGACTGCAGCCCAGCGATACAGTGCTACACGTATCCAAGCCGGATATGAACCAGAGAGGTCAGTGTCATACTCTTGCTCGGTCTGTGTGAAGCCTTAAAACTCGTATGTCCAGCAGCAATTGAGATGATTTTCGCTTTCTAGAAGCATTGGTTGTGTGCTTCTCCAAACAGGGGCGGTTCTAGGGTTTGGCCAAAGGGGGCCAGTTGCCCCTGTGACCCCCCTCTGACCCCCTAACTGTGCAAACTGCAAACATTTTCATACATTTATCCCCAGAGAGGGGAAATTGTAATTATTCATAACAGTGATAAAATGTTCATTAGCACTGAATGAGTATTATTGTGTTTATAGTTATGAATCTTTAGACTTTTGGAGGACCAAACCTATATAGGGGCTGCATTTATATGCCACTTTTCTAGTCTTAGCGACCACTCAAAGCACTTCACTTTACAACAAGTCAGCATTCACGCATTCACACACGCATTCATACACTGGTGGCAAAGGCTACTATACAAGGTGCCACCTGTTCCTCAGGAGAGATAGACATTCACACGCAATGTGGGGCTGGGTATCTTGCCCAAGGACCCTTCGACATGTCGACTGCAGGGGCCAGAAATCGAACCACCGACCTTCCGATAAGTAGACGACCGCTCTACCTCCTGAGGTATAAAATAGTTGTACTTTGTATTTTTGGTTCCCCCTAAAATCACGTTGCCTCAGCCTGGTCTAAAATCGCCACTGTTTACAAGCCCGTTTATCAGCTACCTGGGCAGCGGACCAAATCCTCTTACCTGCTGCACTGCCGTCACAGGTGTATAGAAAGACAAGGACGGATTCCTTTCGTTAGCATTTCCTGTCTCCACTCTTAACATTTGTATAATAGGATCTGGCTGTGTGCAAGAAACAGAGGTCAAGAAAGAGACGAGCAAACCAACATGCACAAATACATCCAGACTAAACAAACATGTAATAAGATTTATGCACAATAAACTCTACAGTGCTGTGACGTACATGATAGAAATAATTGTCATATCTTTATACACAAATATTCAGACCTTTACATCATGTGTGTGTGTGTTTTTTCTATTTCAGCATGGCAGACTACTTGATCAGTGGAGGCACAGGTTATGTTCCTGAAGATGGATTAACAGCACAGCAGCTCTTCTCTATCGGCGATGGACTCACTTACAAGTAAGAAAACAAAACATTTTACCGGCTCATTTTATGGTACGACACACACTTAACACTCTGACGCTCACGCTCACATGCATGTGCACATGTATAGAAAACACACACATTAGAGTTATGCAATGTCTTCCATTAAATGTTCAGTAATATCAGTGATGACACATCTGCTTGGGTTTTATATGGAGGATTATAACGAGTAATACGACTTTCAAGGACGACTCTGAGTGGTGTCACAGACATTAAAAGCAGTGTGTGTGTGTGTGAGTGTTTGCGCACATATCAGTGTGTAAATGAGTGTAGTTTCCTTAATGGAGGCTACATGCAGGGTTTATCAGTGTGCAGAGGATAAATGCACAACATTTCAGTGGGTTGAAAGGCTGACAGATTATGTCTGCTCACTGTCAGCTAAGTTCAATAAAATGCTGCTTTGCAGGAATATGATTTGCGCTTTACAGTTCAAACACACTACTAAAGCTACGTGATCCTTGTTTATGATGATTGTTACTAGCAATATTTATATTCTAATATTATTCATTTAATTCATGCGAGATGCTCATGTGTCTGTTTTGTCTCTCCTCTCAGTGACTTCTTGATCCTCCCTGGTTTCATAGATTTTACTTCTGATGAGGTGGTGCGTATCATAACACTGTCCAGCATATCACAAGCCACATACTGTATATTGTTTCCTGTGTATTACCCAGTATATTCTTGATTTTTTGTTTGTTTGTAGGTGATGTGCAAAGAACAATTTCTTTGGACAAACATGAACATTTGTCTTTTTTTCATGTCAACTCTGGCATGTCATTCCTTTTACCCTCAATAAAACAAATGATTGCTGCTGATTATACTTCATATTACTGACAATAATTCACAAGCACAGACAGTTTTTTAGCTGTAACCCTTGTAATTAATCCCTCTCACTCTTTGTTATGTTCCTGAGAGTACAGGGCTGTTTATTTGGCTTGCTTTGTTTTCGCCGTTGCAAGCTCTGCTGGGACATTAAATTAATTTCATGCCTGGGTCACATGGGTTATTGCTGGATAGCAGGTGTTCAAAACAGACACACACCTGCGTCATCTAACACGCGGCAGGTGAATTCAACAGGTCACCCCAAACTGGTTTATATAGGCTCATTACACTTTAAAATTAAAAAAAATTTGGTTAACAAATGTTGTTCTGCAGGTGCAACACTGTAGGGACGTTGTTTGTAGGAAATCACAAGTATGTCATATTAGATTTACTTTACTATATTTGTTTATTGGTGTTTTGAGATCATAAAATGATGTTTCTGTTTCCAAATGCACCCCATTTTTAGGATCTAACCTCTGCATTGACGAGGAAGATAACCCTGAAGACGCCTCTTATTTCATCTCCCATGGATACAGTCACAGAGTCATCCATGGCCATCGCCATGGCAGTGAGTACAAGCACTGCACCACCTCACACACACACACACGCACGCACGCACGCACGCACGCACACGCACGCACACACACACACACACACACACACACACACACACACACACACACACACACACACACACACACACACACACAGCATACCAGATTGCTCACTGAGTTTAGCATCATCCTGCTGAAGGCCTTTTCAGTGTTATTTCATACATACTTTTTTTTCCTTTCATGTGTCTGATTGGCTGGTTTCAGTTGATGGGTGGGATTGGAATAATTCATCATAACTGTACTGCTGAGTTCCAGGCCAACGAGGTGCGCAGAGTCAAGGTAAGATGGACCAAGTCGACAAAGACATGAAGTTATCTGTGACACTGTGGCACCCACGACAGCCCTCTTTCACAATAAGATGAAAACAATACATACATTAGAATGGCCTCTAATCACTCAACACTTTTTGTTCTTGCCAGAAATTTGAGCAGGGCTTTATTACAGACCCGGTGGTGATGAGTCCCCGACATACAGTGGGGGACGTGTTTGAGGCAAAGACACGCCACGGTTTCTCTGGGATCCCGGTTACAGAGACCGGCAAGATGGGCAGCAAGCTGGTGGGCATCGTCACCTCCAGAGACATCGACTTCCTGTCTGAGAAAGACCATGACAGACCCCTGGAGGAGGTGGGTGTACAGCTGATGTGTTTATGTGTGTGAGAACACTATATATGCAGCAATTATATGATGTCCAACAAGTGGGTGGTATATTGATATACATGCAATTTAACCTCTTTTTTTGTTCAGGCAATGACAAAAAGGGAAGATTTAGTTGTTGCACCCGCTGGAGTCACACTAAAAGAGGCTAACGATATACTGCAACGTAGCAAGAAAGGTAAATCTGTGAAGTAGGTCACGCTACAGTAGAGCAAATGAAACCAGCACTTGGACTCAGATGCACACTCGGGCTTTTCTCTTTCATCTCTCATTTTATTTTTACTCTCTCCTAGGTAAGCTCCCCATAGTGAATGACAGTGATGAGCTGGTTGCCATCATTGCCAGGACTGACTTGAAGAAGAACAGAGATTACCCTCTGGCTTCCAAGGACTCCCGCAAACAGCTGCTGTGTGGAGCTGCCATCGGCACGAGGGACGACGACAAGTACAGACTGGACCTCCTCATGCAGGCTGGGGTGGATGTGGTAGTCCTGGTAGGTTCTGACTGTGGTTAAACTTTTGGTTAGTTTGTGAGTAGATTCTGATGGCATAGCACATAACAGTCAGACAAATCAGCCGATTAGACTGTTATCAGGCTATTAAAAAGGTGTTATCGGTCGCTATAAGCCCCGTAGATGTGGGTCAATAGGGACCTACTACACCCACTAGTAGGTTTTATCATCTATTCACATGGTAGATCATGGAAAGAAGGTCAAAATGACAGCGACATCTAGCGACTGTTCACAAGCGGTAAGTTTTGCTTGATCTTTTGAAATCTAGTTATTTCAAGCCAAAATACAATGTGTTTTTTCCCTAAACTTAACTAAGTGGTTTTGTTGCCTAAACCTAAAGAAGTTGTAGTTGTGTTCCCTAAACCTAAAGAAGTTGTAGGTCTTTGTTGCCTAAACCTAAATAAGTTGTAGTTTTGTTGTCTAAACCTAAAGAAGTTGTAGTTTTGTGTTGCCTAAACCTAAAGAAGTTGTATTTTTGTTGTCTAAACCGAAAGAAGTTGTAGTTTTGTTGCCTAAACCTAAAGAAGTTGTAGTTTTGTTGTCTAAAACTAATTAAGTTGTAGTTTTGTTGTCTAAAACTAATTAAGTTGTAGTTTTTGTTGCCTAAACCTTAAGAAGTTGTAGTTTTGTTGTCTAAACCTAAAGATGCTTTTTTGTTTGTGTTCAAAATGTGACGTTTCATTCAGTTTTATAACATGTTAGGATGTGTTGCTTTTAAGTTTCACTTTCACCTTTACAACGTAGTAGGTGCCGCAGGCCCCTAATGACCCACATCTATGGTGCTTATAGCGACTGATAACGCCTATTTAATGGCCTGATAACAGTCGAATTGGGTCGACAAATCATCAGCCTCTTGAATGCGGTGGCTGTTCTAATGTACGTATTTATTATTTATAATAAGAGATGCTGTAGGTGATTCATCTGACATTGAAACTATTTCACTTTTTTTGGATAACAGGATTCCTCCCAAGGAAACTCAGTGTATCAAATCAACATGATCAACTACATCAAACAGAAATATCCTGAACTACAGGTAGTTGGAGGAAACGGTAAGCTCACCTTCCTGTCTCAGAGCTTCCTTCTGCATTTGTGCTGAGAAACTTACTATAACGTCTCCCACATTGAGCTCTTTTCTGTGCGTCTGTCTCCCTCTAGTGGTGACAGCTGCTCAGGCCAAAAACCTCATAGATGCTGGCGTGGATGCCCTGAGGGTGGGCATGGGATGTGGCTCCATCTGCATCACCCAGGAAGGTATGAGAAAAAGAGCAGTACTGTGAACAGCAACTAGTTTAAGATGAGAAAAAGTCAGCAAAAATGCAAATTAGTTAACATTTGATTAACCTAAAGCAGGTTTTTAACTACACAATATTGTTGTCTTGTTCCTCAGTGATGGCATGCGGACGGCCCCAAGGTACATCGGTGTACAAGGTTGCAGAGTACGCCCGACGTTTTGGAGTGCCAGTAATTGCTGATGGAGGCATTCAGACTGTTGGACACGTGGTGAAGGCTCTGGCCCTGGGAGCATCTACAGGTAGAAACATGTTCTCCTCCTCAAGTCTTACATTTGTTTCACCAGTGGACAACTTGTGAGAGCTCTACGGTTTCTTAAGTGACCTCAAACATAACTTTGTTATTTCTGCTTTGCAATTTCTTGTTACATAGTGGCTGACACAGTCACCACCAGTATATCTGTGATGTAATGATCAGGCTTTAAATGACAGGCTATTAATCAGATTAGACTTTGTAGCACCTTTTTTAGATGTCTTGTGTTATGTGTTCTCTGTTGTGATCTGTTGCAGTAAAACCAGATAAAGAATGGAAAACATTAACAAAGATGAACAAACTTGTCGAATAAAAAATGTCCATATTTATTTAGAACAATTCGTTTTCATATACTGTTGTAAAAATGCTTTTCCTTCCAACTCAGTAGCTTATCTACACAAAATAATTTGTTGTGCCTGCGATTCCTTATAACACAATTGTGATATTTACAAAGAAAATAATGAAATAGTCACTGAACAAAAGTGATTATTACATATTAAAGTGTGATTATTACACACTTTAAAAAACTTTAATGGTCTTTTTTTACTTGTAGTCCTGTGTACTATGGATATTACGGTGATTTTGAAAGAGTCTTTTTACCCTCGCCTGTTGTCCTTTTGCAATCAGCATAACTTCATCTCATTTTTTTTTTTCTCCTCTCATATTTCTGCCGTCAGTGATGATGGGGTCGTTGCTCGCGGCAACCACTGAAGCTCCGGGAGAGTATTTCTTTTCAGATGGCGTCCGTCTGAAAAAGTACAGAGGAATGGGCTCCCTGGATGCCATGGAGAAAAATAACAGTCAGAAACGTTACTTCAGGTGAGGGAGTGGGGTTATACAGGTCCTTTGATAAGCTATATAGTCACAGGGTGTCATAATGACACACTTATCTCTGTGTGAATTGTGTTTGTGTCTGCAGCGAGGGAGATAAGGTGAAGGTGGCTCAAGGTGTCTCAGGATCCGTACAAGATAAAGGCTCCATCCATAAGTTTGTTCCTTACCTCATCGCTGGTATCCAACACGGCTGTCAGGACATCGGAGCCAAGAGTTTGTCTATTTTACGGTAAGTGTGAAATTGTGTGTGTGTGTGTGTGTACGTTTTTATATGGACTTTTGGGTATGAGCTGTGTGTCTTTTCACCAGGTCGATGATGTACTCAGGAGAGCTGAAGTTTGAGAAGAGAACCATGTCTGCTCAGATGGAGGGAGGAGTCCACGGCCTCCACTCGTAAGTCTGACCTCTGACCCCTGACCTTTCCCCTTCCTCTGCAACCACTTATTACATTACACGTCTCTTTTCTGAAGTCTGTCATCATCTGTTTCCTCTCTAAATATGTGACATTTACTTTATAGCAATGTGTGTCTAAGCTTTATTTGTACGTCAGAAACCTTTACTGTCAAATGGAATTTGCTTAGCAGCATCAAAATGTGTCTTCTCTTCCTCTTTTCTTACCCATGCTATCACATTAGATATTCTTTTGTGCCATGTAAGTACGTCCATGTGGTTATCATCACACCTCCATCTTCTTCTTCTTTCATTCATTCATCTCCATCCAAGATTGCTCTTATAGCGGTGAAACGTTATCGCAGCACAGGAGACGCTCACACTCTTCTTTTTCTTTCTCAGTTACGAGAAGCGACTTTACTGAGGCGGGAGGAAGAGGAAGCACTCGAGCAGGACCAAATGTCCCGGCCCCAGCAGCTATGAGCAGATACACCGGGCGCATGTGATCAAACTACAATCAGAAAACACTCTAAAAATCTGACATGGCTTTTCTGTGTCCCTTTTGTCCCATCTCTGACTCCTTCAAAGATAGACAAAACAATATACTTTATCCTGAATTTATAGTTCAGACTTTGAACTTGCAGTCACGTCTACACACAAACTCTGTATCTGTGTTTCTCCCACTGTGGCCTGCAGTGGAGGTAATGTGATTACCTGATCCCTTTCAACAAGGAAACGGATGTTGTTAACTACTTTAGGACAAGCTTATTACCGTTACTGATCTGGTGAGAGGCCCATCTCCTTGCTGGCCTATGAATTGCATCCAGGATATAGGAGAGTAGACTATACAACACACCTTATATTTCCATGCTCATTTAATATATTACAATATACTTAATCTTTTGCAGGAAATCAGGCAGTCAGATATTGTTTTTACAGAATAAAAGACACATAAAAAAGGCAGCAAGTCTTTGGCATAATGTTTTAAATGTTAAACATTTTATTTCATTTAAGTAACAAGTTAAATAGCTTCATTATCAGCTCGTGTGTATATCAACTTGTGTGTAAAGCTTACTGAGCCTGGAGGAAACATCTACACATAGTACAACTGTGTTCTCGTTATCCTCTTACTACACCCGTTAGTTTTTGTTTCTACATCATTTCTCTGACGGTGAGCTCTTTGAATGTGCTGCTGCTGTTGCAGAAGAAGGGACCAAAGCTTGGCGTCAGCCTTAATTCATATATTTGTAACAAGGAGATGTGTAATCTCACTCTGGATTTCATCTTATTTGGTGCAGAAACTACTAGATAACAAAATGTTTGAGTGACAAGAAGGCACTCTTTACATTTCAGTTTTATATTCATAATACAAATGAGTCTGAGTCACATTGGCTCGACATGTTGTGATCTTCCATAATTTAATTTTGCAAAAACATATTATAAATTACATGGCTATTGACTGTACATAATACAGGTAGTTGTTTGTCTTTTTTCAGGCTCAGTATTAAAAAAAATGAAATGAGATAGAGCTATGAAGTCAGTGGAGAAGTTTAGATTTACTTCTTTATAGAATTGTAGATAAAAAGTTATTTCAAGTTGATTTATCAGTTTATTTATTTATCAGTTAAAAAGTGAAACCTAATTTTGCAATAACATGCAACCACATAAATTAGGTTGACAGTTATTTGACAGTTTTTTACTTGAGGGTTAACATGAATATCTTCTTCTATCACCCACCCTAAGGCTTCAGGATGATATTTACTGTAAATAGTGTTGCATGAATAAAGATAATTTTGTCAAGGGCATTTTGTTTTAACATTTCTGTCATATCTCTAGAAATCACATGAAGAAAAAAGGTGTTGTTTTTCTAATTCAATATATTCAACATATTCAAAATGTAACCACCATAGGTACAACACAGTTTCAACATTGTTTTATATCTATGGTAACCACTGCAATTTTCACTTTCACCCTTTCACAAATGTCTGTGGGTGTGCCCAGAATTTCTAACCTTGGCAAAACACAGATCCAGATCTTATACTTTTTCTTTTTACTTTTAGTACATACTGCAGCTGGCCTTACAAAGAACATACTGTTGCATGCAGTATGCATATAAATGGGACATACTACTTTGTCATAACGTTGTGCCTTGAACTTTGACCCTCTCATATATCTGCTGTGCAGAGGATTGTGGATCAGAATAGCCAGAAAAGCATGCTGGCTTGCATACTGCAAAATGTGACATAGTAGGACATCCTGCATACTGCATTTGACGTACTATGTATTGGGACATACTAAATCTTTTCCTGGCATACTAAATAGTATGGCCACATTTTGCCACCGACTGGAAGTAAAAAAAAGCTGAGATTATTGCAACTTTGACTGTACGTACTACTAAACTTTCAGATATCACTCAAGTGGTGAGCTAAGCAGGCAATACAAAGACATGGGAGACAAATAGTGTATATATGAATTTTCCTTGACTTCCTAAGTTTATTACACCACATTGAAATAACATGTGATAAACCTCTGAGGAAAGCATTACATGACAAAATATCTGTTCCCATTATGAAGTAAAATTTTGCTAACTCTGTACACAACTTAATGGCCAGCAAGTTGCTGATCATGTGCCGGCAAAATATCATGCTTCACCATCACAAACAGCTCCCTCCGGTGAATTAGATTTTAATTTGTATTGTTGTTGTTTACCAATGTAGATGAAATATTCTGTCCATAAAATCACAATGGGGAAGAGCTCAAAGGGGCTGATCTCATTATTTAAGTCCTTCTGTGCACGTCTAACTTTTTCAGTTATACAAATATTAAAACGGAGATGAACTGTGATGAAGACAGCCTATATAATATCAACATATTTATAGATAATAAGTTGGGTCTACATATTATATAAATATTGTCCATTCCCCTTTCATTAGTTCAGGTAATTATTTTCATCTGTATAACTTTTACAGTTCCTCCATCTAACATGATCCGTCTGCTATTTCTGTACAACATCATGATTTCAATCATAACTTTCTACAATTCAATGGTGTCACTGCAAACACTTAGAGTGTCAATTTGTTTACAAACACTGACGAACTCTGCCTGTACCTCCAGATCCCATTCCAGCTGTTTGCTCTCACTCAGGTGTTTAGTCCCCGCCAGCCGGCCAGATCCGTGACTGTCCTGGGAGGCTAAGCTCAGGGTTCGGTAACGCCTGTGGTAAGACAGGTGGGGGATTGCTCGCGGGAGGCTGCTCTGAGCAAAGTTTTGACCTCTGTTGGCCCACGAATGTGAGCGCAGCTTTCCCGTCTCCTTGGGATTTCCGCACAGGCCCTGGGTTGAACCAGAGACGCTCTCTTTCCAGTCCCATTGCTCTGGTGACGTCGGTGGCTTGCTGTGAGGCGTCAAAGAGCCGAGTGGCTGGGAAGGTCTTGAACTGGACTCTTCTTCCACGTCACCACAGGAAGAGGTTCGGTATAGGGCGTTTTCCACAGAGCTGGGCCCTTGCTTTGACGCACCTTGGCTAGGAGAGCTCAACGAGTGGCTGGAGGAAGTTTGGACGAGTCTCGGCAAACCAAAGATACTGTGAGAGAACAGCGACTCACTGAACAGAGCCTGGTCAATGCTGCGGGACAAGTCTATGGGAGACGGGGGCCGCAGATCCACGGTTGAGTCCAGTCCGAAGCTATCCAGTGATGATCGCTGAGACTCAACTGCGTTTTTAGGCTGGTGCGGTGGGCTTGGGGGTGCAGGGAGAGGTAGCACAGTTCTCCGGCTTTGGCTGGACTTGGGGACGCAGTCTAGCCCGTTTCCAGGTGGATCCACCATTGAGAAAAGAGGAAGAGCCTCTGACTGTCCCTTAGAGATGACATCACAGACCACCAGCTTTTCCTGCTTGCCCTGGGACCAAGAGTCGTGAGATGAGAGGACAGGAGAGTCTGCAGCTCCCTGAGAGGGCAGGGTGAGCCCTCGTGAAGGGGAGCTGCAGGAGAGGCGGGACCAAGATCCTGGTCTGGGATGAGCTATGGTCTTAATGGAGGAGTTGTTGTTGCAGAATAGAGGGTGCGAACCAATGAGAGACAAACCTAGACACACCCCGACCTCACAGAGCCTGCAGCCGACCTGGTAGCCCCACCAGGGCCAGGGCTGGAACCCATAGCCGTCAACCCCACCCAAACCAAGGGCGTGCAGGATCCCATAAAACTGGAGGCCTCCGCACCCTAACAAACACAACGAAGCTCCTACTCCAGCTCCCGCTGCCCTTCCCCAGTCCTCCACTTTGGCGAAGGGGCAACGTGCAGGTCGCATCACTTCAGGAGACCCTCCGCTCTCTCCGTTGTCATTCAGCCTGTAGACGTGTTTAGTGTTGAACTGCATTAAGCAGTAAAAGATGAGGTAGGAGCATGAGAGAAAGATGGTGAGACACACAAACACACCCTGGGGGAATAGCAGGATGACGGAGGGGAGGCTGTGAAAGAGCTGGAGCATGCCGACGCACCCTAGAGAGACGACGGAATACAACAGGGACATGCACAGCAACAGGCAAGGTTTGGGCAAGGCTGAGAACGAGGTGGAGTTCGCAAGTGGGAGTGAAAGGTGCATTCGCGAACGCAGGGACAGAAGGATGAAGGCGAGGGAGAAGGCTGCGATCAAACAGGGGAAGGGCAGCTCAGAGAGCAGCAGAGAGCCCAGAGGAGGGAGACGGTCCTGGTGATTGTAAGCATCGTAGAGCAAACAGAACGCCTGGATCCCAGCAAATGCTAGGAGGAACAAGTGCAGCAGGGTGAAGTAGGGGATTCCCGGAGGACACCGCAGGGGCAGGCCTAGCAGGCAGACCACAGAGATCAGGCCAAACGCAGTAAAGACAGACCCCAGGCCATAGACGTGCGCTTCCCACGCAAATCCCCATGTGGCGAGGGCAGAGTTCCAGTCGGAGTACAGAGGGACGAAAAGGGCAGGGCTGAGAGCCAGAGAGGGGCGCAGGGACTCGTCATCTGGGTAGGTGGGAGTCCAAGACTGGTCTGATGTTTTGCAGGGTGTGGCAGACGTGTCTGTGTCGCCATCAAGCAACAGTGTGCCACTGGGCTTTGAGAAATTCGGGTCATCATCCTTGGAGTCATCTGTAAAGTAAAATGAAACATTACCAACTTAGAGAAATATGAAATACAGACATAACTGAACGTTTTTAGCTGGCAAATTAGATGTTGAATATGCTAAATATTCCTGCAGAACATCAGCATGTTAGTCTTGTCATCATGAACAGGTTAGCATTTTAATAATAGTGATATTTTAATAATCTAACCAAATACAGGCTAAAGTAAATTATATCCACACTCTTTATTATCCAAAAAGAGAGCAGGGGAGAATCTGTGTGAAGTTAATCCATAATAAAACAGAGCATGCTCGTAACTGGGAGTCTCTAACTGGGTCACAGAAAGAGAGTGGGAGCATGAGGAAGTAGTGTGTGTGTGTGTGGAAGAAAGAGAGATGTGTGTTGATTAGCCAGTATTGACCTCATTGCTGCATGCTCTCATTCTGTGTCGCTATTATTAAGCACGGTCAAGAGGTGTTACGCTATCGTTAATGTTGCATCCTTTCTACAAGACCATGCAGAGGTATTTAACTGTCATATCTGACTGTGATTGTGTAACCAATAAATAATGTAAGCATCTCACGCTTCTCTTGGTGAAATAATGTTCAGAGTATGGAGCCACCAGAATCAGGGAAGCTACTGCTTATAACTGGAATGTGTCCTATTTCTGGTGAAGTGTTTGTGTCGATGCAGAAGCTGCAAACAAACAGTGAGATGCCTTTTGAGACAAAGGATTCCCACTGTGACATTTGACAAGTTTACTCAACAAAGGCTGAAAATTGTGTCTGGTATTAAATGCATAGGCAGCCTGAGGAAGAGTAATTTCTCACACAGTTCTGTCAGAGCTCTCCTCCCCCTGTGCTTGTGGACACAACACATCATTTACTTTGACAAGTGAGTGCCATCATGTGTTTGTGTGTGTGTGCAGTAAATACTGTATGTGCAGGTGTGCACCACATTATCCAGTAAGCTTTGGGTGTGGGTAATGAACGCTGACTGCAATGGGAATGAAATGTTTAGTGGAGGAGTTAGTGTGAGAGTCTGTGATAAAAGGATTGAGAGAGGAGGACAGGGGAGAGAGGATTGGGAAGAGTGAAAGCTTGGGGGGAGTGAAGTGATGCAAACCTGTCTGTGAATGTAAAACAATTGTGTCTGCCAGCAGAATACATATCAGAAACACTGCAGTCACAAATAGAGTCTCATAGAGTTTTATTTTAGGTGTTTAATGAGGCCTTCCATTGACGATTGGCCAGAAGTGATTGTTGGTGTCAGGTTTATTCAATGATGGATGATCCAAATACATTACATTTCATTCAAGAGCAGCACTCTTACCTTTATGTGCCTCCATGCTGACAGCTCCTCTGTGTAAAATACGACCCCTAATATCAATCAATCCATCTCCGGCCTCTTTCACTGGGAAAGTCCCCTGCTGTGTCTCTCCCTGCGTGATAGCAGAAAGGTTCCTGGTCCGTCCCCAACTGGCTACTGGTAGGGTAGGGCCATCAGGGCCAGATCCAGCAGACGGCGGTGAAGTGGGGTTCTGGTCTGATGGAAGCGGGCCAGACAGAAGAAAAGGTAACTGGCTATCAGTCGTCTCATTCTTCTGATTCTCTCCACTCTCCGTAGGATGCAATATAGATCCAATACCTGTCTCAGCTGGCTGATACTTTAATGTTTGTTCCTGGCTAGGTTGAGGTGGTACTCCTCCTGATGAAGACCTCATTGTTTGCGTGGCATCCTCTGTATCTGTGGGTCCGGATATGATAAGTCCCTTCTCGCCAGGATACAAAAGAGATGTCTCTGTGCTCTCCTGTACATCAACATATTCACCGATCACACCTTGTCTATCTAACTCCTCAGATGATGATGATAGAGGCCAACTCACAGGTAAGTCACCATTCTCAGTCCCAAACGTGGGATTCCCCGGTGCTAAACCAGATCTACGAGGTCTCTGTGGGGGCTGTGTGAGACGCTGCGACGCTGTGTCAGTGTCTGTCTCCTTGACATTTTCTCCAGCGAGGGCTTTGACATGCAGTGAGAGAGGCGAGGAGAGGGGGAGAAGAAGATAAAGAATCCACAGAGAGAGCATGGCGAAGGGTCTGCAAACTCCACCGCAACATCACATGCTGTAGGTGTTCAGGGGTATTGTTTGTCCAATCACATGCTTTACAGATGTTTAACCTCAGGTCTCTGGGGAGCTCATGCTTAACACACCTGGGGGAAAAAGAAGTCACATTCAAGACACAATCAGTGCAACTATATCTGCAATAAATAGAATATCTGCATGTGTGGTGAGTACAAAAATGCAAATACTGCATATGAAAAGCACTCCTACTCTCCTATAAAGTCCTGTGACACACACACACACAATAGAGTGTAAAGATTCATTCAACTGCTTTCTCGCAGCCGGTCTCGGTTCAGCTTTCTTACCTCACTCTGCTGCAGCCTCTTTAAACATACATGCCCCTCCGTGTCGCTGCATCATGCCTGCAGTCTCTCTCTCTCAGCGTAGCACTCTGTGTCCTCTCATACTCACTGTGCTATGCCCCTCTTCTCTCCATCAGACGGTCGACACATGGGACAGACCCCACCTCCCCGAGACAACCCCCGCTGTCCCACTCTCTGCCGCTGCACCGATCTGACAGTCAGTCAGTTTGCACAATCTCCCGTTCTATCTGAGGCATCATCATCATCCACACCACGCTCAGTATCATCTCTTACTGCTGCTTCTGTTCATCACATACATTCACACACACATCTCATGGTGTGTGTGTGTGGAGTACTGTATGGGATGTTTAGCATGAGAAGAAGAGAAGTACAGGGAAGGAAAGAAAAAAAGGAATAAATATGTCATAGGGGTCAGAACACGCTCGTCACCCGGATGGAACCAGTGCTACAGATCAATACATGCCATTGAGTTTAATTTACGACTGATGCTGTGCTCTTCCTCTTTAAGTATCACTCAGTTTGTGTCAGTAAATGAAGCAAGGAATTCTCTTTGAAAAGCACACATGTATAATGCATGATAGTGGTTACGTGTGTGTGTGCATTATGTACTGTAGATACAGTCAGTCCACCAACAAACCTTAAGTCTGTAATCACCACTCGTGACCTTGTTGCCATGCTATTATTGTGGCAAGAATCTTTTTACGTGAATGATGTCTGTCTCTGATTGTGCCACGTTATACTCGCTTTCTTTATTTTCCTGTTCATGTGTGCTGTTTTAACCCGATGGGGGGAAAACCAGCAGCCTCGTGGCCTAATTCAATTCCCCAGGATGGTTCTAAAATAGACACTGATCCACATACCTTTGGATGCATTTAGAGTCAGAGAGTTTAAAGCTCTGTGTGGCTGAGGTACAGATCTGAAAAGTTCTGTTTTTTACTTCTCCACTGACTGACCACTGCTGAATTAGCAGGACACATGATTTTTCAAGCCAGGATTATTGTTTGTTAAGGGCATCCTGCCAAATGCACATTGATTCTTCTTCCATCCGCTGCAAAAAATAGATAAATACGGATCAAACTACATCCCCAAACAAATCTGCCAAACATATATTTAGCCACGAAACACAAAGACATAAACGCTGATTCTGCATGCCAAGAATGATGTTGGCTGTGACAGTAAACACCACAGCCAATAATGAAGAGAGCAGTTTACCAACTGGCTCCTAAGTTTAATGCCTCTGCTTAGAACAGTGGGATTCACATAAACACAGATTGAAATTTAGACAGTCAGTGAAGATAGGAGCTTCCCGATTGAGGGCTGCGATTAACCGGCTGTCTGATGAGGACACAGGAAAGCACCAACTCAGCCGTGACTAAAGGGACTGGAAAGGAACAATGAAAGGCCAAACACATGAGCTCAGTGAGGGACATGGCCAAATTATTGCCGCCTCACACTTGCTTTCCTAACTCATTGGGCAACTGGTTTCTGTTTAGACAAGTCATCCTCCAACAAGACAAAGTCAGCAGGGATTGGGGGTCCAGCTGGGAATGAGGACAGTCAGAACAAGACACAGAAACAAAGCTGCACAAGCAAAGAAGAGGATGAAAACAAGCCATGGTGCTGCTTGGATAAGATAAAGTTATATTGAGTCCCACTAAGCATATCCATGTGAGTATAGAAAAGACCTCTACATGACTTGACGTTTTAGCTTTTATCGCCTTCTCCTTTGTTAGCCTGATGTTTTAGGTTTGGCTGATTTGATGATTTAATGACAAAGATACACTTCCTTTGTAAATATTATTCCAAATATACACATTTTCTTTGCACATATCTTCTTTTTAAGGCGAGACACCCCAGGCAAAAAACATCCTTTTTTCATGCGCTGGTCAATTTTGAGATTTTGGGCTATAATGCCTCATTTGCATATTTAAACATATAATTTCAGTTATATAAATATTAGATGTATATCAATATCTATGGACATTTTAGGACCACTAAAGTCTTGAGAGGACATTTCAGGACGTGAAAACAAGTATTAAAAAGTGGACCTACCTATTATTGTTTTTTGGGGTGGGGGTTTATTTATTTTTTTATTCTATTGTTCTATTGTTATTATTATTATTATTATTATTATTATTATTATTATTATTATTATTATTATTATTATTATTATTATTTATTTTCTTAATTTTATTTCAATTTTGAATGTAGAAGTTCTTTTCTCTAATGTACTTAATGAGTTCGTCTATAAGCTCAACTACTTAAAAAATTGGTTTATAAACTATTGTAATTACGAACTGTAAATTGCATATATGAAAACATCATCATCATTATCAATAAATAATATTTTTTTATACTCCTGTGTGAATTAAATACTTGAGAAATGAAAAATACAGAGTATTTTTCTCATTTTAAGAACATTGATTGCAAATTGAACAGTTTTAAGTGAAATTTTAGAGAAAAAAATAAATAATTAAAGGCCTATAGTCTATATTGCAATAGAAACGATATGTTTTGACGATATAATGTATATTGTCATAACGCCCAGCCCTAATTTGCATGTTATTTTAGTAATATAGAATACAGTACAAAAGAGACGTGTATCATCCATGCATATAGAGGTTTGACTTTTGCCTTACGATAGAGTGAAAAAACCAAGCCATACCATTAAAAGTCCACTGGTGTGTACACAAGATAAAGAGATAAATGTTCACCTCAGACATGTATGAGTCAAGCAAGGTCATGGTATATGGAGCAAGAGCGTGATATATGGAACAACAGCATGATATATGGAATACCTCTTGAACTAAAACATTGACATTGCAGACCTTAATTCTCAGTACAGATGTTTTTTTTTTACATTTTTGCTCAGATCTGATCTTTCTGTCATAACTGTTCATACTGTTTAGAGATCACCCATATGCACACATTTACAGCAACAAATACGACATATGCCTACAGTGGGGCAAAGGTTCATTACAGTGATTCTTTGTTGTTGTTGTTGTAGAGGTTGTAAGACAGTCTGGTCTAAAAAGAGAACCTATTGTGCTCATTTTCAGGTTTTCATAAACTATTGTAATTACGAACTGTAAATTGCATATATGAAAACAACCTCGAAAAAAGGGAAAAATAAAGTATTAAAAACCAAAAAGTGGACCTATAATAGACCTTTTTCACAACAGACATTTAGACTTGTTATCGTAAAAGCACAGGTGTATTTAATAACATTAATGATGGCTGCGTTCCACCTACTACTCAGCCACTCACTCATGAGCCATCATTACTGTTATCACTTTCACCTGTGCTTTACCTATACTCACAGAAATGTCACAATGTCTGCCATGAGAAAAGGTCTATAAACTCACCATAAACTCAGACACACTATATGACTCCCTGAATGTTGTCACCAGGGAATGAAATTAGCACCTGCCACCTGCCAAATACAGGGTAAATGTTGGCTGTGGCAGTTAAGAATTTCAGGTGACCTGCCACTCGGATGTCACAATATCAGATTTTCACAACACAATTATTGTGGCCAATATAATTTATGATAATGGTATTATTCAGATATCTATAGAAAATTAAAAAAAAGTCAAAATTCAGTCAAATTCTTCTTTAACTTTGTTTATTGTGCATTTTGTCTATTTTTTTTAGCAAATTAATTACAGTACACCCAAGTGTAGGGAGGTAGAGAGAGTTTGTAATCATAACTGTATATATCAAATGATTTAAGAGGCATTGAATTATTTATACAATATTATCATAGTTATTGTCAATACCTATATCACATCACCGTATCTACCACCATGGCAGATAGGACTTCCTTATATTAAGAAATATTATTTTTAAAAGGCAATTCCTGAGTTAAAAATAGTCAGGGATTAAATTAAGGTTACATAATATATTCCATATTTCTAGTGTCTGGTACCACTGACTCAGTGTTTACAAGTCTAAAGCGTTCTACATAGATTTCAGGAGTGGCAGACAAATAAATTCAGTTCAGTGACCTGCCACAGTGGCAGGTGAGGAAAAAGGTTATTTTCAGACCCTGGTTGTCACCATGACTTTTTACCGTTCAGGAAGGCAAGACAAGTTGTTATTGTGGCCACTCTTAGTTTGGTCTTTAGCTAGTAGTATTTTTTATTTTTTATTTTTTATTTATTTATTTGCACATAATATAAAACTGCACAAAGTCCAGTCAATGAAAAAAACAAACAAGAAATGTATCAGGAGGGGTCAAGAAGCCACAGGCTTATACAAAGGACCTCCCCCCCAACTCCGGAAGAAGAAAAAACAATAACAAAAAAGGAAGAAAGAACTAAACTAACATAATTTTAAAAATACAACAAAAGTTAAACAACAACAAGAAACTTTTATCCTTATTTTATTCTAATGTTTTTATCTATTCTTTTGTTATTATACTGTTTGCTTGCACCAACAAAACCAAAGCAAATTCCTAGTGTATACCTCTTACACCTGGCAATAAACACCATTCTGATTCTGATTCTGATTCTGATTCTGATTGATTCTGATTCTGATTCTGATTCTGATTCTGATTGATTCTGATTCTGATTCTGATTCTGATTGATTCTGATTCTGATTCTGATTCTGATTCTGATTCTGATTCTGAAATACACAACATGTGCCGAAAAACCTAACCAAACAGTGGAAAACAATCCAATAGAAACAATGAAATACATACAAAAAACATTACAGAGGAAAAGAAAATATATCTAAAAATATGAAAAGATAATTACACATCATGAATTAAATGTGATGATAATTTCCTTTTGGATAGATATAAAAGAACAACATGTGCTTGATGAATGCTGTATGAGTGAATGGAGATAGATAGAGACACATCCTACTGGTTGGACCGGTCTGACGAGCACTTCATGTCCGATGGTGTGCAGCAGTCAGCCGGTGTTACGGTTTATCAGGCGACCCTGTTAACTGGCGACTTTCAGCCGGATGAGTCTGTGGTTGTCGTAGTTACGGCAGCTGTTGAAAGCAGGAAGAGAATACGTAGCTGTCCTCGTGAATGCCTCTTTGTTTAGTATTTCATTACAATGTTTAAACATACCGGATTCGTCTTTGGAGCTTTGGAGTCTTGTATTATTATTATATTCTGCTCGCGTTTGAAACGTTCCTTGTTATGATGAATATGCTGAAATCAGGAAGAGCAGCGTCGCTCTTCCTGTAAGCTAATACAAGTTTCTAAATACACATATTCGTCTTTGGAGCTTGTTGTAGTAAACATGTGTCACGTAGAAGAACTCTTCATCCCTTTAAGAAAACAAAAATTAATAAAAATGTCAGGTTTTACGGGATTTGAACTCATACCAAAAGTCACAGCTTGTGAGACAGACGGAGGTTTCCTCCAATGCGCCACCAGCACTGGGGTGGTCACAGGTGAATGTCATTGGGGTGGTCACAGGTGAATGTCATATTCATCTCAAATATCATCCGCTAAGTAGTCGCTCTGAGACGCAGAAGGCAGCCAGATTAACTTGTGACCACACTGTCCGTGTACTTCACACCATCTGATTTACAACACAAGTAAGTGTATGTTTATGTTTATGTTGTTGTATTCACGTGGAAATATTGAAGTTTGAAGATCTCGCATCAGCTGCACCATAAAGAAAATGTTTTCAAACCAAAAAGGCACTGGATTGAGAATTGACCCAGACAACAACACAGAAGTCAAACACTCAAGTTGTTTTTATTTAGGAGAGGCAAACAAATTTCACTTGTAGCCAATCAATCTGCACAACATATGACCCTCTCAAGGGGAAAACATACTATTTATACAAAGGGAGAAGAGGCAGAGAATATTGCAGGGAGTACATGATGTTATGTTCACAATATATGCATCCATTTTTGACATATGGATTGTCCATGTTATATTTTCATTATATTGTTACTCTGTACACACACAACATCTATTGCACGTCTGTACATCCTGGTAGGGTGATCCCCCCCCCCCCCCCTATTGCTATTCCTGAGGTTTCTTACATTTGTTTCCCTGTTCAAAGGGTTTTTTTCCTCATTCAATGACAGGGTTGCACTGTAAAGGACAGAGGGTGTCGGATCCTGTACAGATTGTAAAGCCCCCAGAGCCAAATTTGTAATTCTGGGCTATACAAATTGAATTGATTTGATCTCTGCTGAACCTTCTTAGTGACACTACTGATATTCTGCTCTGACTTGAGGGTGATGATTGAGCCCAGGAAGCAGATGTTTATGTATGTTTTCTATAACTGATGATCTTAACTTTTAAATTTAATAGCTACTAACATAAATATATAATTTATCTTAGAAAGAACCTGTGTTAAATGGCTGCTTTGTGAATATAAGATTAAATAGTAGCAGGATGTACAGACATGTGTATGTTTTGCAGATTGATTGGCTACAAGTGAAATTTGTTTGCCTCTCCTAAATAAAAATAACTTGAGTGTTTGACTTCTGTGTTGTTCTGAGTTCTTCTACGTGACACATGTTTACTACAACAAGCTCCAAAGACGAATATGTGTATTTAGAAACTTGTATTAGCTTACAGGAAGAGCGACGCTGCTCTTCCTGATTTCAGCATATTCATCATAACAAGCAACGTTTCAAACGCGAGCAGAATATAATAATAATATAAGACTCCAAAGCTCCAAAGACGAATCCGGTATGTTTAAACATTGTAATGAAATACTAAACAAAGAGGCATTCACGAGGACAGCTGCGTATTCTCTTCCTGCTTTCAACAGCTGCCGTAACTACGACAACCACAGACTCATTCGGCTGAAAGTCGCCAGGTAACATCGGAACACACTCCTCCTGTGAAGGAGGAAGAGGAGGGAGCTGCTGGGAAAACACTGACTTTATAGACAGAGAGCTTTGGGATGCAGCCAGAGAGTATGTGCTTAGCTGACTAACCTAGAGGCTACACCGCCGGCAATGCTGAGCATCGGAACATCTTGTACTAAACTATACTAGCAGGTAAGAAAGTTAAAGCTAGCTAACTCAGCCAGAAGGACACATACAGTGAGGTGCTAACGCTGTGAGTTAGCATAGGGGGTTTATCTCAGTAAAACAATGTTTACGATGGTTATTCTAACATGTTTTATGAGCAAAACGGTGTGTAATGTTAGTAGCTTTCTCATTGTCATTTTTACATCCATTATTATTGTTTATTTTATTCATATCCCTTTGTTTTTCTCTTGTTTTCTCTTGTTTTCTCCAGACATGACTGCAGCTGCTGCTATGTTGAGCAGGTCGGTCCTGAGCAGAGGAATCACTGCACACCGCCTCAGTAAAAACGTCACTTTCTACATGAATGAAGTCTCAGGATGTCCTAATAACAACAGAGAGTCTGGAGAGCATAATAATAATAATAAACCTCTCATGCTGATGCTGCCCTGGTTGGGCTCTCGACCTCAAGCTGTGGCCAAATACTGTGACATCTACTTCCGCACCGGCTTCGATGTGCTGGTGGTGGAGAGTGAGGTAAGGACCACATATATAATATATAATAACATAATTATAGATTAATTACTGTTAGTTATATGTTTAAATTAAGCTAACTTCATGATGACTGACTCAACTGCATTGTTATGATTTATGATGACGGTGGTGCAGTGGTTAGCACTGTCGCCTCACAGCTAGAGGGTCGCAGGTTCAAATCCGACTTGGGGCCCTTCTGTGTGGAGTTTGCATGTTCTCCCCGTGTTAGCGTGGGTTTTCTCCGGGTACTCCGGTTTCCTCCCACAGTCCAAAGACATGCAGGTTAGGTTAATTGTTGACTCTAAATTGCCCGTAGGTGTGAATGGTTGTCTGTCTCTATGTGTCAGCCCTGTGATGGACTGGCGACCTGGCCAGGGTGTACCCCGCCTTCGCCCAATGTCGGCTGGGATCGGCTCCAGCCGCCCCGCGACCCCTAGGATGATGAAATGTAAACATGTTTTTTTTTTTTTTGGAGGCTGGGAAATAGTTTTATTCTCATTTTTTTTTACATCAAATAAATAAAATCAAAAGGTGCACAAAACAGCTAATTAAAGTGTTTCAGACATTCTTGGCATAATTTATTTTATTTTTATACTGAAAAATATATTTGCAGAATTGTAATGAAAAATCCAAACATGTATATGAATCTACTGTATCGAACTTTTGAAATAAAGTATTATAATATATATATATATATATATATATATATATATATATATATATATTGAAGGAACTGGCCTTCTACCTCCGAGAGGTCAAGGCCCAGTTACGTGCTGGTTAATCTTGTGTGACAAAGAGATTTTCCAAACAGACGGGTTAAAGCATAATAATACAATTTATTCCGAACAATCAATGTTGCATAAGTAAAAATAAAAGAGTTTACAGATATCTGGATCCAACCTACGTGTCCCTGACAACATACAGTGCATGGGTCATTTCGCGAAGTCTGAACCCCGAGCTATCCCTGATCCAGCGTATTCAAGCTTTACACAAATCAATATTCATGAACTTATGGCACGTGATGTTTTTGCTGCATGTCTTCTTTTTTGTTTCTTCTTCTGACTCCATCCTCCCGTGACCTTGTGAAAAGAACAGAACATGCAGTCCCGTGTGCCTCCCCCCTGTCCTCACCCTTGAGTAGTTCAAAGCCTCTCCAAATGCTGCCGGAGATTATTACAATGTGACTATATAGAAATCTACAGTCACCGAATCACCTCCTCAGGGAACAAAACAGTGCAACCACAACTGAACAGCCCCAAGTCCTTCATTCCTTCACCCTGAGTTATGCCCTTAGAAGCTAATAATTGAGAGACAGTTATTGAGCAATCATGAAACAATACAACAGTTTTCAGCTTCCCTTATAAGCAGGTTATTTCAGGTCATTGTAAGCACTTTTGTACATAATAAATCCAACAATATATATATATATATATATATATATATTCATTCTTAGATTTAGAAAACCTCTGATCTGAAAGTACACATCTTTTGCATTAGGACTGGGCGATATGGCCAAAATCTTCCACGTTTTCTGGTAATTCAATAAATAAATAATATTTTTTAATACTCCTGTGTGAATTAAATATTTGACAAATGATAAGTACAGAGTATTTTCTCATTTTAAGAACATTGATTGCAAAATGAACAGTTTAAAGTGAAATTTTAGAGAAAAAATAAATAATCAAAAGCCTATAGTCTATATTGCGATAGAAACAATATGTTTTGACGATATATATATTTTCATAATACCCAGCCCTAATTTGCATGTTATTTTAGTAATATAGAATACAGTACAAAAGAGACGTGTATCATCCATGCATATAGAGGTTTGACTTTTGCCTTATACGATAGAGTGAAAAAACCAAGCCATACTATTAAAAGTCCACTGGTGTATACACAAGATAAAGAGATAAATGTTCACCTCAGACATGTATGAGTCAAGCAAGGTCATGGTATATGGAGCAAGAGCGTGATATATGGAACAACAGCATGATATATGGAATACCTCTTGAACTAAAACATTGACATTGCAGACCTTAATTCTCAGTACAGATGTTTTTTTTTTTTACATTTTTGCTCAGATCTGATCTTTCTGTCATAACTGTTCATACTGTTTAGAGATCACCCATATGCACACATTTACAGCAACAAATACGACATATGCCTACAGTGGGGCAAAGGTTCATTACAGTGATTCTTTGTTGTTGTTGTAGAGGTTGTAAGACAGTCTGGTCTTTAAAGAGAAGCTATTATGCTCATTTTCAGATGCATACTTGTATTTTGTATACCCCTCATGGATGTAAACAATGCAGCTTTCAAACTTTTAAGAAAAATTGGCAAATGTTTTATGGGGAAGGGAGTGCATTCAACACGTTTGGTAGACCTCAAGGACACACACAATGTGTTTTAGTTAGAGACACCGAAGGAACTTTTGTTAGTTAACAAACTCCACAGGGCTCTGTACCAGAAAGGGGTTTAAATGAAAGGTTTGTTAACCCTGAGTTGAGGGAAACTGTGGGTTTTTAGCTCCAGAAACAGAGATTACTTTAACTTGGGGCCAGTAGCTGTAGTAATATACGCTGTGAACCTCTCATGCTCGCTATACTAGCAGGTTTTCTTCATCAAACCCTGAGTTTCTCTCATCCTTTGACCGAGCCTAGAGTAGCTGTCAGACACGCCGTTTAATTTCCTCATTCATACAGTCAATATCAAAGGTTTATTAATTCGCAGAAAGTTACATTGGGAAAAGAACGACTATCTTTAACATCATCGTTTTTATGATCCATCAGTCACCAATTATTATTGTCTTTAACCTCTGTAGTCTCTATATAAATACTCAGTAAAAGGATGGGCCCTTATCTCAAACTGCTTAAAGCCAACTGATGTTTCACCAGCTTTCTGTTTCTCTCTGATTGTTTTTTTACATGCAAGGTGCAAGAGTTCCTGTGGCCTCGCTGGGGTCTGGATCATGGAAAGAGGTTGCTGGAGTTGCTCCACAGTGAGCGCTTTGTGTCCCGCCCGCTGCTCGTCCACGCTTTCTCTATCGGCGGCTTCACATTTGCTCAGCTGCTGGTACATGTTTCCCAGGACACGCAGAAATATCAGGCGCTCACACAGAGGATCAAAGGGCAAGTCTATGATAGCCTGGTGGTGGGCTCTGTGGAGACGATGGCCGGAGGTCAGTTCAGCACTGACATGATTTAGCACATTCATCAATTTTTCATTAATATCCATTATGCACAATCACACAGGCTGGATCGAAAAATCATATGTTTATAAATTAAATGATACATATGTGAATAGGAGTTAATGCTGCGTGTTTTTTCTCCTCTCTGCCCAGGTCTAGCTAAGACTATATTTCCACGTTGGAAGACGCTGGTAAAGCAAGTAAGCCTGTTATACTTTGACATGTTCAAACGCCAGACGGTGGACCACTTTAACACAACCCTCGATGTGTTTTGGAACTCTCCCGTCACCGCTCCTGCGCTGTTCTTCTTTTGCGAGAACGACGCGTTGAGCGACCCACGAGCCATGGAGGAGATGATTGATCACATGCGGAAGCGCGGGGTCGACATCACGGCAAAGAAGTGGGAGGATTCAACACATGCAGGTCACCTAAAGAGGCACCAACAAGAGTATCTGAGCATCCTGGACGTGTTCCTCCACTCACTCCGCCTCGCCCCGCTGAAGGCCAAGATGTAAGAGGATTTCAATACAACACAATGCCATATTTATATATTCTCATTGAGATTAAAATCTATTTTTTAAGAGTGACCTGGCCAAGAGGGTAGCATGAACATTGTTACAACAATAATAATAACTAGGGCTGTCAAATTAAGGAAAATTTGTTTTAACGCCACTAATTTCTTTAATGCATCAACAGAAAACATGCGATTTTTAGGTTTAAGAGGGCTCAGTTTTAAAACTAGAAGATGGTATCATAAAAAACGAGGAAAACCTAAGGAAACCATTAGTACCAACCATGTCATACTAGCTTGTCGAGAAGGAGGTTAAATAACGCTCCAAACACGCGCTAAATTTTGGCGAGGAAATACTGGCATGGCCATTTTCAAAGGGGTCCCTTGACCTCTGACCTCAAGATATGTGAATGAAAATGGGTTAAGCCCTAATAATAACAACATAAACACAAACCATACACGCAGACAAATACAACTGTCACACATTAGAGGTGAAGGAGCACAATAACCAGTTAATATGCAATATGCAACAGTTGTAATGCATAAAATCAGGTCAATTTTAAAACGATTTCAGGGAAAGATTTTTAGAGTAATCACATTGACCAAAAGGGCTATTTTCTCCATCCTTTAAAATGGATTTAAATTCCCCAATAGTAATCAGCTCTGACAGTTTCAGGTCCTTCTGAAACATTATCCCAGGAAGAAGGAGCAGCATATTTAAAAGCTTTTTTCTTAGTTCTGTTCCAGCTTGACTTTGTTGTTTTCTGTGTTTAATATTTCAAATTTTTTTTAGCTTACAGTGTGTTGCGATTATCAGAAGAGTTGCCGATTAATTTTATGTTGCACATTTCATTACAGGAAAAATCAATGTGCATAACATTAAAATGCATACAGAAACAAATAACATAAGAATGTGTTAAATAACTAAGCCGAACATGAATATTTCCTTGAGTGAAAATTATAAAAAAATTTTCTGACTTGTATGACTCCTCAAATGTGTAGAAAGAAAAAAAAAACTGGAGTTCCTGATTCCTTGAAATTAGTCTGGCTGAGCTCAGACACACACAGTCTCGTCTCAGCAAACTTGAGTCAGCACAGTCATCCATTGACGTCTTGTAGCCAAAAGATAGAATAGCAAACATTCCAATGGTCAAATTCACTTCACTTTACTATACATTTACTGTAAATGTGCCCTGTTTGTTATCTTGAAGTAAGAATGCCGATGCTCCAACGATGAGAAAGAAACAGTTCCAATGTGATGTATTTTTTGCACAGACAATTGCTAAATTTGAAGGTGCTTGATCTAAATATCAACTAAATTGGCTCCATTATGTGGATTGTACAGTAGACAATGTTCATGAAGGATTTTGCATTTGCTGTTTATATGGGTGTGTCTTTCCAGGAAAAACTCTTATTACACTTCCTTATTTTCCCTTCATTTCTCTGTCAAGGGACGTTGACTTTAACCTTTACTGATGGGTGATTGTGCTCTCATCTCAGGAAGTAAACTTACTGAATTGCTGCTTTGAGTAAATTGCATTTTAATGTTGTACAGGTACATATCTCACATTTGGCACTGTGACAGTGAACGCAGGGAAATGAAACCTGCATATTACTTGGGAAACCAGCCAGTTGGGGGGGAGGCAGCATAAAGGAGGAAACAAACTTAGGTGAAAGAAATTCTTGAATTAAAAACAAAACTAGGAGCAAGCAAAGTGATGTGGGCAGACTGGGCTTTTTGTAGATGGTTGATTGGGATCCTCCTGAAACAAAGAATGAAGGACAGGTACACAGAGCACTACATATAGGTCATAACAATAGGGAAGGAGATTTACGGTACCTACTCTTCTATACTCTTAATTTATAATAATTAACTCTAATTAATTTAACTCTAAGTTGTTTTCAGAAGCCATTGTGCATGCACTATTTTCTACTTTCTCTAAGCCAAAACATAATGCCATCACAGCACAGTGTTTCATATTTACACAAACAACACCAGGGACTTGAGGCTTTTGATGGCCTACCACTGCCTAGAAGAATATTTCTTCTTCCACAAGAAATGCCATGTTGGTGTTTGTTGACAGTGCTGAACTAAACTTTTGATAACACCATGATACATCCAGGAGTTCATATGGCCTCTTGAGAGACAGAGATCGCATAATGTGCTTTCACAAACTACCAAAGCAGCAAGTTAGACTTGTTTTAACGTTTTACAAATGAATGATATGTCTGTTGAAGGTTGTTTTGAACATGTGCCTCTAATATTGTAAAGCTTTGTGTGTCATAACTTGAATATTTTATACATTTCTTGTTTGTGCAATAAAATCTCTAAGAATTTTGTGCCAACATTTTCTATTTTTCATTCTATTTTAGTTATTGTATTTAATTTGTCCTACTTTGTACTTGTGTCTACCTTTTTTTGTTGTTTAGAATAAAATAGAAAACACTTTATTGTCTGCTTTTTGTGTTCAAAAGGCAGAAATTTGTCTTTTGTATGCATGTGCAAAAAGTGCTATTATAAGAGTATATAAAAACGACATGTCACATCCAGACAGATCACTTTAAAACACATTCACATTAAAAACACAACACACCAATAGAAGCTACATTAAGAAGGAGCACCAGGTACCAGGACTGAATCAAGATTAAATAAAAAGATATAAAGTGCTGTGTGCTGAGGCAGCAGGCTTCAGAAAGTGGCTTTCTTTACAGATTAAGATACTTATAGCAACAGGGAGAAACGATACGATACGATACAACTTTATTGTCAGTTTGCACTAAAATTCATTTTGTATCCATAGGCAGCTCAGTTTGAGAAAAAGTAAACATACAATGGACATACTGTTACCATAAACAGACAGACAAGTAGGTCACATCAGACAAAAACACAGAACACATCACAATTATTCATACATAACCCATTACAAAATTACCATCTGTCCTCTGGATTTACATGTCTTTAGCAGCACATTAATTATTATTTGGCAACAAGATGGACTGATGGACAAAGGCGTTCTTTAGCCTGATGCAGATTAAATGTAGGGACTCTGAATCGCCTATTGGAGGGCAGAAGTTGATATTCCCCATTTAAAACATGTAAGGGATCAGAAGAGATTTTTTATATATAAAGAATCTGCTTTAACACTGCATTTCCTTTTGGGATTAAAGTACTCTACTACTATCTTCTTTATATCTACATACATGCGTACATACATACATACATACATAGATAATACATAAATCAATGAAAATTACTTGGATTTGCAGTCCTGTCTAGAAAGTAACCCGCAAACTGCGAAATCTGATCTGAAAACTTAACTCGCGGGTTACCTTCTCGACACGACCGGGATTTGCAACATTGTAACATCCGGGACAGTAGGTGGCGGCACTTTGCAAGTAAACGTGATAAGTGCTCGAGACCGAGACGCATGCTCGAGACCATTTCCGTTAAGTTTCCAGGTTGGCATTCCACACGATGTAAACATGCGAGTTACTCTAACATGTGGAAGCTTGCCTAGTGGTGTTCAGGTTTAACAGCTCTCTAGCATGTATTCATCTCGTCTTTTCGTGTAATATCGAATAGTTTGATATAAACATCCAGTTCGGGATTGTTAAAACTAATTAGACAATAGTTTTTAGCGTTATTACCGAGCCAGAGAGGATAACATTAGCGAGCTAACAGCTAGCGGCTAACGTTAGCTAGAGCCATGCCAGCTCGGACCTTATTCATTAAATCTCTTCCAGCTGCAGCTTCTAATGCACGGCTGGAGGAGATCTTCTCTGAGATTGGTCCGGTGAAGCAGTGCTTCGTGGTCAGGGAGAAAGGTAATGTTATTGTCATAATATAACAAACGTAATATATCCTGCAATATATTCTTGATGCAATATACACCTCAAGTGCAACTACCCTTGTTTATATTTTATTTATTACATCTACCCTACCTATTTTACAAGTGCAATTACCTCTGTTTACATTATATCTATTTTTATATTTTTATACTTCTAGTGTAACACTTCTGTTTCTATTTATTTATTACATATACCCTACCTATTTTACAAGTGCAATTACCTCTGTTTACATTACATCTATTTTTATATTTTATACTTCTAGTGTAACATTTCTGTTTATATTTATTTATTACATATACCCTACCTATTTTACAAGTGCAATTACCTCTGTTTACATTATATCTATTTTTATATTTTTATACTTCTAGTGTAGCACTTCTGTTTATATTTATTTATTACATATACCCTACCTATTTTACAAGTGCAATTACCTCTGTTTACATTATATCCATTTTTATATTTTATACTTCTAGTGTAACACTTCTGTTTATATTTATTTATTACATATACCCTACCTATTTTACAAGTGCAATTACCTCTGTTTACATTACATCTATTTTTATATTTTATACTTCTAGTGTAACACTTCTGTTTCTATTTATTTATTACATATACCCTACCTATTTTACAAGTGCAATTACCTCTGTTTACATTATATCTATTTTTATATTTTATACTTCTAGTGTAACACTTCTGTTTATATTTATTTATTACATCTACCCTACCTATTTTACAAGTGCAATTACCTCTGTTTACATTACATCCATTTTTATATTTTTATACTTCTAGTGTAACACTTCTGTTTATATTTATTTATTACATCTACTTTACCTATTTTACAAGTGCAATTACATCTGTTTACATTACATCTATTTTTATATTTTTATACTTCTAGTATAACACTTCTGTTTATATTTATTTATTACATCTACTTTACAAGTTGTATTTGCTTTATATAACAGTGTGTGTGTTTTATCTGTTATGTTTTATCTGCCTCGTTTAGTCTTGTCAAGTATTTGTTTTAAAGAAGTGGCAAACTGTGAATCTCGTTGTATTTAATACAATGACAATAAAGCTTTCTATTCTATTCTACTGTAACTGGAGATAGGCTAACTGTTAACTAGCTCTTATAACTTGTAAATGTAAATACGCGTTACTAAATCGTTTGCAGTACAATCAAAACGTAAATGTAAACATTAATAACCTCTTTTTATTTATAAACCAGGTGCAGAAAAATGTCGTGGGTTTGGCTATGTCACATATTCCATGGAGGAAGATGCAGAGAAAGCCTTGAAAGAAGTGAAACAATACGACGGACAGAAGATCTCTATATCAGTGGCGAAGAAGAAAATAAAAGAGAAAAGGAAAACGGGTGTGTATAAAGGCATGTCCCAAAAAACTGGGAAAGCTTTCTTGCCATGTGTGCTTGATAAGATAAGATAAGATATTCCTTTATTAGTCCCTCAGTGTACAGCAGCAAAGGGGATAGTGCAAAAAACAAGATGCATCAGCTAACACAGTAAAAAAAAAAGAGCTAAACAAAGTGTAACAAAATATGAACCATTTAAATAGAAGTAAGTATACAAATAGGAGGAGTATATACAGTATTGGCAATAAACAGACTATTAACAAAATTGCACAAGTGGAAAATGATATTGCACAGTGAGAATGAATGAAATTCCTCCTGAAAATATCAGGTTATTGTCAGTTTTTTGGTGTGTGAGTGGTCTACTGGGAGCAGTGCTGGTTGTGGAGTCTGAAAGCTGCAGGAAGGAAGGACCTGCGATAGCGCTCCTTCACACACTTTGGGTGGAGCAGCCTGTCGCTGAAGGAGCTCTACAGTGCTGAGATGGTGTCCTGCATGGGGTGGGAGTCATTCTCCATCATGGATGACAGCTTAGCCATTCCCTCCTCTCTCCCACCACCTCCACTGTGTCGAGGGGGCATCCCAGGACATAACCTTGTTCATATCTTTTATTTAGGACCTAAAGAGCCAGCTGCAGCACCTAAAGAGCCAGCTGCAGCACCTAAAGAGCCAGCTGCAGCACCAAAGGAGAATGAGCAGAAATCCAAAGGCTTCAGGAAAAACGACCTGAAAGCCAGACTCATCATAAGGAACCTTAGTTTTAAGGTACGGTATGCTACATGGTTGTGAAATGCAGCAACTGTTGAGCACACTTTGATCCATTCCTCTGAACTTCAACTACATCTTCTGCTGTTAAAATGGTACACTCATTGCTTGACCTGTAACACATAACATTGTGTTGCAGTGCTCAGAAGATGATCTGAAACAAGTTTTATCCAAGTTTGGAACCGTTCTTGAAGCCAAAATCCCCCTCAAACCTGGTAAAAATGGTTTTAATTCTTATTGTATGCACAAATACAGATGTTGAATTCTCGTGTGACCCTTGAGTAGGTGAATTTATTTTTATAATTATATTGTTTTCTACTTTCTATAGATGGGAAGATGCGTGGATTTGCATTTGTCCTTTTTAAAAATGTGTGCGAGGCAGGGAGAGCGCTCAATGCCATGAACCTGAAGGAGATTAAAGGTTAGTGAGTGAGACACTTGCACTGCTGTTGTGTGAGAGAAACACAGTTCATCGTTGACATCTCAATTTGGGAATTTAACTTTTATTTAGTCTGTATCACGTGACTGAGTTTTTAAATGTTATTGTTTCATTCACAGGTCGGCAGGTAGCAATCGACTGGGCTGTGCCTAAGGACAAGTTTATCGCCACACAGGCGTCCTCAAGTGCAGGTAATATTCCACATTTTTAAACAACTAAGAATCGTTTTACTATTCACTACACATTAAAAATGACAAAACACGTTGTGTATCTTAATAGTCATTAGAAGATGTCTACATCAAAGTTTAGATATTAACAATTAGAGTTGTCAAATTTATGGAAGTATCGATACATATCAAATATTTGAAATGGTTTCAGTATGCATTTTCCACAGTATCGATACACAGGTACTAGCTGTGCTTTCTGCTCTTTCTTCTCTCAGACAGCGAGTTGACACATACACCTCTATTTATCTTTAATAAAAAACAAAATTTTATGCCCTCAATGTTGTGTACATTTTTCTCCGTGCTATCAAGAACGGTATTGAATCTCGATATTTTTCAAGGAATCATATCAAAGTTAGAAATTCCAATATTGTGACAACACTGGTAATAATTTACACTGTTTTGTTTACCTAATAGGAAATAAGAATACCGAGGCAACTGCAAAACAGTCGGACACAAAGAGCGACACTGAAGACGAGGAGGAAGAAAAGCCACAAGCAGCACCTGAGAAGAAGAAGAAGTGTGAACCTCAAATACGTCTACATGTGTTAATACACCACCAGGTGTTAAAACTTTACCGGTTAAATCTGTTTAAAAAATTTTTTCACAGAGTCGCTTCCAAACCAGTTGTGCAGCAGGTGGAAGAATCCCAATCAGATGATGAAGATGATGGCGAGGAAGAGGATGATGATGATGATGATGAAGATGAAGAAGTTGAGAAAGAGGATGATGATGTGTCCCAAGAGGAAGACAATGACGGCGACGACGATAAGAGTAGCCTTGATTCAGATGATGATCAAGATGAGGATGAAGAGGAAGATGAGGAGGATGACGATGACGAAGAAGATGAATCAGGTATCAATTCCCTGCTTATGTTGTTTCATATTTTTGCATGTAATGTAAATAAAAATGTTGTTTTGACGCTTGTTGTCTGCTACTTTTATCTCTAGCTAAAAAGAAAAAAAGGAAAAGAGAGCTTCTCCCTTCAGATGTGAAAGAAGGCAGAACAATTTTCATCAGGTTCGCAATTCTTCTCACTTCTTCATCTTAAACCTGCTTGCATTTATCTTACTCTGCTCCGTTTTTTTCATCCTCAAATTTTCCACTCATTCATACCCACTTATCATCTTATCACCATCTTTGTTTATCTTACTTCTGGTTCTTTTAGGAACCTGTCCTTTGACACGGAGGAAGAGGATCTTGAGGAAATCCTCCTACGGTACGGAGAGCTGAACTACATAAAGATTGTTCTCCACGCAGACACGGGACATTCAAAAGGTCAGTCGGCGATGCTCGAATGAAACACTCTTCTCTGTGTCATTTGAGAAAACAGGTTGATTGACTTATTTTGTTTTTTTTGTTTTACCAGGTTGTGCATTTGGTCAGTTTAAGACTAAAGAGGCTGCAGACAAATGCATAGCTGCAGCACAGGAGGAGGCCGAGGTAATCCATTCTTAATAATTAACTGACTATAAATATTCCCTGTGTCTGCCTTTTTTATGATATGGCATCACCTGTTTTCCTGTTTTGTGCAATGAGTTGATATTGCTGCCTCATGGTAACATTTGGGTTATTTGATGCAGAATGGTGGCATCCGTGTAGATGGAAGAAAGCTGTTGATTGTGGCAGCGGTGAGCAAAGAGGACGCTTCCAAGCTGAAAGTGGACAAGGTGAAAGTAGAAACGGGGACAAGGAACCTGTACCTGGCCAGAGAGGGATGTGAGTAAACCCATTTCATTCTACTTTTCTCCTTCTGTTGCCACATTTCCACTCCATGGTACGGCTCTTTATTTTTCGTTTTTCCACTGCAGATAGTACCCCCTCAATGGAGGCGGGATTCTAAGCTGGTCGTCATAGTAACGCTGCGCGAAACCGCCCTGCTCTTCAACGCGACACAGACACACAAAGTCTTGCTGGATCCTTTCATCCGCAACTAAACAGAGGAACGTCTGTTCTTCATCAGTTGACCATGACATGGTTTTGTGGGCTGCCATTTTTAGAAATCTGATTCAAGTGAATAACAAAATTGTGGTTGCTATTTAAAAATGGCTGACTTGTGCAGGATGTCCGGTGTTGCGATTCTAGTGACGATTTTCTCTGACCAGTCCACCTATCCACAACTTTCTGGAAAAGCAGAAAACAATGGTTCCAGTCAAGCCGTGTTGTACAATGCCATGGAAATGTGGCACTAATGACCCTTTCTCCTTACGGAGTGTTACTTGATTCACTGTCGATATTAAAGGTATCACTTTTTGAAGATTTGGCTTACACATGAAAACTGTGAACCAAGAATAACAACTACTTAAGCCTAATTTAAATTTCTGCGGAAAAGCTTACGCAGAGCCGCAGAGATTGTTGCGAAGCTCGTAGAGAGCCGCAGAGATGCGCCATGCACCTCCTGAAATATGTGAATACACACCAGGCACCACGGACAGCCGGGAGGTTGCATGTCCGGAGAAGTATTTCCCATCTGTTACTACTACAATAACAACAACAACAACCTTATTAATTGTAGGCACAGGAGCTCCTCCTCATCACCCAACTCTAACAACATTTTTTTTCCAGCCATAGAATTGTGTTGGGCGAAACCTATATGAAACTATTGAATCACTCCTATGAAATAAATCAAAGACCGCCTGCCAAAGTATTTGAAAACCGCAGGTCCAAAACAAAAAGAAATTACATGCTATGCGCAATCCGCCGCAGTACTATGTATGCCTGCCGTGCGTGAGAGGTGCCCGCAAAGAACGCATCGGCACACAGCCGCAGGACTATAAATCAGGCTTTAGGCCTGCCATATCTGTTATGTGAGGTCCCTATTAAAGAATTGAAATAGGGTTAGTTGTCACATTTCTATGCTGAATTGCTTTTAAATCTGTCCCTTCTGATCTCCACACCCAGTGATCCGTGCTGGAACCAAGGCTGCAGAGGGCGTGCCTGAAGCAGATATGGTCAAAAGAACCAGAGTGAGTTCATTTTTCATTAATAACCATTTAAGACATTTCTACTTGCAGAATGATTTTTCATGCATAATTGTTTATCTTACAGTTATCATCTCTAAAAATGACTTCCATGTTGACGCGTATATATATTTATGTTGTCTATTTCCCTTAGTTTGAAGAAATAAAGAAGACCAAGCTTCGGGGCTTAAATGTGTTTGTGTCAAAGAATCGTCTGTGTGTCCACAACCTGCCTAAGTCAGTGGACAATAAAAAACTCAAAGCACTCTGCCTGGAAGCAGTAAAAGGAAGCAAGGGAGTCCGCATCGTAGAGGTGAGAAACAAGATGGCATACTGGTAGACATTTCATTAAATGTAGTATTATTATAGACATTAGCATTTATTTGCAGCTTTGTAAAAACATTCCTGGAAATAGTTTTGTGCGAGTAGTATTTATGAATGTCTGAATTAAAAACATTGTGTCTGTGTGCCCAGTAGGGGGTGCTGTTGTCATTCTTATTCATGTTGTACCTCTTGTTTGTCCTTTTTAGTGTCGGGTGATGTATGACAAGAAGCCAGAGAAGGGTCAGGTGATGGGACAATCGTTGGGTTATGGCTTCGTCCAGTTCCAGGATCATGAGCACGCTCTCGGCACACTTCGTTACCTCAACAACAACCCCGACATCTTTGGCTCACACAAGGTACGTTTTTGCAACAGATTACTTAAGTGCTTGAATTCTTATCAGTGTGTTTTAAAGGAGCTTTGTTTTTGTTTTGTTGCCACTGTATTTGTTTACCTTTTAGACTTGACATTGTGGTGATTATTTTGTTTGGTTATGTTTTTGTGTCGTCCTGCAGAGACCAATCGTTGAGTTCTCCCTGGAGGATTCAAGAAAACTCCAAATAAAAGAATTGCGACAACAAAAAAACAAGGTGCGTTTGTATCAATTTGCATGATAGTTATGCGTCAGAACCCTCGTTCAAATAGAAAATATATATATTTTTTTCATAAATGGAAAGTAACCCTCTGTGGATATCTTTGCAGGAATTCATCCAAAATCGTCCTTTTAAAGGAGGAGCAAAACCTCAGACAGCCGGAGATGGAAAGGGACCCAGGAAAGGTGGAAATAAAGCTCAGTCCTCATCAGAGCAGACAGGAAATGAGAGAGGTATGAAAATATTAATTCTGTATTTACCTTCTTTTCACTTTATGTTCATAATGTTCTCTCAACTTCCATCGCCCCCGACCTCCACCCCATATGGAGTTTCATGCTGTCTATACTACAGTGCCTCACTTCTGCTTTTGCTCCCAACATAATTACTACAGTCGCTAGAGGTCGCTGTCGATTTCTTTTATTCTTTCTTTCGTCAATCGACCATGTGAATAGCGGACAAAGCCCACTAGTGGGTGCAGCAGGGGCCTACTGACCCACATCTATGAGCCTTATAACCACTGATAATGCACACTTAATGACATGATAACAGTCTAATCAGCCGGCTGAAATAGGTTGCTGTTCTCCTGTCACTGCACAGATACAGTACAGCACATTAGTGCTGTGGAAAAAACACATTACTATGGCTGTCAAAGTTAACACAAATTCATTTTAACGTGTCTTTAACACATTAACGCAACTTGCGATTTTTAAGTTGTAGCAAGGCAAGGCAAGGCAGCTTTATTTGTATAACACATTTCAACAACAGGGCAATTCAAAGTGCTTTACATAAACATTCAAGAACATTGCGACAAAGTGCAAAAGAACATTAAGAAATAATTAAAACAGTTATAAAAACATTAAAACATTAAAACATTAAAAATTGGAAGATAAAAACAAGCTAAAAATAAAAGCTGGGATAGAAACTAAAATAGCATAATACACAAAAGAGTAAAAGCTCTAGTGCAGTATCACATCATTATCTGGTTTAATAAAAGGCAGCCGCAAACAGGAAAGTTTTAAGCTTTGTTTTAAAAGTGAGAGTTGAAGCGGTCCTGCAGTTTTCTGGAAGCTTGTTCCAGATATTTGGTGCATGAAAACTGAATGCTGCTTCTGCATGTTTAGTTGTGACTCTGGGG
The DNA here is from genome assembly GCF_015220745.1 of Sebastes umbrosus. NCBI lineage: Eukaryota > Metazoa > Chordata > Actinopteri > Perciformes > Sebastidae > Sebastes > Sebastes umbrosus. The sequence goes on from NC_051272.1 coordinate 13,493,990, forward strand.
ACACTAAGCAGACCTGATCCAGATGACCTGAGAGGTCTGGATGGTTCATAACATAGCAGAAGATCAGAAATATATTTTGGCCCTAAACCATTTAGTGCTTTGTAAACCAGCAGCAGTATTTTGAAATCAATTCTCTGAGAGACAGGCAGCCAGTGTAGAGACTTCAGAACTGGACTGATGTGATCCACTTTCTTGGTCTTAGTGAGGACTCTAGCAGCAGCAGGTTCTGAATCAGCTGCAGCTGTCTGATCGATTTTTTTAGGAAGACCAGTAAAGACGCCGTTACAGTAGTCAAGTCGGCTGAAGATAAATGCATGGACTAGTTTTTCCAAATCCTGCTGAGACATCAGTCCTCTAATTCTTCTTATATATTATTATTTCCATCATTTTTGTCTAGGCCAGTTTCATTAGTTTGTTTTTTTAAATGATTCTGTTGAACCACAATTCAAAAACAATATCTGATTTTCATTAGTTAATTTTCAGTGAATTTTTATTTATTATTACTTTTGTCAGTTTCAAGTTATTTCAGTGACCTTTGTGGGTTTTTCTTTCTTTAACGGAAGGGTACCAACAATTTTGCCTACGTGTGTATGTAAATTTAGTAGCGGGCTCAGTTTTAAAGCTAGAGAAAATAAATAAGATACTGGTATCTTCTAAAACTAGAAAACCTAAATAATCCTTTGGTACCAACTAGGGATGTGCATTCCAAGCAAAAATACTATTAGAAAACTGCCGCATACCCTCCAACCCCCCCGTTTTATGCTAAACGCAGTACCTGTGAGGGTTTCTGGACAATATTTTCATTATTTTGTGTCGTTAATTGATTTACAATAATAAATTTATACATCCATTTGCATAAAACAGCATATTTGCCCACTCCAATGTTGATAAAAGTATTAAATACTTGACAAATCTCCCTTTAAGGTACATTTTGAACAGATAAAAAATGTGCGATTAATTTGCGATAAATCACAATTAACTGTGGACAATCATGCGATCAATTAAATATTGTAATCGATTGACAGTCTTACATATTACATTTGACACACTGAATTAAACTCAACTAAACTTGCCTTTTTTTTTTTGCTGTTAACATTTCCTATTTAATTTGTTTGATTTTCCCTCTGTCCACTTTTCTGTGTTTATCAGTTCCTCCTCAAAGCCAGAAGCAAGGCGGACGCTATTTCGGCTTCCAGACCAACCCTGAGGTCGAGCACGTAGATTTGGCGAACGGAAAGAAACGAAGGAAGGTTCTACCCTTCGCTTCCAAACGGGGGCCTAAGATCAGGTACAGATCTTATTAGCATTACTAGTTTACAATGCACTGTGTCACTCTGTGCTTAAGCAACAATTCATACCACTTTCATTTTGATGATATGTTTGAAACAAAACTTTAATAATAAACGTTGAGCAATCAGAAAAGGAGGTGCAAAATAATCTATTTTGAGCTGTCAGGCTACAAACAGACCTTCTAAAAAAAGTCTTTAACAGTCATGTAAAAAGGGGTAAACATATGACAAAACTGTGACTCAACAATGATCATCAGGTTTAAGTTACAGACTGTAAATTGTTGTTCTTTGCAGAATGCGTGACAAGGGAAAGCAACAGGCTCCACCACCCAAGAAAGCAAAGCCTGGATCCAACAGGAAGGACCGTCAAAGACAACAGATGGAAAAGCCCACACAGCCCAGAAACCAGGTACACTGTTGTATACATTTATCTGGAGTCTTAGGTCATATTCACAAAACATCTGAGAGTAGCTGCAGAGGCACTGATTTATCAGAAACTACTGGAAACAGTGGCCTTGTCAGTTCTTATGTTAAAACTCCTAAGGCATGGATGTTTGTGTAACCTCAAGACACATTCTAGCACCAAAAAGACTCAGAAATCTGTGCAACTCTTACATGAAAAGTGCCAAAATCAAAATCAAAACAATCCTAAAACCATGAAGGGTCAAAGTAACAATATTTACATGGCATGCACAAAAATATGTATCACTTTATCACAAAGATAGACTGGCTTAAGAACCACCAGGGGTCGCTGAATACCTAAAACCGCCAACGGGTAAAATTTACCCGCTATTAGAATGCATTGATTTTCAGGGTACAGGGTTGATTTATTCATCATACTACAACACAGGGTTGTATAATGAAATGCCATATTTGTAGTCCCTTTATGCTACTCACACCAACAGTCACAATCAACCCAGGACACATCGCTCAGTCCTGAAACCTCCCAGCATCAGACTCAGACTCAGTATCAGACAGTGACTTCTTCACTCAATGCATTGAGCAAATCTAATGCCTGATGTAGGTTTACATTCATAAATCTTTCTCTTGTCCATAGTGAAGGTTAGTCTATAACTTTTGCCGCAGCTTTGTAACTGTATATAAAATTAATTCACCTGTGTATAGTGTTTTTTTTTTGTTTGTTTTTTTTACAATTTTGAAATTGATGCCAGAATCGATAGATTTTTTTCATTTGAGTCTATACAGAGGTACAAGGAAGTTACCGCTTTTATTGAGTAACGCATCACCATATCCGTTCTGTATCCGTCAACCAAAACAAGCTGCAGTCGGCTGCAGTGAGAAAACAGCGGAGGGTCCACGTAGATACAACCTGCACCTTCATATTTTAAATCCAAAGTGTTAAACACTACACATCCAGTAAAGTATGGAAACACTTTGGGGCTCACACATTCCAGGAAAAGCAGTGCTAGACATCACGGCTAAAGCTGCATGCTAACTCTGTCATGGACAGGAAACATTATTATGTCCCTTATAAATTATAAAAGAAAACACCACTAATTTGTGAGGGAAATGTCTTTATTCTTTGATTTTTGGGTCGCAGGAAATGTCTGGAAATGTAATAAATAACGCCTGACAAAGACTGATATATTTGACTTCAGGACTTCGTATAGAAGCTGAAAATCAATTTTACTGTATTAATTTAGATATTTTCCAGAGTAAAAGTCCCTAGAAGTGTGTGATTCAACTTTTCCCATAGTCTAGTGTTAAAAAAGTTAACAAAAAAATGCATAAATTGTAATATCAAATCGCAATACTTGTAGAAATCCCAATAATTAAAAATCGCAATACATATCGAATCGGCACCTAAGTATTGTGATAGTATCGAATCGGGAGATAGGTGTGTCGTCCCAGCCGTAATATATATATATATATACCATTTAACTCGACCTACTTTATCAGAGTTGTCCTGTTAACACCTCCTAACTGTCTTTATTTTGTTTTGTTTTTTTCCAGAAGGTTAAAATGCCAAAGAAGCAATTCAAGAGAAGGGATGGAGACCGTTTTGACAGCCTGGTGGAGCAGTACAAGAAGAAGCTGATGGGGAACAGTAACAAGAACACCAACGTCAAAAGAAACAAGTGGTTTGATAGTTAATGCTGCGTGTGTGAGCGTGTTTGTGTGTGTGAGAGTGAGAGAGAAAATGTGTTTGAAACAGTGTTTCAGTCTACCACAACAGAGGTCCTCTACGATTGACACCCTGATGTTTTAAAATAAGTTCAATGTTCCTCATAAAGTAGTTTAGTGTTATTGTACAGTATGTGACACCCATGTGTGAAACTGTACCGTCACTTAACTTCATTCATCCTGTTCCTGTATTTCTGTTATCCATGCTCACCTTGTTTGTTTTTACTACTAAAACAAACTGTAAAAAGAGTTTTTTTCATGTACTTGTATTTTTATGAAAATATATTAAAAAAAACATGAATTTGAATGTTCTATTTTTTTTAATGAAATCCATATTTGTTTGATTCACAGATTTGTCAGTTCATTATGACAGTTTCCATTTAATTTACCTTTTTTTTTTAATCCTAGTTTAAACACAGGAGTTAATCATAAGCCGATGGCTCTGGATAAACACTTCCCACTCAACGACCTTGAAAACAAGTGGAGCAAGAGATGAACACCCACAAATGACATTAACCTGGGCTACGTGTCTTTTTCATTTATTTTTCACATCTATCAACTTTCTGTTATTGCACAACACTGACGAACAAATATTTTTGGTAAATATTTATTCAGTTTTAATCCAATAGTAAAAAAAACAAAATACTGTACAAAAATATACAAAATATCATCTCCAGATATAAATCACCGTTTTGGCAGAGCGAATGATAGTGCACTGAAATGGAAGTTGCCCTTTGCCCTTCCTGTCCTCGTAGTCCTCAAAACAAACACATCTGCTATTATTGCCAGGTTTGAACCTGGTTTTCAGGAATTTCCAGGGATGACATCACGGCTCATTGTGAAGTTTCCTCTGGCTGCAGACCAGCTGATTCAGCTTCATGACTGAATTCAAATATAGATCCATATTTTTCCACTGAGATCTCTTTATTGTTAAAAAATAGTGATTGCCATAATACAAATGTATGATTTATCTTTGTGTGCAAAGCATGGATCAGTTTGCATAGAAACAATCCTGTGGAAACTACACTTCTGCTGCAAACACCCTGATGAGAAGACAACGGGCCTCATGCAGCAACATTCACTTAAATTTCTCTTAAATCTTCTCTTAATTTTCTGTTAGAGAAATTATAAGAGAAGTCAACTCCAGACGCACGAAACGTTCTTAACCATCCAGCTCTGCTCTTACCAGGTGTGCTGAATGGATCACGTTTGATTGTAAATTAAAGGCGTGTGGCCGATTTATTATTATTAGCACAGATAAACACTATATGGAGGCAGGTGTTGAGCTGTGTGCAAATACTCTGGCACATGCTCAAGAATTGGAGAGATGCCACTAAAAGATGGTCTAAGAAGATAGATAGACAGACAGATAGACAGATAGACAGCATCATTTCAAGGCACATGGAAAGAAGACCGAATGTTTTTCCAGAGCTTCAGTGCTGGTGTTTACAGGAAATTTGAAAAGCACCGAAGTGCAGTTTGCATGCCAAGCAATATCATCCAAGGGTTTTTTATGGTCTTAATTTGGATCAATGGACTAATAGTATTTCTTTAGCCCACATATTTAATAATTCAATCATTATAATTACTCTAAAACGTATCCTTGCGTTGGACAAACTATTTGTGGACTGTGAAAACAAGACGTTTTTTTCTTATCTTGAAAAAAGAGTGCTATTGACCAATCGTAAAACTTTTTCTCTTACCTAAGAGAAGAGCAAAAATAAGAATCCCAGAAATCAATGGGTACTATCAAAATAAGAACAAATTGTGGATACGAAAACAAAAACAAGAGAAAATGATTGCTTCCTGCATGAGGCCCATTGTTACAAAATTCATATTTTTTCTAAATAAAGTATAAAAATAAATACATATGTATATAAATAAGTGCATGTTCAAGAATAAATTCCCTTCAAAATACATTAGCAAAGTTCAACATGGCCAGGCAAGAGGTCAGACATCACTGATGCAGACTTGTGTTCAAAAAATGAGGCCAGCGACTCACAAATATTGGTCCGTTCTCTCAGCAAGTCTCGAGCTGATCCAGATTTTTCAGCAGCAGATTGAGGAACTCCTTCACTCTCAAGAGAGCCTCGAAGCTCACGGTGTGAATGAACTTCTTTCGGCTCCGCAGCTCCTGCAGCGGCACCGGCATCGCCACCGGCTTCGGCCACGGCTGGCTGCAGTGATCCTGCCCCCACTGATAGATGTAACCTGTCAGCGAAGTGATGTCAAGCTTGATCTGGGAGACCCCGTTGAAGGTGTCAGAGATCAGGTTGTTGTAACCCTCCAAGACCGTCACTATGGAGGAGGGTCCATCCAGACTGTCAGCAGTTGGACTGAGTGTCAGATCAGCAGGGACCTGCAGCGAGAACACCAGTCAGTCAAAAATAATAAAAAAAACAACAACTTCAGATTCAGTGTCACAACAAACAGAACCATAAATATTACCTGGAAGTCTTGTTGATGAAGACTGTTCAGCCTGACCAGCAGCTGCTCGGCCCTCCATTTCACTTTTGATTTCATCGTCACCACCTCCACCGGCAGAGGAGCGGCTGTGGCCACACTTAAAAGGTGCAGCAGAGAAAACAGCAGGGCCAAAGTGTAGTCCATAGTTGTACCAAAATTCAGAACTGCACCGGTATTCCTATAGGAGAGGAAGATTACGCAGGTTATTCTTCATCTTTCACTTGCTGTTTCACCATTGTGTCATCTCTCTAACTCTCTCTAGGCATGAGTTCATACCTGCAAGTCATCATTTTATACATAAAGGCATGCTTCCTCCCAGTAATTTACTCAATATGTTTGATTATGGCAGCAAATATTTGTGAGAAGAGACACCTGTACAAACAGACAAAGATCATTGACTTTGGCTAACGCTATTATTTTCAACCCACTGTTTTTACAAACATGCCCCGTGAAGGATAGACGGAAGCTCGTAAAAAAAACAAGAAAAACAATCTATAAGCAACAAGAATTTCTATGAAAAACAACTGGTAAATAAGGAAAGTGAGCACAGAAAGTGAAACAACGACAGAAGAGTTGAAGTAAAGGAGATGGAGAGGAGAGTTGACCATACCTTGGTTGGATGTCTGAGCGTATGCCACTGTTTGGCTCCATCAGGACATCTTATAGTGGAGGGCTGTTGACTCATCTCTTACTCACCTCTCTGTCCGACCCCCTGTTCTCCCCCCCTCATCCACTCATCCACCCCCTCACTTCTACCTCTCCCCCCCATCCAATACGCCCTGCCTCGACCTGCTGGTACTGCAGGAGACAAGTTTGAATATGGAAGTACATTTTTTGGTGACTACGCTGTGACATATTTGAGTCACCGGGCAAAAATGTCTACAAACTATTCAAATTTAAGTGTAAAACACAACACACCACTCTTTAGATATCTCACAGTTAAAAGATAATAATTACAAATGTTTCTAATTATGGGACTGCATAGAAAGCAGCTCAACTGATCCGTATACCTTATATGTCATATCCTGTACTGACATAGACTTATCTTCATTGCTCTCTCTAAACATTGCCCAACGCCGCCAGTTACATCAGTATTTATTTAGGATGTTCCCTCACATAGTGTGTCTGAGCAGCCGTTTACAGTAACAGGAAGTAAAGAAACAAAAGAATTAATACACAACAGCAGAGTATGACACATACATTATTGGAATAAATTAATGAGCTGCATTTCATAAATGGAGATAGATGATCTAATCGGGACTTTTGTGTCCTTATGTCTTTGGTGTTGTTACTGAATCTAAGTCTTTAGTATTTATATATTGTTGCACAATTTAAGTAGACACAAACATTGCAAAAATAACAAATAATATACGGTACAGTAAGAGGCAGAAAACACACTGGGCTTATTTGAAGCGTCCACCTAAATAATGTTAAAATTTGACAATATTATGGAGAACAAAAGATTAATATAAAGAAAATAATATGATTATTATTATAGTGATGCAAGCATATATATATATATATATATATAATTTATATAGATATAGATAATTTATATATCTATATCTATATAATTTATATATATATATATATATAATTTATATGTATATATATATACATATTTATATATATATATATATATATATATAACAACAACAGTAACAATAATAGTACAAAATATATTTTAGTTTTATCGATAAGTTATTTATTTTTATTTTTATTTTTATTTGTATTTGTATTTATTAAATTAATTATTAATTATTTATTTATTTATTAGATTAAATAATGACTTAATTAATTATTAATATTAAATATAATTATTATTTCTTGTACACACAGAGTTCAATATGACTGTGTCACTGGGTATCAAATATCAGGAAAAAAATAGATGCAATTTGAAATAATCAATACATCTTTGGTGACTTCCAGCCACACGTACAATATCTGAGTCATGTACTCTACTCATATATAATTCACATTATTCCAATGTATTGCCTTTTAGCTTAGCTATTTTTTTTGAGAATTTTTTAAATAAAAAAAAAAATGTTCATGCAGTTTTACGCTGCATCTTCGATACAGAATGGACACAAGTTGATGTTTGTTTGTGTATTTGTATATTTAACCCAAGTTAATTGTGTTTTTTGCGTGATCTTTTCCAGTTCAGTTTGACAGATTAGCTGTGTGATGTTCTGAACATCCAGACAGCAGTTCTTCCAAACGTCTTGAGCAAAGCGAAATAGTAACAGTACAATACTTTGTAAGTGATATATTTGCACAAAATGATTGTGATAAATACTTGGTAATACATTTTGATAACATGACCTTATGTCACGGCATTGGCAAAACCCTACTAATGATCAGTTAGTCCTTTTCACAACACACACAACGGAGTAGTCACACATTGGCAGTGTGAATGTGCACTTACCCACCCAATTTCATTCATTCATTTCTGTCATTTCTGCAGCACAAAAACACCTTTTCAACCTCAGTTGTTCATTTACAAAGAATTGCCTGAATCACACATCAACACAGAGTTCTGCTGAATCGATGAAGTCTTCCAATGAACAACAATATTATGTTGTATCAAGATAAATGCCAGATGTTTCTCATGTAGACCTCCTAGTTTTACAGATGTCTCAGCCACATTTTAAGCACACATTTCTCTACCATTTCATTGATTTCTTCTTAAAGTTAAAGTGAAAACACTTGTTTCCAACACGGTCCCAAGATGTTAGAAGACAAAGAAAACATGACAGAGCGGAAAACATTCAATGTAAAAAATTAGACAAAAACAATCCTGAGCAGTTGTTGCTCCGTGGCGAAGGAGGGGAGTGGCTGTGCTGAGCAAGTTTCTGTTTCTCCGAAGCAAAAAGAGGTCAGAGAGGCCACTCTGTGTGTGTGTGTGTGTGTGTGTGTGTGTGTGTGTGTGTGTGTGTGTTAGTTAGAGGAAGGCCACAGGGAACACAACCATAATGGTGATTTCAGTTTTCTCTCAAGGTAACTTACAGTAAATCCTGCAAACTGTTAAATGCCCCATGCAGGGCACCCAGACACACACACACACACACACACACATGCACACACACACACACACACACACACACAGAGAGGCCTCATCAAACTATTAACACGTGGTTATGGCCACACATTGTGCAGGATAAACAGAAGTGTGATCGTATCTGATAATTGTTGGGAAAGAGACACACTAAAGGACATTATTTCTGGGAAAGGAAAGTAAACGTGTGACAGACTCCCACTTGTATTTTCAACAGGAATTGTGGATTATTCATGAAGAAAAACATGAAGGAATGAAAAGAATGATATAATTACATGGATAGTTTCCTAATATGTTTCTTCATAGCCGCCCCCCTTTGGGGGGTTAGGGAGCTTTCTTGCCAGCAACAGAGCAGGTTTCATCGCACGCAAAAAGAAACTTTCCTGACATCTGGGATGAATAACGACTGCTTGTCGCTAAAACTATTTTTAAACCAAGATTTGGCCAGGTGATATGTGACGTACAGGAAATATTTTAACACGATGTAGATTGTTAGTCTTGACTCGGTTGTGCCTGGCATTTATTCATTTTAACCCCACAGTGGAATACACATCTTGGTTGCTTATCTGTGTGGAGTTTGCATGTTCTTCCCGTGTTAGTGTGGGTTTTTTGTCTGGGTTCTCCAGTTTCCTCCCACAGTCCAAAGACATGCAGGTTAATTGTTGACTCTAAATTGCCCGTAGGTGTGAATGTGAGCGTCAATGGTTGTCTGTCTCTATGTGTCAGCACTGGTGACATGTCCAGGGTGTACTCCCCCGCGATCCTGAATAGAATAAGTGGTTACAGATCAAGAATGGATGGCTGCTTATCTGTGAACAAACTGGGCTGTCATCTTTATATTTTAGATGGATCCGTAGCATCTGTGGTGTCGATTTGACCTCAAAGGAAAAATTTGATGCACTTTTTAATCAGTTGATTCATCAGAAAACGGCTCATAAAGAGCATGAGTCAAAGGTACTTCCTCTTTGCCAGACAGAGATGTTACTTTAAGAACTTGTTTATTTAGCCCACGGTTCTCAGCACGCTCTAATTAGTTCCAAACAACGGAGATACACATTGTGGCCACATTTGAAACCACAACAAACAGCTTTGTGGCTCCAGAGTGTTGTGTTTGGATGTCCCCTTGTCACCGGGATCATGGATCAGACTGCATCGCTGCAGGACAAGAAGTTACCTCCTGGAGTATGACAGAGGGACGCTGCAAGGCTTCATCAATAATTCATGAGGTGTCACATGACTTATGGGAGCACATGAGTCACACCCTCAGAAGAAGTGTGGGCACCCTCTTTTATCAAACAATAACACAGTAATACTGCAGCATGCACACTATCCATTAACCTTTCTAAGGTTAGGAGAAGGGATGTCATTACTTCACCAGTGCATGACGTATAGAGCACAGATCAAAAGGTTAACAAAGCGTTACTGACCTGCTCCCTTTATTAGCAGTGCTGGCTGAGCCGTGGTAACATGGGCCTTACACAGTATCAGATTAGTCGTCCAGATGCAGCACGGAATCCAGGAATTCCATTCAGCAGGATCCGCCGGCTGCATGAGTCACATGAATGACGGGAATTCAGATTTTTTGTGATCCTGCATGTGCTGCCATTCAGGACGGTGTATTGTTTTCATCCCCAGACACTCTGGGTGACATTAGCATCATAAAACTGGTCTGGAAAAGACCTGAATCAGCTTTTCACTGAGAACTTCAGAATGAGTCAGAGCCTCGTAAAAGTCCAGTCACAGCGAGCAATATCTTTTATAAAATAACATGTTAAGCAACACCAGCCGGTGTTATGTTCTAAAGGTGATAAATACGAACAAAAGCGACTTATTACAAAGGATTATGTGAGTAAAATAGTGTTAAAACACCTGAGTGAACTCATGAAGACTATATCTTGTGACATGTTATGCAAGGTTCCAGGATATTTCAGGGTTCATCTATAGCTGATGGCCTTTCCCAACATTTCTGTGGATGTTGAATAATACATCTGTAACACGCTTACAGTAATCCCTGCTCCAGCCAGTCAGATCCCCGCAGTGTAAACGTTTTTAGCCAAGTCACTGAAACAGACACACTTACTGTAAATATGTCCTTGTTTTCTTTGGATTTTAACTCTATAGAGAAGGAGTTGATTTACCATCACACAATTTATATGCTAAACTCCTCGAGAAGAGGCTGGAGATGATTTAAGTTCATGTAATAGTTTATACAGATCTATTTTAAAGGGATGCTATGAATGTTGTATTATTTTGTGTACCATTTATACTGTGCAGTTATTGTTACTATAAATTAATTCTCAAATTTCCACTGCAGAGAGGATGCTTGAGACTATGGCTGCCCCCTCTGAGACGATCTTCGTCGACTAACATTTCTTTCGTCGATCAGTCGTTTTTAATGCTTTTTTCATGCTGAAAGACTTATTTCCAAGAAACTTATGAGCATATCTCTGGTAAACACCAGATTTAAAGTGGTGCTTTTCTGTGAGTCTTTGTGGAGAAACTCAGTTTCACAGATCTGTCGATTAAATCAACTAATTGATTAATCAACTTAAAGGTTTTATATGTAACAGTTGGTGTTCGTAAACACACGCCACATTCAAAGCTGGCCACTCCTCCACAGCTCAACAAGCCGAGAGGGAGAGACAGAGCAGCGAGCTAAAGAGTGAACGGAGCGCCGTTAGTGAGAACAAAGAAGCGAATCAGAGAATTTTTCTGATTGTTTCACGGCGGTTACGTTCTAAAACACAAATAAACACGCAACTCACTCCGCACAACTCCGTACAACCTTGCGGGAAGGTGCCGGGCTGCTTGATTTTGAATGAATGAATGCAGCCGAAAGGAAGGCTGTCCTCTCTGCCTGGTGTGTGTGATAGCAGCACGCAGCAGCCACTGCACACAGCAGAGGAGAGACAGAGGAACAGGGGAACTCACAGCGGTGTAACAAACCCGTTCTCATCCGTCAAATACTCATCGATGTATAATGCAGAGGCCGAGGGGCGTGACAAAGCGGCAATATTTGACCACCTGAACGGGCTGCACACCCTGTGCGCTGTTATTGGCTGAGAGTTACACCCCCACATGGGACCTAAAGGCTGTTGGCAGACGGCCAGCAGCATCTTGAGTAAAGCAAAATAATGAAAAAAGAGAAAATACAGAGAACAGACACCACCACACACTTGTAGTGGGGCATAAGTGATTGAGAGGGTTTATTTTTCTATCAGTCTATACATTGTTTTTTAGGGAATAGTTGCATATTATACCTTTAATGTTAGTCGACTAACAATGTATTTTGGTCGAGGACGGCCCTACTTTAAACATGACACGTTAGCAGATTGTTGCTCTGTACCTTCTGTAAGTCAATGCTATCCCGGAAACATGCTCCCGCAAAAACATACAGACTCTAATGACGTTGGCAGTCTGAGGCAAACAAGCTGACTCATAATGAAAGCAAATATCTCAAATGAAAACCATCACATAGGCACTTAGAGAGCATGTTCACTTTGACACAATAGCTGCAACTGAACCTTTTGGAGGACTGTGAAAGTATAAATACAGAGAACTCAACTGACACGTGTTGCTGAATGAGCATAATATAACAATACTATTCACAAAACACATAAAAGTAGAGTTAGCTCTTTTTTTTTCCAGAACACAATGAAACACACTTTCATTTTGTTGGTACTGTAGTACAGTAGCACCATAATACGCAGGTTCTCCTTCAACCACTGAATGGGAATTATCCAGACAGTATTGGAGAGGTTATCTATGTTTATTTTGTTTAATGATTGGCTTCCCCACTTACAACCTGCTAGCCCTCATTGACACTGCCAGCACTAACAGAGCACTGACCATCGCCCACGACCCCCGCCGCCCCCTCTACCCATGCTTCACCCTCCTCGCCTCTGACATACACAACTCTTCTGCAAAAAGAAAGGCATTGGGAGGAGTTCTGTGGCCTCAGCCATTACTGCCTTAAACAGCATGGGCACATTGTAACAGACTTGTGTTGCTTATACTGTATGTCTCTGAGTGATACTTGTTCTGAGAGTCTGATTGTGTACAGACTGAAAACACATTTCCACAGAAGACAATAAAGAATGAATCTGAATCTGATTTCAGTTTTGTCTGACATGGTCGGACAGGGTACGACTGTTAACATAGTTCCAGCTCTTATGACGGTGGGAGGGGAAGGGACTGCAGGGATATTAAAAAGGGGAGTTATTATCAGAATTATGCTTCTGTTTTTCCTTTGCAACCCTTTGAACCTGAACTCTGCAATAAAGAAATGAAAGCAAAAAACAAAAGAAAGTACAAAATGCTGCAATTCCAAAGAGTTTCTGAATCTTCAGTAAACTCATGTTAAAAATATTTTCACTAACAAAGACCACGGCAATAATGGCATGGGTTTGGAATGATTCATTACGTACTGGAGATGGAGGGGAGCTACGATGATGAAAGAGGAATGGGTTAGGAGGGAGGATGAGGGATGAAGGGATGAGGGGATAGGGATGAAGGATTGCAGGTGAAGGGTAGAGGTGTCGTAGAAGGATGGATGGAGGACCGGTGTCGGCTGGAGGCAGAGGAAACCGGGGGGAGTCGAGACTCTGAGTGGGGAAACCGTCTCTTCGTGAGCTCTGATTTTTACAGAGCCCCCAGAGGTTCCTGTAATCAAACGAGACAGAAAGAAGGGTGAGAGAAAAGGAGAAAAAATGTGTTTGGGGGGGAGGGATGTGAAAGCTGAGTCAAGGGGAAGTGAACGGATCAGGTGTGCTTAAATATTTTTCTGCGGAAATGAAATGTGTATGAGGCGAGGTTTTTGTTCCACAAACTTAGTTATAAAACTTAATTTCTTCAAAACAGTGTGTGTGGTTAATGTGTGTGGTTAATGTAACAGGGTAGACCTGTATCATCACTATCAGCTCACCTTCACACTGGGTGGGAATGGTTTCAGGTGTGTGTGATTCAGGTGCTGATTGAAGACAGGTGTGCCTCCACTCTGTAGTCTATTTAAGCCACATGCAGCAGATGTTGCTCTCTCTTTGTGGACTCTGTGTGCAGGATCAGCTCCAAGCGCTGCGGTCTGAAGGCCGAGTTGGGTTTCCTTGAGGCTGAAGTGTGTTGCCATCCTAGTCCATGATACGGCTCAGAAGACTGCCATCAAGTGATGTTTGAAAGTTAATAGACAGAGGAAGCAACCAACCTGAGGCGCAGCCGACCCTTTGCCCTTGGTCTGTCCTTCCTCTACACTGTACAGTAGGACACTCGCCCAGTTCCAATGTCCCCACTCACAGACTCACAGACTTTGAGGCGCATTCCTGCAAAGTCGGTGAGGGTTCAGGGCTGCCCCGCTGTCAAATCATCAAGTCCTTGAGGGCTCTATGGCAGACCTTTTGAGCTCTTTATGAACACTTTCCATAAAGTTGCATTCCTGCAGACTTCGCCTGAGGGAATTACCCACAAATCATAACATTGTGACGTTAAACACAGGGTTACCACGGTTACCAGGGGAAGCCCAAAGGTGTTAAAAAAAGAAGATATACAAGGAGGACGGCACATGGGTGTTCAGCCAAGCATATTTAAATTGGCACAGAAACATTAACATTAAGGATTTAAGATGGTCCATAAAAACACATTAAATCAGAGGAATGCAAGCATTAAACTATATTACACACCTGGTCCATTCATCAACTAGTTGTTTTAATTTTGCTTAATGAAGTTTGACAAAAACAAGTAAATTGATCTTTTGACATTTGCCTCTAGTCTCGTTGAAGATGTTCGAACAGGCAGTAAAAAACGTCAAATAAAACCCCTCAACTGGCATCGTCAAGGTAACGTGATATGTCGCTGCAAAGTGCCGTCCCATTCATATTTATACCATTTCAAGCCCTTGCAGCCTCTCACACTCAACCATTTACCAGGTGATGTCAGTCAAGTCCCTGAGGGTTCAGGGCTTAAGGCCTTTAGGGGGACATTGGGATTGGGTCACTGACTGCTTTCCCTTCCTTCCTTAACAATCGAGGATAATTAGTACTGCCACAAGTGATTTCCCCTTGATTTTAATTATTTTTAGTGTTTATAAGACATAATAAAATAAGCTTTTAAACTTTCTGTGTTGTTCTCTTTTGCCCTTTGTTGAGACATGTTTGTCAAATCTAGAATCTGCAGGTCTGCTGCAAAGCAGTGCTGGGGGTTTGTTACAACATGCCCCATCAAAACCATCCAGACAGCTCTTTTTAATATCCCTCCTGTAAAAAAATTACAGTCAGACCTTTATTTTAAATTCATTATATGTTATTTGTAAATGTGGAGTGAGGTACATGAAAGAATGCCCATAAAATGGTAAATGGTAATATGTGTTGAGATTTGTTCCATTGACACTTCAACTTTTCTATAAAGACAACAAAAAACAAAATACTCTATTATACTGTATAAAGGTATATAAATTCCATTACCAAAATTAAGTTTATTCAGGTGTGCTATTAGTATACTTCTTTTGAACTTAAAATTAGAGAGTATACTTTCAGTTTACTTTTTATGTATTTATCAGAGATATACTAAACAAAAGCATACTTAAGTATACTTGTCTCATACTGACAAGTATACTTAAAAGTCTAAGTATATATGGCTTATAGGCCTACTTACTTAATCTTTTGATCAAGATATACTTAAGAAAAGTATAATTAAGTATTATTGCCTTATAGTACTACAGAAAAGAATATTTGGCTTTTAGCTGTGCTTTACTTTTTAATAGTCATCTATTAAAGTGTGTGAATCTGTAAAACGTTGTTTTGATATGAATTTACTTCAATTCATCAAGTTTTTGGATTATCCGTTCACCGTAGAGGCATGTGAGAACAACACATTTTATTTTTATTTTTTAAAAATCTCATCACAAATCATCAAGTCAAATAACAAAAGGAGCACGTCTCTTTATGTTATACATAAATCATTGGCTAAGTACTATAAGTTAAAGTATACAAAGTGTACTTTCATGAACTAAAAAGCAGAGATGCTCACAAGTCATTTTTTGCAAGTCCAAGTCAAGTCTTTTGGGATTTGTTCATGATTACGTCCAGGTTGACGGAGACTGCATGAAACAGTACGTAATAGATATTGACTCACATATGTGTAATTAGAGCACACCATATAATAACACTCATTTTATGTCACACCACATGTGTTAGGGTGAAGTTCTTGAGTTTGTCACTGCCAGGATCCCAGATCAAATGGCTTATCACATGCATCATGGCCAATGTACTTGAACTGATTCGTCCGTCTGTTATATCAAATGTGAATTGTGTCTCAACTGTGACCAGATGTTTGATGCATAAAGCCAAATCACAGGACACAAAACCTCCAAAGAGGTCTGTCCATTTCACAGAATCTGCAAAAGCAAACACTGTTGCTGAAATTTCCAACAAAACCCCTAACGGTGTGAGAGCCTCCTGCAATGACACACACACACACACAATCCCTTCCTGGATCTGACCATCAGGCAATTGGATGCCGCTGATTTTGAAATCTTTGGGATCCTTGCACATGTTGTCCCATTACCAAGTCTTGACCAAAGTACTGAAAACCCCGCTCTTTGTAAAGAAGCACAAGTTGTTGGTCGATTATGAGGTAAAATGCCAGCATTTGTTATCTTTCCCGAACCCCACGGATGAACTACCTCAAATGATCCTCAAAGGTAAACTTTAAATTATTCCACACTGGAAAAAACAGAAAGCTGGATTTCCTTCTTCAAGCTTTGCGTCACAGTTTTGGAGTCAGTGGATGAAGAATGGTCTAATCATTTGTTTATGTGTGTTTAACTGGAAGCAAAATCACATCACTTCTCTGCAGAGATGGTGAATCAATGGGTTCGCACGATTGTGGTTTCATATGCGGTTTACCAAGGAACTTCTTGGCAGAGGAAATGTTGCAATTGTTGCAGAAATGAGTAATAAATAAGATATTTGTGCAGAAATGGTTTATTGACGTGTTCACAGGAGCTCATAATTCACTTCCTCTACCAGTGTAACGCCGTGTAAAGTACTAGAACTACTAGTTGTCTAGTACTAAACAACAGCGTCTCATTAATTTTATGGACAATCTTATGCCTCCAGATATATAAAAATGTATTACACACCTATGCAGCCAAACAGCTGTATTAAAGTAAACAAATGTTATAACAGGGTTAAATTAAAGCAGTGAATAAATACAATGAAGTACTATTGTATGGCAGTATATATGCTACACACAAAGACACCATGATCAATAGGATCATCTTCATGTGTCCACGGATGTGTGTGTGGATTTAAATCAGATTTCCTCAGTCAAAATAACCTGAGCAATGCTGCCACCCTGTGGAGGAATGATGTGGTGCGAATTGGAGTAATGGGTCTCAAATCTCATCCTCAGGAAACCCGCTGGTTTTCAGTGAAACCAGATAAATTAGGGAATGATTTACATCTCGGATAAAAGTTTAAACCAGTTAACAGCAGGTATGATTTTTTTTTTGACGACGACTTAAACCACACACACTTTTTGTGTGGAATGGGAAACACAGTTGTATACACTCACACTTAATTGATGTACAAATTGAGAAAATGGGGCTTCAAAATATACAAACTGAGCTCTGGGTGTCAAATGCACGTCTTCCTTGATGTAAGGGTCCCCTGCAGATGCTTTTTGGGGTAAGGGCTTCCTGGATAGTCATATGACAGCAAGCCCAGACCGCAAAAAGACCTGAAAAGAACAAGACTGCTCAGCTGATATCACGGCGATGACGATCACACGCAGTTGGTCCAGCAGCATCTGAAACACACATTCACAGATCCATGAGACTGAATTAGGAATAAAAGGAGTCATAACAATCTTTCTCACATTTTCTAGGCCTTCTGTTGGACTAAAGCACCTCAGATAGAGTGTAAATTTAACCCAAACGTCAGGCTTTGAAGAAGAATTGTGATAACTTTCAGCACTTTTTTAAAATCATCCACTACCTTGGCCAGTTTAGCTTGTATGGGTGAACATTCACTGAAACAGAAAACGGAAAAAACATTCCACTAAAGCTGGAAATATATCTATATCTATACAGCCGATTAGACTGTTGTCGGGCTATTAAATAGCCGTTATCAGTCACTATAAGCCCCATAGATGTGGGTCAGTAGGGGCCTACTACACCTGCTAGTAGGTTTTATCATCTATTCACATAGTAAATCACCAAGAGAAGGTATTTTGTTTTTTGCCTAAACCTAAAGAAGCCTTTTTGTTTGTGTTCAAAACTAAACATTTCATTCAGTTTTAAATGTTATGTCATGTTAGAACATGTTGCTTTTAAGTTTCACTTTTACAATGTATTACGCCCCAAATGACCCACATCTATGGTGCTTATAGCGACTGATAACGCCTATTTAATGGCCTGATAACAGACAAATCGGTTGATTTATACGTGTGATAACAAGATAGTGCAGACATTTTCAGTGTGACCTCTTCCAGTAAGGCCTCAATCCCATAAACCTCTGTACCATTAGTTGAACATGTCACTACAGGACATATAGGTCACAATAAGATAAGTGTAATACATTTAATATGATATTTAAAAGTCCATTTGAATGTATTAATGATTTCACTTTTTTAAAGGTTATTGTTCCGGCTCGTATACGTTATGACGTCATCTACAGTTAATGTTTGTTGTGTTGCTTCTTCCTTTTTAAGTCATAATTGCTGTTGTTTGAAAATGAGTTGTTAGTTAATGTGATAAAACTGGTGGATTGAACAAATTAATCATTTTAGTTTAGAGGAGAAAAATTCCACATTTGAAATAAACAATCACATACAAATGTCTCTGATTTCAGCTTGACTTTGAGTTTACATCCATCACGTATGATCGTAGTCTGATGGGAATAACATGCATGAAATAAGTCACTGGTCATTGTACGTATACTCTATCAGTATTGAGGATAACTGATTGACCAAAAATACAGCAAAGACTGAATGGGAGCAGTGAATCAAGAGATCGTTCCTACACACCAACCCAGTACACATGCACAAATGTAACATCATCAATAAAACAAACCAGGAATTCCTTTAAAATACAAACGCAGGGAATTATAGTTGCGTAGAAATACTGATTTTCTACGCAACTTCCTAAATTCCTCTTTGTGATTTACTTTCATTACGCCTTCCACCCCAGAGAGCCAGCAACTCACAATGGGGTGTAATGTCAATTTACACAATATAAAGTAAAAAAAGCTTTTGAAATTGACATATTCTGCTACTCTATGTGAAGGAGGATTCAATGAAAGTGGAGCACCTGTGAATAACACTGAAATGTCCCAGAGCACTTTATGACTTTTCTCATAGAAAGACGAGGATGACGTACAGTTGTGAATTAGAAAAGGGGGAGAGAAAAAAAAAAGTGAAAATGTTGAGTACATTTTATGTGAAATGGTGTGCCAAATTATAATTGGGAGCAAAGCCAGAGAGGAAAAATGTGGGTTCCACGTGGATCCATAAGTTGGTGTAAAGGTGAGATGATGCACAAATACTCAGAGAGATTTATATATATCTTTTTGCAATACACCTATCACCCAAACAGTGGCTATTATGTCACACAGGTGCCAAATAGTACAAACTTGATAGCTGCAGAAAAAGGGTATAATATATGTCATATGTGGGGGCCTGTAGGTTGATCATGAAACATCTGTATTATCAAGTAAAACATCTGTATTTCTAGTAAATATGATCTTTTGACAATGAAAGGTAGAGAGCTATCTGGGCTGTTTTTATCAAGTGCTATTTGCCCAAACAAAGATGGTGCAGCCATCAGTGCGGACAGTAGAGGAGAGAGTATATAGACCACCACACTGGATGAGGATCTTCATGAGAGCTGTCCATGGTTCTGAAAGCCTCACACCAGCCCTGCCGGTAAACGCCCTAAAATCCCCCCCACCACCTCCTCTCACGACACTGTGCATGTGTGCAAGTGTGTGTGTGTATGTCTGTCTGAACGTGTCCGACAATGTGTGTAGTGTTTTAAAGCAGGAGGCTGCATGCAACATGCATCCCTCTTGGGCTTTTTCTTGTAGCAAAAGCAAGGGAGATAGGGGAGGGGTTGGTTTGCACTGTCAATTAAAGAAATCACCCTCCTCTAATGATGGATGTGCTCGCAATCAGTGGCAAATAGAAACACACAGATGTGACACACACCATGAACACTTGACACAACAACACTTTACTGCAAAAAAGAGATGATTCCAAATTCAAAGTTTTGGGAAAAGACAAGAAATCTCCACGCATCACATCACCAGCAGGTTTTTTTGGCTGTGCGCGCGTCTGCAGGTCGCCGAGCTGCGAGCGACCATGACGCGCAACAATCTCTCCATGCAGCCACAATAACCCGATTATTACATATTCCTCTTACTACAATCAGCAATTTTAAACACTGGCACAACATGATGTAAAATAAATAAATAAAATAATGCAAGAATATAAATGTCCAATCTGAATTGATGAGGTGTGAGATGATGGAGTGTAAGGTGCTCGTTACCTCTGTGCGTCTAGATGCGAGCGCTTGGATGAATAGGTCGGGGGGGGGGGGGGGGGGGGGGGTTGTTGTGTAAAGAGCCCTTTGGGAGAAAAAGAAAGAATCAGAAATAAAACACAAGAGTATAGAATCACATGTAAGCTAATGGCAGAGACATAGCACACAGCGTTACGCAGGGAAAACAACACAATACGGACACACACACACACACACACAGAGGGAGATCACACGGAGAACAAACAGCAAATCAAACCAACAAAAAATATTCTCGAAAATGTTATTCCACAAAGCTACTGGCAGGTTATCATCCCACAGATGCGCTGTGGATGAGGAGGAGAGAGAGAGACAGAGAGAGAGAAAAAAAAGCATCCTTATATACACACCTCCCTTTACTATCGCTGCTGCTCGAAGGGTTGGGGCGACGTGATGCCACTGTGATCATTTTCACTTCTGCATTTTTTTTTTTGGATTCACCTCTTGCTATTTTCGATGCATTTTTTTTTTTTTTTTTTTGCAAGGAAGGAAATACATACACTTCCATTTTGTTACTCGTTTCCCCCCAAATCCTTTTCTGTTAGGAAAATACTGCAAAAAAAAGCCCCCAAATGGAAGCCACTCAATTCCTCCAGTCTGCGATTGACCCGCATTGACGTCATTGCGTCATTAGGTCTCCCCTGGAAACACGGGGCTCCCAAAAATAGCAACACATTAATTCAGCCTGCTGCTGCTGCTGGGGGTTGGCTTGGCGGGGGTGACTATTTGTATCAATCCATAACCCCTCCTCTGATTCTGAGCAATAATACAGTCCTCTCTCTCTCTCTCTCTCTCTCTCTCTCTCTCTCTCTCTCAAGGACGAGCTGATCACGACTCATGGCTATTTTTGGAAAGAGAGAGAGAAAGAGAGAGAGAGAGAGAGAGAGAGAGAGAGAGGTGGGTGTGATGAGAGACGCCTGCACCTCTGCTCTCCTCTCTGCTGGCTGGCTGAGAAACAGAAACAGCACCACGGGGATAAAAATAGCAAAAGAGCGGTCATCCATCCAGCCAGCCATCCAGCCAGTCATCCAGCGGTGGGGGTGTGGGAGGAGAGGCAAGACCCTAAACCTAGTTAAACCAGCCACCGGCCACAGTGGTGGACCATCCATGTCACACTGTGAGCGTGGTGGTGGCCTCTATATTAGCCTGTCATTCATTCTACAAAAAACACTGTTCATTCATTCATTCATTCATTCATTGTCGCATAATCAAGAAAGAACCTTTCACTGGGGGTGAAACCTAAACCTAGTTAAACCAGCCACCCGCCACAGTGGTGGACCATCCATGTCACACTGTGAGCGTGGTGGTGGCCTCTATATTAGCCTGTCATTCATTCATTCTACAAAAACACTGTTCATTCATTCATTCATTCACTGTCACATAATCAAGAAAGAACATTTCACTGGGGGTGAAACCTAAACCTAGTTAAACCAGCCAAAGGCCACCATCCATGTCACACTGTGAGCGAGGTGGCCTCTATATTAGCCTGTCATTCATTCTACAAAAAACACTGTTCATTCATTCATTCATTCATTCATTGTCGCATAATCAAGAAAGAACCTTTCACTGGGGGTGAAACCTAAACCTAGTTAAACCAGCCACCCGCCACAGTGGTGGACCATCCATGTCACACTGTGAGCGTGGTGGTGGCCTCTATATTAGCCTGTCATTCATTCATTCTACAAAAACACTGTTCATTCATTCATTCATTCATTCATTCACTGTCACATAATCAAGAAAGAACCTTTTACTGGGGGTGAAACCTAAACCTAGTTAAACCAGCCACCGGCCACCATCGATGTCACACTGTGAGCGAGGTGGCCTCTATATTAGCCTGTCATTCATTCTACAAAAAACACTGTTCATTCATTCATTCATTCATTCATTCATTGTCGCATAATCAAGAAAGAACCTTTCACTGGGGGTGAAACCTAAACCTAGTTAACGTGCACTAGCCACAGTGGATCATCCATGTCACACTGTGAGCGAGGTGGCCTCTATATTATAGCCTGTTATTCATTTTTACAAAAAACACTGTTCATTCATTCATTAATTCATTCATTGTCGCATAATCAAGAAAAAAACGTTCACTGGGGGGTGAAACCTAAACCTAGTTAACAGCCACCCGCCACAGTGGTGGACCATCCATGTCACACTGTGAGCGAGGTGGCCTCTATATTATAGCCTGTTATTCATTTTTACAAAAAACACTGTTCATTCATCCATTCATTCATCCATTCATTCACTGTTGCATAATCAAGAAAGACCTTTTCACTGGGGGTGAAACCTAAACCTAGTTAAACCAGTCACCGGCCACAGTGGACCATCGATGTCACACTGTGAGCGAGGTGGCCTCTATATTAGCCTGTCATTCATTCTACAGAAACACTGTTCATTCATTCATTCATTCATTCGTTCATTCACTGTCGCATAATCAAGAAAGAACCTTTCACTGGGGGTGAAACCTAAACCTAGTTAACAGCCACCGGCCACAGTGGACCATCCATGTCAAACTGTGAGCGAGGTGGCCTCTATATTAGCCTGTCATTCATTCTACAAAAACACTGTTCATTCATTCATGCATTCATTCATTCATTCAGTGTCGCATAATCAAGAAAGAACCTTTCACTGGAGGTGAAACCTAAACCTAGTTAAACCAGCCACCGGCCACAGTGGACCATCGATGTCACACTGTGAGAGAGGTGGCCTCTATATTAGCCTATCATTCATTCTACAGAAACACATTGTTCATTCATCCATTCATTCATCCATTCATTCATCCATTCATCCATCCATTCATCCATTCATCCATTCATTCACTGTCGCATAATCAAGAAAGAACCTTTCAGTGGGGATGATATATATATATATCGTCAGAGAAGCTGATTTCACTGCAGGGTTGCCACTAAAACTGCATAATTCTTTGTCCCCTTGAAGCCCCATATAGGTTATTCACTCACGGAGCAGCAGAGGTGAGGTGTGACACACACATTTTTTTAATAGTTTTTCATTTCAATGTATTTATTAATTTGGTGTCATATAGCACCTCTCTGCAACGAGACAGATGCTATACAGACAGATGCAGAAATTGTTTTCAGGCTCGTGTGCTATATATTATTAGGGGTGAAAATCACAAGTTTTACGATACAATATTATATCAGTTGTTTGGACGATATTTGCTGATATCACAGTGTCTGCCACGATACAATTTTCGATTTGATTCAATTCAGGGCCCTGCGATCGATATGAGACGAAATCATATGCCCATTTAAAGCTGCAGTGGGTAGAAATGGAGCAAATATGATTAATGTGATTAATATCCTAACAGTAAGGCATGAAACAGGTTAAAAAAACATGTGCCTCTGTGTCCTCCAGTGTCCTCAGGTGTCCTCCGGTGTCCTCTGGTGTCCTCCAGTGTCCTCCCGTGTCCTCCGGTGCTCTTAACAGCATTTGCAAGATTTCACAGACCGGAGGAAAACAACCAATCAGAGCCGAGCTGGAGCCTGCCGTCTCTGAGCAGCTGTCAATCACTCGCCAACTCCGATCAAACGGTCAAACTAGGCAGCGCCGATCAAATATGAATCAATATTCTGTTACTGTAATGCCTATTTCTCTCCTCAAATGTTTTCAGAATCATCTTGTAGTGTACTGTTTAGCTGTAAAATGAGAAAGTTTGTGACCCAGCATCCATGTTGAGATCAGTTGAGGAAATATCAAGCACTGCCCACCTGCCAGAGCACAGCCAATAGGAACGCTCTCTCTCTGAAATGACTCTCTCTGAATAGATTTTTCAAAGTCTGAAAACAGAGCCATGAGGAGGTGCAGAAGTTTAGTTTTCTCTCAGAACACTTGAATTACAATATGCTGAAAGGTCATTATGGAATTTTTGCCCAATGATGCCAAACAACTTTCTGCCTACTGCAGGTTTAACATAATCAATTACATTTAAATCAACTCACTAAAATATGATTTGACAGTTGTATTACTGAGCTCTTCCAGACATTTAAATGAAAAACAATATTATTTTTAATAAATATAAATAAATATAAAGTACGAATTTCAAAATATCTCAAAGATGATATGTATTGATATTTTCACTTTGCATCGATATTAGATCCTTGATAATTGAATCAATATATCGATCTAGATTGATTAGTCCTTACACCCCTAGCTATAGTACCTGCAATTTTCATATAATACAAACCATTCTTTGACTTTTCAAAATCATAAAACATAAAAAAAATAATAATACTATCCACTATTTTCTCAGCCATTAATGTTCAAATGCAGGTGAATATCATTGTTTCAGTCTTGCAGTATATTTACAATGGCCATGTCTAATCTAGCAGCTATTATTATACTCTCTCTGTGTCGATAGTGAGCTTTGTGGCCCACAAGTGTTAATCTTAAACTGCTGATGCCATCTACTGGTTATTTAAGAGACCTGCATATAATAGACAGCTCTGTTGCATCATCCTTGAAACAGCAGCACAGGTAGAAGTCTTCCTCACTCCCTCACCTGCTGGTGCAGTTTGGTATTACGCTGTTTGTTTTTTGAGGGGGTATTAGAGCAGTTGGAAATGGTGGTGGGGTGGAGACAAGATCTGCTTTCTTTCTCACTCCTCCTGTCCCACTGAAAATTAGGAATTGATTAATAATGTACAGCCTGACCTTTTTTTCAATTTACATGTATTATCCTCTGCTGTAGACAGATGAATGTTGGATTTCTTCTGACAAGCAAAGATCTGCCCACAATGAGAGAGCACAGGGAACCAGTCTGAGGATATATAAGTGACATTCAAGAAGCTGCAACGGGCTCCATGAACAGCAGGTGGCAGGAGGGAACACTATCCGGAGGCAAAAACCTGTTGCAGCACATCCATAAAGTATAGTGCAGCTTATGTAAGCCTTTTTTTCTGATGAGCTGCCAAAGCACGAGCGCCTGCAAGTTGTAAATAACTCTGTTCGTGAATATGCATGCTCACTGTAGCACTGACACTTTAGCATATCTTAGCCATGAGCCACCAGAGGACGCCCAACATAAAAAGACGATTAGAATTACAATGCTAATTGTGTGTGTAAGATATTTACTCTGCACATCTGTACGTACATTTGAGAGCCCTCATCCTTCATCTCAACCCTCTAATTATGACCTCCATCATTAATATCTTTTTTTCTGCTCTAAATTTTCCAGCTCATCTCGTACTAATGCTTCTCCATCTTCTTATCTCAGCTCCCGGGACTCATCATGAGATCCACAGTGGGAGAAACAGTAGACATTTTGTATATTACTCTGCTTATTGAAACCCAAAATTGCCCGTCTTAGTGATCAATTTTGGAGGCTTTCAGCGTGTTCTTAATTGCACCACTTTGCGCCCATATGGTTCAAATATAACACAGTGGGGTACCTTGGGAGACATCAGTGAAATTGCCTTGGGAGAAAATAACAGCAGCAATATCTATCCCCAGCCACAGAAATTAAGAGCAGACGCTGGCATCCATTACAGCTCCTGACGGTAAGCAGTTTAGCTCAGCCTGCTGTAAATCACTGCCACTGGAGACGTGCGCTCTGCACTGGCTTTATGTGTGGTTTTATCTCCACATATTCCTGATTTATCAGCTATTCCTTTTTGGCAAGGAGTAAAAGCACCACAGTTTCACCTGGTACAGCGCCTCGGCACTAAAGAACGTATTGATTTATTCACCGGGGCGAGCTATTCTTTGCATACAGTAGGAGGTTTCTGATGTTTGTCCTGCATCGAAAAAAGGGTGTGTGTGTGTCTCTTTAACAGCTCCATAAAGGCACTGCAGGGAGACATAGACTAGTTCATTTTCAATTAGCCAGAGACTCGCATTAACTGAAGATATTAAAGAGGAGAGTAATGCTGTTGTACAAGCCAATAGTCTGTGAAGGCCGGAATCTGCTGAGGCTGCATTGTGTACACACAGATGCTAACACACACCAACCCACAAACACACTTGCCTAGTTTGAAGCTCATTCCCCCAATGTATGTTCACATAGGGACACACTTTTCATGTAGTCAGAGAGCCATTTATGGGCGAAATGGCTTCACAGTTGCATTTGATGGTGCATGTTTTTCCTCACTGGGTTGCTCCCTGCAGATTTCTAGGCAGCACGCTGCGGAATCCACGGGGAGCGCCACCATATCAAACCCCCACAGTATACGTTGAAGAGCACCCAGCAGATTCACATATGAGATACTGAGTACATTAATTCAACAGATAACCCTCTAGAGTCCGACCATCCTAACATGTTGAAGTAGGGATGGTGGACGGAGACAGCAGGTACAGTAGAAGCTGCGGGGAACAGTTTAAAGGGATAGTCCGGGTCTTTTGAAGTAGGGTTGTATGAGGTACTTATCCATAGTTTATTACCTATAAGAGTAAAGCAATGTAATGCTGTGGATGGGGCCAGCAGCAAAAAAAGCATTTTAGCCACCTAAAAGAAAGGCCCACCTAAAACAATCAACATCAGTTTACGCTGTATTTAGAATATTTTCACCACTTTACCTTGCCGTCAGACAGCCCTTTCCGACAGGGAGCTGAAGCCGTTATGCTATCGCCAAAGCCACCTGTCTCCATTGAAAAAAAAATGTAATTTTACCTCGCAGAACACGCGGGTTGCTGGTCTGTCACTGCCTTGATCGGTTAGTTTGTTTGTTCTGTAAGGTAAAATGACTGTTTTTTTCAGTGGAGTTTGGTTGCTTTGGCGAGGGTATAGATAACGGCTTGAGTTCCCTGTCGGAAACATACTGTTTAGCTGTCTCACGGCAAGGTAAACCGGTGAAAATATTGAAACTTAAACTGATATTGATGTTTCTAGGTGGGCCTTTCTTGTAGATAACTAAAATATGTTTTGCTGCCAGCCCAGTTCACAGCAGTACATTGCTTTGCTCTAGCGTCTGTAACTCCTGTCTGTTTCTCTAAACTGGGGGGGGCGTGCCGACCGTCATCTACTGTAGGTGCCACCTTAATGAAATGTCAGAATGTACCTAGTGGTCAGAGATCGACTTATATGGTGAACATAACTCACGTGTCCAGCCTGAGCTACACTAAGTGGATTAAAACATTTCGAGGACCACATTGCTGCATAAACCCCACATGCCCTGTATATAATTTATATATCTTTAATGCATAATTCATGCATCTTAAATTATCTATACGATTCTTCGCAATCCCTTGTAGTATCTTGTTTCATGTATCATATTTATGCATGTGTGACTACAGTAGCTCGGTCATCCAGATGGGAATGCCACTGAGCCTTATAAAGAATTGAATGTCCCTGTGGTCAAGTAAGATAGGGAAACCGAGACCCCCACTGAGACGCTGATGTTACTTTCATTCCTTGTTCTTCATATCTAACCCCATAAACAACGAATGAGCATCTGTAGCACTCACGAGAGAGACTGGGCGAGTGGATTAACATGTGCATGTGTGTGTTTTAAGCAGTGGGCAACCTCTGATTCTGAAAAGTGAAGCCATTGTGGAAGTGCCTTAAACTTGCATTCTTTCTAATAGCCAGCAGGGGGCGACTCCTCTGGTTGCAAAAAGAAGTCTGATTGTATAGAAGTCTATGAGAAAATGACCCTACTTCTCATTTATTACCTCAGTAAACTTTGTAAACATGAGTTTATGTTCTCAATCGCTAGTTTCAAGTCTTCTTCAATACAGCATGATGTTCATTTAGTAAATTATGGTCCCATTTAGAGTCAAATAGACCATAAAGTTGTCCGGTCTGGGTGTTGTCCGTGTTTTCATCTTAGAACTTTAACCCTTTCACAGTGTGTTTACAGTTCATGAAAGTTAATTATAACCTTTTTGGTTGCCTAAAAATGTCTTAGTCAGCGCACAGTTGTACTTAGCTCCACCCTTTAGTGTCACATCTGGTTGCAAAAAAACAAGATGACAACGGCCAAAATGCTGAACTTGAGACTTCAAAACGTCAGTCCACAAACCAATGCCTGACGTCATGGTGACTACGTCTATGGTTTTTAGCCATGCTAGCGGCATGACTCTATGGACGGCGGCAATGTCGGCCCATTGCTTTGGTTCAGACTGAAATATCTCTAGTATTTTGATGGATTGTCATGAAATGTTGTACAGATATCCATGTTGCCCAAAGGATGAATCCTAATAATTTTGGTAATCCCCTAATGTTTCGCAAAGCGCCACCAGCAGGTCAAAGCTTTTTACTCCTTTAGTGAAATATCTGAACATCTACTAGATGGATTGGCACCAACGTTGGTAAAGGCACTCATGGTTCCTAGAGGATGAAGCCTGATGACTTTGGTGATCTCCTGACTTTTCCTCTAAGGCCACCTTGAGATTTTGTGTGAAATTTCTTGAGAACCATTGGATGGATTGCCATGAAATTTGATACACACATTCACGACCCATGAATAGTAATATCTTTGTTGATCCCCTGACCTTTCATCTAGCGCCATCATCTGGTCAACATTTTTGGACAAATTTGCTTTATGACCAAATAAAACTAATGACATTCCCAGCAGCCTCAGCTGTACTTTGTGTTAAGTGCTAATTGGCATGCTAACATCAGCATGTTAGCATTTTGTTATGATAAAGCCTTAATGGTTTATGAATGTGTGAGGAAGCACCAACTCCCTCACTAATTATTTGATTAAACCTTTTGTTAAGAAAGGTGGATCACACAGTTTTCTTTAATTTATAGTTAAATAATATATTGACAAAGACAAACAATTGTATTCAGCATTAGAGTTAAGTTTAGTTCTTTAAAATGTATTAAATGACATGCTGTAATCAAAGCCATAACCTGTGGCGAGTTATCCGATTTGATTGGATATTGACTGTGTGATGAAATGAAAGCTAATTAAGTTAAATACTGAATTATGTAAAAACAATTTGTTTATGTCAATATACTGTAGGATGTATTGAGGCATTGTGCACATGAGTTAGTTAAAAAAGCAATGTATAATTGTTGTTAATCTTGTCTATGCTCTGTTGTGGAGTTCTCACCTGATAGGCCAGTTTGAACTGGATGGGCGGGCCCTCAGGTTATATATGTGAGTTGAATGGGAGACACCTGAGGAGCTGCAGCACCAGACCTGCTGTGAGCTGAGTGAAGGCAGAGGATTTTTCCCTCCCTGTGATTTTCCTATCTTTCATGTTTGTTTTTTTTGAGACAAAATAAAAGTCTGCCTTATTTTTCCAGCACGCTTCCCTGCCAGCATGATGTTTTGTCTTCCTAACATCTCACCTTGCTGTCCTGCACTTCACCTGACAACAGACTGTCTTTCAGGTGAAGGTATGGTTTAGGCAGGTGATAGGAGGCAGGGTCCGACCTGACGTCACACTTGGGAGGGCTGGTCATTATAGCCGCCATCAGTGACACCTGTGCGTCAGATATTCTTGGGGTTTGAGCTGGTTTGGACACGCTACGAGGAAGACGCCGGAGGAAAGTCATTTTGGAAGACTGAGACTGATGTTTTGTTTCAGACCACAACACGAACTGTTAGTTTATATACACCCTTTCAACCCGAACATTCACATCGAAGAGCGTGCTGGTTGACCGGGCCGACAGATATGCACTCGAGGGGTGTCCAGAAGAGTCGCCTGATCCGAGCGAGCTGGTATTGGTCGCTGGTCGCGGTAAACGAGAACGGTGACCTGGCGGTGAGTCAACCCCACAAACAACCTCCCAGATAGAAAAGGTAACATTCACCCAGGGAAGTCTAGGTCACATCTTTCACATCTAATGCAACACGTAGGGGTTTGGCACTAAAGGGCTTGCTAACCTTAGCTATTTAGGATGAACCACAACCCTGGTTTAGCATAGCAGCGTATCATTTCTAATGTGAGCATGTTGACATTAGCATTTGGCTCAAACCACTACTGTGCGTCACAGAGCTGCTAACTAAATTTGTGTGTGTAGTTTAAAGCTTCAGTAGGCAGAAAGTTTTTGGCATCATTGGGTAAAAATTCCATAATAACCTTTCAGCATATTGTAATTCCAGTGTTCTGAGAGATAACTAGACTTCTGCTCCTCATCATGGCTCTGTTTTCAGGCTTTAAAAAATCTAGCTCGTGACAGGAGACTTTGGCCAATCACAGGTCATTTCAGAGAGAGAGCGTTCCTATTGGCTGTGCTCTGACTGGTGGGCGGTGCTTGGTATTTCCTTAACTGATGTCAACATGGCTGCCGGGTCACAAACTTTCTCATTTTACAGCTGAACAGAACACTACAAGATGTTTCTGAAAACATTTGAGGCGAGAAATAGACATTAAAGTAACAGAATATTGATTCATATTTAATCAGCGCTGCCTAGTTTGACCGTTTGATCGGAGTTCGCGAGTGATTGACAGCCGGCTCAGAGACGGCAATCCTCCAGCATCGGAGGACACAGAGGCACATGATTTTTTTTCAGATTACCTGTCTCATGCACTACTGTCAGGATATAGCCTTTTAGGCGCTTTATAAAAATAACTATTTTTTAATTATATTTGCTCCATTTCTACCAACTGCAGCTTTAAATTTTCATATTTCACAATTTGTAAAATCTGGTGATGTCACATCTTCAGAGTCAGGTGTGACTCACTGTTGCTCTTTATTTTGATGCAACAATACCACATCTATAAAGCACGAGCAGGTCGGCCAACGTCCCTTAATTACCTTGAGAGAAGAGTTGATTGTTCGGGCAGTGAATTAGCAGAAAAGCTATTGACTGGTGCAGAATGTGGACATCTAACAGGATCACTCCAGTAATTACTAAACACCAGCTACAGGATGGTAAACCTGAGAGAACGCTACAGTCAGGTGCATCGCTTACCTGCAGAGTAGAAGGAGAAAACAGGGCCGACTGAGGCAGCGTAACTCACTTCTCAGCAATATTAAAGCAATATCATATATCATCGCTTGTATAAGCATTCAGTGTCCCACTGTTCGGCAAATATTGATAAAGTTGCATCATTCAGAGGAAAAAGAATGAAGCTCTTTGTCAAGCCGTGGATGCAATGATTTTATACTTTGCCTTGCAGCGTGATGGATGATGAAATGCTGGCCTAAAAACCAAAAGTGAACAAACAAAACAAAACAGCAAACTCGGCTGGAATACCCAAAGGACAGTCACTGGAGAAGGAAAAAGGAGATTGATATTCTATCAACAGAGTTTGTTTGTTTTTCTGTGAATCTATTGAGAATATGCCCACACGTATTAATAGAGGGAAAACTCTATATGAGCTATGTTTTCTTGAATACATCTGTCAGCAGTATTGTTCCCCAGAAACCATTCCTGTGGTTTTTGTTTATGTGAAGATCAAATATTTGTGCGTATTTGTCCTTGCTTTGGTATATGTAATATTACTATCAATACGTTAGAGTGAGCACATCATATATACCGCTCAGGTCTGTGAGGAATACGTCCCATATCGAGTTGCAAGGTTGGCAGAGTTGCAAGGCTTGGAAGTGTTTTTCCCCGACTGTAAATTCACGTTTGGATGTGTGAATACCTCAGTGTTTATAAACTCAGAAACACTAAAGTCTTCTGTGTATTTTAAAGGACTATCAGTGTGTATCAGTTATAGCTCTTTAAAAATGTCTATTTAACATTTTTGCCAATTATTTTCAAATGGATACAGATTTGGTTTGTATTCAAGTGACTTTCTCTTGTTTCAGACAGACATTATTACCTGCATTCATCTTCATATGGAGTGAAAATCAGTTTTAAACTTTGTTTTAGTTCTGTAGTCCATCACAGACAACATTATATTACATCTGCAACACTTTTTAGAAGAAGCAGTTTAAAGGAACAGAGGAACAGTGTGTAACATTTATCATCAGAAATGGAATATAATATTCACAACTATGTTTTGATTAGTGTATAATCACCTGAAGCTAAGATTCGTTGTGTTTTCGTTAGCTTAGAATGAGCCCTTCATATCTACATATGGTGCAGGTTGTCTTCACAATCCGTCATGTTTCTACAGTGGCCCAGGACAGACAAACCAAACACTGACTCTAGAGAGAGCCTTTCACGTTTTTACCTCATCTGGAGGCCACCATATCCTCCGACATGTTTGTGAAACTGCTGTAACCTGAGCAACAGAGTGCAAAATCGTGTTACTGCCAGCCGCCGTCCGACTTCTGTTGATCCTAAAGTCGTGTTATTATGGTAAGGATGGCCTCTGAGTGAGGTCAACGGCGTTGCCACGGTTCTGTACTCAGCGGCTCATGTTACCGCAGTTTCACAAGTGTGCCTAACCCTTGGAAAGGGAGGAGTGAGCGCAGGGGTAAGCTTTGTTTATACTCGCGCGAGACACCGTGACGCGGGCCTTCGTAGATGGCGCGTGTACAGACAAAATATCCTGTGGATAAGCAAGAAGTCAACGAGTGATACCGGAAAGAAAAGTAGATTGCCTGGGGGCAGTAGTAAACACTGACGTACCGCCAAACATTGCATCTGTGTACTGTAATTATCACTGTCGCTTGCCTCCAAGTCAAAATTACTTTCCGTCTCTCGGTGCTTTCCCTCGGGTCGCATCTCTTTCCATGAGACCTTTTTCTAGCTTTTACAAAACGATCTCTCATATTCTTGCCGTGATGACGCACCACGTGCCGGCTTCACTACGGTGACCATAAACCAAGCTGTACTCAGTTGGTTGCAATCTGCAACCACACCTCTAGATGCCACCAAATCCTACACACTGTCCCTCTAAGTGCAGATTTATGTGAAAAGTCTGCACGATATTACTTCACAACTGTAATGTAACTTTGACATACAAAATAATGCAGACTTGATAGATTACACAACTCAAGAAAGTGTCAACATTTGGCTAACTGATTGATACCATATGGAAATTAATAGAAAACAATGGATGCCTGTATGAGCAGAAAAAAGTGTATTCAAATGCTAAAACACAATAGTATTGTTTGCAAAATGTTTGCAATTTTTCTGACGCTAGGAGTGCAGAATGGAGCAGGTGAGGTTATGAGGTTGGCAACAAGCAGTCAGTGAGCAAAGGCAAAGAAACTCGTATAGAGAAACAGGCAGGCAAAGAAGAAAAGAGGCTGGAACACTATGGCCCAATAGACGCTCTGGCTGAGAACTAGGGCTTGTGGGCAGATGTGGGAGTTGCTATGACGAGTCAAAATGTCTGCTGTGGGAAAAAAAAAGCCTATTGGCAAGAAATATTTCAACTTAATTTCCAAGAACTAAAGCTTTTCCATCAGTTTTAGTACATTGAATGGCTCTAAACACGACTCTACCCATGAGCCTTAGCAGCCGTTGCACCTGAGAAGCCCCTACAACCCTTCATCATTGCAATGGGGAACAAAACACAGCACCACAGTTGCTGAATTGATCTCAAATTGATTCGAGCTGCTGAATGTATTTATTGACGTCCACAAAAGCTCAACCTCTACTGTCAGCTCACCGCTAGCCTACACGGGCAACTGAATTTAAAGCTTGATGATTGGATGTTTCTTACCGCAGTGCTCCTTGGGGCGCGTAGTTGTCTTCCCTCTTTAAGATTTTATGTGAAGGCTTTTGTACCTTTTGACGTTTCATCAATACACCAACACTTCATGGCGTTCATGGTTATGTGCTGACGATTCGAGACAGTTTCATGTCGATCCAAGAGTTGGAAATGCGCTAAGGTAACCCTGTCCCACTTGTTACTTTATTCCGTTGTATATACCTTTTCTTTCTTTTTTTACTTAGCTTCTGTTTCTCTGGCTTCTCACCCACACACACACACACACACACACACACACAAGCAAAACAATACAGCAGTCACCTGGCTGGGACTGCCTGGAGAGAAAATGTCAGTGTGATCCACTCATTCTCCACCTTCTCAGCAGGGAGTCTGGTGTGTGTGTGTGTGTGAGAGTGTGTGAGTGTGCACGGATGGATGGCTCGCTGAGTGTTCATGCATGGCGCGTGTAAGTGAAGAAGCAGCTGGAGTCCTACCACTGTTATCAGCCCTCCTGAGGGACGGGGGGGTGGTGGGGAGAAGGACACTGGAGAACTGGCTTGTGTAAGATTCATTCTACACGTGTTGGATGTGACGGAGGACACAAACCCCCCTGCAGTTGCCGCCGTCGTCCTGCGTGAGGCAGCAGAGATACAGCCCTCCGTTTCCTCCATGATAGCAACGGTGATGACTGGCACTGCCGCAGCACTGACACACATAACAAAAGCATGCACACACACACACGCATACGTGCAACACACTGAGATGCTGGCTGGGGCCGACATTGCCGGACAACAGATTTAGACTGGACACAGCAGTACATCACTGGCTGGTCCAGTCTCTTCATTCCACACTGACACAGATGGCGGTGGTGTATAAAGTATGTGGACAGGGGAGGAGGAGTAGGTGGTGACGGACTGGGAATTGTTATAAATCTTTGTCTTGTATGGAACAAAGAGATTTCATCCCACACCAACAGACGAAGGCTGTTTGTGACACCTTCGCGAGACAGCGGGGACAGATGTGTGTGCGGTTGATTGATGGTAATATTTTGCCTGAAGAATTGAAAATAGGGTTAGAAACGCGTTGAGGCGAGACTGAGCGGGGCATGAAAACACTCTTCCTTCCTGGACTAGTAAAGGATAAATACAATTCTGTCCTTGAGGAAGGAAAGGGGAAAGAGACGGAGAATACGATAGTGTCCTCGTGTAACGGGGAGAATGTGAAATCATTCACACACTGAGCAATTCCTCAAGCACTTATCACAGAAAGATTGACTGTCGAGACATTTTCACTTCATTTTGGGAGACATTCTCCCCCCGTGATGAGTGACAGGCCACACATTACTACCTCGTGCCCCAACAGGTGGTGCATAATGATGTGTTTTGGCCACATACACACTCCCATAGACACAAATTGAGGGCATGTATTTAAGAACACCTGCAGCCTTGACAGTTGACACTAAAATTATAAATATTAAATGGTAATTTGGATATGCTAAATAGGCTGCATGCTAATCAACTAAAGCGGAAGCGGCGACTGTTTTAACAGAGAGGCTCATTGGGCTTGCTGGCTCGGTATTCTCATAAATAGATTCATGAGTGGTCCACTCAAGGTCCGCTGGAAATTCACTCAATGGCAAAGGTGGTGTGTGGAAAATAATGAGATCTGCCTTTTTGTGATCATTAAAGGGTGTACATACTGTAAACCTGCTATTTTGTTATTTACCTCTGCCCTCTGCGTCCCTCTCCCCCACCGTCCCAGATGCTGACTAATGCTTTATGTGTTTGTGGAGGAGCCTGGGGAGGTCAGAGGCTGAAATAGAGCTGAACCATGTGTTGTGTGTTTGGCATGGCTTGAATGCCCATCTGTGTGTAGTGTACGTTTAGGTCCCTGTGTGTGTAAATCTCACAGCACAGCTCAATAATGAGTGGCTGATTAATGACTACAGCACTCAGAGGGCATCTTGTCGTCCTGTGGCTTACTACCGGGGCTCGACCCAGCCAACACACGACGTACATACACACCTATACTGACACATTCCCTCACCGTGTATCCTTCTTACGACCTCTTTCATCACCCGTATTAACCCTCGCTGGTTTTACCTTTCAACCTATAGGCCCCTTTTTCACAGTAGCCATTTGGACTTATCAGAATAGGAAAAGCAGGTGTTAATAATAATTTTCTAACGTATCCTCATACAACGGTTCATATAATGTGTTTCGAAAAGTTATTCTTCATTTTTCAGGAGTTGTCCTACGAATGTTAGTGGTTATGTTTAGGATTATTGTTTGGGTTAAAGTAACGATGGAAGTGGCGTAATTTCAGTACGGAAGTTAAGTGACAAATAAGTCAACGTATCCTCATACAACGGTTCATATGCATGTAACTTACAAAAAAAGCTATTCCTCCTTTTTCATTCGTTTTCCCACGAATGTCAAGCAACACGTGTTAATTTCAGCTCGTTACATGAATACAGTCTTTTCAAAATAAACTTCCGTCTTCACAGGAAACCACTTTCTTAGGTTTAGGCAACAAAAACTACTTAGTTTACTTAGGTTTAGGAAAAAGATCGTGGTTTGGCTTAAAATAACTTTGGAAGTGGCGTTACTTATGGACATAACATCAACGTTGACATCTGATGTGACATGGGACACAAAGTTTTTGACCCATACCAATCCACCCTGAACTCCTCCCAACGCGGCGTTTGCCACTATTTATATTTCCTGGTTCACATTTATATGAATTACACACAAATTGATTTAATGGGATGTACACACAATGCAGTGCATTACTTTTTGTAGGTATAACTACGAAAGGTGTGTGAGACCAGCCTGAATAAGTCAACATTTGGGTTTAAAATAACTACAGAAGTGGCGTTACTTAAGTACAGAAGTTATATGACGCTGACTTCTGGTTTCACACGGGGTACGAACACCGGTCTCTTGGGAGAAAGTGCGGTGTTTTTTGATCCACCCCGATCTCCTCCCTATGTGGCATTTGTCGCTCTTTATACTTCCTGGTTCAGGATCACGTGGATCACATACAGATTCATTTAGTGGGATATATACAAATTACAGAGCATTACTTTTCGTAGGTATAACTACGAACGGTATATGAGAACAGCTTGAACATTACGATGCCTCCCTTTCCAATTTCACAGAATGTCATCGAGTCCAGCATGCACAATACCAGGACCCTGAACCTGAAGCAGCTAAATAGAATTAAACCATTATACACTTTTATTATTTTGTATTATTATTTCTCCTACTGTGAATGTCTTCTGTGAAAGCATCCTATTGTCCAAGAGAAAGCTGACCGCAGACGGTT
Source organism: Sebastes umbrosus (assembly GCF_015220745.1). Classification (NCBI taxonomy): domain Eukaryota; kingdom Metazoa; phylum Chordata; class Actinopteri; order Perciformes; family Sebastidae; genus Sebastes; species Sebastes umbrosus. The sequence goes on from NC_051272.1 coordinate 13,531,308, forward strand.
CTAGTATGTGTATGAAGCTGCTTTTTTTTTTGTTCTCTGTCCTTCAAATGAAGCAACATACTGCAATACTGACAGGATTCTTGAAGTAAACATAAACAGGATTACATTGGGTTTCAATAGGCTGCTCCATCACAACATATTTACTCCCATGCAGAGAAACCTTTGCTAACCACTGTGACAGCCTGGAAACACAAAGAGGAAAAACATCCAATTGGTTTGCGTGATGCAAAAGTCACATAATCGTGCGATTACATTGTGGAAGTGGAAGTTTGCCAGATGGTTTGTTTGTGTGTGTCACATGTGTGTATAGCACTTCTAAACTGTAATGTGTGACACCACACAGCTCAGCAATCAGCTCTTGGAAATCTAAACGGTGAGCCACTGGCAGCTCGCCTCATGTTCTGACTTGTGGGATGTTAAGTGGCTTACCAGCTTCCCCTTAAAATCCCATGAAAGCCCAGTCCCTGTCAGCAGCAGTCTAACTTACGCTTACAGCCTCGGATTCAAGACGGTAAACCATTATTGTAGAAAGCAAGAGACTGCGAATGTGAGGGATTACTAAGAAGAACACTCCAAAGGGATAGCATCTTCATCACATATAATTAACATGATTCCTACTTTTGCCAAGATGGAGATAAGGGCTGTGATTAAAGGAAGCTGTGTCAAATGTGCAGTAGATGCTTTAGCCCTCGAACTACAGATTAATTCACCATGACATTTTAATTTCCACAGTTCCAATCCCCATTTTGAACACACATGTGTGGAGTGACATTCAGTGTCATGATTCATGTGTGGAGAATTAGCCTCTCACTTACAGCTCTCATGACTGTGAGAAAATGTATGCACTCCTCACAGTATCAGTGTCATTTCCTCTCAAAAGAGACCTCAAAAGAAACAGTGTTGAAAGTGCTGCAGTCGGTGCACCTTTACAAAACCAGGGATCACTTTACTTCAAATGGTAAATAGAATAATAAATGGTACACCGACAATTATGTCAGGTTAAGACAGAAACATCTTGCAAGTTCAGATTGTCTGAAAAACAGAGAGACCGTTGAACCCAGCAGCTGGAAACTGGACCAATTAGTAGACTACTGGGAGTGTTCAGTGCTGATTGTGCAACTGCATGGTCTATATTCATTCCAAAACAGATTCGGTGGAGGTTTTAGGAGATATTTGACCCACACCAGCTGACTTGTGAACCCTAAATGACAATTAAAGAAGGTGTTACAGATCTATAAATCTTTTCAAAACCATTTGCAGTGTTTACGACAAGAAATCATGACACATTAAAGGTACAGTGTGTAGGATTTGGCGGCATCTATAGTGATGTGGTTGCAAATTGCAACCAACTGAGTACCCCTCCACTCAGTGCTCCCTTTCCAAGATGGCGGTTACGTGAGCTGCTGAGTGTAAAACCGTGTTAACACCATTTGCCTCGCTCAGAGGCCATCCTTACAATAATAACGCTACTTTAGTAGCAACGGAGGTCAGATGGCAGCTGGCGGTACCATGATATGCACTCTGCTGCTCACGTTACCTCAGTTTCACAAGCGTGTCGGAGAACTACGGTGTCTTCAGGTAACGTAAAAGCGTGAAAGGCTCTCTCTCGAGCCAGTGTTTAGTTTGAGCAACATGACTCCGTGAAGAGGATGATGAGCAGATTATACACAAAATGAAAACATTGTTATGAATATTATATTCCATTTCTGGTAATAGATCCCCCCAAATGTTACACACTGTTCCTTTAAGGAGAAATTTGGCAGAAGATGGAGTGGCTGCTATGTTTTTCTAGTTTAAAGATTGTGACTTTTGCGTTCGTATAACCAGAAGTAAGAAAGATTTGATGTCTGAAGTTGTGAAGGAGGATACGATCAATCATCTATTTATTATGCTTTACCAGACTAAAATGAGTAAAGCCAGATGTGGTCACAGTACGGCTGTCAAAGTTAACGCATTAACGCAAATTCGTTTTAACGGCACTAATTTCTTTAACGCATTAATGCAACTTATGATTTTTAGGTTGTAGTGGACTCGCAGCGGGCTTGAAGCTAGAGTAAAACTATAAAACCTAAGGAATCCATTGGTACCAACCACGTCATACTAGCCTGTCGAGAAGAATAACGCTCCAAACTTTCGCTAAATTTTGCCGAGAAAAAACTGGCATGGCTATTTTCAAAGGGGTCCCTTGACCTCTGACCTCAAGATATGTGAATGAAAATGGGTTCGATGGGTACCCACGAGTCCCACTTTATGATAATCACATGCAGTTTTGGGGCAAGTCATAGTCAAGTCAGCACACTGACACACTGACAGCTGTTGTTGCCTGTTGGGCTGCAGTTTACCATGTTATGATATGAGCATATTTTTAATGCTAAATGCATTGACAAATTTCCCTTTAAGGTACATTTTGAACAGATAAATGTGCGATTCATTTGCGATTAATTGCAATTAACTATTTTAATCGATTGACAGCCCTACTTCTCAGTAATATTTACCTCTAAAATTGAATTTGTGAACTTCAAAAACTGCTGTAAAATATAACAATTCTCTGGCTGAAGCTCTCACTGTAACTGTTGAGAGTCTCCATCATCCGCTACTGCAGTAAAAAACCTCCTCGTTACAGTGAATGTGACTCTCTCTCTCTTTCTCTAAGTCCGTCTAAAGGAAATGCCTGTTGAGCGTTGCCAGAACGCAATGATTGAAGCAAGTGGTCCGGCTTTGCGAGGCCAATAAAATGTATCTCATGTCATAAAAAGTATCGCTGAGGATGACTTCTTTATGGACGGATGAATGATTGATGTCAAGGTTAAAAAAAACTGAGCATGCTGTCTGCCTCAGCCCTTGCCCCATTCCAACTGTTACAGCCACCGATATTAAGATTTTATTTTCCAGGCAGGTCACAAAAGAAAAAAAAAGAAATCATATTTACAAGGACAGTCTGGCTCGAGGTTAGCATCTCGCGGAGAAAGGTGAATAAGTTATTTACAGACTTGCTCAAAAACCATAATTCAAGGATATGTCACTGAAATATTTATGTATACATTAAAATACAAGCAATGAATCCGTCTGCTTATGGCTGCTATTGACAGATGCAAAATTACATTTTCCGGGTGGCGGGCTGAGGTAAGCGGCGCTTGTGCTCGTACGACAAGAGGTCAAACAGAAAAGGGCTCCGCGTTCACTTTACTCTTTAAACATGGCCACAATCCATCATTCACTCAGGTGCAGATGAGTGACTGTGAATCGTGTGTGATGTACTTTTGTTTTTATGGGCTAATGATGGAGATAGACTACAGGAGGCTGTTAGAAAGGGTCCCTGACAAGGAAGTCTGTGCACGATGAATACATGAAAACACACACACACACACACACACACACACTGATCTGCAGTGTCACAGGCAAGTGATCAAAAGGAAATTGCAGTGTGCTTTGGGAACCCTGATGGGAAGGGAATGAAATTAAAGAAGGTGCTTAATTCGATGCGACACATCCATTTACACAAAATAAATGGCTATTACTCGCGTGTACATAGACTTTAAAACCCACCACAGGATGTATGAAGAACGTGGTGGGTCGGGATTGAATAGAACATAGTCCAGGTTACAGTCTATTCAATCCCAGAGTTATGGAGCTGAGTAGAGGAAGTCTCACCTGATTAAATTCAATCCCCAGTCTGGCTGCCAAACATGCTTTCATAAAAAAAAGATCACATTTATATTCAGTTACTCTGCACATATACAACTCTCTTGGAGATATTTTCCCATTTCAGTGTCTACTAATGTGTTGTGATCCCTCGCGTTTTCCAATGCAAATATGAATCAAGAGCAATAAGCTCCTGGGCAGGTGATGCTGAATCCTCTGTCTTCCCACATAAGACTCCGTGTGCAGGAGTGAAATAGATTAAACGCACAAATTACGCAGTAAGCCTGCCATTTTTGCCAGCGATAACCCAAAACTGGAGCAATGAGCTGCAAGAAAATGTGGGAGTGAAAAAATGTCCCTGGCGTTAAAGAGAAGCTTCAGTGAGACATTGTTGTGAAGCAGCCATTTGAGGTCTGATTTACAGCCACTCCATGTTCCAGTTTCCTATAGATGGCCTGTGGCTGTCCAGCCTCCCAAATCCCTACGGAGCCAGAACATCTGTCAGCGTGGACAGAGTTATATGAAACACACATCATTTCCCAGGGAATGACTATTACTATTTGGAAGGGAGGAAAATAAATACATAGTGGATGATGACTGAGAATACAGAATCATGTTAAAAGTGATCTGAAAGCGGTAGTGGAAAAAGTAAAGTCCTTTACTTAAAGGACCAGTGTGTAACAATTAGGGGGATCTATTGTGGAATATAATATGTATATAGTATGTTTTCTTTAGTGTATAATCACCTGATAATAAGAATTGTTGTGTTTTTGTTACCTTAGAATGAGTCGTTCTAAATAGGGAGCGGGTCCTCTCTACGGACTCCACCATGTTGCACCGCCATGTTTCTACAGTAGCCCAGAACAGACAAACCAAACACTGGCTGTATCCGAAACCCCCTTACTACATACTACTGATGAACGCAGTATGCAGTATGTACTGTATACTGCATACTGCATAGCCTACTGCATTCATCAGTGGTATGTAGTATGGAACGTAAATCGATTTAATTTGTAGTACGCTAGAACGGGTTTCCGGTTTTGGAAAGCGGGAGTAAACAGCACGGACAATGGCAAACCTCCGCTACTTTACGTTACAAAAATGACCGAAAGTGACCGTTCCAGCGCTTTGCATTGTGGGATACAGTAGGTGAGGTAGACTGGTCCAATGCATACTGGCGATTTTTTCCGAATCAGTACGACATCCAGGTATTTTTGGCATACTGGAGATTTTGCTTTTCTTCGCATACTGCATACTACATGCTACATTTTGGCCAAATCAGTACGTACTACTAGTATAGTATACGGTTTCGGATACAGCCACTGTAAACTTTTCCTGCTTGGGATGGAGTCGATAACGCTACTTGCTGCTGTCGCTCTCTCTCTCTCTTGCTTCATCACTCACTTCCCATGCAGACACACACTCTAAGCACTGGCTTTGCTCCAAATGACCTATGCTACTCTTACAACAACACATGTAGTAAAAAGTCCAATAATTTGCCCTGAAATGTAGAAATATTAGTATAAAGTAGCATAAAAAGGAGCACAGTAGTACCTCAAAAGTATTTCAAAATTGTAGTTAAGCACAGTACTTGAGTAAATGTTCTTGGTTACTTTTCTCCACTATCTGAAAGACTACAGTGTGTGTATGAGAGACAGAAATAGAAAGAGAGAACTCAGATTTGAGTGAATTCTGCCTACATTGGCCCTTGTGTTTCCAGTCAGTGAAGGCAACACTAGCCCACTGCATGAATCATAACACGGTGATTGGGATTCCTGGTATCATCACAAATATTAATGCAATTCCATGACACTTGTACCTGGGTAAATGTACTGTAATACAGTGATGCTGGTAATTTTTGTTTTTTATTTGGCATTACGAGAGGGGGGACAGCTATTGAGTTACACGCAATATATTTTTGGATTTCCCTGAACCATAGCAACAGGTAGTGTGTTGGTCCAGTGCTTGAGAGGTAGAAGATCACTGGCAGTTTAGGGTTATGTTGTGCAGACACTACAGAAAGGAGAAATGATCTGATACTATCATACATTATGCATTGCATACAGCTCTGACAGTACACAGTTGCAGCTGCTCTGCCAAGCTATGGTTGAAGTTTTGTTTGTGGATATGGTTATTGCTACATGTAGTTCTACGGCTGCTGTTGTGGTTGTTTCTACGGTGCTAGGGATATGCCCATACTCATTACCAGGGCGTCAAACACCGACTCTTTGTCACAGCCCTCTGCATGTAATAGGAACCTTTTAGCGCCGGTATGAAACGCAATGAAACTGCAATGTAAAGCCATCCGCAGCAAAAGCAAACGCTCAGGGAAAATGCTCCGGGAGTGTGATGACGTAGTTTAAAGAGCAAAATGACACACACAGAGCGGGTGGGAGGTGTGGTGGATGGGTCCAGCAAACACAGCGCTTTCATCCAGGAGACCGCTGTTTGTGTCCCGTACGTTAAGTTTCACGTTGCTGTTCGTTCAGGTTCCGTGTTCACAACGTTCAGTTTCATTTTCACTTTACAAACTTAGTAGTTTTAAGCCCAACCATGTAGTCTTTTCCTAAACCTAACTAAATGGTTTTGTTACCTAATCCTAAAGTGACGAGTGACTATGTGACGAGTTGGGATGAGAGCGTGTTGGGATACGTTTATAGTAGCTATACGTGGCTACTCCTTATTGCTCCTATTGACATTATCAGAGAAAGCATTGTTGAGCACACCAAACCCCTGCATGTATCTAGTGTTACACCCTGAGATGAAGGGTCACTGACTAAAATATCCCACCATGACCTTTTATAGACATCAAAACACACACAACTAAAAAAAAAAGGTGAACGATAACGCCGTAAAGTTCAAGATATATCCACCGTGGTCCTTGTACTGTAGAAGCAAAAATGCAGGAGTCCAGCATGAGTCCAGGCGACACCATACCAACAAGGAGCTCACACTTCCAAATTTCCCATTAGGCTGAACGTCTGTTAAAGAACAGCTGTTGCTCATCCTTTAAATGTTTTCATGGCGCGTGTGTAAAAGGTCAGCGTAATCATCGTTTTATTCCCACTCAATTAAAATAGAATTAGTTTTTCAAAAGGCTTGAAGGAAATAATAGAAATGAAAAAAGTACACACATACACACGCACCCTCATCATCTCCCCTTTGCTGTCTTTCTAACTCACTCTATCCCTCTGCCCTAATCCCCTGTTCAGTGCGACGTGTTTCATTCTGTGCCTGTCAGCAGTTTGAAACGGCAGGCTCATATCCATTCATGGCATTGTGTTGTACAATTACACTGACAAATGCTTGAGTGATTTTCTTGGCGGTGTTTCATTAAAAAAAAAAAGAAAAAAAATCTACAGTACAAGGGGGGGAAAAGAAATAGCAGGAGAATAAAACTGTGTTTTTCCACTACAGGGTCCCTCTCATAAATATTGTAATTGTCCGGTGATAGAAAGAGAAAAGGCAGCCAGAGATATTTCCAGTTTTCTGGTTAGCGCAGGACGCCTTAACTTGTCTGCAGGCTGAGCCTGGGAGATAATACGGGAATATCTAAACAGTATCTTCATCATTATGCCGTCCCATAAAGGGATGACAGCGCAGTGTAAAACATGCAGATTTAGCAAACAGAGCTCCATGAGTAGAATAATAAGTTTGTGGTGGTTTATGCCATTTTTAATCTGAAAGCCGTCTGTGACAAACATCGAATCTACTGTACAGTCAAAAAATGTGTGTGGATGTGTGTGTTTCTGCTCAGTTGGGTACACATTTTAAATTACACACACACAGTGACGGGCGACAGCTTCTCTCACGGTAGACAAAATTATTAGTGTTCATTATTTGGTTTCACTGTAGTAGCATTCAGCAATGGTTTCTGTCATTATTCCAGTTACAGTAAGGTAAGGCTTCCAGGTAATGAATGTCATTGTGTGTGTGTGTGTGTGTACGTGTGTGTGTGCATCCATGTGTGAGTGTGTCAGCACTGGCGGCAAATGTTATCTCTAAAATAAATGAAACGGTGAAGTGAGTTGCAGTGGCAATCCTAAAGATAACACCGAGTGGCAGCCAGCAGAGAGGTGCTAGGCTTCTCATCACCTTTAAATCATTTTTATGGTTGTGTTAGCCGGGCTGCAGGTGAACACACACACTCTGGCTCACACGGGCAAGAGAGCAACTAATAACACGACAATGGGGTAGAGGCAATTATGACGGTCTTAACATTTCCGTGTTATTGTAGTGCCGAACATTGAGATGCAACGCTACATCCCACCACCGTAACGTGATTAATTAAGATGCCAGTTGGAGGGTTATTGTGGGTTGAGCTGATTAGCAGGGTCAGAGGCTTCTGGCACCACCGCTCTACTGAATAGACACTGTTAGCAAAGCAGCAGACCAGCAAGACAAAGTGCAGCAACCACACACACACACACACGGTCATGAACAGAGACAGACGAATAGAGACGCTAACACAGGCGGACAAGTGTGTGGACAGACGGGCTGACAGACACATAAATACACTGAGAGAGTGGCACCAACATTACTTCTCATGCTAATTAGCTGTCTGATCGAGTGGCAGAGACAAATATAGGTGGCGGGCTACCGCTGGCTCTTTCTTGGTGTGTATCACAATATGCGGTGCACTGTAATAGCATATTGCTTTAAACAACTAATGATGTTTTGTGTGCTGCCGAGGGAAATGCTGATGCTTTTTTGTTCTCTGCGCAGTTTCTACAGCGTCTTTGAACAACAAAGTCAAGGTCAGTCAGGGATATTCTTTTATATTCTTTGTTCCACCTCCCACTTCATCTTTAGTTTGATGGCACCTCTCTCTATATTATTTTATTAATGTTGAAGGAATAGTTTAAAATTTGGGGGAAAATGCGGTTTTCTCACTTTCTTGTCAAGACTTGATATGTACAGTAAATATAAAGCCAGTTAGCTTAACTTCGCCTAAAGACTGAAAACAGGCTGTATCTGAAGGTAACAAAATCTGCATACTACCACCTCTAAAACTCAGTCATTAAACCTGCAGTAGGCAGAAGGTTTTTGGCATAATTGGGCATAAATCCCATAATAACCTTTCAGCATGTTGTAATTCAAGTGATCTGAGAGAAAACTAGACACCTGCACCTCCTCATGACTCTGTTTTCAGGCTTTAAAAAATCTAGAGAGAGAGCGTTCCTATTGGCTGTTCATTCAACGGAGGCAGCTGTCAATCAAAATGGTCAAACTAGAGAGCGCTGATCAAATATGAATCAATATTCCGTTACCGTAATGCCTATTTCTCGCCTCAAATGTTTTCAAAAACATCTTGTAGTGTACTGTTTAGCTGTCAAATGAGAAAGTTTGCTCCGGCTGGTGGGCGGTGCTTGGTATTTCCTCAACTGATCTCAACATGGTTGCCAGGTCACAGACATTCTCATTCTACAGCTAAACAGTACACTAAAAGATGTTTCTGAAAACATTAAGTGAGAAATAGGCATTACAGTAACAGAATATCGATCATATTTGATCAGCGCTGTCTAGTTTGACCGTTTGATTGTGATTTGACAGTTGCTCAGAGACGGCAGGCTCTAGCTCGGCTCTGAATGGTTGTTTTCCTCCGGTCTGTGAAATCTTGCAGATGCCATTAGGAGCACCAGAAGACACAGAGGCACATGATTTTTTTTCAGATTACCTGTCTCATGCACTACTGTGAAAAATGTCTTATTCAGAGTTCGGTTGTGCTTAGCTCCATCCTCTCGTGTCACTTCTGGTTGCAAAGAACCAAGATGACGACGGCCAGAATGTCAAACTCGAGGCTTCAAAACGGCACTCCACAAACCAATGAGTGACATCACGGTGACTACGTCCACTTCTTCTATACAGTCTATATATTTAACATACAGATATGAGAGTGGTATCATTAATCTAATTCTCGACAAGACAGTGATTAATATATAATAAATAGTAGTTAGGTAGGAGGGAGTTTTTTCTGTGTGTCATATAGATGCACAAAAAAGATTATATATGAACTTGTAAGTGAATAGTCCCTTTTCACTCTAGTAAACAGCACAAGGCCACCTGAATGTAAACTGCAAACATCACAGTAAAAACTCCCTTTATCGTTTCTATCGCCATACAGTGTGTGTGTTTCAGCTCAGTGCTCAGTAGTGGCACATACGTTCCCATAGGTGTTACAAAACAAATGACCTGGTGTAGTATTACTTTGATCCTCTGAGGGTACATGGTCCAACTCACACCAACTGTGTGTACGTGCTCCCATTTTTAAATCGCTCACTCGTTCTTTCTTTCCTTCCCTCCATCTCTCCGTCCTCCATGGATCCTCAGTCATTTTTTGGTCCTGGGGGGAAAGCGTGTGCGCGTGGGGTGGAGGGGGAGGAGGTGGAATCTAGGACACATGAAATATTAAAATCCTTCTTGGGAAGTCCTCATCATCAGCATATGTTGCTCTCATCTCTGGTTCACTCGCTCTTTTTCTACTTCAGCTGCTTCCTCTGTTACTATTCCTCCCACTTGTGGTGTCAAAGTTCTTCCCGTACTCATTCAGACTCCTCTCAGTCATTCATTCATTTATTCACTCATTCATTCCAAAACCACAAAATAGGTCGCTCACCTTAACAAAACAACTCTATGCCTCTTACTCCAGCAGAGTGTTTTGTTTGCTGGAGTGGCTCCTTATTCACCTGAGACCTTTTTGGCACCATTAAGCATTTGGCCTATTCAGCGATACCACCGCCTTGCTGGCATAAACGTACTTCCATGTATTTTAATATGTGCTGCTAATTACTTTGTATTCATGCAAGAAATGGAAGGGATGTTTTAATGTGATGTACTTGATAGTTAAAACATTAAAAAAGCTGATTTAGTAATTAGGGTCTCTAACTACTAATAGCTGAACCAAACAGTCTTTTTTAAAAAAGTATTTTGTGCGACTTCATTAGATCTCTCATCACCGTTTCCTCCTGTCAGCATGTCTTTTCCTGTCCTCACATCTTCGGTATTAGGTCCTTATCCATGCTGGCTTTTTTTTTTTTTTTTTTTCAGGTGGTTCCAAGAGTGAAAAATGTCTGCTGCTCCGGGGTACTGAATCACCCACTTGGGAAATGAAAAAAAGATGAGAGAGAGAGAAAGAGAGATGAGAACAAGAGATGGCCCATAAAGGTAAACTGGGAAAACGGCCAGACATTTAAAGTCTTCCTTTACAGGGAAATAGCTTCATCAGATAAACAGGTGTGCTGATGTAGAATGCCAACAAGCAACTCGCCCGACCTGAGGGATTTATAGACAGAAAGCCATTCACTCCGAGAGTGCTGTTTGACCTTCAGGAGCAATCTGACACTCTGTTAAGCCTGCCCCACTTAGTTTCATTTGGCTGTAATTGGCTTAATGGCCAGTAGACATGACGAAGGGGAAAAGTTTCCTCCTGAAACAGACTTGTTCATGCTGGGCCGGCTGCTCTATACTGAGAGGGAATCTTCACTTGGTGGGGGTGGGGATGGAAAGTGTGTAGCTGTTTGTTTGATTGGGACCAAAAAGGAAAAAAAAAAAAAGTGATTTTCCCTCCCGGGGCAGAGCAGTTTCCTAAACACATTTGGAGTGTTTTTCTCAAGTGGCTCAGCAGCAATCTGTGTATGTGTGTATGTGTGTGTGTGTGTGTGTGCCACAGCTACATTTTGTTGATGATGCTGTCACTGTTGTTGGCATCTTGGATGCGTCCCAGAGTCTCTCCAGGCAAAAGAAGGGGACAATATATCTCTTCTTGCATCACACACACACACCCTGTACATCCTCCTCCCTCCTCTCTTCTCCCATGTGTGGCCTTGGTGGGCTGTCTGGGCGCTAGTAGGAACAGAGAGTGTGTAACTAAGCACATCCTGTCAGACAGTCATGCTATCTTCCCCTGGTCCGGACCTCGCCTTCCCTTCATGCTCCGTTTGCCTGTTATTCTCAGGAGGCGGCGGCTGCTCTGAATAAGAGGCCCTGCAGTCAGGAAGGACGCTGTTTTACATTACAGCTATGCGCATCAACTCATCCCGGTCCGGTCTCAAGGTGAACGGTGTTAATAGGGAGATGATTTGTTTTTATATAATGTAGGATATAAAAAAAGAAGCAATGAATTTATAATATGATCTAACAGACTTTGAAAAAGGTGATTGAGCATCATGAGGTCACACAGTTACTGGACTTTTCATGGACACAGGTTACCAATATACTGTATATATATTCAGAATTGCGGATTTGATTCGTAACCATCCAAGGTAGACTCACCACGAGCTAGGAGATTGTGAAACGTTGGTAAGTCCATATGATATCAACCTTGAGAAAAACCAACATATTCTCATTCCCAACTCGTCAAATACCACCACCTGGTCAGTGCCCCTTGGCATCACAGACCGACGCACAGGGTACCCCTCTTACGTTACTTTTGGACGGGTCAGGGACGGCTTGTCAATATACACTTGTTACATGCAAAGTGTCCTTTCAAAATAAACTTCCGTTTTTACAAGAAGTCAACACAATCACTTACTGTAGGTAGGGTTACGAAACGGTCGTGGTTAACGTTAACTTTACTGACTAGTGACTCATGGGACTTACGATACCAACGAGTCACTTGACTAAAGACTGAACTCACAAAAAAAAACAACGTTAGTTTTACTTTCAGTTTCAATACCGGTCTCCTGGCTGAAAGTCTTGTGTTTGTTTGACCCATCCACCACCTCTCCCGCCTGCCCTCAGCGGACTCTCACGCTATTAATACTACGTCAGTTGCTCCGACTGTCGAATAACGCCACGGGTGGGTTTACATTTGAGTTAGATCAAAGCCCAGTTCGTCACATACTGTTGCTAAAGGGTTCCTCCGTGCATCAGTTTCCAATGCCGAGGGGTACCAAACGGCGGTATTTGATGAGTTGGGAATGAGAACAGGTTGGAAAAACATGTTTTAGTTGTGATGTCAGAGAAGTACTACACTACCCATAATCCTAAATGTAACAATGATTGGTGGAGCTCGCTGTTACCATAGAAATGTGTACTGCACCCGCAAGTGGCTAGTGAGGGTACATGCGGTGGTATGCTCCCGGATATCAAACCAGGCCAACATAGCGACTCGTTTGGAAATGTTCTCTTATATTACAAAAATAGTTCACCAAAATATGTTTCTGAAAACATGTAAGGCATGCAGTTGCTGAATCTGTCTTTATTTGAGATCAACAATGGTTAGTTTAAATGTTTTTTGGGGAGTTTATGGCCATAATGTACCCGTTAAGTTACATGAGAGGTGTGAATGAGTCATATTGTACATTTGCATGTCACATCAATTAGTTACATTTCACTTTAAATGAGGTCTTTAAGAGTTTAACCACATCCTTTCAAATAGTTCTAATAGGCTGCTCTTACAGTGTGCGGTGCAGTTTATGTGTCTGGCATGTAGCCAGTGGCCTTGCATGTATTAGCTGTCTCGTAACAGTTTCAAGCAGTGATGAGAATTGGCTGTGTGATAAAACTGGTTCCTCTATTACTTTACGGTGCTGAAAGGCTCTCAGTATCCGAGCAATTTCAAATGTTCTTGAGTATTGATGAGATTCAGTCAAAAGTAGGATTCTCATTATTCTTGTAAAACTGTGGCAATGTTACAATTTTGTCATCCTTTACTGATTCCCATTAAAAAAAAAATCCTCTTTTCACTCAGCCTTCCCCTGAGAGGGCGATCAGACGGAGCCGTCCTTACAGTTACAGTCTGCTTGCTTCTGCCGGCACCCTGTAACAACAGCACCCTTAAAGCTGGTGGGGAGTCATTTTCTCTCTCACGAATGTGACCCAAATTTCACAAGCAGCTGGAGCCCACAGAAGATGTTTGAATGAGATCCTATGAATCAAGAAAATGAACCTGCCATAAATGAGAATCGGCTCTAATCCGAATCCAATCCCATGCATTTCTCTCTTTATTATTTGCTCCAGAACAGCGTCAGAGGCTATAAAATGATTTAAAACCACACACATTCCCATCATTTTTCCATTTCAGTGGTATAAATTAGCTGCTGTAAAAGTACCAACAAGTTGGAACCTGAGGAAAGAGCCGAGATAAGCAGAGAGAAAAGTGAAAATACACCCTTTGAGTGAATCAAGATAAGTTACAAATGCTAAGTAGCAATTTCCTCTTTCTAATGAGTTTCCATTGATATTTTCTTTAATCATGTGTTCTATAACAATGTTGGATGTAAGCTAAAAAGATGTCTTCAAATCCCTTTAATTAAAGTTATTAGGCTCAATTAGCCAGGTAGGCAATATTTGGGTTGTAATCTCCCACTTCCTGCTGCTTTGATTCTGATCCAAGAGGAACTTTATGTTGAGCTGCTGCTACTTCAAATTGAGTAAGAATATTAACTGGCTCTGTTGTCAGGCCATTAAATAGGCGTTATCAGATACTATAAGCACCATAGATGTGGGTCAATAGGGGCCTACTACACCCAATAATATGTTTTTATCATCTATTCACATGGTAGATCACCACAAGAAGGTATAAAATAACACAACAGCGACCTCTAGCGACTATTATTATGACAGGAGCTGAAGTGGAAGTCAGTCGCTGTAGTATAAACAGCATGAAACTCCATATAGGTAGAGGTAGGGGGCGATCAATGGGACACAAAATATAGGGTTTGCATCCTCATGTGAAACCAACAACATGTAGTTGTCTTTGTGTTCACATGTGTTGACAAAGTGTTTTTGTTGCCTAAACCCGTTTCCTTTAGTTTCAGCCCTGTCTCCTAAAAATGACGTTGCTTTCTCAATTATATTTAGAAGAAAACATCTTTTGTTGCGGACTACGTTTGTCTTTTACGTATAACAAATACCTTTGTAAATCTGCGGATGGTCGCAGCGAGTGACGTAATGGCGACCGTGAATGAAAATACGTTGCGTAAAAACGTTATTGAATAAAAAACGTTATTGAATAATAACAGGTATAACAAGCAAGAAAGTCCACTACTGGCAGGTGGGAGAGAAGGTGGATGGGTCCAGCAAACACCGGACTTTCCCTCAGGAGACCGGTGTCCATGTCCTGTAGTGATTTCTTGCATTTTCATTTTGTTTATAAGCAATCTTTTTTTACTAAGCCTAACCCAGTAGGTCTGTTGCCTAAACCTAACTAAGTAGCTTTGTTGCGTTTTTGCTTTGTTTTGTTTCCACTGATAACGTTAATCACGTGTTTAAAATTATAGTTGTATGGGAACGTAATTTTGTGGGAGACAGGGTTGTCAGTTTTACAACGTGTTCGAACGTGTTGCTTTTGAAGTTTCGCTTTCACTTTTACAACATAGTAGGCGTAGTAGGCCCCTACTGACCCACATCTATGGTGCTTATAGCGACTGATAACGCCTATTTAATGGCTGGATAACAGTTGAATTGAGTGCTCTTCCTTGGAGTTAGTGTCTGACAAACTGAGAGGAGGCCATGAGGCTGACCCAGGTCTGTGGTGGGAATGCATCTGTCTGGCCTGAGAGCTCACATGGCTCATTCAGTTATCCCTCAGACCTGGATAACCAGCTAGATAATGGATATCACATATCACAAGCTTACGTGCTGGTATGTGGGAAAAATGTATTGGGTTATCATCTTCAGCAGAAAAGGCCCTTATGGAGGCTATCCCCTGTAGGGCATGGTCTCCATATCATAATTGCATGTATGCATATTCCTCTTCCAATATCTAACAACAGCAGAGCTTCCTCTACCTCTCTGTTGCTTAGTTTTGCATTCAAGGTGTCACTTTCAGACACATTAACGTAACTGTGTCTGTGCCTTTCGCTCATCATTAGCAGAATTACTCATTACCCAAGGGTATAAGGGCCGCTGTAGCTGATGTAACAGAGGTTTCGGTGTCACATTGAATAAATGTGACTAATGATGACAGTGTCACAGTACACAAGCGGAGACATATTTGTGTTTGGCTCCCCGTAAGGAAACGAGTGTCCAGGGACAGTTCGCTCACCAGCAGGGGCAGCGTGCTTGTTAACATCCCCGTAATTAAGAGCATGTGCTTTAATGAATAACAGACACCGACGCATGTACAAACATGCAAAAGCATGTTGCGTGTAAACACACACCTGGCCTACTTGGAGTCCCTGGAAGGGGTGATAGTGGTTAGAGGGCTCTAACTGGGAACCCCATAGGAGGCTGCTGGGAGGGATGGTGGAAGCTAAAGAAATACAAATTAGTAGTGACCAAAAGCATGATATCAACGGTACAACCAGCTTTATATGCAGTTTGTCTCGCCCTTAGGGATACAACGGACAAGGAGCTGGATATTAAATGCTGCTTCTTTGCATCAATAGGAGGTAGTTCATACATCTGATCAGGATTCCTCCCATACACCTTAGTGTGGAGGTATTCTGGGCACGTAAACAACTGGGAGGAAACCCTAGACAGACCCAGAACATGCTGCTGGGATTACATATCCCATCTGGCATGTGTACAGTATTCCTCAGGATTCCCCCGGAGGAGCTGGGAGATGTGGCTATATAGGCAGGAGGATACTCTTACTGCTTAGTGTGCTGCCACTGCAACCAGGACCCAGATAAGCAGCAACATATGGGTGTGTGTGGGTGATCCGTCTCTTTCTCTCTGGTGTTTTTTTTTGGGGGGTGGTGGGAGGAATCCACACAAAGTGCAAGCTGAGTGGCAATTCACATTAAGGCAACTCTTCCTCCTGCCTCCACACGTATTCACAAACACACACAAACCAAGTAGAGATGCAGAAATGATGTAATATTGCAGGAGACAGAAGCTATAGGGGAGCAAATAGAAGCGCATTTCTAGACAAATAGGTATGCAGGTAGATTATCATTGGCCCCACAGTCAATATTCAAGATATACTAATTATGTGAAAAACAAGCACCTTTCACTGAAACCATCTATACGTCATCCAGATAAGGCTCGCATGACATCGCCCCCTTTTGGGGGAAAACTCTTGTGTCCCTCATAGACGGTATCAGAGTAACAAGAAGAAACATGTCTCCAAACTTCTACTTTAAACAAACCGGTAATAGTAATAACGCTATACCGAAGAGTTGCAGTGTTGTTGGTTGCACCAACAATAAATCCAAAAACGCTGATCTCCAATCTTTTTCCCCTCCTGTGTGCTAAAAAATATATAATAGAGGGACTTTATGGCTCCACGCTATAGACCAGACCAGCGCCGCGTCATCGCAGAGGCTGCGCTCCTATTTGGGGGAAAGAAACTTGCTGTCACATGAGAGAAAATGACGAAAAGCTGCTGTGAAGGGGGTTAACTGAGGCTTTCAGACTGAGATTTGAGGCACATATGATGCATGAATATTCACTGTCAGTGTGGTAAATCGCTAAATGATGCTGATGACAGTGACTTGACTTGAGTGGGAGGCTGCTGCAGTCATACAGTCATATATTAACATTATAGCAGCATCAGACTGTTGTCTCCAACTAAATCTCAGCCTATAGATCAAACAGTTGGCTTTTAACAGGTTGGTTATTTACAGACAACATGTAGCCTAATGTGATTCAATCAAATATGTATAGATGTCTGGATAAGCAATATCCGGCAACTGTGTTGGACGGGGGAAGACTGAAGGGACATGTGGGCAATCAACTTTAATTTCTTAAGGTATCGCGAACGCTCAGGTTAAGGCAAGATCGCAAAATAATTGGTATAAAACAAGTGTTTGTATAACAAGAGATGAAAGCATACGAACTTGTCAAAATTACAATCCAAACATACGTCAAATTGCATTGAAGTCTATGGGATCTTCGGTTTTCTTTCCCCCAAAAGGGGGCACGACCTTGACTTTTTGCGAAGTACCCATATGTGCTGGTCTGATGTATAAACTAAAATCAGTTCAATTCAATTCAGCCCCTTTCTACTCTTTCTGTTGCTTCTCTGGTTATATACAAAGGAGAGCAGGTGACGTTTGCAAACTGATAAAACGTTTCTCCAGCATCAGTCTCCTCCATTTCTTTATAGAGAGAGAGAGAGAGAGAGGCTGCAGGGGATTCAGATAATCACAGCAGTTGCAACAGCATCACTATTGCAACTGCACTGCTGGGAAAGTGTGTTTTGCATGTGCTAGGAGTTTTTTTCCTTCGCTCATCCTTTACAGTCTGGTTGTCCGAACCGTCTACTGGCAGCAAGGCAAACAAGCCTCAATCATGCAGCAAAGTGAAAGTCAATATATTCATGAATGGATTTGAGTGAGGTGCCTAAGGCCTATAAAAATAATGGAGTGTGTAACATTATTCCCGGCACCCCAAATGGAAACAGCCTTAAGGGGGAAATATCTAGCAGAAGACAGCTCCACTAATCTATGCACAGCAGGGAAGGCAGGGGAAAGAGGGTGCGATGTGAACACTTACCTGCGTCGGGAGACCCGCAGCCAAGTTTAGAATATTACAAAGCTTCGCCTCATTACTATTCTCTTCTCCACTATAAGCCTCCGTCGTGCTGCATGGATGGGAGTGCATTTTGGTGCACGAGTGTTTGGTAAAATATTGTTTTTCTTCTCCCCCGGTGAACCCATGTTCACACACCTTCTCTTATTTGCATGCATTAGAATCTTCCGTGCACCCGCAAACAAAGAGGCTTCAGTGCTTATCTCCTAAGATAGAACAGAGGGACGGTGTGTGCAGGAAGTACCACTCTAAAAACGGACTATTTTACATGTATTAGTTCAGTCCAGCTCATGTAACGGTTGTTTTTCCAAACAGTGTGTTCGAGATGAAATAGATGAATTGACAAATATGTTAAAATATATATATATATATATATAGGGTCAAGGGATTTTTCATGGCAGCTAGCTAGTCTAAAAAAAAAAAATCACAGTGAAATCAAATATGCTCACTTTAGAGACAGGCCTGACTGCTCTGTGCAGTACAGCATGCTATCAAGCCTAGTCTCTTGAGTTAGGTTGTCTTTTAGAGTCAGTGTCAGGAAGGCCAAGGATGACAGAGTTGTCACAAAAAGAAAGTCAGTCACACACTGTCACAAACACAAGGACGCATTCTGTCTTCATCTGTCTTCTTTTAACAAAAGTTTATTTTCTTTTCCTCCTCACTCTTGTTGACATGTGTTTCTCCTTCACCTTAATTGAACTCTTCTCATTCACGTCGAACTGTGAAGTAATTTATTCTTTTGTGCACACAACAGGAAAACAGAGTAGCCGCACTAATCGTACGCTACACCTGCAGTAGCGGCACAACATTTTCAGTTGACTTAGTAGTGTAAATATCTGTGGGGGATACTACACTGAAAAATACATGAACATGCTGAAAGAGTGAAGTTTACATCGTGACAATAACAATAATGCATTCCGCCTCCTACTCTCCGCTTTGATCCACAGTAAAGACAACACTAAAAATATTTGTTTTTCAGTCACATGCTCACACCTGAGAAGCTCCTAGAAGAGAAGGTTTTCAGGACACAAATTTTGTGATTGACTGTTTGCATTTTTAAGGCTCTGTTCACGCAGAAAAGTGTAACAAACGTCACAAAAGGGGAAAGACGGAGAGGGACAAAGAAAAAGTGGAATCGTGACTGACCGCAATGAAACGCTATAGGCAAGAATAGAGATGGGTTTCTTGGCTTCCCTGTGACTCATCGGCTGTGGTTTGACAGGTCTGTGGTGAGTCTCCTCAATAATTTCAACTTTTATTCACCTCATGACGAAAACACAGAAATATGTGGCAGCACTGCCCCAACACGCAGGAACGCTATGGAATGTGTATCCTTCAATGGACATTGAATGAAACCTGAGAGACCACAGACTGTACTATATGAGAAGTGGCGACGTCACCCATTGGTTTGTGGACTGCTGTTTTGAAGCCACGAGTTTTGCATTTTGGCCGTCGCCATCTGGGTTTTTTGGCTGTCGCCCATCTTCGCTTTTTGAAACCAGAAGTGACAAAAGAGGATGGAGCTAAGTACAACCGAGCGCTGAATAAGACATTTTAGGCGACCAAAAGCGGGTTAAAGTTATATGACGACAACTCCCAGACCAGACAACGCCGTGGTAGCGACCTGTCAATCGCAAGGTAGCCCCGCCCTAAAGCATCCCCTGCTCTATTGTCTATTTGACTCTAAATGGGACCGTAATTTACTAAATGAACATCACGCTATATTGTAGAAGACTTGAAACTAGTGATTGAGACCATACACTCATGTTTACAATGTTTACTGAGGTAATAAATCAAGTGAGAAGTAGGGTCATTTTCTCATAGAGTTCTCTACAAGCAGACTTCTTTTTGCAACCGGAGGAGTCGCCCCCTGCTGGCTGTTAGAAAGACACTTCCTCAATGGCTTCACTTTTCAGACTCGGAGGTAGCCCACTGTGAGAGACACATTTCTGACTTATTATGCACATGTTGATCTGGTCTTTGCCACCAGAAATGGTAGGTCCCTACAGTGATTAACTTTAATTTCAAAGAATGGGCCGTTATCTTGGAAGATGTTATCCAGTTCGCTACATACATCCATGTAGAAACTTGCTAACCTAGCCACATTAACATTAGCATGTTAGCAGGTCATTGTGAGCACATAAGCATGCTAATGTTACCGTTTAGCTCGAAGCATCACTGTGCCTAAGTACAGCCTCACTGTGCCTGCTGGCACGGCTGTAGTCTCTTAAGCTTTGTTTATATTTGCTCAAGGCACTGTGACGCGGGCCTCCACAGATGGGGCGCAAGCCACGTGCACGCACAAAGACATCGTGTTTATGCTCAATGCATTGTTCTTTGCGGTATTCTAGGAAACGCCAGAGGGCATAGCAAAATATTCTGTGAAGAAGCAAGAAGTCAACAAGTGTTACTGGCAAAACGCCATAAACCAAACTCCTCAATGCCGGGGAGGACTTGTAATTAACTGTAAACTCATATCTCATATTCATGGACAGACTTTATCGCCTTTATAAAATCCCCGTAGGCTAAAGGAAGGAGTCAAGTAATAAATGTATTATAATGAAACAAAGGTTGAAAGGTTTAATATCCTGTAAACAATAAGATTTGGCTGACAAAATACAGATCTCCTGCTCTTAAAGCATTTAGAATCTAATCTTTCTTATTCATTATTTTACTTCTTTATTTAAGTTATTTGCTTTTATCTTATTGTAGCAGTCATGTCTGAAAAGCCCAAGTAGAGGATGCCTCGTTCCAAAAACTCAGAGGTTTATGACCAAGCTCTGCGACAGCTTGTGGAGCCTTCGTGCTTTACGCCCAGTACGTGATGATGTCATTTTTGGCTTGTGCACCCTCCTGCAGGGAACAAAACGGCGAGCATTTACCCCGCTTTAGTTTTGTTCTTATGGTTTCCAGAAAAAAAAATGCCTTGTATTCAGGCAAATATGTTGTATTGGTTTTGTTTCATGCGTGTCTGATAACATGTCATGCAATGACTAGACAGATGTAGCAACGCTGTCTCTCTGTCTGACATTCCTTGTAGTTTGCCGCTGTCCTCTATTCTCCCTCACTCACTGTTTTTATCCGTCACTCTTTTCTAACTAGGTCACCCCATTCCCACCTCACTCCAAAACACTGAAGTCACATCACCAGCTATCTCCATATCTCCATCTCCGCTCTGCTTCATTGGAAGAGCTGCTCCTTGGTATTTCATGGTTCACTCTTTGCATTTTGCAACTTTGTGTTTATTCCTGCAGCTTCGGACTGCATCGTGGCTTATGTGAGAGTAAATCGGTGGTGGTGAGTAGCTCTGTGAGGAGCACTGAGAGTGGCGGTTTACCAGCACACTAATCACCCACCACCGTCTATCTTCCTCTCCCTTTTTTTGCTGCACAACCCAGTGCACCATCATAATTAATTTTTCCAAATATTTTTATCCACATCTATGCTATGATGCCCTTGTACTAGTTCAATATAAGAGTACTAGAGCTGTCAAAGTTAACCCTATAATAACGCGTTCACGCAAATTAGATTTAATGGTACTAATTTCTTTAACGCATTAGCGCAACTTGCAATTTTTAGGTTGTAGCGAGCTGAAGATACTGGTATTATATATAACTAGAAAACCTAAGGAATACATTGGTACCAACCATGTCATACTAGCTTGTCGTGAAGGAGACTAAATAACGCTCCAAATTTATGCTAAATGTTGGCGAGGAAAAACGGTCATGGCCATTTTCAAATGGGTCCCTTGACCTCTGACCTCAAGATATGTGAATGAAAATGGGTTCTATGGGTACCCGCCAGTCTCCCCTTTACAGACATGCCCACTTTATGATAATAACATGCAGTTTGGGGCAAGTCATAGTCAAGTCAGCACAGTGACAGCTTTTTTTGCATGTTGGGCTGCAGTTTGCCATGTTATGATTTGAGCATATTTTATATGCTAAATGCAGTACCTGTGAGGGTTTCTGGACAATATTTGTCATTGTTTTGTGTTAATTGATCACCAATAATAACAAAATACATACATTTGCATAAAGCAATCATATTTGCCCACTCCCATGTTGATAAGAGTATTAAATACTTGACAAATCTGCCTTAAGGTACATTTTGAACAGAATAAAAATGTGCGATTAATTTGCGATTAATTTGCGATTAATCGTGATTAAATATTTGAATCAATTGACAGCCTGAAAGAATACCCAAGTCCCCCTTTTCTGTCATATATAAGCACATCCCTTCTCTCTTTCCTCTCGTTGCCCCTTTCTTGACATCTGTGTTCATCGTGTATCTTCTTTTTTCTTCCAGATTCTCCTGCCGCGTGTCAAACGACAACCGAACACACTTCTAAGAAAAAGACATAGCGAAGCGCTGAGAGACAGAGAGAGAGGAAGGGAGAAGGGAAGAAAGTGTATCAACCCCCCGCAGGGCGGCAGTGAGCGATGGGCGCCCCCCCTCTGAGCGAGGTTCTGGGGTTGCCCGTCACCGCAACCTATCTGGTGCCGACACACTCCCTCTTTGCTCTCCCTAAGCTGCAAAACTGTCTGTGCCCGGTGAGACAGCCTTAGTGTCACTAGCAGAATTTCCTCCCGAGTCTTGTTTGTCTCTCATCAGTCCCATCCTTTTGAATCCTTAGCACTAAATGGGATAGCGGCACCTTATTTAATTTGGTGAAAATACATCATTTAGCACAATGTGCATCTGTAGATTCATTTTAAACTGTCATACGCTGTGCTATTGTCAGGTGTATTGTTTGGACAATGCTATTCTTATTGCCTCCTCATTTTCTGTTTTTGTATTATGCAAGGGGTAGCTCTTTTTGTGAGGAGTCTATTGTGGTTTTGTAATTGCTGTTACTTGAATCACTTTGCTGCTCTATTGTGCTCGCTGTTTTCCCACAATGTCAGTAGGACCTGCTTCTTTAGCGTAAAATGTAGTTTAATTAATTTGATTTGAATAGTACAAGAGTATAGCCGGGTGCTGCTTTCAAGTTATAATTTAACAGCAATCACATACACAGTCCTTTTTCTGTTTGTCCTAAAAATGTGCTGGTGACAAGCATAAAGGGTTTACTAACATTTCCTCAGAGGCACATCATTCCTTCCTCGCTTATTTTGCCAGCTGAGCACTTCCCAAACAGCGGGTGTTACCACTCCAGAAACACAGTGCAGTTACTTTACCGTATTGCATTAGTCAGCTCATTGATGTCAATAGAGGAGGTTTAGTACAGTGATACTTTTTAATTAACATTGTTTACATTCATCTTGCATCCATCTTGCATTGATCCTGCAAACAAGGCAGCTCCTTGCCAAGGAGAGTGGACAATTCCCTGTCCCCTAAAACTAAAAGCAACATATCGACCTTCACATCCCTTATCGGCCCGCTTCACGCACACATACTAACCCCCGCCCTCCCCTCCAACCCTAAGACACACACACACACACACACACACACCTCCCTCCTGACCCATCTAATCCTTAATTACCATGTCTAATTAGGCCCGACAGCAGAGGTCAATCAACTAATTACAGAATCACAGGATGAAAGGAAGACGAAACAGAGGACCAGTCAGTCAGGGACCTCACAGCCATGATTAAAACCTGAACATCACCGTCGTCTCTTTACGCGCACATACATGTACGTACTGACCACTATACTCCACCTACACTTCAACTGAATTCCGAAATAGAGAAGCAAAGCCCCATGTGACCTTATTTCGGGAAAAATATGTACGGTAGTCAACGGCAAGACACAAGTATTTTTTTAAACTGTTTGAATTGCGCAATGAATCCCACATATGTCAATTGACCTGAAAAGCCTTTAAGTGCCTTTGATGAATATTTCAACCTGCTGCCGCCTGCTAACAAGCCGTCTCACCGGTAACAACGACTACCGCGGCAAGCCTATTTTTCCAATAAACTGTGACTTTCTTGACTGGCGAAAATGATGTTTTAAATTGACATATGTGTAATTCATGGCGCAATTCATATGGGATAAAAAAAATATCGGTCTCTCGCCCTTTTCATAATTTTTCCATGATAAGGTCCCATGGTGATCCACCGGGAGGGGAAGGATTTCACCTCTCTATACACATGCACTCGCTTACAGGCAAGAAATATTCCTTCACATATTCGTACACATGTGCATGTCAGGCTCTAACACACATGGTAAGTGCATGGACAGTAAAGGCTATACTCTGTGACAGGAGATTCCACCATAATGCAGCTTGCCTTCGGGCCCCTCACTCACAGCTGTCACTTCCAGCCTCGTCTCTCATCGATCTACAGCTTGAGACCCGTGCTGGGTACAGCTCAGGTCAATCTGGTTGTGTGTGTTTGTGTGTTCAGGTAATCTTGTATGTCCTTTTTTAGTTATGTGAGTGTATGTATTTACGCATCTCTTTATGTTTATACAATATGTGTGCATATATAGTAGTATAAACTGGAGAGTGTACAGATTATTGTGCATGCGAGTGTCTCGTGTTAGGTTAAGGGCCGGATCGATGTGTGTTGAAGTATCTCGTATTTTATAGCCGCATCAATACAAGGATCAGTGTCTTAATCAGCAATGTGTATCTGGCCTGGAAACAGAGTCTCCAGGGAAATGCTGTTTGGAGTGCCATCACAGCTTTGACGTAGGCAGCCCCACAATCCCCCTCACCTCCCATCATCAATGTTACATTGATGTACAGTGAAGCAGCTACAGGATGCAGACGGTTTATTATTTGCTCCTCAGAAATGCTGTCTACATGATGTAACTTCACAGATATCGGGTCTATTTATAATAAATTAATAATTTCATCTTCAGTGCAGTGTTTTGCTCCTACAGGCTTGTTTGGCAGGCTTGTCAGTTAGTTAGCTCGTCAGAGTTTCATGAGCACATTAAGGGCCGCCTTTCATAGAGAAGATCAAAAGCTGGAGAAAAGGAGCAAAATGAGGGCTGTGGTTTTCTACTAGTTATAGAGAGGAAGAAAGCCTGGGATGTTCTTATCTTAATTCGTCCACCCAAATTAGAAGATAAGGCTGGCAGTGTGCAATATTTTATGTTTTTGTTTATTGTCAACAAAACTATAAAAAACAGCAATGCATTAGTATTACACTTTATAATACTTTCTTACCCTTTCTGTGGAACTCAGCCCCAAGCCCCTGGTTCTTCTTTTTAAAAAAGACTCAGTGGATTCCCAAAACAGCAAGTTACTGTTGTTTTCTGCAAATGTTACTCAAACAAAAGTGCATTTGTCGGAGACTATGTTTAGCCACGGATTTGGTGTGTTAGTGAGTTGTTACAGCAGCAGGATGGTGTATGTGGGATCGACTCAAAATAAACTACAGTATGCATGTCCATTATAATGAAGGAACATGTCACTTAGTGTGGCTCTCTGTTGTGTTAATAATTGTTTTGGGACAACAACAGGTCTGTGACCCAGAGGAATAATCTAAACATATAGGCAGTACTTGTGATAGAATCAGTTCATTGTTGCTTTTGGTTATTTCATGGATTTTGTCAGCAATTAGAAACATATAGAATATCACCAGACTTATCCTTTAATTATAGTTTAAGTGTTCAAGACAGTCAGTTAAACCTGCAGTAGGCAGAATGTTTTTGGCATCGTTGGGCAAAAATTCCATAATAACCTTTCAGCATATTGTAATTCAAGTGTTCAGAGAGATAACTAGACTTCTGCACCGCCTCATGGCTCTGTTTTCAGGTTTAAAAACATCTAGCCTGTGATTCGAGACTTTGGCCAATCACAGGTCATTTCAGAGAGAGCGTTCCTATTGGCTGTTCATTCAGCGGAGGCAGCTGTCGATCACTCGCGAACTCCGATCAAACGGTCAAACTAGGCAGCGCTGTTTAAATATGAATTAATATTCTGTTACTGTAATGCCTATTTCTCACCTCAAATGTTTTCTGAAACATCTTGTAGTTTACTGTTTAGCTGTAAAATGAGAAAGTTTGCTCCGGCTGGTGGGCGGTGCTTGGTATTTCCTCAACTGATCTCAAAATGGCTGCCAGGTCATAAACTTTCTCATTTTACAGCAAAACAGTACACTAGCGCACGAGGTAGGGAACGAGCCAGCGAAGGAGAAAGAGTAGAAGAAGTAACGTTACCAGGGTGATGTCCGTTACCAGGGTGATGTCCGTTACCAGGGTGATGTCCTATGCAGGTCTGAGTAAAGATGATTGTACTATTGGCTGCACCCCAACAACGTACAGTACAGGCCTGCAATGTTTCTTTACTTATACAATTGCTGTGAGATATTTTGTGCATATCAGTAGTGCTTGAAGTGGAAAAAAAAGAAGTGCCCCGGTACTCCCCTTATTCACATGGTGTTTGGTGTATCGGCCGGTATCCGCAATCTCTTGAGAGTTATTCCTATTTATTAATTATTTCTTTAAGCATGTTAAACTGTGTCAGTCATAATCAGCTGTGGTTTTATTGTTGTTTTCTGTGTTATTTGTAGTATCACTCTATATATTATTCAATTCAATTCAATTTATTTCTATATAGCGTCAAATCATAACAGAAGTTATCTCGAGACGCTTTATATATAGAGCAGGTCTTAGACCATACACCATAGTTTAGAGAACCAACAAGAGAGATCCATACAAGTGCGCTGTGGGCAGGAAAAACTCCCCGTTATATTATATGATGTCTATAGGTTGGAATCAACAACAGTCAGCCAGCCAGACAGGCAGGTACACATGTAGAGCTGAGGTGTGTGAGCTTTGGCCCAGTCAGGATGACTGCAGGATAAAGAAACACATTCTCAATTTCTACAGTGAATAACAGACAACAGGAGATATTGGGTGTCAGGGTCCTCCCCCAAGAAAATGTGAAGGTTTTTGACTTAAAACCACACATTTTACATTATTTTGGACCATTATTATTACTAGTTAAATGATTATTTTTTATTATTTATCACAGCCTTTGTCTGAACATTTAATTCTTGCAGAAATATTTGTCCTGTAAAATCCTATTCTATAAATCAGAAGAGCAGATTCGGAAAACTTTTAAATAATGTTTCATTACTTATATTTGTTAACAAATGAAAAAAAAGTTATGACGAACAGTTCACTAATTATTTTACGAAAAGGACATGAACATTGTATTGATTAATTACAGCATCTTTGTTCTCACCCCACCCCACCCCCCCTCCACCGTGCCGTGCGTCGGCTCATCCAGGTGCTATATACTGTATATATATATATATATATATATATGTGATATAAATGATATGATTCTGATGAGATGATAAAACATGCATCCCACGAACGCCTTTGACTTCCCTCCCCTCTCTCCCTGCTGTTCTCCTGGAGTTTTGATTCCTCCGATTCCCTCCAAGACACTCCACCCAATCACATTTCAAAATCCATCCACTATATTTATTAGAGACAGCCTGGTGTCACTGCTGTTTGTGATCATAGATTTTAAATTACATTCTTATTCCACATATGTGTCAGTTGTGTCTAAACAGAGAGGGACAGAAAGGAGCAGATACACACAAGCAGACAGACAGAGACACAGAGAGAGAGAGATGGATAATGAACAGCAGAGGATCACAATCGCTCGTTGACCAGCACAGAGAAATGTGCTTCTGATGTGAACAGCCCAGGCTTAATAGCACGGCGCTTCCTTCCCTATGTGAACCCACGCGGAGCAAATACGCTGGCGCTGCGCCGTTATGAATCTCCCAGAGAACCTGATGTGGAGAGGGCAGAGGAGAGTACCGGCAGCTTGTGAGAAGCCATGGAGTAAACTGTAGAAGTGCTGCGTACCGGCCTGCTTCAAGCACTGCATATCAGAGCTTTAAAGACGAGACAATTTAGGTTAATTGCTTGTGTTAATGTTGCAATAGTAGGAAATCTGCTGTGAGGAGTATTTGTAAGTGTTGAAAGGACACTACTTTCACAAAACGTTCATAGATTTTGGATTTGATTTAGAGATTCGTCTAATTTGTTTTTTGCGAAGTCTACTGACTTTGTTAATTGGTGAAGTTAAGTGGTATGTTGGGTTATTTAGGGCTGCCTTCTCTTAGTCCATTAGTCGACTAATTGGTCGTTTTGGTCTTAGACTATGATTTCTTTAGACGATTAGTAATTTTTTATGCTGAATGACTTATTTCCAGGAAGCTTATGAGCACATCTCTGGTAAACACAAGCTTTAAAGTGGTGCTTTTGTGTGAGTCTTTGTGGAGAAACTCAGTTTTACAGATCTGTCGATTATATCAACTAAACGATTAGTCAACAGTGTAAGTCAACTAAGCACTTCTATGGTTGAGGACAACATTATTTTAAATCAGTCCATTTTTAAGTCCATTATTTTTATGAATAACATTGTTTGGGGTCAGTTAACAGAGGATATTGTTATAAGTGAATACGCCTGGATTTAAGTTAAGTACTTATTTTTGTTAGCAGGTTGTAATAGTTTCACTTTTAAATCGGTAAACTTTCGTGGTAGCTACCTTCAGAGTAATAAACTCAAAAGCCCCTATCATTTAAGTCTAAACTTAGTCCGCCGTGTCTTAAGACATTGTAGGGTGGTTGGGTGCTATAGTGAGAAAATATGCGGCGAAGAATGTTTGGAGACGGGGCAATAGGAGTGCTTTTTGTAAATCTGTCTGTCTTTGTTTTTTGTTGTTTTGTAGTTTCAATTGAGGGTTTGTTTTCCCGTCTTTGTTTGAGTATCAGAGTTGTTTGTAGTTGTTAGACATATTAGACTCCCTAGTGTCCATGTCCTTCTGTTTTAGACTTCCTTTTGTCCCTGAGGGTTAAATCCCATGTTTCCATACTCTCGCCGTACCTGCACCCCTGAGACTTCAATGATGCTGAACGCATGCTATACATGAAAACAAAATAAAGGCAGACTGCAGACGTAATCTGCAGTAAAATTACCTTAATTAATATGTAGAGAAAATTCAGAACATTGTAATCCAACACGATCACTGTAGTTACGCACGTAAAAAAAATGAAGAGAATGGACTTGTATTGCATTTATGTGCGTATAGCAGGAGTAAAATGCGAGCCGTTGCTGCAGCCTGTGTAGACAGCTGGATTGATTAAAATATGTCTTTTTAGGTCAGACGTGTGTGAGATGGACGACTGAAAAACGCTTTCTCTGTAGACACACTGTGATGAATTTATTTGCTAAGTGGGAGGTTGTGACTTCAAATCCTGCCTGCATTTAATACATAATTTGTCTCCGTTTTTACATGCGTTTGTCTGTAAAATCACACGTCTGACTTGTCTCCAATTTTCTCCTCTTCTGTCATCATTTCCCGCTTTCTCTCTGCTCCTCCCTCCCTGCGGAGGAGAAGGGCATTAGGGGAGATTAATAGAAGGTAGTCATGTTACAAATCATCCGCTGTGCATTTCCCTATTCATCCTCCACCCCTCGCTTACTCCTCACCTCCCCGCCCCTCTCATCTCTTTCTCTTGCTCTCTTTCTCACTTCCCTTCTCTCATAAACAGCAGAGTGGTCAGATTGCAGGCCAGCCTAAAAGAGCAGACCATTTATCTACCTCTGAATACTGGAAACCTGCCACAGGTGCAGTGGAGCACAATAAGTCTTTCTCTTGCGAATACACGCGCTTTTTCGCTTGCTGCAGAGGGTGCTATCCGTAGTGGGGGTGTGTGTGCGTGTACGTATGTTTGAGCCTGTGCCATCATTTGGATGCAGGTGAGATAAATAGTGATGCTGGGCAACCTTTAAAACTGGCTCCGTAGACAGTCCTAATCCAACACGCCCCTTTAGGTCCAGCCAAACTGTTTCTCTTATCACCCCACTGTTTCTCTCTCTTTCACACACACACACACACACACACACACACACACACACACTTTCTCTCACTGTGTTATCTCCTTGTGTATTTCTTCACCCCTTTCTTTTGCCCGTCTTGCTTTTTGTTTAGCTTCCCCTCTCTCCCTCTCTTCAAACCGATCCCCGCCTCCTGTCTTTGCTTTCCTGTGCCAGCGTGCCGCTCATATTTGTTGTCTTAGCAGCCCTCCTCAGCGGGTGTTTTGTATTGGCTGTAATAAGTTGTATCTCTGCTCTGTGCCACCTGTGTCAGCTGGCACTCTCCTCCTTCTGTCTCGCGTCACACACTGAGTTCTTAATGCATTTACATCCCGACCGCTGGGAGGCAAGTAGGTGTTTGCTCTGATGTGTGTGTTGTGTATCCTTGTGTAAAGTGTGCAAACTTGCGCATGCATGAGCATCTCATCCCCTACATTGTCATATTTATGACTGACTCCCCGTGAGTTTCGATGTGATGTTATGGCAGCTGGTGACAGTTTTTGATATGACTCCAGTGCTCCCTAACCTCCAGACGAACAGTGATTTATGTATTTACCTGCTAATCCAGCTCACTCTCTGTTGAGACACAGACACACATCTTGTCAATTTGCTTATTCACTTTAAAGAGGCTTTATTTTAGGGGTTATGTGTGTGTGTTACTGCAAGAAAGTTCAAATATCTCTTTTTAGCCACAATAAACCTGCAGTAGGCAGAATGTTTTTGTTATCATTTGGCAAAAATGCAATAATTACCTTTCAGCATATTGTAATTCAGGTGTTCTGAGAGAAAACTAGACTTCTGCACCTCCTCATGACTCTGTTTTCAGGCTTTAAAAAAATCTAGTTTGTGACGGGAGACTTCGGCCAATCACAGGTCATTTCAGAGAGAGAGCGTTCCTATTGAGCGTTCTTATTGGCTGTGCTCCGGCTGGTGGGCGGTGCTTGGTATTTCCTCAACGTATCTCAACACGGTTGCCGGGTCACAAACTTTCTCATTTTACAGCTAAACAGTACACTACAAGATGTTTCTGAAAACATTTGAGGTGAGAAGTAGGCATTACAGTAACAGAATATTAATTCAAATTTGATCAGCGCTGCCTACTTTCACCGTTTGATCGGAATTTGCGAGTGATTGACAGCAGCCCATAGACGGCAGACTCCAGCTCAGTTTTGATTGGTTGTTTTCCTCCGGTCTGTGAAATCTTGCAGATGCCATTAGGAGCACCGGAGGACACAGAGGAACATGATTTTTTTCAGATTACCTGTCTCATGCACTACTGTCAGGATATAGTGACCGTTTTATAAAAATGACTATTTTTAATAATATTTGCTCCATTTCTACCCACTGCAGCTTTAATGTTCTCACTATCTTTTCTTGCAAGTAGGGCTGCCGCAATAACCGCAATATTGCAATACCACGCTATTGACAAGTCAACCGCAGGGGATGGCAAGCAACCGCCACAACTGCTGTGTTCACATTTTTTCTTTTTTGGATTCTTTGCAATAGGAGCGCCATGGCAGCAGCGTGATGAGGTATTCTGTGCTTTCTGGTCGCCGTGAATTGAGCTCATCAGTGTCACTTTTTACCCAGCTGTCCGATCACAATGGAGGAAGGTCGGGAGAAATACCACAAAGACCAGCCAACACATCCTACATGTAGGCCACAAGTGCTGAACAACAACAATGGAGGAGAAATTAATACACATAGACCAGCGGGTCTGTCCTCTCTCCTTATATGTGTTTCAGCCTTCCCTTCATCCAGATCAAGTACTCTACCTTGGGCCGACATTTTTACTTCTGCAAATATTCCATATCATAGCAACCAAAGTGTCCCAGCTGAAATAAACGCTGCGCCTCATTGCCCTTCTGTGTTCTGCATTTAACAATAAA